>NC_141336.1:25433026-26045526 GCF_037954235.1 Aulostomus chinensis
CGGGCTACGTTCTCGATTCCTGGGGGAGATGGCGTACCACGTGCTTGACACCTCTCTCCGTGGAGGACATCGAGGACCTCTACTTATTTGGGTTCATGGTTGTGGGGCTTCTCCTCCTCGGACTTGGAGGTACCGCAAAATTGGCAAGACGACGGCTGCCACCAGATCTGGATCTCCACAACTGACCGTCATTTACAACGCAATTATTGAGGCTGGCAAAGCGGGGCAACAACAGACTCTTGAACTGAAACACAGGATGGAAACCATCTCGGAGCAGTTGGCCGCTCTGCAGGAGGAGAGTGATGTTGAAGACCAGAAAATTTTAAATTACAATTTGGACTGGACTGAAAGAGAAGACGGACTGGAATGTGTGCTCCTCTGCCCAAACCCAAAGACAGCTTCCTTATCGGCTACTGAAGGTCATCTGCCCCACTGTTTATCCTCCAGGAGAACTCCTTCTGCCTTGGTGACGCAAATGGCACATACAATCCCCCCTCCCCCGTGTGTTCCTGACCCCCGCCTCTGCCCTCTCCACCTCCCTTGGGGTGGCAGTGCCTGTTGGCTGCAGCCTGCCCCGCCCGGGCTTGGTGGCGCGGCTCCGCCTCACTCTCACTTGCCTCCATTGGGTCAACGGACTGCTCAAGTTTAGCGTACATACACAACAAATGTATATGTGCTGTTGTTAAATTCTGAAATGCACCATTATTACTTTCAGTCTGTAATAATTGTGACGGCTTGTGATCGTTGTATCAGGCTTTGAGTTGTGGAATGCATTTCGCCTTGGGCTCGATCCCTTGGTGACAAATAAAACACATCTTGACAAAGACATGCAATTGGGGATGAGGCTTATTGGATACTCTAAATTGACCGTAGGTATGACTGTGAATCTGAATGGTTGTGTGTCTGTATGTGTTGGCCCTGCGATGGACTGGTGACCTGTCCAGGGTGAACACCGCCTCTTGCCCGTAGCTGCTGGGATAGGCTCCACCCCCCCATGAAGACAAGGAAGACAATGGATGGATGGATGGTTTAATTCCTGCTACTTTAAACGGCTGTGGGACGTAACCAGATACCAGTGCCACATTGATCATATCTAAGGGGGAGGGGCTAACGAGGGTAGAGAGTCTTTGAGCAACTTAGTTGGGATGGGGTCTAGGAGACTGGTGGAGGGTTTAAAGGGGGAAATTATTGTACTAAGCTCATGAAGGCTGATGGGAGAAAAACTATCAAAGTGTGTGTCTGGTCCTCCAGCTGCCTCGAAGGGTTCTGGGTTCTAGGAGCCATGCTGTCAGCTGATGGCAGGAGAAGATTAATTTTCTCTCTAATCAGGAGAATTTTATTATTAAAAAGTCCTTGAAGTCATTGCTACTCCGGGAAGAAGGAATACAAATGATTGCTGTTAAAAATTCCAAACTCCAGACAAAAATCTCAGAGCAGGCAGAACAAGGCTCAAAGAAAAGAACTTCCTGCCGAGATGGTAGAGGTCCTTGAGTCAGAATTCAGAGAAAACAGAACTTGAGCTTCCAGGCTGTGACGTGTCAGAGTGACACAACAAAGGACCACAGCGCTGACCTGCTGTATGAGAGAACCTGCTGCACCATCATCTTCATCTTGGTCCTCCTTTCTCATTTTTCACACCAACAATCCCCCAAGCAGGTCACCGATGGCTTTCGCTCGATCAACGTACAGGGCGAACTACCAGCAGGAGACCAACTACGATGGTCCCTCGTACCGCAGACACCGGGCTGGTGACCATGCACAGGTGAGTGGATCACACATCACGCAACCGTGTCACAAGACTGACAGCGAGTCGTGGTTCAGGAGCTGTGAGTGTAGTGAAGCTGTAGAATTTATCAGCTGTTGGGGAATGACCAGGTCTTTCAGGATTGTAGTTTGTATGCTCTTGAAAACTGCATCAGTCCCTATTAAGTGAGTTGTTTGTCCCTTTATCAGCGTCCCTGGAGAGGCAAGACCTCAATTGAGGAGAGGACCTGGGGTGGACGAGGAGACGACGCCAGGAACCATGGCCCTTCTGAGGACGGGCATCGCTGGAGCCGTCCACAACATGTGGAAAGGACCTCCACGAACTACAGAAACAGCGTGGGGGGCCGTGGCCCCTCTGAGGATGGGCATCGTTGGAGCCGTCCACAACATGTGGAAAGGACCTCCACTAACAGCAGAGAAAGCGTGGGAGGCCGTGGCCCCTCTGAGGACAGGCATCGCTGGAGCCGTCCAGAACATGTGGAGAGGACCTCCATGAACAGCAGAGACAGCGTGGGAGGCCATGGCCCCTCTGAGGATGGGCATCGCTGGAGGAGCCGTCCACAACATGTGGAAAGGACCTCCATGAACAGCAGAGACAGCGTGGGAGGCCGTGGCCCCTCTGAGGACGGGCATCGCTGGAGGAGCCGTCCACAACATGTGGAGAGGACCTCCACTCACGCCAGAGACAGCTTGCGAGGCTGTGGCCCATCTGAGGACGGGCATCGCTGGAGCCGTCCACAATATGTGGAGAGGACCTCCACTAACAGCAGAGAAAGCTTAGGAGGCCGTGGCCCCTCTGAGGACGGGAATCGCTGGAGGAGCCGTCCACAACATGTGGAGAGGACCTCCACTCACGCCAGAGACAGCGTGCGAGGCTGTGGCCCCTCTGAGGACGGGCATCGCTGGAGCCGTCCACAACATGTGGAAAGGACCTCCACTTACAGCAGAGACAGCGTGGGAGGCTGTGGCCCCTCTGAGGATGGGCATCGCTGGAGCCGTCCACAACATGTGGCCAGGGACGGCTACAATACAAGAGGACGTTTCCCTGATGGTGATTGGCTGAGCCGGCATAGTCGGCCAGGAGATGTGGGCAGACCCTCAGACAGAGGCTACAAAGGGCGCCGTGGTCCTGACAGGGAGGAGCTGAGCCGCCTCCCTCATCAGCCAGGAGACCTATGGAGACACTCAGCCAGAAATGGCCAGCACGAAGGGGGCCGTCACTGTGAAAACGGTGACCTGAGCTGGCGTAGACGGCCAGGGGACGAGGAGAGGAGCTCAGGCAGGGTACCTGAGGTGAGGTCCAACTCCTTTTCACTCGAAGTTCAAGTCACAAAACTTTTAAGATCTTATTGTGAAGCCATCAGCGATCGACATCTGTGGTATAATTTAGTGTTTCGCTCTTTCAGTTTTGGTCCCAGTTTAGTTGTGGGTGCACAGGAAGATTTGACCCGTCTTGCACACACTGCTAAATCTAAGACTTTGATCCCAGTTGTCTTCATTCTTACCTCGTTAGATCTTGTTTAAGTTTGTAACCTGAGATCTTGTGTTGTCCCTGTAGCCTGCTCCCCTGGTCCACGCACGGGACAGCCGGTCCGAACACAGGGAGCATGAGGACCGTGAAGGTCGTGATGGGCCGCTGAGCTCGACCCAAATCCCCGCCTCCGGCCCTGTGGTCCAGGAGCACCCAGGTATGAACCCAAAAACATTTGATTCCATTGAAAGACTGTTGGTTGTTCAGAATGAGCCTTTTTTAGTGAAACGATGGACTGAACTGAACTCCCTGTGTGTTTCTGTCCAGTTGAGAAGGAGAGCCCCCCCACGCCACCTCCCCCTGTTTCCAATGGTGGCTTAACTGAAGAGCAGGTGGAGAAGAAGTCCTGCGCCATCATTGAGGAATACCTCGAGATTGATGACATGACGGTACGAATATGGCAGAATGAGCTTGAGCTTGATGGGGGAGGGGCAGGTGTGTCCCGACCACTGAGACCCATCTGACCCCCCCTCTGTACATCATCAAAAGGAGAACTCCATATCAACAGGGACAAGAGAAATGTCAGGATTGTTGAACTGCATCTCTTTCTTCCTCTGGTGCTGTAGGAGGCCATGCAATGTGTGGAGGAGCTGGAAAGCGCCGCCCTGCTCAGCGTGTTCGTGAGGCGCGCCATGGACACAACGCTTGAGCACACCAGCAGCGCTCGAGAGCAGGTGGGCCGGCTGCTCCAGCAGCTGGTGAAGGCTGGGACGCTGTCCTCTGAGCAGTACCTCAAAGGGTGAGGAATGACAACACATTGTGTTCATATGTTGTCCGAGAGAGAGGTTTTCCCCTCGCAAGCAAAGCAAAGGAACCTGAGAGTTTAAAGTCTGACTGACCGTTTTTGGGCTGCAGGCTCCGTGAAATCCTTGACGCTGCAGAGGATATGGCCATCGATGTGCCGCTGATTTGGCTCTACCTGGCAGAGCTTATTGCCCCCATGATCTGTGATGGGGGCATCCCGATGGGACATCTCTTCAGGTGAGTGCAGGACATCAGGAAGAACTAACGCAATTGAGTAAAACACAATTTCAGCCAGTCTTACCCAGCCTGGTTTAAAGCTCAGTATCTCAAGCCAATCAAAAGTTGCTCTTCAGTACGGCTAAACTCGCCTTGTCAACTCACGACTGAGTTTGTTGTTGAAGTGAAAAGCTGAACTGTGTGAAATTGTGTGTTCAGGGAGATTTCGACACCTCTGGTGTCTCTGGGGCGAGCCGGGGTGCTGCTGGCTCCCATCCTCCAGCTGCTAGCAAACCAGATGGTAGGTTTTCCACAAATTGAAGCACACGTTTCCATCATCATTGCATGCACAAACTGACGATGGATCCCAAATTGTTGTGTAGTTTATTACATTATTTTCCCTTCATTGAACATCTACTTTTCCACATTAGACCCCGCAAGATGTCGGCGCCCTGTGGACGGAATCAGGGCTGAGATGGGAAGATTTCCTGTCCAAGGATGCGGATGTGGACTTGTTCATCCGCGAGCAGGTCAGCAGGCTGTGTGGTCTTCAGTCTTAGGATTCTTGATCTCGTTTGTTTGTTCTGTTGTTTCACATTTAAAAGACAGCAAGTTGAGCTTTTTTAGATCCAAGTGTTTTTCATATTTCAGAATCTGGAGTTCACAGCAGGAGAGCTCCAGTTAAAAGAGAGCAGGGCTGAAGGTCCGAGGGTCCAGGAGCTGAGCCAACACCTCAGCCAGCTCCTCCGGGCAAATACAGACCAGCACCAGATCCTGGACTGGCTGGAGGTACGTGTTGCCACACTGACCTCGCACATTTGAGAGATCATCATCCGTTCTACTGACCACTGGAGCACATTGCTCTTGGGTGTCAGGGTCAAGACAAATTCTCCTTTATCGTTTTTCAGTCTAACGTGGACGAGGAAGTGGCTGCTTCCAACCAGTTTGTTGCCATTTTGATGGCATCGCTGAGCCAAGTGGCCATGGAAGGTACGTCTGGTTTTTGACAACTGTTGCCCTCATGTTGGGCTCTGAGTCCTGGCTGGAAGTTTTCTGAGAGCCCGTGGACATGTTTGCCTCTACATCAGTGGTCACATTGTGACTTACGTTGTTGCCCTTGAGTTTTGACAAGTCTTGGTTTGCTGGTTTCAGAGGACGATGCAGGATGTCTGAGGGACAGAGCTGCTCTGCTGCAGAGGTTCCTTGTTGAGGAGGACAAACAGCTCCAGGCTCTTTATGCCCTCCAGGTGCAGATGGAGGAACTGCACCATCCAAACAGTGAGTGATGACCTCCTGACCTCCCTGGAGCGAAGGAAGAATCTCGTCTTACAGCTCCTAAATAATACTTGACATAACACAGTATTAGTACCTTGAGACTTGTAAGTTTTGAATTGGGGAAGGGGCATGCTGTGCCTTTCTGGGCAGGTCAAACTGACGTTGCTGTTCTGTCCCTGCAGAGCTGCTGCGGTCCATCTTCGACGCTCTGTATGACGCAGACGTCGTCAGCCACAAGGTCTTCTGCCAGTGGGAGGTCAGCGACGACCCAGAGCAGCAGGAGGGAAAAGCTTCCGCCTTGGAGTCGGTGGAACCGTTCTTCACGTGGTTCCACTGCGACGAGGACCTCTAGTTGGAGAACTTTTCTTGATTTATTTCTTGATTTATTTCTTGATTACAACATTTTGATTCATTGCACCACCTTTTTTCTTTTTGGTGCAAAGTTTCTTATTAATGTGGAAGTTTGGATCTTATTAAAGTGACTTGATTGTAAAAATGTGTCTTGTGACTGAAGTCTTGGCTTTTGTCTGTTCAAGAAACTTGCATGGATCTCAGTGTGCAGGACCTCTTCCTATTAAAAGTCGTCTGTTTTTGGTCTTCCAGCCCACCTCATGGTTGTGAGTGTGTGATTTTCCTCAGAAAAAAAAAGAAAAAAAAAAGGTCCCGGCCTTTGACGAAGGTGTAGTCAGAGGCCTCGCTTGAGTAAACTTACATCACCAGGTGACAGGAAGAGAACTGCTTCGGAGGTGCGAGTCCCAAGTGTGAGTCTCCTGAAGTCGTTGCATGGCGTATTGGAAAGTGTCAGCCACCACAGTTCAACTGTGTTTTCTGTTCAAACCACAAACAGAAAGCAGCTGCATCACTTTTTACTTTTCATTTTTATCTGAATAAATGGCCACAGGAAGGTTTCATCCTCATTTTTCTTTCCCAAACAGAAAAGTTTTACTGAATCAAATCAAGGAAACGTGAGGCGAGGGTTGTCACCGTCTCACTCCTCTGTTTCTCTCTTCTTCGGCCCTCCTGTGTCCCTCTCCTCCCTCACACCCTCGTCCAACGAACTCTGAGCTGCTTTCTTCACTTGATTGATGCTCATAAATTCAATGACCCTCATCGCTACCGTCAAGAAAACAGCAGAAGAAGAATTCGGAGCACCTGATTCGTCAGCAGACCAGAAGCTGCCACTGCTGACCTCGTTGAGTCGGAATCATGAATGTTTCACTGAAACTGTTGAAACACTGCCAGCAGTGACACTTGTGGGTACGGTGATAAGAACACATCCCAGTCACATACAGATTAATCAGCTGTTTTACCTTTTTGTAGTGGGAACTGGAACAGGGCTCGGTCTCTGAAGGCCCTGTGATGAAGCTCCGCGCCTGCTGTGCTAGGAGTCGAGTAAAACCAGTAATCCTCCACCACTTTGTTCTGAGTGATAAAGAAAGGATTCCACCTCAGTGCTACGGTGAACAAGCGTGACCAGCTGGCACATCCAGCTGAAGCGGCTCACCCGTTCACCCATGGTGGCGCCGGACCCCAAACAGACCGCCGGTGTTGTACAGGAAAACATCCGAGCCGACAGTTTCATCTCAACAGGGAAGACTTAAACTCCAGCTCATTCAAACTGACCTGCAATGGTGAAAGCCTCCACTTCCAGTCGTCATGATCACGTAGCTCCCCTCTCCTACGCCTCTCATGGAGTTCTTTGAAGTGAGTTTGTTGTAAAGTTCCAACAACGTGTTTGTTTGATATGTGAAGAAAGCAAAAAGAATGAGACTCTGACATCAAGCAAATTAAATTAATGTGAAAGGAAATAAGAATGTATATGGATATACCTGTACATATGTGTGTGTACGTACATGATTGTTTTTCCTTCCCCGTGAGTCATAAAAATGCTCATTAAAAGACATTTGTTCTGAGATGCAACCGGCTTTAATTGAGCTAAATCTCCACTCATTAATCACAGATTAACCAGGACAAATTTAAATGCATGGCTGGAGCTGCCAGATTATTCATGGTGCCTCCTCCATTTCACCACTTTCATCCCAAACCTGCTCGTTCCTTTTTGTAACCATGGCAGCCAGTCTCACTCATCTTACATGTTCATGCCAAACTGGAGACTTTTTAAAATATCGGTCTCCATGTATGAATACGTACCTGCAGGTAGGGGGCGACTGATTGCGGTCCCAGTGGTGTTGCCCCGTCTCATTTGCTGGTCCTCGGTTCCCGGAGGTGAACGGGGCACCTGGTGAACAGAGGATCATCCCAACGTGTCTCTGCAGGTTTGACGGGGCCTCACCAAGTGCTGCAAAAATGATGAATAATTCAAGCCCAGTCCTGCAAACACAGTGGAGCTGAAAGCCCAGCAGCCTCTCGTGGGCAAGCAGATGAGTTCCTGGTCGCACTGGAATTCAAACCTCCAGTTCACAAAGCGGATAAAACACAACAAATGGCAGAGCAGAGCTCTTCTGAGGCGCGTTTACGCAGCAGATTTAGAGATTCGATTTTAGAGATCAAGTCAGCTGGAAGTGAATTAATAAAGTAGGAAAAACCTCAAACCTCCACCCAGTTTTCATGCGTTATTTATGCCAGTAAGTGTCATGCATGCATGTGGACTGTAAAGTGTTAATGGAAACAGAAGAAATTTCGGCGCGGACATTTGCTGTTGCGCCAGAAGACTTTACAATTCGGTTGTCAGGAGTTCCTAGAAATTTCACTCATCAAAGTCAGAGTGAATTTCCTTGAGCCTTTTTTTTTGGTCATCTTGAGTTTTGGTTGCTGGTTTTGTCTCTTAACAGAGTACAGAGTCTCTCCTGGACAGACTACAGGAGAAACCTGGTCTCTGCTACCAGTTCTAGTCAACACGCAGGCAGCAGCGTTCTGGACCAGCTGGAGAGTCTTTAGGGACTTATTAGTCCAGCCTGAAAGTGTCCATCATGACACAGAGCTGAATCCTTTCAGATACTTTGAAAGTCCACATGAAGGCCTTCTCAAAGCGTCCTGTCGTGAACGGCCTTCAGCTGATGGGTGAAGTGCGCGGCCCCTTTAAAGGGCCACAGGGTGACCTCCATTTGCTGAGAGTGACCTCCATCCGTTGATCGACAGTTCGCTTGAAGAGGGACGACTGGAAGACACGGCCGCACCGTCATGGCGCGGAAACAGACACAGCGCCACCCAGTGGAGCCGTCCTGCTAGGGGTACTGAGGCCACCCCATCCCTCTGGACTCTGTATGTGTTTGAGCTCCCTGGGATGAAGCCGGCGCGGCGCACTCAGCCTCCACATTGAGTACGATTTCGTTGTGATGTCTTTTTAGTCGAGTTTCCATATGAACTCTGCTCCATACTCCTCACTTCCCTTTCAGCTGGCAAACCTGCAGAGCTGCAGAGAAACTCCTGCATGTCGCCTCCCGGAGGGTTGTATTTGCTGCGTCTACATGAAAGCTTAATTGTCGAGTTAGCCGGTAAGTGCGCGTTTGATTTTGATTTACCGCCTATTAAACACGCAGGATCCGTCACTGTAAGACAGCAACATCATTGATTCACAGTGGAGGAGTGACGGGAACATGTCAGCAGCACCCCAGCGTGAATGACGCCTCTGCAGGCTGCGAAAGAGAAAAGGTTGTTTTCTTTGGTTTTCCAATATCCTGTCACACACTCACACACACGCTTTCATCTGTCAAATATACCTCTTACTTCCATGTGAAGAGACAACATATTTGAGCTCAAAGAGCAGTGAGAGTTCGAGACGTAACCGTCTTTGAAAAGGGATGTGACAGTTGTGTTCTTTCATGAGTGCGACCACGCAGATCGACGACGCGGATGATAGTTTTTAAACAGTAATCCCGTGCGCTGTTTACCAGCTGTATAATTGTCCTCATAAATGTGGTGAATCATCGTTGACAGTGTTTGTGCATTTACAGTCACAGCAAGAGTCTTCAGATGTCGGCATGGATGTTTATGTTCTTCACCGACGCTGCTTCAGATCCTCAGTCGCTGATCCTGGAGCTCAGGAACCGGATAAGGTCAGGAGTACTCACGCAGATTTGCAATGGAGCCCGACGTACGCTGCCCCCTATTTGTTTGGAGGGTGATAACAGTTGGCCAATCCTCACACGAGGCATCTTCAAGTCTTAATGTCTTATTTTAAACTCCTTAGAACAGCCCTCTGACTTGGAGGTGAGGATGTTCCAATGCAAACTTCTGTGTTTGGGCCTCACTTGAGCTCTTTGCCCACCAAACTGGTGCAGGTTCTAGAACCGCTTACACTCAGGGTTTTCTGAAGCCTGGTCCGCCTTTCAGACCTCACCTGTCCTCTCATCAGTTCTGAGGATGTTACGTAATGGAAGTCGCTCTCCTGTGCGGAGCTGTCGCTGCTGCAGAGGCAATAAAACAGGAGGGGAACAAAGAAACTTCACTCTTATGAAGACAAGATGAATAAAACAGGATTGAGATTCTTTCCTTTCATTGGCTCCCATGCAGGTGGAGTGCACATGTTACGTGTGTCACGTGTCATCGCTCACGTGTTCAGGAGAGAGGAGCAGGGGGGCTGGCACACACTTCCTGTTCACTTCTCGCTGCAAACCTGGTTTTGTAACTCAGTTTGTGTTTGTGAAGGTGTGAAGCCGTTCACTACTGAGGTCTGTCGGTGATCGAGATCCGTCTGAAGAAACAACAGCTAAAATGGGGGGGGGGGGCTTTTCAGGGCAGAAAAGAAGCAGGAAACATGGATAAACGTCACATGGCCTCCACCACACTCGGCGACACTCGGCGACAGAGGAATCGGAGCAGGTTGTTAAGCTGATCCACAGGAGAAAAAGTCTGTTTTGTATGAAGAGAAGGGGAAAAAAACCCTGCCAAGATGAGAACACAACTGTCTCCGCCCACCGGAGCTCCTTTTCTAGTGCAAGTGGAGCTCGTGAGGAGCGTCACCTCGAAATGGATTCAATTTCTGAGGAGATTTCAAACTGTGCCACATTCACACCACCGCCCTGCGTCCACAGAGACGGCAGCTTTCAGCAGGTGCAGTAATCCCTGAGCGCTTCAGGGATGCACGCTCAGGTCTCTGACGTGTACAATCACAAGTTTAGAAAGTTGAACACAGAAAAAAAACATTTCTAATGTGGCTTTTGTTCTGTCAGGGCTGTCATTCAAATGTGTCATCCAGTAAACGCATCCCAGCCTCATCTCATTGGTAGTCAGCGGAGGACGTGAATCTGTGCTTCCTGACAGCTTTGAACGTGTTTGAACGCTTTCAACTGTCAGATTGTTCCGACAGTTCATCCCACAAGAGGAGAATGCAGCCGAGTAACGGTGAGGTGGGGGTCATGGCGGGTCCTTGGGGACGTCATCTCAACAAGCCAATCGTCTCGCCATTTGAAATCTTTGTCAGGATTGATTGTATTGCACCTTGAGAAAGTCACATCGACCACCACGTCCCGTATTCAGTTCCTCTCAAACCAGATTATTAATCCATAAAAACCTAAATGGGGCACTTGTACCCTCGGGGCTACGCCCGGCCAACTGCTAGTCCTCCATCCATATTAAAACCGTGTTTAATGTTTTTCCCACCTGTTGCTTCTCGTCCTCTGATTGGCTTTGAGCCGGTCGGAGGCAGAGGATGCAACGCGCAGCCGCGTACGTCCACTTCCCCCTCCGTCTGAGTGGATGAGACTCTTCAGCACCTGATATGTTGCTGTGCTTGCTCAGATACGGATGAATGGGTGAAGCCAACACCCAACCCCCCCGTGACTCGAGGAAAGAGCAGGTTTTTGTTTTGGGAATTTTATTTTTAACGTGATTTATCAAAATGCAGTTTAATGCCGACAACTGAAATGTGTGATATCCTGTGACGGAGGTGATTTTCTGTTCTTACTTGAGCAAAAATCTGAAAAAGAAAATTCCAAACTGGCCAAAGAAGGTTCAAACAGAAGGCTGAGAAGAACAAAGTTTTCCCAAAAACTACGAGTATTGAATCAAGTATTTTGTTCTTGTCATGATCCTTGTCTTGAGTTCCTGTTTTATTTTGTAGTTGGTGTCCTGTCTTCCTGTGTGCGCCCTGCTGTGACGACCTCACGTGCCGCACCTGTGACTGCCGCACCACCTGTGTCTCGTTTCCTCGTGTATTTCACCTCTGGACCGATGACTGATGAAGGGTTTTCAAGACGGTCGATGTTCAAAGCTGTACTTGAGAACAAACTGAGGGTTTTTAGAATGTGATTGTTCTGCTGGTCAGGAACAGCAGGTGAAGTTGGAAAAGCAGATTTACTGTTTCCAGAAACATCCTTGATTCCACTCCCTCTTCAACAGGGCACACCGACCACAAGAGAGGACCAATATTGAATTATTCAGTTCAGTGTGACAGATTTAAGCTGCAGCGCCTGGCGGTCTGTGTTCCTCCCATAATGCCCCCTAAAACACGACCCCCAAGTTCAACGCTCAAAGAACTGAAAAAAAGAAAACCATCCCTCTGGAACCGATTGGCTGAAGAGGAGGACGGGATTATGTTTGCTCAACCACTGAAACACATGCAAGCACAGGAGCAGGAAGAAGACGGCCTGAGCTTCACGCAGCGGCACACGGCTACCGTAGCAGAGCGCCCACCAGCCCCTCCAGCGCTCACGCCCCTCTGCTTCACTTCATCCTCCTACATTTGATATTAGCACCCACAGCGTGTGTTGTTTTTCCCTTCAGGTCCTCGCTGACAGGAGTCTTGATGTCTCTCTCTCCTGCGTTTCATCTTCGTGACTCCAGAACGCAGGAAGAGCCGGCCTTGTATATTTAGCTTGAAGCTAACGGAGGCTGATGCTAACAGCAGCTAAACTGCGCAGGTTGTTTGGTGTGATTCAGGACTTCATCATCCAGCCCACACACTTTGTCATGGGATAAAACCAAACAGTCATTCGTTTGTTCTCAACTGCAAGCTCAATCAGCATCGCCGGCTCTTTCTGCAGTTTATGTACACATGGGGGGGGGGCATCATTGCACCGTTGAATAGCCTCTGAAAAGTGAGACGAGCAGTGCAGAGGTGACACTTTGTGTTTAATTTATGTTGAAGTGAGGCACGAGCACACTGGAGGTGTGATAATGTATTAATCCCTCTCTCTGTCGCTTTCTCCTCATAATCCTTCCTCCTGCCACTGATCGGAATTAATTACTCTTCTAATAGGCTGCAAGTACGCGGGAGGAACGTGTGAGCAGGTGCCTCCTGAGACGGTCTGAATGAAGCGGCGCTGGCAGCTTCCTCACCTGCCATCATCACTACGTGAGAAACGTGTAACCGTAGAAGCCAAGCTAACTTCTGCGTTTGCTGACCACCTGCGACACAGGACCTGGTGCAACCCTCGCGTGAGTACTGCTGAAGTATTTATACACCAAATACTACCAAAACTTCCTAGCATTGAGATGCAGAATCTTTGAATCATGTTGTGAGTTTTGGCACTTGGGAGTGAAAAGTCACGGCATGAATGCGGTATGACGGCGACGCAGGGCCGGCGTCCTGTACATGTGACTGTTGTTACGATGAACGATGTTTCGCAACTGTGCTGATTCCTGTCTGTTTACGTCGATGCTGCTGCTGATATGTTGATTCATCTGCTCTTAATCCAATAAATTAATAACGACACCGAGTTCAAGCTCTGATTTGCCGCCGGTTCCATGCTTGAATTTGAGAACAGGCTTTGCGTTTGTTGACTCGCTGAGGAAGAGAAGTGTTTTCTCCCTGAAGCAGGAGAGAAACGCCGCGGTTGCTGTGCTGCTGCTGTGCGCGTGCATCCGAAGCGTCTTTGAGGCGGGACTATCAGCGTCGAAACGTTTAATCCGCGGTGGTTTTCTCTAGATTGAGTCAGCGGTGGCTGAGTTCCTCGATGGCTGGGATCAGTAACAGAAGAGTTCCTCAACATTTCAGGATAAATCCTGTTCCAGAGTAGAGAGCGAGAACAGTCTCATGGTCCTTCACTGAGGTGTGCTCGGGCCTGGAGCCGCAGGTTCTGGTCCTGCATCCTGGTTCAGTGTTGGATTGCGATCCCCTTTGTGTCTAATCCATCACTTCACCAGAAACCCACCGGATCGTCCCACTTTCCAAAGCGACTCTGGGAACACAAACGCCGGCGTCACCTGCGGTGCTCGGATGTGCTTGACACCTGCGCCACTCTGCAATCAAGCAGCAGCATCACTTTGAATTATTTATGAGCCAAAATTTGGTGTAATCACAGCGGTGATTCAGTTGCTGCTGGGTCCTGTGAGGGAACGCCATCGAAAGAAGGCAGCGCTCCTCGCAGTGAAGGTCGTTCTTCAGCGTTTACAGTTCAATCATGGATCGCACATTTGAATATTCGCCTCTGGACTCTCAACGCCGCATGCGGACCAGTCATTTACATGCCATTTCCATGGTGTTATGGACTGTGCAGCTGAGCGACGGGGTGACATTGATGTGACCTTCAACCAGAGGAGCAGAAGCTGTGTGTTGCAGCTTCTTGAGGTGCGCCGCGATTCGCAGGTCTGTCTCATGTAATTCATGAGAGCTGCTGTGTTTGAAGACGGCTGCTTGGTCACGATTGGAAGCTTGGACGGCAGAGAAGAGGGAGACCATGAGGAGAAGATTAACGAGACACAGTCCAGCATATTCTTCTAATTATAGACCTGTCACCCTCAGCGTGTGGATTTCTGAACCGCATCTGTCTGCAGACTCTGAGTAGAAGGGACCCAAGAGGAGGGCGTCCAGGTTCTGTTCTCGAGGGAGGGGATCTGACGACAGGGGAGGGGACACTGAATGGAGGAGCCGGAAGGGAAAGTTCTCCTCCTAGCGGTCGGTGTCCTCCTCCTAGCGGTCGGTGTCCTCCTCCTCCCGCTCGCAGTCATGACTGAAAGAACAACGTCGTGGACACAAGGCGGTTTCCCCAGGTGGGAGGAGCCACAGCTGAGCAGAGCCACTTCAGACAAGAGCCAGGTGAGGTGGCGCAGGATGTCACCTGGCCACCTCCCTAGGGAGGTGTTCCAGGCAGACCCAGGTCCAGGTGGAGGGACTGATTCTCCACGCTGGCCTGGGTGACATCAGAGGAACATTTTGGGAACTTTACCTCCCGCAGCGGCGCCGTTGGAAGGTGGGCGGTTGCTGCAGCACGTGAGAGACGCACTTTCAGGAGCCAATAGAATGTTTTATTCACCGTTTTCAATTTTGCAAACTACAGTCTGTGTGTGTGTGTGTCTGTGTGCGCACGTGCGTGTGTGTGTGTGTGTGGGCCACACAATTAAATGAATAATGGATTGCCCCTCCCAGGAAGATTTGTCTCCTGCTCTTTGTTTTTCTCTGTAACACAATCTTGAACATATCCTGGAAGTACCCCTCCACACACACACACACACACACGCACACACACACATGAATTATTGAGCTTCCAGATGTTGTGATGATGTTGTGATGAGTCCTCTCAGTCAGCTGCTCTCTCTCCTCATGCATCTCTGCTGGTTTTCCACATGTTTTCTGGGCTTGTTCAGTTTCAGTAGTGAATTAATTTTCATTTTGCTTCATTGAGAGTAATCGTGTGTTTAACAGGGATTATTTGTGTGTGTGTGTTCCGTTTGGGTTGCCATATATCATTTTAATTAGTTGGTTTTTGGAGATCAGAGTCTCACCCAAACAGTTGCTGGATTCACATTTAATTCCTCTCATGGAACGTGACCTACGGATCAGCCCGCCTGCTCGTCGCTGGATTTGTTAGGGAGTCACACTTTAAAGAATTCATGACTTAAAAGAAGCCGCAGCTCTGAGGCGGTGAGCGGCGCTGTGTTTAGACGGCGTGTGTCATCTTCTGGGGCTCGGAGAGTTGCCATCAATTATTCAGGTCAGACAAGAACAACAATGAAATCAAATTTCCTGAAGAATGAGAGATGAGCCAGGACAGGATGAGATCATGAGCAGCTGGAACTCCCTGGGTCATGTGACTTCTCCAGTGCGCTAACATGTATGTTACTGCAGCGTTGGTGTTCTGAGTGTCTCTCGGTTCTGGCCTGCTCGGTAGAGGAACCTCAGCGCCGTTCCACAGATGTTGACTGGCCTGCGTTCTTGATTTGCTGTGCAGATGATGACCATGTTGGAGTCTGGAGGCTTGGGGAGGTTTTTTTGTGTCGCCCGTTGTAACTCAAGAGCTAAAAGTGCTGTGAGTCTTTGTGCTGAGTCAAAAAGTGAATCATCCTTTCAGGGTTTATGAACGTTTTATTCGAGGCTGGTGACTTCCTGCGCCGTCTCACTCGCCTCCTCCCAGCCAGCAGCCCCTCGCCCACCACCCCAGCTTCTATCAGTGGCGCATCTATGGGGAGGTGTGTGTGTGTGTGTGTGTGTGTGTGGTGTGTGACTGATCTTTCTCTTTTGTTGTGGTAGTTTTTTTTGGGATCTGACACCAAAATACCTCAGTTTTCTCAGAATATATTCTCTTGTTCAAAATGTGAATTATCTGGGTGATGTACAAAGAAAGTTGAACACATTCATTCTCTCACCCACTTGCTGTGTGTGTGTGTGTGTGTGTGTGTGTGTGTGTGTGTGTGTGTGTGTGTGTGTGTGTGTGTGTGAGAAACAAACACAAATTCAGTTTCCCACAGCAGCTGGAGGGTCTCAAGGGTCCTGCTGAGGAGAATCAGGGCTGATCTGAATGAACCAGTCATCCAGCTGACTTAGATCCTCAGCTGAACCTCAACAGGCTCCACGGTGGGATGGAGGACAGCGAGCTGATGAAGCTAATGCTAAGCTAGTGTTCAGCTAATCATGAGGGAGCACCTACAGACTGCTCCTTCCTGACACTGGCTGTTACTGGCTGACACCGGCTGTTACTGGCTGACACCGGCTGTTACTGGCTGACACCGGCTGTTACTGGCTGACACAGGCTGTTACTGGCTGACACAGGCTGTTACTGGCTGACACCGGCTGTTACTGGCTGACACCGGCTGTTACTGGCTGACACCGGCTGTTACTGGCTGACACCGGCTGTTACTGGCTGTTACTGACACCGGCTGTTACTGGCTGACACTGGCTGTTACTGGCTGACACCGGCCTACACTGGCTGTTACTGGCCGACACTGGCTGTTACTGGCTGACACTGGCTGACACCGGCTGTTACTGGCTGACACTGGCTGTTACTGGCTGACCCTGGCTGTTACTGGCTGACACCGGCTGTTACTGGCTGACACTGGCTGTTACTGGCTGACACTGGCTGTTACTGGCTGACACGGGCTGACACCGGCTGTTACTGGCTGACACCGGCTGTTACTGGCTGACACCGGCTGACACTGGCTGTTACTGACACCGGCTGTTACTGGCTGACACTGGCTGTTACTGGCTGACACTGGCTGTTACTGGCTGACACCGGCTGTTACTGGCTGACACTGGCTGTTACTGGCTGACACCGGCTGTTACTGGCTGACACTGGCTGTTACTGGCTGACACCGGCTGTTACTGGCTGACACTGGCTGTTACTGGCTGACACCGGCTGTTACTGGCTGACACCGGCTGTTACTGGCTGACCCTGGCTGACACCGGCTGTTACTGGCTGACACCGGCTGTTACTGGCTGACACTGGCTGTTACTGGCTGACACCGGCTGTTACTGGCTGACACCGGCTGTTACTGGCTGACCCTGGCTGACACTGGCTGTTACTGGCTGACACTGGCTGTTACTGGCTGACACCGGCTGTTACTGGCTGACACTGTCTGCAAACCGAAAAGGACAAGAGTGACAGCAGAGGGGAAAGAATCTTGTGATTGTGATGAAAACACAGAACGAACCTCCGTAGAAAAGGACGACAAAATTCATGGGTACAAGACGCAAGATAATTCCATTAAAGGTTCCTTGACTTTGAAAAAACTTCTGTCCGAGTCTGATATCCTGATAGAGACGGTGGCGTCATCGCTAGCATGCTAATCGCCTGTTTGGGGCTAAAGGGTGAAGGAGGAGGAGCGGAGGCCTGAGTGCGACTCCCATCTGGTCCAGTGACTCTACGCCTGCAGCGACCAGTGCTGCCATTCACAGCTGAGACCACAACAGGAATACAAGAACAACTGTTCAGAAAGGTTCTTTCATCGCCATTCTGGGTGTTTTCTGGCTGGTAGAGATCATTTCGTGAGGTGTGAGGAAGTCTAATTGCTCTTTGGTTCTTGATGATTCCTGCACTGACAGGTTCAGTGGTTCAGTTTTCCCTGTTTGTCTCAAACATTTTCCTGAAGAGAAGAAAGTCTCTGCAGGCTGAGCTGAGGAGCCAGAAGCCCTCCGAGCTGCGCTAACAATGTGGAGCCTGAGTTCAGCGCTTCTGACGGCTCCTCTAATGAGGATCAACTGTCTCAACAAGTACAGATGGGTGGAAAATACTCCAAAGTGACAAGATCTGCTCTCATTTGTTCTTCAGAGTTTGTGTTTTCTGTGTGTGCGTGCACGGGCGCGCGTGTGTGTGTGTCTTCCAGTGAGACAGGCCAAAAAGAAGCAGGCTTAAGCAGCAGCGGGAGCATGAAGAAGAGCGACACAAATAGAAAGTGAATAAGATGGCGAGCAGCGCTGAGAGAAGCAGAGCAGACGAGAAAACAGGAACTGACACGGGACGCCTGAAGCTACGCTCCAAGTACTAGGTCAATTTCCTGTCTCTCAATTCTCTACTTCCTGTCTGTCAGCCGAGTCCTGAATTCTACACACACAAAAACACAAAACATTGTACAAATTGGACCCATCCTGACCGCAGGCAGAACCTGGCCTCAGCCCAGCAGCTCCACTCCTCTTCAGTAACGCACAAAAACTCCAAAAGGCTTTGACAATTTCCTCTCCCATTTTTCCATCTGGAACAAACTTGGAAAAAGTCAAAATTAAAACTGGGCAACAATAAATCTTCCCGTGTGACATCTGGGGGTGGGGGGGGTGGGGGGGGTGGGGGGGCGCGTCGCCGGCACTGGGACCTGTTTTTCTGGGGGGGTGGGGGTGGGGGATTTACGTGTCAGAGCAGGACTGCAGCAGAACTGTCTTGACTTGAATCACTCCGTCTAAACATCATGAAGCTTTAATGAGTTTGCTCTGCACGCCTCGCAGCCTTAATGGAGCCATTTTGATTAGCGCCGCACAATTAATCGAAATTAATCGCAAATATATGGCCAGCTGCAATTGTCAAATCGAGGGAAGGCGCAATATTTGTGGAAGACTAATTATGTATCAAAACAACATTTTGACTCCAACAGCGTGGCGCTGCAGAGACGTGGACACGTCAGCCTCCGCGGGCGGGAGAAGGCAGAACCTTCACCCCTGAAAACTACACGACCAATTAAAACATGTCCTCCAATATCACAATAAGCATCGAAATTATTCCAATTAGATGGTTTTTCAAATCCTGCAGCCGTGATTCCCGCGGCTGGAGGGGTTGGCGGGTGATGAGAGGAATAAATGAATCAAAAGCAGCAGCAGCTGAATGCCAATCGCAACACGCGATGCAGTTGCCGTCGTTCTCATGATGATTAGACTAAGAGGCTCTCCATGAGCGCTCAAGCAGCGCTAAACAACAGCAGCTCATGTTGCTTTGAGGAATGCGGACTTTCAGTCGTTGAACATTTTGAATATTTTCTTTTGTTGAGGAAGCTTTTAGCGGGCGCTACGTACGGTCGTTGGCTGCAGCTAATGGGTCATCAAACCTGCCGCCACAGCTTTTCATGATGATTGTTATTATTATTATTATGACGACTGTGATTATGATCATCATTATGGTGGTGGTTGGAATCTTTCTCAGTAATCCAGAGAAACATTTTCATAAGAAGCACTCTTGAGAAGCAGACAAAATGAATACAGATGAAAACAAATGTGACAGTGCTTCATTATTGTGCTCCACCTCTCCATCTCGCGGCGCCGTCGAGGCTCCGAAGGCACTTTCTAGGATAAAAGGGGGGGAAAGTATAAAATTTGTATGGAAAGCAAGAATCTATTCAGCTGTCAGCTTGCACTCAAGTCGAATTTCTCAGAAGGAGTGAGGAGCACTTAGGCTGAACCCTTGTTTCTGCCGTACACACTGACGCTTGAGAAGGGAGCGCAAGGACGAGGAGGCAAGTTTACGAGACGTTTCCACGGCGAGCATGAGAATAAGCTGCTTTTGTCAACTCCAACAAAATGCACATTCTTGTCTTCATCAGGTTCCCTCATTCATGGCCTCGACATTCTGGGGAGGAAGACGTCTGTCTGTCTGTCTGCGATAAATACGTGACAGGAATGTGCACCGGCCCTGGCATCTGTAATGACTGATGTAAGATTTCTTTCTGTGTGTGTGTGTGTGTGTGTGTGTGTGTGTGTGTGTGTGTGAGGTTTGTATTCAGCAAGGCAATGTGAAGAAAGCAGCAGGTATGCACCAATAACACCACGACAGATATTACATTCTGTGTAGGACACACACACACACACACACACACACAGATAATGGTGCGGCCCGCTGCACAACCTCTGCTCTCTCACTTGAGGGAGGATGGCAAAGGCGACGTTATGAGATTGAACAAAGATAAAAGGATGAAAGGAGGCGACTCCTGTCGATTCCTCTGCAAAGAACAGTTACACCTGGATTATTGCTGGCAGGCTGAAGACCAGCACGACAGGTCAATAGCAGCAGTGTGATGTCACTGAGTTTTTAAAGACACTGTGTGTGAGTGTGAAATACTCGGGCAACAGCTAAAAAGTGTATATTACCTTTCAAGTACTCACTAATAGGAGTCTTGACCTCACAAAGATGTTTTTCCCTCCTGCATCACTTCTTTGTGACTGCAGGATGCAGGAAGGTCCAGCCTGTCGGATTAAAGTCTGGACAGAGAGCGACGTTGAGTGGGGAGGCCATGTTTGGTCTGGTGGCATCCGAGCAAAACCTCCCGTCCTGAACGAGACGATTTCCTCACAGAAATGTATTCTGGAGTCACGAGGAAGAGCAGCAGGAAGGAAAAACACCTTGGTGAGCTCTTGAAGGTCAAAGCACACTTCCTGGGTGAAGTATCAAGTATTTAACAGGGAACTGGGGACGAATGAGCGCTGTTGCAGCTTCAGCTTGCAGCAGCAGTGGAGAACCCTCTATGAATGCTCCTGGGTCTGATCGACATGCAGCTCTGAGTGTGAGGACACACACCTGCTCACACACCGACATGCACAGAAATGGTCATTGCAAGTCTTATTACTGTGTCTCACTGGAGCCATCGCCAACGCTGTGGGCCCCGAGATGCTGTTGATGCCCGCAGCAAGCCGACCAGTGGGTGGGCCGTCAACCAGGTGGGGGGAGAGATAATGGAAGCGCTGTGGGTTTGGGCCTTTCTCTGAAAGTATGGAGCCTGCAGGCTGAGTGGATGAATGCTGCAACTTCTCACAGCGCATCTCCTTTTTTCCATTTGATCAGTTCAGATCGGAGCAGTTGACTTGAGAAGCGGGCCTGACGCCGGCGGGTCCGCTCGCTCAGCCAGTCCTCCGTTATGAGGGTGAGAATCCAGACTGAGGGTTGATTTGTTTCAGCGGCCATCAAAGGAAACACGGTGACCACGAGCTCTCAGCACAGAGTTGAGCCATCACACGGAGGAGAAGCGTCGTCAACGCCAGGTTTCACCGTGAGAATAACCGGCCTTAAAGCGTCTTTTTTGTTTACACTCCTAAAAAGTAAAGACTGAAACTTCGTGGCTTGAGTGTGAAACGGTCTCCCAGCTCAGGGGCTGCTGAAGTCGGCCGAGCTGCGTGGTTTCCCTGCAGGAGCTGGAAAAGGAAGGAGAGGAAGATGTTCCACTATTTCACGTGCTGCCCTTTAAAAGGTGGACGTGTGCAGGTTGAGTGTTGTGGTGACAACAACTATTTGTGCCCCCTAAAGCTGAAATGAAACTCACCCCCCTGCTGCTCCATATATATTTTATGAGCTTCAAGGTTTGCCGCGGTCATCCTGCCAGAATGAAGAACTCTCTGCTGGACTCCATCCCCACGCCTCCTGCAGGTGTAGCTTGTTACAGGTAATCGTCTGCCATATTTCTCTGGCATCCGTGGAACCTGTGCAGGTCGGCTCCAAGGCTGCTGCTGCTGCTGCTGCACTCGTCTACGGTGCATCATAAAGACTTGACTTGTGCCTGTTGCCCCCTCCACCGCTGCCACCCCCCTCCAGTTCCTCCCCTTAGTTTTCCCTTGTGAACCTGGTTTCTGATGACGCTCATTAATTCACAACCTGCAGCCGTACGGGTGAGAACAGAAAACAAGAGAAGATAAAATGACAGAAGGTTCACGAGCAGAGGGCACGCTGCTGCATCGGGGGTGTGTGTGTGTGTGTGTGTGTGTGTGTGTGATTCAATTTAATAACTTTATTGTCTTTGCAGCTCCAACACTGACAGGAATTCTTTGTTTTCCAGGTCATGACACATGAAATGAAATGATGCTTCATTCAACGTGAGCGGCGACGGAATGATCACCGCTCGTCCCCCGAGACAAGCAGGAGAAAATGGTGCAATAAGACAAAAGATAATTAATGTGAATAAATAAAGACACTTCAGGGACACTGCAGTTGCCACACACCAGCGGGGGGGGGGGGGGGGGGGGGACGGGGGGGCACGCCTCTGTACCAGAAACAACCCTCTTATTCTACATTTAATGATAGGCATTAGGAGCTGCGTCAGACGCTCTCAAATCAATTCAAAGTATGAACATCTTCCTTCCACTCAGAAAGCTGGAAATCAAAGTGAGGAATGAAGAATGGAACCGGAGGAAAGAAGCACACGAAAAACAAGAGAATAGAAAGTCCATGAAATATTGAACTGTCAAGAAGCCCTCAGCCTGCAGAGCCCAGGAGCAGGAGGGAAGGTTGGCGACGAGGAAATCCGAACACCAGGCGTCAGAGGCAGGTTTTAATACTGTCTCAGCCAGTACTTTTCATGTACTATTACTGTATATTCCAGCATTTGCTCCAGTAATGGAAGTCTTCTGGGGGGGTGTCAGCATGACCTCACATGGACTGCAGACGGATTCCCTGCTCTTCTCAGAAAACGTGCTCATTTTGTACCTGAACAACTCATTTGAAACACCAGCGGTTCCAGAGCTCTCGGCCCTCCGGCTCCGTTCCGAGCCACAGAGCTCGTTCAGATCTCCCTGCTCCCCGTTCAGGTCCGTGATGAAGGAGCTGACGCAGGCTTCCTCCAGCCGTTACACGCCTCAGCTGACACTCCACCTAATAAACGAACAAGCCCACATCAGCCCAGCCGTCCACACTCATTAGATTTAGGGTCAGTGTGCGCCGCTTCGCTATTGCTGCCATTCTTTTACAAGGTCAGACTATTGGAGCGGTGTTTTTCTTCTTGTGGTCACACCAGTCAAGACGAGCGGTTCTGGTTGTCTTCCTCCTGACAGGTACTTGGTCCTGATCAGGAGAACCTGGTTCATCAGTGACCGGTCCTCAAAGAACTGCTGTTTCCTGAGTGAACTCACTTCTGAAATCAGTGAATTGAGATTCTGCGAGCGGTTCTGGACGCGTGTGGAGGACATGGACTGATCAGGACGCAGCGCCGTGGCGCATCGTGTCAGACACGGCGAGCGAGTGCGAGGCGTAGACTCAGCAGCTGTCTGTCTGCCACGTCTGCGATGATGGGACTCTGTTGTTTGTAAACTGGACTGAGCTCATCGGTCTGTCTGGGCTCCTCAACCCTGTCACCCACAAACAGGCTTGTTCACAATTCAAGTTCCAGCAAACCTGGAAACGAGCAAGTGGCCTCGAGGGCATAATACTGAGGATTATCAGCATTCAGGTTTAGTTTCCAGGAGTAAATCCCCGAGGATTTAAAGTCTGGTTTCATACGTTTCCGGTGGCTTTGAGCTTTTGCATCCTAAGCTGCAGAGTTAGGCTGGCAAACTGTCATCACTGGCAGGAGAGAAGCTGGTTCAAAGCTGCTGTTTCATGGTGCTGGAGAAGCATGTGAGCACAACGACGCTCCTGTTAAATTCTGTTTGGCTTCCTCCCTGCAGCAGGTTGGAGCCAGCGGCGGCGGGGGGGGGGGCGCCACTATGAGACAAAAGATAAAGCAGTTGATCCATCAGATCCCTAAAAAAAATCTCCAAAACACAAATGAGATCATGTCTGCAGCGTCTGAGGTTTGACTCCAGCCTGCAGGCCCTCGTGTGTTCAACTACTTGAACTGCTCAGTCAGTTACTGATGTAACTAGCAGTCTTACTACCCATCAGCGCTATTACCTCTGCTGATCTGAGATCAGCCTTCATCTCCTGTTCTCTTGCTTCCTCTGGCTGTAAAAAGGTCAGCGTGACTTCTCTGATTTAGTTTCTAATTCATGAATCCAGCTTTGCTCTGTGTGAGGTTGTACTCGGAGAACTGCAGTAACATCTCATACTTGACTTGTTCAGTACTCCTCTCTCCTCCTCTGTTTGTGTGTCTGCAGTCACCTGCTCCGCTCCCTCACTGCACAGCATCCAAATATACTGCCGCCATCTTCTTCTGCTGTTTGTATTCGAGCCGTCATCCTCGCCGCTCCTCGTCTCGCTGATGCTTCTCCGTCTCTCTGACTGACTGATTCAAGCTTTAATTTCCCTCTGGTGCTTCTCTTCTTTTCCATCTTGTTTTCTTCCCCTCGTCCTCCCGGTCTCGTTTCCATCCATATGGAATCTATATTTCTCCAGTGATGCATCTTCCATCCTCTTTTTATTGAAAATAAGGATGAAGAGGAAGATTGTGTCCCGCAGACCCAGAGGACGCACAACCGTCACATTTTGTTTTTCAAACTGCGGCTCGATCCAGAAACGTTGCTCCACATTAAAGAGCGTTTGCTTGACTTCGTCTCGCCTCTGTGGCTTCATTCACTCAGCAGCCGCTCCTCCGTTACAGGGAGGTCAGACCTCACAGAGCCCCACGCTTGAGCTTCCTATCAAGGAAGCAGCCTTTGACTCCTTGGGATGAATGAACTCACCACCATGAGAAAACCACCTGAAAACAAAGATTTCGTCTGACGTGCAAAGTGGAGCTCGACTTCGTTTGGCGAGCAGCGGACGCCAAACTCTCAGTGCCAGAATTTCTGAGCGAGCAACTTCCTCCCTCGTTGGTGCAGCGGTTGCACATTTCTGCTCTCCTCCAGGCGTCTCGGTCCAAGTTTAGTTAAAGTGGAACGTCGTCCACCGAAGCTGCTCTCACCCCTGACACAGAAACACCAGCCGGCTTGTCTTTGGTCGGCGTTGCCATGGTGAAACTCCCACTTTTATGTGTTTGTGTGATTACAAGTAACAAACTGTGACATTCCTTATCTTTTCTACATGTGCTGCGCTTCGATTATATTAATGACCATAATTTGATTTTGCTTGTCATACGTAGTTAACAGAACTGAGAGGATTTAAAATGGCTGCAATTAACCACGTTCTTGATGAACGATGGTGATTGAGCTGTTGAATCATCAAGAGTTTTTCTGATTGGATGTTGTGTGTGATTGATGGTTATATAACCACCGGCTCGGCTCATAAAGATGTGAAGGAGTGTGTGTGTGTGTGTGTGTGTGTGTGGGGGGACTGGCAACTTGAAGCTCAGCAGATTTTCTTGAGCCCAACAAACTCCGAATGTTCACCAACGAGAGAGGAAGTGTCAGTGTAGCATATTAATGGTTTTGACCTTTAGGAGACTTTGGCGCTTCCTCTCATTAAGACCCCAGCAAGCAGGGTCAGACGTATATTTAACCTTTATTGAAATGAGGGATAAATATACCTCGGGATTATAAATATGAATCTATCCCTGGAGGAGCCGCAGATGGAAGCAGTAACCTTCAGATTACTGGAGTCTGTCTCCTCCTCTACACATTCAGTATCACAATAATACATCATTCCAGCTCCCTAACGTAGTTTTACTACTGCAGCTACATTTTCCTTTTGGGATCCTGCTCAAAACTCCCTGCTACAATTAAGTGTGTCGACCTTTATGTGTACGAATATTCCGCCGTTGACAAACTGTTTGAAACGGGCATCGTGCTACGTTCTCTTTGTTTCCCCCTCAACCCAACAAGGTTAGACATTCCAGTTTGCTGTGAGATTTCTTCAGTTAATTCTTAAAAAGCGTTTACATCAACACGGATGCTAATATTCAGCTACGATTCAGAAAATGCTACGATGTCCAAGGTGTAAACGCTGCTCTGATTCTCAGAGGTGAGCTGTGAGACATGTTGGCAGTGGTCATGTTTGAGGAGGATGCTCCGGTCATGTTGACCACATGTGCTACAGATGTGCCACGACCTTCCCCCTGTTTACTGCCTATAAATGTGCTAGCTTAATGCTAGCAAGAAAGCCGCTGACAACTGATGAAAAAAGACACGTAAAACACGACACAAGGAAGTTAGGAAACAATAGAATACGGACAAGCAAATGAGTTCCTTTACAATCTCAAATCAAAGTGTTGGTGGATTATGGATCAAACCTCTGGATTAAGAAGATGTGGGTTGTAGCGGACAATGACCTTTGACCGATGACCTCCAGTTTAGCTGCTGTTAGCCGTCAGTCTCCGTTAGCTTCAAGCAACATAAACAGTGCTGGCTCGTTCTGAGGTTCTGAGTCACAAAGGCATAACGCAGGAGGGAAATATGTCTTCTTCTATGGTCTTGAAAAGCAGGTTACACTTTGTTGGGTGAAGAAGTGCTTTGACGGTTCCTCATCAGACAGGAAAACGTTTCAATGTGGTTCTTGAGCGACGCCAGGTTGATTCTAGTCAAAGGCGAGACAACGATTGTGGCATATAAGCTTCTAAAAGTGCGTCATGTCTCCTCAGGATGTGTGCGAGTATTTAGTTTGAAAGGCCAAGAGGACAAAGTTCACGCTGCAGGTTACCGGACGGGCCGCTGTCCCTCACCCCCTCCTCCCCTCTTCCTCTTCCTCCCTTCTTCACTGCTACAAAAACAACAACAAATGACATTGCAATGTAGCAGAAGGCAAAGTTATGGTGTAGATTGAAAGTAAGAACACTGTTGTGTTACTTCAGACCAATCTCGGCGTTTCCAGAACTTCCTGTGATTAATGACGTCTCGGTTCCCGCCTACGATCCTACAACACGCAGATTTATCTGCTGTCCTCATGTGGCGGCGCTCGAACCGAAGGAGGCCGCATTTCCTGCTTCCTTTGTCTTCCTCATTATACTGTTGAGTTCTTCCCATCAGTCACTGCAAACTGGACAGAAGCCTCCGCATCCATCACGGACCGCCGGGCAGCGTCACACGTCTTAATCAGTCAGCCGCAGGTTGGTTGTGATAAGACGTCTTAATTACAGTATGGCGCGTATTCGCCGTAGCATCCATCATTTCAACTCCAGTTCATTCCTACGTTCCGGTGCCAGTTCCACGCGGTGCTTTTATGTCAGACATGGAAAGAAAACACAATCATTTCATCAGAAGCAGCGCTTGTTCTTCTTCATGAATATTCATCCAGGTTCTACCTCATTAGCAACTTTCAGCCTTGTTGCAACTGGAACAGCTTCGGCTCCCGAGGTTCGTCTCAACTTCCCTCAGCGGGATTTCTTCAAATGCGCCGCAGTTAACAAAGGATGAAAACATTTTGGTGGTCAAAGGTCAAGGTCACTGGGTCAGGCATTCCAAGTGCAATGCATTATTTCTAGTTTTTAATCTGAGAGCGAAAAGCGGCACAATATTCATACTTCTGTCATTCTGTCGGCGACTGCTGCTGTCGAGTTGCGTTTGCCGTCAGCGAAAGAATCCCGGAAGAGTTCAACGAGACAGTGGGAAAGAACATCGAAGGGAGATTGTAGATTAAATTAAGTTGACATTCAAATTTAAAACAAAAACCAAAATAGTTCAACAAAACCTCAGAGAGTCTGCTGAAGAGCCGGGATCACCTATTAATGACAAACGTGGCTGAAACTCGTTCATCTTCTGGAGATGAGAGACGCCAAGTGACAGTCTGGAATGTTTAAAGCCGACAGAGGAACGAGCAACAGGTGGCGAGCAAGGAGGTGTCTGATTAACGTCCATACAAGAACGGGTGAAAATACGCTTCTGCTCCTAAATGACGGTTATGAATAGACACAGAATTGTACAACAGTTCCTGCTGATGACAGTAGGATGAAGGAGTACTGGAGGAGTACTGAAGGAGTACCGGAGTAGTACTGGAAGAGTACCGGAGGAGTACCAGACAGGCAGGGGACGTTCAGATTCAACGAGCAGATTCTGAGAAAGCCCCGCACCGCAGTGAAATAACGACCATTGATCATAGCGAGTCGTAAATATTTGACAGTGATTTACGATTTAATGCTACGAGAGCTTTAATAACCAATAGAGAAGTAGATAAAGCAGCAGCTCCGGCCTCCGTGACATTTAGTTTGATATAAAACGTCCACACGTGAATTATTTTATCACATCAGTTTAATGGTTTGTAATTCTTTTAGTCTGTTCCTCCTTGCAGATGAGGTGCGTTAGCCTGCTCTACAGGACATTATTCATGCTGCTGTTGGGCAGGTTTAACATGTCTTTTTAGCTAACCTAACAGTGGCGCAGGCAGCACTGCATCAGTAACCACGCCACCCCACCTCGCCACGCCGCTCTCTGCACCGGCCTGCTCACAGAGCCACGGCCGAGATGATTTATCACCCGTGTCTTGATGCAAAAAGCCTCTTAAAGTCCCGGGAGAGAAACCTCATATGTCTTCATATGTGCAGGCCCTCGAGGAGCTCCCTTATACAACTAGAGGACGGAGAGAGAGAGGGAGGGAGGGATGGAGAGGGAGAAGGAGAGGGAGAGAGAGCTTAAATGTCTTCCAAGCAGTAAACTGTGGGGAATCACGAGTCTCTCAAAGGTGCAATAAAACGCGCTGTAAAATTGGTGAGATATTGGCATCTTTTTTAAAGCAAAGAATCTGCTGTATTGAAGGTCTATTATAAATGTTTCCCTTAAAGCAATACTTTACTCAGAATGTGTATTTTGCCGTTTAAGTACTCACAAATAGGAGTTGTGACCTTAGAGACATTTTTCCTCCCTGAATTGCTTTATTTGGACTCCAGGAAGCAGGAGGAGCCAGCCACGTGTGTTGAGCCACGCTAATGGAGACAGCTAACAACAGCTGGTAATTCCTCGACCCTATCAATGTATTTGTGGATTACTAAGCAAAAAGAGGTGGATTATACTGGATTATGTACTTAAACGTAGACAAACGGACGTTTTGGGGCAGTTTAGCTGTTGTTAGCCCTCAAGCTGTTGTTAGCGTGAAGCTAAACATACATGGCTGGCTCTTCCTGCATCCTGAATCACAAAGATGTGATGAAGGAGGGAAAGTTAAAGACAGTTCAAAACACCTACTTGCGTGTACTTGAAAGGTCAAGTATTTCTTTCCTGCCTGCGCTGGAACAGTAGGCACAAGATAAGACCTTACAATGTATAGTAAAACCCTTTTTTTCCACTGAGAAATTCCCACAATTTCGGAGTAATTGAGATGGTGTTACAGTGATTTAGCTCGCTGTGAAATATTGATTCTGTATGCCTCCAGTTTCACCATTTAATTTCATTTTGCAGCTGCAAGGCACAATATGAAAACTGCTTGATGTTTCTAAAGCAGCAGCCCAGTGTGTTACTGTTGCCGGCCCTAATTAGTTATGCTGCATCAACACACTGTTATTACTGTGTGACAGTTCAGAGGCCCGACCGAACCGGAGAGCTGCACAGCCGCCTTTGTAGCAGGCGGTAATTCTGCCTGCGTCCCAGTGAGGGGGCCATTGAAGGGCGCAGTCTAGACCGTGAAGGCCGAGCTGAGCTTTGTTAAATGAGACGTCTGGTCTTTGCAGGGCTTCATATTTGCATCACAGGCTCCTGGTTCTGAGCTGGTGCCACCGAGTACCGCTCCTGAAGCCCGGTACCCGCGACAGCTGCAGCTCACAGACCCCATACATATGTGTGACTGGAAGTGCTGTCCATAGACAAAAAATAAAAACATCCCCTCAAACCCACACACACACACACACACACACTAGAACTGTGGACATTCGGCTGAGTACGAGAGTACAGACGAACCAGCCAGGAAAGCGAGGAGGTGCCATGGGAGGGGCGTCTGCATCAGGAGGGCTGGCTCTCTGCTCCTGGTGCAGACGGATCATAATGATAAATGAATAAAAAATAGGGAAAAACTAAACTGTAAAAGCTAAGAACGAAAACAGAAAATGGTATGATTTAAAACTAAGACAGGAAATAATAAAATTCATAAATAAACACAAAATGAAGGCCTAAAGTAAATGAATATGAATCAAAAGCTCAGCTAAAAAGATGCGTCTTGAGCCTGCTCTTAAAAACGTGAACATGTCCTGCGTCCCCTGAGGTCCAGGCTGTTCCACAGACGAGGGCCGGAATACTGAAAAGATGCCTCGCCATGAGTGTGTGTCCTGACTTCAGGAGCGACTTTAAGTCCACAGCCATAGGAGCGCAGGGTTCATGAAGGAACAGCAGTTCTGAAAGACACGAAGGCCCAAGACCATGAAGACGTTTAAAAACCAGTAAAAGACCGTTCAAACCGATCCGAACACACACGGGAGCCGACGTAAAGACGCTAAAACCGCTGTCGTTGGGGTTTTGAGCTCCTGAATAAGTTTGTTCACCACTGGACGGTGGAGCCAGAGGTCCCAGTCCGTCCAAACTGAACCTCACCAACTTTAATTTGCATGCGTTTGTGAAGCAGATTCCTGCGACGTTCCCAAAAATTCACTTTGTTGAAAAACTAGACATAAAACTTCTGTCAGTGGTGCGAACACTGTGTGTATGATAAAGGCAGTTTCTACACTGGCATGAAGGAATTTTCTTCCCGACAGAGCGAAACAGCATTTTCACATGTCCTCATGGGATGAGAGACCTGGACCCGGGTCCCCGGCGGCCCCTCGCTCCCCCGTCGATGCAGGCGCTGTGAATGATTCTCAAATCCCTGAGTGAACGATGGAGGAAACTCTTGGAGCACCACATTCAGATCTAATATAACTGCTTATTCTGTGTGTGTGTGTGTGTGTGTGTGTGTGTGTGTGTGTGTGTGTGTGTGTGTGTGTGTGTGTGTGTGACCCTCGGCCTCACAACGCTAGAAATCCCAGTTCCTTTCACATGATGGTTTTCTGATTTGCAAGTAAAATTAAGTGTGAAATGAGCATTTAAGTATAAACATAAAGCAGCTGCGATAAATCATTGACTTGCTATGTCCTTGCATCAATGTCATTGCATTATTCTAGTGCCCCTGCACACACACACACACACACACACACACACACACGCAGACACACACACACACACACATTTTGTCGTGCTGACAGACAACACACTTGTTTATGGTGACCGATAAAAGAACAGTGAGGAAAACGTGCTGTACAGGGATATTATGAAAATGTCACCTGACTGGCATGTAATTATGTGTGTGTGTGTGTGTGTGTGTGTGTGTGTGTGAATGACAGGATTATAAAAGAAAGGAGAGATGAAAAAGATGAGAAAACAAGAGGAATTAAACGACGTGATTGAAAGAGACAGAAGGATCCATCATATCCATGTTCACTTTTCCAGAAACCGATTGCAGGTGATGATCGTTTCCTCGCTCCCCCTCACACACGCCGACAAAATCAATGAGGTGATTAATGAAATGAAGCCGCAAACCAAAGGAGACGGCGTCTACAGAAAGAGGAGGCGCGCGTCCAGTGACGGAGCTGGTAGCGGAGGTACTCAACAGTGGGAGGAGACCGGGGCTGGTCACCGTGGTGACACCAGAGCTACTAAACTAGCGTCAGTCATGCTGAGGCGCCAGTAATGAAGCTGCTGCGTTCCAGGTTCCAGGTCGTTTCCTCTGAGGTGAATAAATCCCACTCTCTGCTTCCTTTGCCTCAGCACACACTGACGTCTCTGCAGGGGTGTGTGTCTTTTCTTTCTGCGTCTTGTTCTTAATTGGACGATACATCTTCACAGCTTCCATTTTCCACATGACCTTTATGGTGATTAGTGCTTTTAAATGTCAATAAATGAAAACTGGGATTCATTTACAAACCAAATCTTCATGATTTCCATGTCTCCAGAGGTTTTAGCTGAACAAGCTACAAGAAGAACGTGACCGACACACTTGTTCGTCTCTCTCTCTCTCTCTCTCTCTCTCTCTCTCTCTCTCTCTATCGCTCACACACACGCACACACACACACACACACACACACACACACACACACACAGACGGCCACACAGGCCAACATGAATGGACGGTCAAGATGTGTGGGAATGGAATGAGGACGGTTCGATTGGTTTTCCAGGGACTCTCATTTCAGTCCAGTCTAATCTGAAAGGGCCTTCAGAGGAAAGTGTTTACTGGCCATTTTCATGGTTTCCTCAGTGACGAGCAGAACTCCAGTCCAGAGGATGAAGCTTCCTACTGGGGGGCTTTTCTGTGGTCGCACAGCAACCGCGAGCAAGCCAAACGTCAGCTTGGAGCAGTCTTAGTGCGGTGGTATATTCCTCTTTGGTGAAATGAGGACGTGATGCTCCTCACGCCCCCAAAGGGACGGTCAAGTGCTGAAGGTCAAAGGTGGCGCTGGCTGAGTAGTTCAGGCTCTGGCTGGATTCCTCCTAAAAGTTGTCGATCCCCTGGGAAAGTTTGCCTCCTGTGAGGTTCTGACGTGACGCGCCCACATGAATCTGTCGCGTCTGCAAATAAATCAAACTTAATAAACCAAGCATGCAGTGGGAACTCAGTTGGAGTTGGAGGTCAATTTAATTGCCAACAAACAGACAAACACTTCCCTTTCTTCCTCTGCCCACATGGAACTTTGGATTTTTCCCCACTGATGTCTTCAGAGATTAACTTTGTTGTCAAGCATCTAAAGTTGAATGTTTTGTGTTTGCAGGCGAAGAAAAACATCAAGAGTCACAGTCCAGATGAGCACAACACTCAAGCCAACGCGCACAGAGATGAAAACGCTGCGTTCACTGCCAAATGTGCCTCTTGATTTGAGTTTGTTAGATTTGAGCTGCAAAGACAGAGAAACTTGGAGATAAAGAGGGAACGTGGGGTGGGGGGGGCTCTCACATCTCTGTTGCTGCTGGATGGAAAAGAACGAGAGAATAAGAGAATTAGAGATGGCAGCAGAGACGAAAGAGAAGGAGAGAGAGAGAGAGAGGCAGCGAGTGGGTGAGCGGCAGAAAGCTATAAAAGTCCCATTAAGCTCTCAGTCTTGATTGCCCTACAATTAAATGTCCGTTTTCTTTGCCCATAGAGGTTGTTTATGTGTGTGTGTGTGTGTGTGTGTGTGTGTGTGTGTGTGTGTGTGTGTGTGTGTGTGTGTGTTTGTCTAAGTGGTTGATGCTCACTACTCCTGGCACTAGACAGCGGGGGGCCGGGTTCCAGCAGCCGCCACATTCGTTTCAGGTCAGAATCAGTTAATGAAGTTAATCGTCAAACACCTCCACCCCCCCCCCCCCCCCCCAACAGCACACGTGTCATGTTTGTCCTTCTGGAGTTCAAATACTTCTCCCTTCCAACCCCTTGTGGTCCTTAAGAAGGAAGCATCCATCCATCAGTCATTTTAGGGTTTTAAGAATGTGACAGATCGGGGGAACCGTTGTGTTGTCAGTCTGCCTCAAACAAGGTGGACCCCCTTCTCTCCTCCAGACCCCTTGAGGACACGTCCTTGGCAAACCCACGGCAACGCCAAGTAAAACCAGTGGAGCACTTTCATGTCGAGCCACGAGCCACCAGATGTGTTGCATAATGAGACTGAATGATTCATTAAGCAGATCTTGCTGAGCCGTCATTTATTTAAAGGCATTTATCTCATCAGGCCCCTGCGAAAAGACAAAATCATTTTAATTACAATTTGTCAGTGTGGCTCAGTGGTTACAAATCAAAAATTCTCATAAAAATTACATGGAACATCAGCTGTCGTGGACGTCCCGCTAAGCCATGTCAGGCACGTTTCATGGAACACGTGGAAAGGCAAATGTAAAAAGCCTCTAGCTGGCGTGGTTACAGCCTCAGCGCCACGAGGTGGCCGGCTCGCCGCGGTCCATCATCATGTTAAAGCACCTGACATTATGGTCACTGTGACCACATGTTGTTGTTGGATGATTTAAATCTCTCATCAGTCCCCTTTTTTTTCACTTACCTCTCGATCTCCTCCTCCCTCTTTGCTTCTCTCTATTTTTCAGCCTCATGAATACTGAGTAGTGCATCAAATATTCATAGCACAGGCACTGGGATACACACACACACACACACACACACACACACTCTCTCTCTCTCTCTCTCTCTCTCTCTCTCTCTCTCAAACAGCATCCAGATAACAAACGAATCGCACACATGCTCACCATCGCTGCCTTTTGCACTTGAACGCACCCCTACACACATCCAACACCGCACTCATTCACATGCTGCAGGAGAGAGAGAGAGGCAGCTCAAACCAAGCAGCCATGAAAGTTTAATATAGCGGGTGTCCGACGGATTCACAAACAGTCCGCTCGCCGCCGCTCGCCGCCATTAAAGTTTCATCTACAGGATGTCAAGTGGATTTGTTTTATTGAGCTGTTTGTTGCACCTGTATCTTTACACTCCTGAAATATTAAAAACATATTCATACTCCAGGATACAGAATCCTCATCATCCCACCATCATCAGTGGACGCTCAGTGTCAGACTGAGTTAGTTGTCAAGGCTGCGAGAGGGACTCACATCCATAAACAGGGCAAAAACAAACAAGTAATATGGCTGTTTGTTCGAAGAACCTCCCCAGGAACTGCTCCCGATGTGTCTGCAGTACACACAGTAGCCACAGTAGCCACAGTACCCGCGCAGTACACACAGTACACCTTCTCTCTGCTAGAGTAACAACATCCTGACTCCAGCAGAACCACACAACACTGACAGTTGATAATGCAACTACAATTCTAATTTTATGAGTTTAACAAATTCTTAAAGTCATAATTTCATATTTGAACTAAACTAAAATCCGAATTTCATGCTTAATGAACTTGAAAAATCACAGTAGCGCCTTTGCATGAGGGGTGACATGCAGGAGCTCTGTGGTGATAAAAGGGGGTATTGACAGGGTTGAGCAGATATTCCACATACAAAGTCGTTACAAACGCTCACTTTAAGCGTGACTGACAATCGCGTCTACCAGGCCGATTTGACAATGCTGAATTTTTGTGAAGCCGTTTGTCGTCTGTCGCCCTGACGTGGCTGCAGCGCTGTTGTTGGATCCGGTCTGAACATGGTCACTTTTCCCTTGGTGTCTGTTGTTGGGCCGTGAGGGTTGCGTGTCCTCAAAGAGAACCGACATAAGTTGGCGATCACACTGACGTTAGCTGTTAGCTTGGATGTCTCAAGCTCAAGCTGCTGTTGTTATCAGAGGTGGGGCTAACTGAGGCAGCTAGCGTGCTCACAGGGCTGTTTGTTAACCACTACAGAGATCCCAGCTAGCAGCTCCTGCAGTAGTCAAATGTTGGATTCAGTGAAATTCCTCCACAGTCCCCCTGCAGCTACAGCCCAAGTTAGCAACTCTGCTAGGTGTGCTAGCTATTGCTACAAAGCTTTTACTGTAGCTACAAGTCAGCTGGGCGTCACACTACCGAAAGCCTCAGGAAATGTTCATGTAGGCTTTATCCAGACAAAAAAAACCCTCAGATTTCAGGTTTAATTAAACACCAATCTTAATACGTCCCCTTGCAGTTCATCAAATATATGCAAAGTGTAGCGATGCAACAACAGCAGTGTTCAGCTCCTCGAACACTCGAGGGGCAGATAAACACAAACGATCCCACAATGGAACTCTCGCTTTACTCGCGCTACACAACAGCTTTCCACATTTATTTCAATCAGCCTACGTTTCAGCTGGTTCAGGCCATTCTGGGAGTTTATATACGAATCCTGTCTGTACAGGCGCGAAGACGATAGAATCCAGCCTGCAAACGCTAACAGCAAGCAGCAGAGATCCCACAGGCAGAGGAGTCAAACCTCACAGAGGTCGGTGTTTATCTGGGTGAAAGGTCCTTTTCAGGTCTAATTTCAAAACATTAGCATGATCTTTTTTCTCACTTCAATGCGGTGAGTAATGAGTGACATCAAGGGCGAGAAGACGTCATCCTTGAAACGAGCAAGCTAAGTTCAACCATCGGCACTCCTGTCCCCTTGCTTGCATGCCCGCGAGGTGATTTCGCTGGAGTGAGGCTACCTCCTGTTTTTCTAGGGAGAATTAAGTGTATCACTTAAAAGAGTCAGGCTTCAGACAGCCGCTGGTTGAAGCAGAGGACCATAAAAGCTGCAATTGCAGGATCAAAGTCATGAAGCGTCTGTTTGAAAAGGAAAGAAAGAAAGTAGGACAGAGGGAGGGCGCTGCAATCAAAGTGAGATTGGAGCAAAATGGATTCTGTAAGGCTTGTAGCTTTAGGGTGCGAGTTATGAAGTTGAAGAGCGCTTCCACGAAGACAGACACTATTCAGCCAGACGTGTGTGGACACTGGGAGGAGGAAGCGGGTCACAAGTTCCCGGTCAGCTTCTCTTTAGCTGCCAAACTCTGAACATGACCTTTCACCTCTAAGCTGCAGGGGGAGCCAGCATCTCTGCGTTGGTCAGTCTGACCTCTCCATTCACTTTGGATTCTTGAACTTGCATTCAGTGAACACAGGGGGAGACAAAGACACACTGAGGGGACCTGGCGTGAAGAGCCTGGGAGGCTAAACTGTCGTCTGGCTGTAAACTCGTGGTCAGAGCTGGAGCGCAGTGACGCTGGTACGCTACAGAACTGGCAACACTTTGATATAAAAGCACACAAATAACCACAAACCTAATAACAGAATCATGAAAGTGTTCAAAATGAGACTAGAAATCTGAGTTTAAGCTGGAACCCTAAATATCAGTGAGATTTACTGCAGAATTGGTGCACACAAGTGGGGGTGAATAAAGTCTGTCCACACACGAGTCCACACACGAGTCCACACACGAGTCCACACACGAGGCAGGTCGCCAACACACTGCGTTTCAGCTCTCGGTCCATCGTTGTGGCCCTGCAGTGGGAAAAGTTCAGGCTTCCCTGGTGCAGGATGATTTGTAGAATCATTTCTACATTTGTGAAAATGTTCTTTATGTCAAACGGACAAAGTATCATGAATAAAGAGACAAAACAGCCTCTTGCGTGGGGAGCGCTGGGCTCTAATTATGGAGTTGTCAGTGCGGCGCTGATGAACGAAATCAATACATGAACAATGCATCTGATTTCTCAGCAAAACCAGCGATAATGAGGATGGAAAAGTACCGTCAGATGTTCCACGTGCGGGATGATGGGGTGACCCGTGGTGGTGAAGTGGTCCGGCCCTGTCGGCGACCTCAGCTCCACTCAGGCTGAGCCGCAGCCTCAGAGCCTGTGACAGGCCCGGCAGGTGCGATTCACTGCCGCTCACGGTTCCCTTCTATCTGCTTCCCTTCAGCACCACTGGACGCACTGATAAGCTGTTGTTTTACAGGGAGTTCCCAGAACAAAATGAAACTACAGATATAAATGCAGAGGAAAGTCAGCAAACAACGATCACCACAAAGCTCCTCCAAACAACTGCAACCAGTCGGCAGGAGCGGCCTTTCCTTGGTGGCAGGAAACAGGAGAGCGCAAGAACGTTCCACAAAACACCATCGAATGTCCAGCAGAAGCGGACCGCCAGCCAAGACGACAGCACAGCAGCACGTTCGCCTCCTGGGGTTTTGATGACGCCGAGGAGCCTTCGCCATATCCCCACTGAGGCGGAGACTTCTCGTGCTCGGTTATTGAGGGATTCTGACAAAGAAGCATTGCACGAGGAAAAGACCCAGATTGTGAGCTTAAAACTCCTACTAATGAGTGCTTGAAAGACAAAACTTGCTTTTCAAGGTGTCGTGGTGTCGTGGTGGGGGGCGGGCCCTCACCTCGTCACTCCTTCAGTCAGACTCTTTCTCTCTCCCCTTCTCTAACTGTTGCTGTCTTTCTCTTTTTCCGTCTCACATCGTCTGTCTCTATGTTGGCAGAGTGAAGAGTGATGACTTCACTACCTTGACATTCTCTCAGACTCCCCCCCCCGCCGTTAGAAAACAGCAACTGATGTTGACTTGACGTTGACACGGAGTTACAAAGATCCTTCTCGAAATGCCAATCTCTTATTAAAGACTCTGCTCTGTTATAAAATCTCTTGACCTTTTCAGAGCCTAAAAATATTTCCAGTTCTGTTCGTGTTGTTCCAGAGTCTAAAGGTTGCTGGCTGGAGAGTTGCAGCCTGGGGAGGCCGGAGCACCAGCGCTCCAGCCCCACGGTGAGCCCTTCCCTGCCTTCGACTCTCCAAAACCGCGAATATTCCAGAAAGTCGATGTCAAACTGATGCCCTGTTATTAATACTTAAAGAGACCATGAAGGGCCTCCATATCGATCACTCCAGGGGCCCACGGAGCAAACAGAAGCTGCCCTCAGGACTCGCCTGACTGAATCAGTGTCCAGGAGGGGGACACGTGCACGCCGTCCTGTGTGGTACCTGAACGGCCATCCTGCGGTTCCCACCAGCGGGTTCTGTTTAATGTGAGACCCCTGACAAAGGAGCCCGGGCTGGAGGGTGAGGGGGAGGAGTCTCTGCTACATCTGCCTGTCACCAGCTGTCTCCTGAGCAGCTAAAGGTCTGGAGTCTGGGGTGCTGAAGGTGCCGAGATCAACTTTCTAATATCAGCAGAGTTCGGACTATTAAAGTTGATTAAAGTTATCACTGTAATCTATCATAGACAGGGTGGGGGCCAGTGGGGGTCGGCCCTCGTTGGCAGGGAAGGACACGAGGGAGGAGCAGGGAGAAGAATGAAAGACCAGGAAACAGTTTAGTGAGAGTCTGCAGCAAAGTTGCACGTGTGTGTGTTTGATTTGTGTTCTTGAACATTTGCCTTTCCAGTGCTCAGAAGCAGGCGTCTGGCGCTCAGACATTTTTCCCTCCAGCATTACGTCTCCGTCACTGAACCTGTGGACACGGCATCATTTATGACATATCTGCAAATCCATGTGTCTCTTTAAAGACCGCCATCATTGATGGCTCCTGTTGTACCTGTCAGGCCAGTCAGACCCTGGAATCATGACGTAAATGAAGCAGCGCCTCACTTCATGAGCTGGAGGTCAAAGAGATGCTGCTTTTTCCTCCCACCCCAGGCAAACACTGGCGCTGTCATCGTCCCCTGGGACGGACGGATGGTAAACAGACTCACGCTAGTTAGCTTAGCATAGAGAATATCTTCTTTCCTGACTCACTGGTCTCCGTCACAGAGTTTTAAATACAATATTTCACTCACACAATTGTCTTAATCTCTTCTTTTATACTCCTTTGTTTTCCATGCACTGGTTGAAGCTTTCAGGAGGATCATTTAAACACTTCACCAGGCCCACCACCGTCTCATCGCTCTGCATGATTACAGCATCATGGACGGGCTGAGGCAGCACCACTCCTGCCTGTGTCTGGAGGGCCGGGGCACCATGATAGAGATGCTGCAGTCTCAGGCTGCTGCTCCGCTTTGCAGATCATTACTGAGGCCTGACTGCCATCTGGTGGCCGGGAGTGGAACTCCTCCTCCTGGGCTGCAGCCGGGAGTTCCAGGTGCGTCCAAGAACTTGCACATTTGCTGATGAAGGAAACTTTGTAGTTTAATTAAACAGGCAGTTTGCTAAACGTGAATGCAGGAACCTGAAAGGCTCGGTTGGTTTTCAGTCCGAAAAGTTTAGTTTTTCTGTTTCTTGATCAATTGGCTTCCCGTGCCAGTGGTCACGCTGACGTCAGAGTCCCTGGAGTCTCTGGAGAGCAGATCATGACGTGATACATGAGCGCGTGCGTGTATGGCACACGTGGGTGCGTGTTCACACCTGATCTCACGGTTCCGAGTTTGTCTTCCACTCATTTAGTGTGTGTGTGTGTGTGGGGGGGGGGGGGGGGTGAAGAGACTGACAGAAGATGGGAGAAGCAGCTGATTAATCACGGCTGCTGCCAGTGGGAGGAGCCTGGCGACCCCCACCCTCTCACCTGAGTGCTGGTCTCGGTGGCAAGGAGGAGGAGCTCCGAGCCGGGAACTGGCGGGGGGGTTGAGCTCCTCTCCCGAGCGGTTGGCGTCACCAAACCGACCACCGCCACCAGGGCTTGTTCTCCTCTTAGGGTTTAAACGTGAAACCTGAGGAGCCCCCCCCCCCCCCCCCCCCCCCAGACCCACGCAGGTGGAGAGCATCGCACCTCCTCTCACGCCCCTCCCATTTGTTGCGCACGCAGGTGACGACGCTCCACCACCCAGGGCGGTGACCGTGTTACGTAACTCCCCTCCGCTCCGCTTCCTGCTCGTGTTGGTTCCGTCTGAACGTCTTCGCTTCTGTCAGTGTCCTCTTGATGCGGTTGTGATTGCTCACGTGATCTGAATCATTTCTACAGACGTGTCTGACGTGAAGGAGAATGATTCGGTTCCAAATCTGCAAGTCTCGTCTGTCGTTGGTCTCTGATTCAACCTCCATTCACTCCAATCAACTTCAGTCGATCCTCAATCGAAGGACGCGTTCCTGACGTCATGTCACGTTTTGCCCAACAGTTGATTTACAGGAAGCCACGCCCACTCGAAAGTGTCAATCGAATGGGCCCGCCCCTTTCTGCATGCACCGATACGATTAATGGGCGTTGATTTCCGGCGTAAAGCGCCTGGATTTTCAGGTTCTACGGTTTGTGTTTGCGTGCGCGCGCGTGTGTTTGCGCCTGCGTGCGTGAGTGAGTGAGAGAGAGAGAGAGAGAGAGTGAGAGAGAGAGAGTGAGGGAGGGAGAGAGAGTGAGGGAGGGAGGGAGAGAGAGAGAGAGTGAGGGAGGGAGGGAGGGAGAGAGAGAGAGAGTGAGGGAGGGAGGGAGTTGTAGCGCGGTTGTAAACGTCCTGTCACCGCCTTGCACCGCGCCAGGCTTCGTCTTCCTAACTTACATGAAAGTTCCCGTCGCGGCTCCACAACCGTCGGCCAGCAATGACCGAAAGCCCCGCGACCGAGCCAGCCAACGGGGAAGCGTGTCACCGTGCGAAGAACGGACTCAGGTTGGAGAGGAACGGCTTGCTGAAGAGCCTCCACCGCTGCGGTGAGCAGCAGCAGCAGCAGCCCGGCCACCACCGCCGCCATCCCGAGGAGGAGGAGGAGGAGGAGGTGAGGCCCGTGATGGGACGGGGAGAAACAGGGGTAGCATCCACCCGGGGGGCCGGGGAGCTGCCAGCCCGCCGGTGTCGTTGCATGACTCACGACATCTTAAATGCGGTTTCCTGTTTGTTGTCGTCATCGTGCTCCGATTCTCGTATGGTGTGATCGCCAAACTCCATCAACAATATTCAAGTTTCAACATTAACCGCGCTCTCGGCGCGACATTTCCTCCCAAATAGCACGAATCAAATAACGGCGGGTAATCGTTGTGACGTGTCGATTTATTCGGCGTGATATATTTGCTCCGGAGAGGTCACTAATTAATTATAATCCCAACTTTGAGAACTCACCCTCAGCTGTGTTTCTGAAGAGGGGGGCTGTTTAGAAAGGTGGGTGTGACAAATATGAACCTTTTTTAGTGACACATGTATGACGAATTTAAGAGCTGGATCAGCCTTAGCCTCAGGACCTGGTCTTGGCACTGTCACTCCAGAGACCTGCCCCAACCCTGGGATGATGTCTGGGCCAGGAAGGCCAGCAGCAGCCAGGTGCTGGTCTGTCTGGGTTTGGCAGCAGGTTTGCAGGTTGACGTCTTCATCTCATCAGCAGAGAGTTTACTCAAGAGGCAGCAGTGAGTTTTAGCCCTGCGTCTTGCATTCGTCCGTATTTCTTATCTCAGACTGAATAACTGACCTCAGCCATGCAGGAGAATGTTCGCTCTCTTCTGGTTCGTTTCATGTGTTTGATGCCTTTTTGGCTGTAAAAGTCGGGAACATTCCAGTTTCTACTCGCCAGTGGTCCCAAGCATCGCACCTGTTCTGGGAAAATGCATTTCCAAGGGTTAATGACATTTCCACCCTTGGGTACATCTTCTGTTCCCATCCCAGCTGACAGGAGACGCTGCCCCGTGCTGGAACATGAGCGCTCACTGATGGGCGAACAGAGGGACAATTTGAGGCCAAGAGACAAAAGTTGTTCCCTCAAATATTTCAAGGCCAGATTTTACTGAAATGTCTGAATCCAGCTGAAAACCCGAGATGCCGCGTGTCACCTGTTCAGGCTGATGTCAGACACGGCACGTTACTTTGATGACTCGGCCTGAACGTACAAAATGTGGCCGCTGTTGCACACCGGGTCAAGATACGGTTTTATCACTGTTGTGGTACAAAAAGGATGTGAAAAGCTGGAATATGGATGCTGTGTCATGAAGGCAACTGGACTGTGCAGGATCTTGTTGTAGCTGCACGTCACAGCAAGTCAGAGCTCATTGGGTCTCCAGTCTGGAGGCAGAACCGGACCGGCCGGGACGCAGCTCGGCGGATCTCTCGGTGCCGCGGTGACTGTGGGCTGTTGGCCTCTGTGGTGGAGTGCCTGGTGACTGAACCTCAGCTGACTGTGGCTCATGCAAATGTCAGTGTTGCAGCTCTGTAAGGTATTTGAGGGAGAGGCATGACGGTCACATGCAGGGCCTCATAGCCATGAGCAGGGGCGTGATGCGTGGCGGGAGGCTGCGTTGCGTAATCCCGGAGGACCGCGTGGAGGTTCTCTTTCTGCTGAACTGAGAATTGGGAAGTTAATGTCCACTTAGTTCTGTAAGTCTTCGCAGAGTTCAGATGCTGCGGCTCTGACGCGTGCGGGCACCACCGGCGCCATCCTGATGTGGCTGTCAGATCTCTGGCTTGAGTCACACGGTGGTTGATTTCCTGTCACGTTGGTTTACAGCCGGACCAGAACCTCAGCTCCCTCATCGTCCTCTCACTTCCAGTCTGGCAGCACGTAAGTCACCTGTAAGTGAGTTAGAGAAGCTGCAGCCAACTCCAACCGAAGGTGGAGACACTGGATGACATCATGTTGGGATGGAGGCTGGAGGCTTCCGTGCGTCTCAGTGGTCCAGTGGTTCTCTGGAACCGTTCAACTGCTTTGAATCGCCACAAACTCACAAAGACCTGGAACGATTTTGTTGGTCAGAGGTCAAGGTCACCGTGTCTGGCACACGTGGGATCATGCCTGTGTGAAAGAATCCCGCCGCTGTTCGCAGCACCGGCGTGTGGTGCTGGGAATATTTGGCTCCTGGGTATTGATATCAGTGTCAGTACCAAAACTCCGGAACCAGAAATCCCAAGCAGGAGAACGTGCGCGGTGACGGGGTTCTGCCTGAGTACTTGGATCACCAAAGACCCGGCGCAGCTTTGAGTTTGAGTTTTCCGGGTTTGGGTGAGGGATTATTCCCGTCACTGCTCTGCTCCTGGAGGATTATTATTTCATTCAGTCTGATATCAAGTATGAAACATAAAATGAAAGTCAGGTTTGAGAACACAGATGAGGAAGATTGGCTGATCAGAACATGTGCTAATAGCTGGAAGCTCGAGTCCAACGTGTCGACATCTTGTTTTCATGAAGAACCGTCGAAAAATCAAAGACTGAAGAAATCGAAGGGAACAGAAAAGAGCAGGAAACACGCAAGCGACAGGCTGGATTGTTACAGGGTATTTTTTGTCTGAAAAATAAGAATCAGTTGATTTTCAAAATAGTTTTTAGACATGTTTCTTATCGTGGAGCTGTAATATTTTCCTGCCTCGCTGCTGCGTTCGAGGAATGCGAGGAATTCCCAAACACCTCATATCAACACAAGCACATTTCCCTCCTGCTGTGTGACCACATGTGCCAGTTACATGTTGTGTTTTGTCAGTACTTGTCTTTAGTAGTTTTCTACGATGGATTGTAATTATTTGTGTGTGAAGAGTATTCAGTGCTGTGTTGTCACGTGGTCGCTTCTCCCGGTGGCCAGAGTGAAGACGCGTCGCACCATGGCTGTCTGTACAGTCGGCCATTTCTGGAGTCTTTCGAGGAGACCCCCATGCTGGTGGCCGTGCTCACCTACATGGGCTACGGGATACTCACCATCTTCGGCTACCTCCGAGACTTCCTCCGCCACTGGAAGATTGAGAGGTGCCACATCGCCAGGGAGAAGGAGGAGCAAAGGGTGAGACCGTCAAAGTAGTCGGGCAAGTGTTGGGAAGCTGGGACTGATCAGCACCCACAGCAGTGTGAGGATTGTGGGTAGTGTAGTAGAGCAGATACCACCGTTACCACCACTTACCATTATTTCCAAGCTGCTCACTCGTGGTGAGCCAACCTCAGGTGGTGGTGACATCACGGCTGATAATCAACTCCTCTATGGAGGACAGGAATGAGACTTGACCTTCTAGAACCTCAGCGTTGAGCTTCACTTTGATCTCAATCACTCTTTGGTCTTTGATCATCACAGGCTGACATCATCAAAGCTATCCAGAATCCCGCCAGTCGTCTCCGTGCTTCCTCGAGCCGCCGCCGCGCAGACAACATGTCTGCCAGCCATCAGACAAATCGTTAGCCAGTCAGAGACGGACGTACCGCCGTTTTCTTCTGCCGTGGTTGTTAGGAAAACTGCTGCCATGAACACAACAGCAGCAGACGCACGTATTGTGCATTCAGCGCTGCACCTTAATAACGTGTGGAATCCTGTGATTGGTTGTTCAGCAGAGACAAGACCATCAGCAACGCTGCTGTCAAGGAAAATGAATTCAGATGTTGGTGAGGCGGTGAATGGCAGCGATTCATTAGGCCGCGCTGCTCCGTTGCTGGGAGACTGAATGTTTGCCTGCTTACATAGAAACAATAGATGGCACACGGAAAATGAGGCTCAGCTCATTTGTTGCTTTGAGGTGATCTTAGCAAACAATGCAGCTCGGGAGGACTCGCATCCACCTTGCTGTCACACAACAGACACACAAAACCTCCAACTGTCAGTAACGTGATCTTGTCGCCCTGCAGAAGCCAGCAGGAAATACATTCCAGGAAAACGGCCCTCCACAATACGAGCCTGTTTTCCCCTCACATTTGTGCAGTGGGGACACGTAAGATGGCATTTTTGTCGGCACACTGTTAGCGGCGGCGTTATCAGCCTGTGTGGAACGCGTCCTTGACCGCTCCGGTTGTTTTTCAGCTCGTTATATAACTTTTGATAGCGAAGCCCATTGTTTCCCAGTATTTAGTTATGTTGAAGAAAGGAAACTAGCGGTGAGGTCACAAGGACATCCAGTTCCTAAAAAGTCATCAGAAAGTCGAGCAGAACGATTCAGCAACCTGTTAAAATGCGAGGTTCCTTCCTGGTGACCTGCACTCAGGTATGAGAGGAATGCAGCTCTTTAGGCACTCCAACACCTGTCGTTCTGCTCAGTTTCCCTTATTCTTCCTCTCTGTTGGTCATGTGCTCTCTCTGCTCGCCCTCATGATGCTCTAATTCCTCCCTGTCTAGGACTTTGTGCCCCTCTACCAGGACTTTGAGAACTTTTACACCAGGAACCTTTACATGCGGATCAGAGACAACTGGAACCGGCCCATATGCAGCGTCCCCGGGGCCAAGATGGACCTGCTGGAACGAGCCTCCCATGACTACAACTGGACTTTTGAGTGAGCAAACGCTTCTGTACACAACTCAGGCAGGAGCAGCGCGGAGCGGCACGGACCTGCGCCAACACGCTCATCTAAAAATGCCAAGAACGAGTGACACATTTCAGTTCACTCTGACCTGAGCTGAGCTACCTGAGCGGGATCTGGTGCGCCGTGATCGGGTTTCCATCCATGTCCTTTGACGTGTCACATCTGAATGTTTAGATGGAAACTCAAGGACGAAGAGGCAGCTGACAACAGCAACACTGTCCAAAAACATCCGTTCACAACCTTGAGATTGGGAAGGGACATTTCTGGGCAGTTTAGCTGTTGTTAGCCACTAATAGCCATTAGCTCCACGTACATGTCGCTGGCTCTTCCTGCTTCCTGGAGCCGCACAGAGGTAATTCATGCGTTCAGCTGAACCAGTTCACGCCAAACCTCAACAGAGCTAAAAACCACGTGCAGAGGGGATGCAGGGTTGTGAGGACGGCAGGTGTGCAGGCAGGGTCAGCCAGGTGCGGGAATCCAACAGCTCTGCTGCTGACACTGAAGAGGCGCCGCCTCTAATCTGAACAAACACTTGGACTTCCTTGTTGTTGGTGTTTTCAGAGAAGAAAAACAAGCAGGTGTTCTTGCCATTTCATTGCCCTTCAGTCTTTTTTTAATTAGTGTGCCAGCCAGTATTAATTACACTAATAAGCCTGCTAAAACATCAGCCCCCTCTCATTGATCGCTTCCTGTGTGTGATCACCTCCTCCTCTCTCTTCCAGGTACACCGGTCGGGTGGTGCAGGATGTGATTAACTTGGGCTCGTATAATTACCTCGGCTTCGCTGAGAATTCAGGTCTGTGTGCTGACTCGGCAGCTGAGGTCACCATGAAGTTCGGCGTCGGTGTGGCAAGCACCAGGCAGGAGATCGGTACGAAGAACACACACACACACACACTCACACACACACACCTGCTGCTGACGCTGTGGGTGAACACAGCAGCAGGAGAACTCATGAGCTCATCCCTGTACACACAAACGTTCTAGAAGGTTTTGCCGTCCCAAAGAGGTTCAAGCAGCTTAAGAAGAGGTTTGGTGACTCCTGAAGCTTCGTTTCCTGCTGACAGACAAAAGATTTAGATTGAAAGACAAAATATGAAATGAAAAGTTGATCATCAGCCCAGCGGCGTCACGTCTGGAGGAACCAGGAAAACCAGGTTTGATTTGGGATGTCATTGAGGAACACTACACTACCCACAATCCTGAAGTGTATCAGTGATGTCTCTGATTGGTGGAGCGTGCTGTCACCATGGAAGTGTTAACTAAACTCTTCCGGTCGGCCATTTTGAGTGTCAGAAACTGGAACGTGACCAGAACCTGAGTTCCTGTTTGGTGAGAAGCTTGGCGTGTTGTGCTGCCTCGGGCTGACTGGCGTGTGTCTGTCAGGTAATCTGGACCAACACGAGCAGATGGAGAAACTGGTGGCCAAGTTCCTGGGCGTGGAGTCGGCCATGGCGTTCGGGATGGGCTTTGCCACCAATTCCATGAACATTCCTGCGCTGGCTGGGAAGGTGAGAGACGGGACGATGCTCCTTGGTACAGCTGTGGTTTTAATTCTGCTTCTTCCCTCCGGCGCCCCCCCTCGTCTCTTGCGCTTTGTTTATATTCATCACTCAGATTTAATCGCCGCTTCTCTGCTCTTCCTCTCTCTCTGTCCCACTGTATCGTGCGTCCAAGTATTTGCGCTAGTATTTAATGGCCTGAGATGAAGTATTTTTTGTTTGCACACGTGGGCACCTTCCTCCTGTTCCAGTCACCAGGAGCTCCGGCGTCGTTGCGGGAGGAAGCGCTTCCTGTTGGCTTAGTGTCTGTTGGCTGACGCTGTTGAGCAATCTGACACTGCTGCTCTGCACGCTTGTCCGTTGAAATAATGCAGACGGACTCGTTGGTATTGGAGCTGTAGGCTTCCACAATAGAAGCAGTTGCTCAACGTCCTCTCGGCTCTGTCGATGGTAAGTGATAGTTCACCCTCTCACCAGGCAGTCAAGCGTGTGGGTGCTTCTGGTGTGTTGCAGGGTTGTCTGATTCTGAGCGACGAGCTGAACCATGCCTCTCTGGTGCTGGGAGCCAGACTCTCCGGTTCCACCATCAGAGTCTTCAAGCACAACAGTGAGTCAGTGCCCACAAACACCCGTGGAAGACGTGGTCACACCCTTTCCCTCAAATACTTCACCCCAAACCTATGTTTTGTCTTTCAAGTACTCACAAATCAGTGTTTTGAGCTCGCACAGATGTTTATTTTCCCCTCCTGCATCACTTCTGTCTGAGTCCAGAACGCAGGAAGATCCGGCCAGGTATTTTTAGCTTGAAGCTAACGAAGACTGTTGGCTAACAACTGCTAAGAGCTAACAGCTTATTTTGAGATGGGGAGAAACCAACAAGAACACTTGTACTTTAGCGTGGCCGTGATTATGGCGCCACCATGAAGGAGCGCTGAACTGAAGTTTAGCTCATTAGCAAGCTCTCATCTCCCCTAAGAGACGCGTGAAATGTAAATTAGCAGTAGCCGCTGACTCCTGTCTCATGCATCAGCAAGTCCAGCTGAAGGTCTGAGCCTCTCACATCTCAACAACACATCTTTTTATGCAGTTTTGCTGTTGTTAGCGGCCGCTGTCCATTAGCTTCCTGCTAATCATACATGGCTTGTCTTTTTTTTTAGAAATCACCATTAAGTCATGTAGAGGGTGAAACAGAAAGTTACTGCCCGCAGACGCGCCCTCCCCCAGTCGGAGAGCGACCGTCGGTCCCTCAGCGGAGGTGGATTATCGTCGTTCATTACGTCCGGCCATCTGCTGTCATTTCCCAAATGTCTTCTGTCACAGCTGGTCTTCGTCTCCCAGCCCATGCAGCGCTCATGTTCCTGTGCTGATCCTCACGTATGCACATACATGCAAAACCTCATCTCATCATTTTACTCACGCGTGTAAAATAACCCTGTCCAACACGAGCGAGCCTCAGGCCGAGCAGTGAGGCTTCAGGACGTCTAGTAAGATGTTTGTAAGGTATCGGTTGTAGTTGTAGCGTCAGTGTTGACAGGATTTGTTCTCAGGTGGATGACAACATTGCTTCACCTTCCAGACGGGAGCTCCACTCTGTTGAGCATATTTTTCAGTGACATTTAATACGTAATTATTTGTAATTAGCTTTGCAATGAGAAATTAGCCACTCAGCTAACGAAGTGCAGCTTGTTATCCAGCATGTTTCCTGACAGAGAGGACGGTTGGAATCCTCGCTGTGATATTTAGTGGTTAACCACTTTAGATCAGCGACGTGGAGATGATTCAAGAACATTCAAGAACATTCTGCAGATGCTGAGTTCTTCACTCAGGACAATTAGCGCCTGAGGTTTTACAGATGATTAGCATGTAGCTGCTCTGTGGAACTGCGCAAGCAGCAATGAGAATCCGGAGCCGATGACAAACTGCCAGTAGTTTTGTGCCGCCGCTCTGTGTTGAGTGGAAGTGATTTTCCCGTCAGACATGCAGAGTCTTGAGAAACTGCTGAGAGAGGCCATCGTCCACGGCCAGCCCCGAACCCACCGGCCCTGGAAGAAGATCCTCATCGTGGTCGAGGGCATTTACAGGTGCGGCCTCATTACTCTTCGTCCATCACAGCCGTTGTTGTCACGATGTGCAATATTGAATTCTTGGTCTCCAGAGGTGCAGCTCCAGCACACATCTGTACGGCCGATAGCTGACACGACTGAAGCCAAAATAATCCATCCAAAGCCAATTTGATATGATATTCACATCCTGAGAAACATTCTGAATGTTGAAAATAGTTTTTCCTTCTTCCCTGAGCATTGGGAAATCTCATGAAATATATATTCACCACTAATAGGTTTTGTTTTGTTTTTAAATGGCTGGTATCTGCTGATGCGAGAGGCGTTTGCCTGGCGTAGACCACAGGACTTGTAACGTGACGGGGGACGAGAGGCGTTTGCCTGGCGTAGACCACAGGACTTGTAACGTGACGGGGGACGAGAGGCGTTTGCCTGGCGTAGACCACAGGACTTGTAACGTGACGGGGGACGAGAGGCGTTTGCCTGGCGTAGACCACAGGACTTGTAACGTGACGGGGGACGAGAGGCGTTTGCCTGGCGTAGACCACAGGACTTGTAACGTGACGGGGGACGAGAGGCGTTTGCCTGGCGTAGACCACAGGACTTGTAACGTGACGGGGGACGAGAGGCGTTTGCCTGGCGTAGACCACAGGACTTGTAACGTGACGGGGGACGAGAGGCGTTTGCCTGACGTAGACCACAGGACTTGTAACGTGACGGGGGACGAGAGGCGTTTGCCTGACGTAGACCACAGGACTTGTAACGTGACGGGGGACGAGAGGCGTTTGCCTGACGTAGACCACAGGACTTGTAACGTGACGGGGGACGAGAGGCGTTTGCCTGGCGTAGACCACAGGACTTGTAACGTGACGGGGGACGAGAGGCGTTTGCCTGGCGTAGACCACAGGACTTGTAACGTGACGGGGGACGAGAGGCGTTTGCCTGGTGTAGACCACAGGACTTGTAACGTGACGGGGGACGAGAGGCGTTTGCCTGACGTAGACCACAGGACTTGTAACGTGACGGGGGACGAGAGGCGTTTGCCTGACGTAGACCACAGGACTTGTAACGTGACGGGGGACGAGAGGCGTTTGCCTGGCGTAGACCACAGGACTTGTAACGTGATGGGGGACGAGAGGCGTTTGCCTGGCGTAGACCACAGGACTTGTAACGTGACGGGGGACGAGAGGCGTTTGCCTGACGTAGACCACAGGACTTGTAACGTGACGGGGGACGAGAGGCGTTTGCCTGGCGTAGACCACAGGACTTGTAACGTGACGGGGGATGAGAGGCGTTTGCCTGGCGTAGACCACAGGACTTGTAACGTGACGGGGGATGAGAGGCGTTTGCCTGGCGTAGACCACAGGACTTGTAACGTGACGGGGGACGAGAGGCGTTTGCCTGGCGTAGACCACAGGACTTGTAACGTGACGGGGGACGAGAGGCGTTTGCCTGGCGTAGACCACAGGACTTGTAACGTGACGGGGGACGAGAGGCGTTTGCCTGGCGTAGACCACAGGACTTGTAACGTGACGGGGGACGAGAGGCGTTTGCCTGGCGTAGACCACAGGACTTGTAACGTGACGGGGGACGAGAGGCGTTTGCCTGGCGTAGACCACAGGACTTGTAACGTGACGGGGGACGAGAGGCGTTTGCCTGGCGTAGACCACAGGACTTGTAACGTGACGGGGGACGAGAGGCGTTTGCCTGACGTAGACCACAGGACTTGTAACGTGACGGGGGACGAGAGGCGTTTGCCTGACGTAGACCACAGGACTTGTAACGTGACGGGGGACGAGAGGCGTTTGCCTGACGTAGACCACAGGACTTGTAACGTGACGGGGGACGAGAGGCGTTTGCCTGGCGTAGACCACAGGACTTGTAACGTGACGGGGGACGAGAGGCGTTTGCCTGGCGTAGACCACAGGACTTGTAACGTGACGGGGGACGAGAGGCGTTTGCCTGGCGTAGACCACAGGACTTGTAACGTGACGGGGGACGAGAGGCGTTTGCCTGACGTAGACCACAGGACTTGTAACGTGACGGGGGACGAGAGGCGTTTGCCTGACGTAGACCACAGGACTTGTAACGTGACGGGGGACGAGAGGCGTTTGCCTGGCGTAGACCACAGGACTTGTAACGTGACGGGGGACGAGAGGCGTTTGCCTGGCGTAGACCACAGGACTTGTAACGTGACGGGGGACGAGAGGCGTTTGCCTGACGTAGACCACAGGACTTGTAACGTGACGGGGGACGAGAGGCGTTTGCCTGGCGTAGACCACAGGACTTGTAACGTGACGGGGGATGAGAGGCGTTTGCCTGGCGTAGACCACAGGACTTGTAACGTGACGGGGGATGAGAGGCGTTTGCCTGGCGTAGACCACAGGACTTGTAACGTGACGGGGGACGAGAGGCGTTTGCCTGGCGTAGACCACAGGACTTGTAACGTGACGGGGGACGAGAGGCGTTTGCCTGGCGTAGACCACAGGACTTGTAACGTGACGGGGGACGAGAGGCGTTTGCCTGGCGTAGACCACAGGACTTGTAACGTGACGGGGGACGAGAGGCGTTTGCCTGGCATAGACCACAGGACTTCTAACGTGACGGGTGGACGAGAGGCGTTTGCCTGGCATAGACCACAGGACTTCTAACGTGACGGGGGACGAGAGGCGTTTGCCTGGCATAGACCACAGGACTTCTAACGTGACGGGTGGACGAGAGGCCTGACATCAGAACCCAAGAAGTGACCTTTTCCACTGACGCATTTCTGGCCAGTTGGAAAGCCGTCTTCCTCCGTAAACACGCCCCTACGTGAACGGGCCCCAACGCTCAAATGCAGTATCACCCAGTGACCTTAAGGTAGTTCTGAGTTGCTGGACAACAGCTGAGCAGAGTAAACCTCCAGCAGGACTGGAACAGCAGCAGTTCTCCTCCATCAACACCTCTGGAGGGTTGATGACTCGCTGCTCGGTTAGCTCCTCCTCTGCTTGGCGCCTGATATTCTGCCTGACATGGATCGTAAAAGCTTTGAACAGATAAATGTTTTGGCTTCCGTCTGTGAGAGCATTCGTTTCATGGCCTGAACTTTATCTGTCCACCCACTGAATGATGAATGCAGGAGTAATGTTTGAGCTGTCCAGATGTCTGCAGCTCCAGTCTCTTCCAGCTTTACAGCCTCAGCAGTAAAACATAGATTGAAGAGAACAGCTGGCGCGCCACACTGCCTCCAACGTTTGGTTGGAAATGAAGAAATGAATCTGAACATCTCCCCGTAGCATGGAGGGCAGCATCGTCCGGCTGCCAGAGGTCATCGCCCTGAAGAAGCGCTACCGGGCGTACCTGTACCTGGACGAGGCCCACAGCATCGGGGCGCTGGGCTCCAGGGGGAGAGGCGTGGTCGATTACTTTGGCCTTGACCCCTGTGATGTGGATGTCATGATGGGCACCTTCACCAAGAGTTTTGGTGCTGCAGGCGGATACATCGCAGGAAAAAAGGTACTGTCACCGGGAAGAATTCCGATAACTGATCATGAAGCCACTTCCCTTCATTCTCTGTCTCTGTTGATGGTAAAACACAGCCAACCCCAAAACAGCGCTCAAACATTGGTGACAAACAGGTTTGTGCCTTGGACAGTAGATTGCTTTTAATGTCTTAAATGTAATCAGCGCCCTCTGCTGGACGAAGCATGTAGGGACGTCATTTCTGCATCAAACCAAGTCACTTCCGCTGCATGGCGAACAGACCTGGACACGTGACAGTCAGGTGGTCGCCTCTGAAGTTCCACTGGTCAGTGGCAACTCTGCAACAGAGACCAGTGACACCAGTGACACCAGTGAGACTTGTCCTCGTGGTCATGTGGATTTACAGCTTCGTGCTGCATTCCTCACCTAGTTCCTCTCCCATGTGTCACAGAACTGTGTAAACCAAGACTAGTGTCACTCACACACACACACACACACACACACACACACACACACTCCTGGTGGTTTATTATTACTGACAGCACAGGAATCTTCATTTCTTTCAGGATTTTATTGGACTCATTCAATTACTGCCAAGCGCCACGTGCGCATCGCTGGAGCTTCTGTGGCGCTGAAGCGCCCGCGGTGGTTAACCTGCATCTCTGTCTCTTGTGTGACTTTGCTAAGCTTCTCAGTCAGAGCCGTGTTGTTGTTGTGTGTCTGCTGGCTGCAGGAGCTCATCGAGTACCTGCGCTGCCACTCCCACAGCGCCGTCTACGCCACCTCCATGTCTCCTCCTGTGGTGGAGCAAATCATCACTTCAATGAAGTGCATTATGGGAGAAGATGGCACAACCATCGGTGAGTCCACGCCGGGACAGTCACACTCCACTTGTTGCTGAGAAAGACATGACAGACTGGAGACGCGGTGCCGACTCATGATGGATGAACACTTCAGTTACCACAGAGCTGAATATTTGCAACCTACTGCACTTCTCACCAGCTGCCACCAGATGTCAGTGCACACTTACTAGACCAGAGAGAGAGGGGGGGGAGAGAGAGAGAGAGAGAGGGAGAGAAGCCATGACAACGTTGCTTCGAAATTCATTCATTTTCTTCATTCATTCAGCTGAGAGGAGCGTGGAGGTTCCACCTGCTGTGAACCCAGAACCCAACTCTCTGCTAGAAAATGTTGTGAACGTCTTAGAACTGTAAACCCTGAAGAAACAACCGGGACCAGGAGAGCTGCCTGCAACTGGTGGTGACGCACAGAAGCAGGATCCTCTGTGGAGGAGGAAATGTAGGACAGAACAGGGAGGAACCGAGGCTCCTGTCTTTAGAGGAAGGTTCAAATGCCTTTAATCGCATTGGCGGGTTCTGTATGTGGAACCACGATGAGTGCCTGGGGTTTTCTACTTTCAGAAACTTATTTTACATTTCTCATATCTGATTAGAGCCAGCCTGACTATCTTAGTCATTAATAATAAAGATAAATATATCCACTGTCCCATCAAGTTTAGGTTGACAAAAACCTACCAGCAACCACAGCCTCCGACTGAATAATTACTCACCTCAACGCACCAGGGTGGGCGTGTTTAGAAAGAGGCTGAATATGACATAAATATCCTGTTGTGACTCGTGTTTCTGAGCGTGTGTAGCGAACCATCGAAAGTGTTCTTCTCCAGTGGGAGGTGACAAGCATCAGTGAGGAGAAGCTGAAGACGTCGACTCTGCAGGCCGTCTTCGTGCCGCGCTCGCTCGCTCACTCGTGAATGTTTTCAGCTGCACGCCAAACCTCTTCAAAGAAAACATCAGCAGCCTGTCGTTGCTCTGAATCGTTTTGTGTTTTTTCAACCACTGGAACGTTCTTCCGTCTGTAGTTTTCCTCTGGAACTTTCAGCTGTAACTTCTGTGAACGTGAAAGACAAACAGCATCCCAGTCGCCGCCCGGCAGCAACGGTGCCTCCATCCTTCTGTCTCGTTGTTGTTGGTTTTTTTGTGCATTCGTGCTGCCTGTCAGACACGTTTGCTGACAGCGCTCCAACATCGTTCCCAGGTTGTGACCGCGTGCGACAGCTGGCTGAGAACACGGTTTATTTCCGCAAGAGGCTTCGAGAAATGGGCTTCATCATCTACGGGAACAAGGACTCTCCTGTGGTGCCCATGATGCTCTACATGCCAGCCAAGATCGGGTGAGTCGGCCCCCTCCTGGAGACAAATGGAGAGTATTAGTAATGTCACACATTTAAATCTGGGCCCTCCAGAGGAACTGGACGGACGCCATGCTGCTTTATCAATAGTATTTTATTTTGAAAATCAGCAGAATGGGTTCTCTTTTTTAACACTTTACTTCCGAGTGTTGATGCTTCCTGTTTGGGCTGTTGGTGCCGTTCTTCAGCCAGCAGCTTGACGGTTTCTGCTCCTGGAGGAGACTCGCTTGTAGGATATCAGTGGATTTTATTCGCAACCTCACAGAGAAAGACTACACTACCCACTATCCCAAATGTGTCAGCGACGTCTCTGATTGGCTGAGGGCGCTGTTACCATGGAAACATTTATTGAAGGCGCCACTGTCCCGTGAATGTTTGAGAGGAGCCTGTCTGCAGAAACGTGATTTCTGTTTCTGATGAGAATGTTCTCATTTTCTCTGACGCAAGTGAGAGGTTAGCTAGCAGCAACACAAAGTCAAGTCGTGTAGCGTCGGTGGGCTAGAAACATCATGCAATGCCTTGTGGGAGGAGGAGTTCTTAAACTTGAAGATGATCAGGAACACCCTGTATCTTTGGTTTGCTGGGAGTCAAAGGCTTCATGGTCACGAGTTTATTATCCTGTTGGTTGTGGCTCTAAATCTCCTGAGGGGAAGACGGATGAAGTAAGAGAGGTTTTGGTGGTCAGAGGTCGAGTTCGCCGTGAGGCAGCAGCCCTGATGCAGGATGGTGGTTTTCCTATTCCAGATGCAGTTCCCTTTTTTCGTTCCTGTTGTCTGCAGTACTTGGAGTTGCTGTTGTCAAGTCAAACCTACATCCGTCCTGTCTGACAGCGGTGACTGTTAACTGTGATAACCCTCTGACGTCCGTGTCTCTGTCCTCGACTCCTTCTGCCTGTTTGTCCCACCAGAGCGTTCGGCAGGGAGATGCTGAAGAGGAACATCGGCGTGGTGGTGGTGGGTTTCCCCGCCACGCCCATCATCGAGTCCCGAGCTCGCTTCTGCATCTCAGCCGCCCACACCAAGGACATGCTTGACAGGGTAACTCATTACCGCCACGACTCGTTTCCTCTGGTGACAAATGTGAGAGCAGCTTTGAAGTTCCTTGGTCTTCATTTTAAACCCTTCAGTAAAACAGCTGCTCTGACTGAACAGGATTAGCCTCTCATAACAGCTGGCAGGGAGAGAGACAGCGAGACGCTCATCAAGTCCAGACTGACTCTGGTTGGACGGACGGATCACTTCCATGACCGAGCACCAGACCAGGAGAGTTAACTAGTTTGTCGAGTTTATTGGCGTCTACCAGACGACCTGGGAAGTTAGGAAATGGATGTTTTTGGCAGTTCGGTTGCTGTTAGCCGTCCGTCTCCGTTAGCTTCCAGCTGAATGTACCTGGCTGGCTCTTACTGCATTCCTGAGTCACTAAGAAGTGATGCAGGAGGGGGAAAAACACTTTTGTGAACTCAAGACACAAAAATACCTTCTTGGCTGAAGTATCGCAGGAAAACTAGAGTTGTTTTTCCAAATGTTTTCTCCTCCACACAAAGCGCCTTCGACCAGCTACCAAAGCTGCATCGTTTTACCCCAAATTAAAAAAAGACACAGAGTCTTTTACTGTCTACAAGCCTCTGTAGGTGTCCTGCTTCTCTCCTCTGCCCCTCAGGAGAGGAGTCCCATGAGCTTTGTCTTTATTCTGGTAATAATTGTTGAAGGAAAAAGAACTTGGCTCTGCAAGAGCAGTGAAAACAGAGAGGTGTGAGGTTGAAGTGCATTTCTGAAGAACAGAGCAGACTGACCTCGTGAGGAAACACAAGTCTCTGAAGCCAAAACACGGCACGGCCAAAAATACTGGAATAAAAGCTCTTTCATTTCCAAAGAGTCCGAGCGTTGGGTTTCAGCAGCTCAGTCCTCACTCCTCTGGCACTGAGGGAGATTAGATGAGGCTTTTAGTGAGTCAAATATCTTCTTTACTGCATCTAAAGTGCAGTTACAAAGGTCAGCGTTTGTGTCCTAGAAAGTTATTTTTACACACTCTACGTCTGTCAAACTGGAAATGTCCCAGTAGGAAAATGGGAGGTTCTTCAGGAGCAGGTTTGATGTCTCTCGACAGTGTACGGGAGGAAGTCGACAGCTAGAATAACCCTTGGTCAGGGAGGACGTTCATGAAGCTAATGTCATGTTAGCCTGCCGGCGAGCCGTTTCACCGCACCTCTACACTGCAACTGATAGAAGCAGAAATGTTAAACCTTCCGAGCCTCATTTGTATTCTAAGAAACAAGAATAAGAATCAATGAGCCGAAAAAAGATGAGATGATCAATTGACGGCGGACAGACCAGACCAATCAGATGATGTAAAATCTCAGAGATTATCCTAGAGGTCGACTAGAGGTCAGTGAAAAGAAGACGAACAGCGAAGAGGAGCTTCAGCTATTTATTGTGTGGCTTTGATGTCCCGTAGCAACACATGAGAGCCCCGCCCACTCGGAGACTGATGGCTAACAACAGCTAAAGTGTTCAATCTGTCCGTTTCCGAAGTCGCCAGGTCGCTGGTGTAGTCCAGGTCTTCTTAATCCAGAGGTCCGATCAGTAATCCACGAACACGTTGTTTCGATGACGTATAAACAAGCATGGTGGTGCAGAACACGACCAGCTGGAGCATTCAGTCGAAGCGACTCACTCGCCTCCGTTCATGTTGGCTTCCTGTAAGTTTGTCATCACAAACAGATGTGTTTTGACTTGTGGCAACTTGGAACGTCTCCCTGCTTTTGTGTCGACAGGCGCTGGGTGTCATCAGTGAGGTAGGAGATCTTCTTCAGCTCAAGTACTCACGACACAGAATACAGCCGTCTTTGTCTCGGCCGTTTGATGACAATGTGTACGAGGACATCGACGACTGATGGACCTCCCGAACGGGTGAAGATGTCTTCCACAAGCACCGAGATGTGCACTTGTCACTAGCTTGCCATGTTGTAAACCCCGCCCACCCCCCATCCCCACAAAAAGACTTTCCATGATCATCTAACTGTACATTGCCTTACTCAAACAGCAGAACTTGTGGCGAACACTGAAAACTGCACCTCTGATTCCTCCTGTGTACTTTTTGTTACTTTTTTGTACCATTTTGTTTCTAAGAATGTTTTCTTTGGTATCTTGTTTGTTGTGCTTGCAGCTTTGCTTCGTGGTCATGAACGGGAGGTGGAGAGTGTTTCTAAAACTGTGAGCTGCTGGCATTTATTTGAGTGAGAAATTAACCATCGATCCAAAGAACCAGAACTGTTCTGGTTCTGTTCTGTCTCTCATCCAGAACTGTTCTGGTAGAACCAGAACAGTTCTGGTTCAAAGCGCAAAGCGGGAACTCTGCCTGTCTTTGACTCCATTAGGTTGACACACATTCCTCCGAATGACAAGCGTGGTGTTTGCTGGCGCCCTGAGGAAGTGCCGCGTTGATGCTGAGGGTCTGAGATAACAGAGCTTTTGAGATGAAAGACAAGATTCAGGGTGGCTTTGATGCTCTCTGCCTTTGTGCGGGCGGCTATAAAAGCAGCCAGAGATCAAAGGTGATGGCCGTAATTCACCCGGTGCGCTGACTGAGACAAAGCGAATGAGTAAAGGGGTGGAGCATGTCTTCTTAATCAGAGATTAAAGTCGAAAGTTGGAGATCAAAGTCAGAGATCAAAGCAGTGTGACACAACCTCTGCACTCGTAGTTGTTCAAGCCAGGCTTCACCCAGAAATCAGCATCTTAGGAGAGTTCAGCTGCTGTTAGCATCAGCCTCCGTTAGCTTCAAGCTGAATATACATGGCTGGCTCTTTCTGCATTCTGGAGTCACAAAGAAGTATTAAAGGAGGGAAAAAACATCATTGTGAACTCAAGACATGCAGTAGTGAGTACTAAATACACGAAATACACTTGGGGTGAAGCACTGTGTTGTTGTGTGGTGGACATTCTGATGAGTGGAGATGAAAAATATCAAAGCGTACCAGTTGTGTTGGATGGCTGTCGAACCAAAGGAGTTTAAAGTGGACCATCGTTTTATTTCTTATCCTGTAACAACGAGCGCCACAAACGCATCTCTCACCTGACTGGTTGGTCGGCCTTCGTTGACGAAACGGGGAACAGGCATGAGACGTGCAGGAAACCACGAGCATTCATTGCAACATCCCAGCACAGCTTCACCAAACATCTCCCCTCCCACACTGTCGTCGATGTTCTGCCGAGACTGAATCAGTCCGGCTGGATAAAGATGACGAACATCTGGCTTCCATCGTCAGTGGGGAAGTTCCACAACCAGCGCTCGTTCTCGGGTCCAGGGACTCTGCATTCGTCTGTACCTTTTCCTGCGTCTATCTCAGTGGCGGTCGTGCGAATGTTCAGTCTCTGATGGTCATTGCACGGCACACTCGTGACCCAGAGTCGACTGGCCTTCATAGACGCCGTAAAGTAAGAGAGCCATCAGGAGCACACGGCGTCAGTGCTGCCAGGAAGGTCTACATGCATCAACGCTGCAGTCGGCCTCGCCTCTCCCGTCATTGGTCCTCTGAGGTGGATCGTAGACCGACCTCCTCACGTCTTCTGTTTCCTGTTAAAGATTTCTATCGGTTTAACTTGTGTTTAGGTTTTTAGTGACATGCAGAAACAGAGTTGTGATTCATCACATCATCTTTGTGAAATGGCAGTTCTGTCTCTCCAAGATGACATCAGAGGATCCACTCGGGTTCGTTAGTGTCATAAACCTCAGCTGCTTTGTGTCTGGACATCCAGACGGCTCCAGTGCCACCTGTGCTAACAGTTAGCCATCGTTCAATGCTCGTGAAAGGCTGGAATCAGCGTGTGGCTGGGGGGAGGGGAGCTTGCTTACATGTTGTGGTAGAAATATCATGCCTTCCCTCCACATTCTGGTTTATCTGGATGTTGTGTTTACACTTGCATGTGTGCGCACTGGCAAGTCTTCTAGAACCAGTCACCCCTCGTACTGGTACAGGAGTGACCCACTGGAGATCAACCACATTCACTCTTCTGCTCCTGGAACTTGTTTGAATGTCACCTCAGGCCGTGTGGGTGAACATCTGTCCGTGTTCGTCACTGCAACCGGGAGACGTAGAAATGTTCGATGTCCCTGCGCTAAAGGTGGAGTTACACTGCTCTTCTTACGGATGCGGAACAGACCCACGCTGTGCGTCGGCAGGAGAGGCCACCAAGGTTACTGAAGAAAGAACTGTATTCTTTTAACAGCCTAATATTATGATGTCAAATCCAAACACTTGAGGCTTTTTGTCTTTATGATGCTGTTTGACCAAAATGTCTTGTGAGTTGCTGCTCAGCTGCCGTCAACGTGATGCGTCACTCAAAAAGCGTGTAGTGGAGGAGTTCAGCAGAGGAACATCTTTGGCAGGTCGGGACACGCACGAGTGAGTACTTGGAAGGCAAAATACTCTTTGGGTGAAGTATCACCTCAATGAAAACGACACACTGTACTCTTCAGGATGATTGGCACTTGATGAACTGCATCCAACAAAGGAGAAAACTGTCCTTTGATGAAAGAGCTGCTGGAAAACCTTCAAGCCTTTCGAGGGTCTTTGTGCTCTGTTGGTGCAAGACGACATGATGTGTGACAGTTGATGCTCCTGATGCTTCGTGTCCATTGTAAATGTGTTCACTTGTAGCCATAGAGAAGCGTGGTGAGAACTGGCAGCTTTAGTTGAAACCACTCTGACGGCGGAGGCGATCATCTCAGTGGTTCGCTCCCGTCAGAGATCATTCGATTCTGTTCAAGTGCCTTGAAGCTAAAGACGAATGCCGACGATAAATTCTGTCAGCTGTTGGATTGATGGTCTTATACAGGCTGGTCTTGAGCACCGAGTCTGTTGATTAACGGTCGTGCGTTTGGTGAAAAAGAAAATGACTTGTGGCAACACATCAGCAAGTGATCAGTGTGTTCAGTGTAACCCATGTCAGTAACACCAGTCAATGATTAAACCAATAAAAACACCCATGTTTGGAGGGTCTCCACTTTTGTCACGTCTCTCCCTCAACTCACCTGAGGGTTATCAGACAGATGAGCAACCTTCACTCTTTCCTCCCTTCAGCACTGACACCCAGAGGTTAAGTCCACATGTTCAACTCATTTCACAATAAAAGACCCAGGATGTGGTGTTGTCTCCTCCCCTCTCTGGCCCTGCAGCTGCCGTCTTCTCTCAGCTCTGCGCCTCCTTGGTGGAATCGTCTCAGCAGCAAAAATGGCCACAGCTGGTAAGGTAAGTGGGATCCAGCACCTGGGTGAGTGTGTTAAGGTGTGTGTGTGTGTGTGTGTGTGTGTGTGTGTGTGTGATCATCGTTCAGCTCCTCTGTGGTCCTGCGGTGTGTTGATCAGGGTGGTGGCGGTGGTGATGTTGACTCACTGGAGGTTTGAGGGAATCCGACTGGATGCACCATTGTGAGATGTCTCAAAAACCTTCAGAACGGTGCTGGGAGGTGACGGCTGAGTCACTGAGACTCCATGCAGCTGAAACTCTCTCTGCAACATGCGAAACTTTTAAGGAACCTTGCAAATACTGTAAAACTGCCCTGGTGTGCAGTATTTAACTGTTCACTGTGTATCTGGCTACAAGCATGCAGGAATGTAAGCATTCGCTCAACCTCTGCTTGGACCGTTCACAGCCAATAAACCCTTTAACTCGGTTGATGTCTCTGGTTCTGTTGTGACCTTTGGAGCTATGAAACCACCGGATCAGTTCTGGGTGATAAATTCAAGTGCGGGGGGGGCAAACAAGGTCACCAGAGGGAAAGAGGAAGGAAGGGAAATAAGCCAAACCTGAATAACATGATAACCGATATTTCGTAACTGAACTATGTCCCGTACGAGCCAAGGAAAGAATTCTCCTCACTTGACCTCCTCCAACTCAGCCTGCATGTTGCAGCTTCTTTGCTTTCAGCCTCTGCATATTTAAAGTTGAATTAACGACAATTACTGAAGAGTGATCACGTTCCTGATTGTCTCTCAGGGAAACAACGAATGCGCGTTCTGTTTATGCAACGTCTTCTTTGTGTAACCGGATGGGCTTTGGACCCTGGGGAGCCTTTAAAGGCAGGGCGGGAGCAGCACTCTGCACACTGGTAGAGAGAGAGTGAGAGAGACAGGAAGTGCAGGCACGCACGCAGCAGAAGGAACTCCAAACATTTGTCGTGAAAAGCACCAGCACTTTGGGCAGGTTGGGTGCCGTAAAGGCCCGAGATGTCTCTGTGCAGCCTCCAGCCATCTGCATGCTGAAGGGTGTCTGTCACTTCATTCCTGGTTATTCTCAACTCACCACAAACCAGCTGCTGCGTGCTGTTCGTCAAAACTGCTTAAAGGTCTGTCTGTGAATGCAGTGACTGTCACTGTTTCCATTTTTTCCCAAACAGACTAAACCAATAAACAGGGCCAGGAAAAAAAAAAAAAAATCTAGCCTCCAGGTCCTGCCAACAACACCAAATCTGTAGTGATTCAATTAGCTTCTTCTTGTAAATATGCCTATGATGTCACAGTCTGGTTCACTACAGACAGGTAAGTGTCCAGAATAACCAGGACAGGAAGCTGACGGCTCAAACAAATATCAAAGTTATTGCAAAATAGTCATAAAAATACACCAAGTGGGCTAGCAGCTACACTGTAGCATACACTGGACCAGGGCACGTTCACTCGTTCAGATGACCGTATGAGAAGGTAGGCTATGTAGCATAAAACACATTTAGGACCGAATACACTCCAAATGATCAACAATCCTGCGGGATGAAATGACCAGTGGGTTTACACTGCAACCACACGACGAGCACACAAAAAGGGTCACTAAATGCTAGGACTACAACTCCTACAACCAACCGCCACTGAAGCACCAAGCCCACTTAAAATAAATAACCAAAAGAAAAAGGCACAAAGAACATAAAATCACATTTGAAACAAAAAGGCCCAAAAATAAACTAATTATTAGGAAGGGAAAAAATGGAAACAGTGACAGTCACTGCATTCACAGACAGACCTTTAAGCAGTTTCGACGAACAGCACGCAGCAGCTGGTTTGTGGTGAGTTGAGAATAACCAGGAATGAAGTGACAGACACCCTTCAGCATGCAGATGGCTGGAGGCTGCACAGAGACATCTCGGGCCTTTACGGCACCCAACCTGCCCAAAGTGCTGGTGCTTTTCATGACAAATGTTTGGAGTTCCTTCTGCTGCGTGCGTGCCTGCACTTCCTGTCTGCACACCGGTAGAGAGAGAGTGAGAGATAGAGTGCAGTGCTGCTCCCGCCCTGCCTTTAAAGGCTCCCCAGGGTCCTAAGCCCATCCCGTGACATTTGTTGCATCATTTCTATTGTATGATTCAAAGTTGCTTGACAGATAAATGGAAACAGAACTGCAGGGTCAGGAGACTCTTGGACGCCCATGAATATCTGTTGAGACTTTGACGTGATGTGGACGTCCTCTTAGGTCATCAAGTGCAAGGCAGCAGTGGCCTGGGAGCCCAGCAAGCCTTTGGTGATTGAGGAGATCGAGGTGGAGCCGCCCCGGGTCAACCAGGTCCGCATCAAGGTGAGAAACTCGTGAACTCGAGTCAGAGACTTTTTTATTTCATTTGTGCCTTTGCAATGGCCAAACCAGAGCTGCGACACTGGTCAGACACTGGTCAGACTGGGCCTTTGACTGAAGTGTCCTCATTGTGGGATCGTTGTCTCCGGTGCAGATTGTGGCAACTGCCCTCTGCCATTCAGATTTATTCTACCTCTTTGAGAACGTCAACAAAGAGCACTTCCCAATGGTCCTGGGCCACGAGGGAGCCGGCATCGTGGAGAGCGTTGGGCCTGGAGTCACCGAATTTCAGCCAGGTCAGTTTCTACTGGATGATGGGTTTTCCAGTTCTTTCACTTTCTTTCCAAGAGACAGCAGATTGAATCCAGTCTTACGGGTGTAATGGATGTGTTAAGTGTCTCAACAGTGTTTTTGGCTTTCAGGAGACAAGGTTATCCCTCTGTTCGTCTCCCAGTGTAGAGAATGTCGCTTCTGTAAGAGCCCTCGGACCAACCAGTGTGAGAGAGCATGGTGAGCTCTGTAGTTACAGAACAAATTCTCTATCAGGCTCCCCTCTTCATCTACAGTTTACCTTGTTTAGGGACACTGTTCCTCACAATGTGAAGAAAGCGCCGGTCTCCAGCTTCACTTGTAAGGGGAAGAAGGTGCTGCAGTTTGTTGGAACCAGTACGTTCTCAGAGTACACCGTAGTAAACCAGATCGCCATTGCTAAGATCGACCCCGCTGCTCCTCTGGACAAAGTCTGTCTCCTCGGCTGTGGGATCTGCACAGGATTTGGAGCTGCAGTGAACACTGCAAAGGTGTGTGAGTACATAGAGTCCTCAGGTCCACACCCACAGCAGAACTCCAGCTTTTTCACCAAGAGCACTGAAATGAGGATCAACCTTCTAACGTGGTCCGTATACGTTTGCTCCTGAAGGGAACTCATCGGAGAACACGCAAACTCCACCCAGGAGGGACCCGGGCACAAGCCCTTTCTTTGAGAGAAAGGGTAACTGTCATCATCACTTCGTGGAGAACTAAGATGTCCAACCTAAATTGTCGTTCCCTCAGGTGGAGCCTGGCTCCTCGTGTGCCGTGTTCGGTCTGGGAGCTGTGGGCTTGGCTGCAGTCATGGGCTGCAAGACTGCTGGAGCCAAGAGGATTATCGCCGTCGACATCAACCCTGACAAATTTGAGAAGGCCAAGGTGTTCGGAGCCACGGACTTTGTGAACCCCAAGGATCACGACAAACCCATCAATGAGGTGCTGTCCGAGATGACTAATGGGGGCGTGGACTACTCCCTGGAGTGTACAGGGAACGTGGGAGTCATGGTGAGAGAAGACTCAAGCTCGCCGTAATAGCAGCTTCTGGTAACCCAGCCACTGACTCGGTGTTGTCTTTCACCATCTTAGCGCAGTGCCTTAGAGTCCACCATGCCAGCCTGGGGCGTGAGTGTGATTGTTGGCTGGACGGATCTGGACGAGATATCTGCTCAACCTGGTTTCCTCATTTCCGGTCGCACCTGGAAGGGTTCCCTGTTTGGAGGTGAGCCAGATGAGACCATCTCTGCTAATACTCTGGTTCCACTGCACGTACCCACCAAACTGAACCTTTCCCATCGCCTTCAGATGACAGTTATGAATGAATGAATGAATGACGTGAACTAGGACACACCTGGATGTGTTTGTGAATCTGTCAGAGGAGCAGTGGTGACTGAATGATTGGCTCTGACTACCAGACTTCCTGGTCGCGCCTTTGCTAACGCTATGATTTGATTCTCTAGCATGGCTCAGGGTGTGATGCTGAATGTGAATATGAGTCAGACTCTTTATATTCTTGCTTGCCCAACTTGTTTGTCCCTCAGGCTTTAAGGGGAAGGACAGCGTCCCCGAGATGGTCAAAGCGTACCTGGAGAAGAAGCTGAAGCTGGACGAGTTCATTACCCACAACATGGCCTTGGACCAGATCAATGTTGGCATTGAGCTGCTGAAGCAGGGCAAATGGTGCATTTACACTCCAGTGACACTGTTATTGTCCTTGACAGTCACAACAAGATGAAAACATCAATTCTTTTCTCCTCTGTGTTTTTTCCATAGCATCCGGACTGTCCTGAACATCTCGCCACAATAACACGTTGCTTTAACGACTCAGCACATCTCACCATGTGACAACCAATCAGACAGTCGGCACACGTGGAGCTCAACCCAAACCCAACAGTGCTATGCACATTCTGCCTTATCTTGACCACCATTCTGATGATTTACAACTATAAAGATGCATCACTCTTATATACGAGTCAATGTTTCATTTTATGGCGATGCTTCACCCAAAAAGTGTAGTTTGCCTTTCAAGTACTCACTGACGGCGGTCCTAAACGTGCAGATGTTTCTATCAATCCTGCATGACTTCTTTTTGACTCACTTCATCTTCTCACATTAATGACAAAAAAAAGCTTCATATCGAGTTTGTTGCGTGTGCCTTTGTTGGCTTGTTCTTTGTCCTGCCTCTCACGATGAACTCCTGTCATCTCTTGGATCGATCATCTTCCACAGGCTCGTCTGTCATAATTAGCGCTGTGTCTGTTGATTAACTGTCATGTGGTTGATCAACAAAATACACTGCTTGCAACACATCAGCAAGTGACCAGTGTGTTCAGTGTAACCCATGTCAGTAACACCAATCAATGATTAAACCAATAAAAATCCTCCCGTTTGGAGGGTCTCCACTTTTGTTGCACCTTGTTTTTGACCCACCTGAGGATAATCAGATAAATGGACGATCTTCACTCTTTTCTCTCGGGGTTTCCATCCGGACTCGTCCTTCTTATAAAAAAAAAAGGAAAATTACTATTCAGCAGGTTGTCCAACCCATGTGTTCCCATCCTCGTCTTGTTGGTTTTGGTTTAACTTGGTTGGGGTTTGAAGGAGTACTGCCTTAATGAAACCTGGAACCCAGAACTCACGACTGCGAACTTGGAGGAAGAATTTGTTTATTCATGTAATTTTGTGGAAATAGGAGAACAAAAATGAACAAAAATGAGGCCACCAATCTAAATTATTTTCTCAGTTGATTTCATATTTTTGATTAAGTTGCACTTTTGTCCACCTATTAGCTAAAGCTAGCAGTCATTGGCTTCACCTCTCAGTCCCGGAGGTTAAGTCCACATGTTCAACTCATTTCACAATAAAAGTCCCAGGATGTGGTGTTGTCTCCTCCCCTCTCTGGCCCTGCAGCTGCCGTCTTCTCTCAGCTCTGCACCTCCTTGGTGGAATCGTCTCAGCAGCAAAAATGGCCACAGCTGGTAAGGTAAGTGGGATCCAGCACCTGGGTGAGTGTGTTAAGGTGTGTGTGTGTGTGTGTGTGTGTGATCATCGTTCAGCTCCTCTGTGGTCCTGCGGTGTGTTGATCAGGGTGGTGGCGGTGGTGATGTTGACTCACTGGAGGTTTGAGGGAATCCGACTGGATGCACCATTGTGAGATGTCTCAAAAACCTTCAGAACGGTGCTGGGAGGTGACGGCTGAGTCACTGAGACTCCATGCAGCTGAAACTCTCTCTGCAACATGCGAAACTTTTAAGGAACCTTGCAAATACTGTAAAACTGCCCTGGTGTGCAGTATTTAACTGTTCACTGTGTATCTGGCTACAAGCATGCAGGAATGTAAGCATTCGCTCAACCTCTGCTTGGACCGTTCACAGCCAATAAACCCTTTAACTCGGTTGATGTCTCTGGTTCTGTTGTGACCTTTGGAGCTATGAAACCACCGGATCAGTTCTGGGTGATAAATTCAAGGTAACACAGTTTAATTATCAACTCTGAAGACAACCAGTTGGTTTGGTTCCAGCTACAGAAGCCTGTGATTGTGTGTGTGTGTGTGTGTGTGTGTGTGTGTGTGTGTGTGTGTGTGTGTGTGTGTGTGTGTGTGTGTGTGTGGACAAACACACCTACTGGATTCCAAAAATGGAGGCAAACAAGGTCACCAGAGGGAAAGAGGGATGAAGGGCAATGAGCCCAAATCTCAATGCAAGAAAGCAGGAACAAAATGCTAACAGATATTTAGCAACTGAAATATGTCCCTTATGAGCCAAGAAAGAAGAATTCTCCTCACTTGACCTCCTCCAACTCAGTTTTCACTTTCAGACAGGAAGCCTGCATGTTACAGCTTCTTTCCTTTCAAACTTGTGGGTATTTATCGTTCGATTAATGGCACATTACTGAGGAGTGATTGTCACTCAGGGAAACATCGGAGGCGGAGCCGGATGATGTTAACATTCATTGCTCAGTCTAAACCAAGGAGAGGTCCAGGTACATGCATTAGAGCAGTTATGAGCGTTACCATACAACAGGTGGCTCAGAGCAACACGCTGATTGGTTGAAGAGAGACAACCAGAAGTTAATATGTGAATGAAACATGTTCCAAGGCTCAGTTGTTGGGTTTCAGTCAAGGAGTTTGAGGAGATTTTGATGTATCACATTCGAAAAGGTTGGTGGAAATACTGAAAGCAACATTTGTTAAAAAATAAAAACCTCAGTATAGCAAAATGAAGGTTTTGCACTCACAAAAGAGTGAATGCGCAAAATTGAACATCTTTGACTCACCTGACTGATCAGCCGTTCCCCGGTGTCACCTTACACCAACTGCTCCTTGCCAACGATTACAACTTGTTCAACTGAAAGTCCTTCCTCAACACCTCACAACATTTTTGACGGATAGACGGCTCTACTTCTTCTACTTCTTCGACTCTCATGTGTCATGTGCCGCGTTGCCTTTACCGCTGACTTCCGGAAACCTTACGTAACCTGTTCTAGTTGCTCCAAGCCAGCTGATGCAAACTCAACTTATGCGCATCTTCTTTGTTATGTCATTTCCATTCTTGGCTTCAAAGTTGCTGTGGAAACACAATGTCATGAGACTTTGACGTGATGTGGACGTCCTCTTAGGTCATCAAGTGCAAGGCAGCAGTGGCCTGGGAGCCCAGCAAGCCTTTGGTGATTGAGGAGATCGAGGTGGACCCGCCCCGGGTCAACCAGGTCCGCATCAAGGTGAGAGACTCGTGAACTCGAGTCAGAGACCCTTCAATTTCATTTGTGCCTTTGCAATGGCCAAACCAGAGCTGCGACACTGGTCAGACACTGGTCAGACACTGGTCAGACTGGGCCTTTGACTGAAGCGTCTTTATTGTGGGATCGTTGTCTCCGGTGCAGATTGTGGCAACTTCACTCTGCCACACGGACTTGTTCTACCTTTTGAAGAATGTCAACAAAGACAACTTCCCAATGGTCCTGGGCCACGAGGGAGCCGGCATCGTGGAGAGCGTTGGGCCTGGAGTCACCGAATTTCAGCCAGGTCAGTTTCTACTGGATGATGGGTTTTCTAATTGGTTCACTTTCTTTTTAAGGGGCATAAGATTGAATCCAGTCTTACGGGTGTAATGGATGTGTTAAGTGTCTCAACAGTGTTTTTGGCTTTCAGGAGACAAGGTTATCCCTCTGTTCGTCTCCCAGTGTAGAGAATGTCGCTTCTGTAAGAGCCCTCAGACCAACTACTGTGAAAGAACCTGGTGAGTTCTGTAGTTACAGAACAAATTCACTATCAGGCTCCACTCTTCATCTACAGTTTACCTTGTTCAGGATTATCCCTCACAATGTGAAGAAAGGGTCAGTCTCCAGCTTCAAGTGTAAGGGGAAGAAGGTGCTGCAGTTTATGGGAACCAGTACGTTCTCAGAGTACACCGTGATGAGCCAGATCGCCATTGCTAAGATCGACCCCGCTGCTCCTCTGGACAAAGTCTGTCTCCTCGGCTGTGGGATCTGCACAGGATTTGGAGCTGCAGTGAACACTGCAAAGGTGTGTGAGTACATAGAGTCCTCAGGTCCACACCCACAGCAGAACTCCAGCTTTTTCACCAAGAGCACTGAAATGAGGATCAACCTTCTAACGTGGTCCGTATACGTTTGCTCCTGAAGGGAACTCATAGGAGAACACGCAAACTCCACCCAGGAGGGACCCGGGCACAAGCCCTTTCTTTGAGAGAAAGGGTAACTGTCATCATCACTTCGTGGAGAACTAAGATGTCCAACCTAAATTGTCGTTCCCTCAGGTGGAGCCTGGCTCCTCGTGTGCCGTGTTCGGTCTGGGAGCTGTGGGCTTGGCTGCAGTCATGGGCTGCAAGACTGCTGGAGCCAAGAGGATTATCGCCGTCGACATCAACCCTGACAAATTTGAGAAGGCCAAGGTGTTCGGAGCCACGGACTTTGTGAACCCCAAGGATCACGACAAACCCATCAATGAGGTGCTGTCCGAGATGACTAATGGGGGCGTGGACTACTCCCTGGAGTGTACAGGGAACGTGGGAGTCATGGTGAGAGAAGACTCAAGCTCGCCGTAATAGCAGCTTCTGGTAACCCAGCCACTGACTCGGTGTTGTCTTTCACCATCTTAGCGCAGTGCCTTAGAGTCCACCATGCCGGCCTGGGGCGTGAGTGTGATTGTTGGCTGGACGGATCTGGACGAGATATCTGCTCAACCTGGTTTCCTCATTTCCGGTCGCACCTGGAAGGGTTCCCTGTTTGGAGGTGAGCCAGATGAGACCATCTCTGCTAATACTCTGGTTCCACTGCACGTACCCACCAAACTGAACCTTTCCCATCGCCTTCAGATGACAGTTATGAATGAATGAATGAATGACGTGAACTAGGACACACCTGGATGTGTTTGTGAATCTGTCAGAGGAGCAGTGGTGACTGAATGATTGGCTCTGACTACCAGACTTCCTGGTCGCGCCTTTGCTAACGCTATGATTTGATTCTCTAGCATGGCTCAGGGTGTGATGCTGAATGTGAATATGAGTCAGACTCTTTATATTCTTGCTTGCCCAACTTGTTTGTCCCTCAGGCTTTAAGGGGAAGGACAGCGTCCCCGAGATGGTCAAAGCGTACCTGGAGAAGAAGCTGAAGCTGGACGAGTTCATTACCCACAACATGGCCTTGGACCAGATCAATGTTGGCATTGAGCTGCTGAAGCAGGGCAAATGGTGCATTTACACTCCAGTGACACTGTTATTGTCCTTGACAGTCACAACAAGATGAAAACATCAATTCTTTTCTCCTCTGTGTTTTTTCCATAGCATCCGGACTGTCCTGAACATCTCGCCACAATAACACGTTGCTTTAACGACTCAGCACATCTCACCATGTGACAACAATCTAAACACTAAAGTCTCACATATGACACAATGTAAACATTAAATACCTGCGCACAATCTGCTTTATCTTGACCACCATTCTGAAGATTTACAACTATAAAGATCCATTACACTACATTATTGTTTTCCAATACTTCACCCAGAAAGAGTATTTTGCCATTCAGGTACCCACTAATAAAGTTGTGTTCAAAGTAATAGCAGTCCAACATGAATAACCACATCAAACATTGTTTTTGTGAGAAATTATATTTCTACACGGCCAACATGAAGCAGTAGGGTGAGGAGAATCATAGAAAACCAACAGACCCAACTTGTCTGACACGCAGGCTCCTGAGTCTGCGTAATTGGATAATTGATTGAAAGGGGCATTCAAAATGATCGCAGTGTGGAGTTCAATTAGTGAGGTCGTTCAGTCGGTGAAAAAACAGGTGTGAATCAGGTGGCCCTTATTTAAGGACGAAGCCAACACAGGTTGTTCACGCATTTCTCTTTGAAAACCTTAGAAAGATGCGTTGATCCAGACATCGGTCAGAAGAACAGCGTACTTTGAACAAAATGTTGATTGGCGAAGGGAAAACGAATGAGGAAGTACAGAAAATTATAGGCTGCTTGGCTAAAATGAGCTCCAATGCTTTCAAATGGAAAGCAAAACCAGAGAGACTCAACCAGTGATCGGCTCCAGGGTGACCAAAGGGGGTGTGACGTCACCCACGAGTCCTGTGACGGACAGAAGACGCCTGCGTGAAGCTGATCTATCAGCAAGAAGCCCCCGCAAAGTTACACTGTTTAAAAAAAAAAAAGACATGCTGAAGAGGATAGTTTGCCAACGAATGCATCAAACTGGCCAAAATAGAAACGGAGAAACATTTTGTTGACTGATGAAAGTAAGATTGTTCTTTTTGGGGTCCGAGGGCCACAGACAGTTTGTCATATGACCCCCAAGCACTGAATTCAAGCCCCAATGAACGCTGAAGACAGCGAAGCATCGTGGGGGGGGGGGTGTTTCTCTCACTGTGGTGTCGGGCCTCGTCATCGTCCACCAGGGATCATGGATCAGTTCGCATGTATCAAAATACTTGAAGAGGTCATGTTGCCTCACGCTGAAGAGGAAATGGGCGTCTCAACGAGACAGCGACCCCAAACAACCCAGTTAGCGAGCAGCATCTCGTTGGTTTGCTTGTTTGAGTTTATTGCCAGTTAAGCAGCTGCGGCTATTTCATGGCCAAAACAGGTCATAAAAATCGTTTGACAACAACAACAACAATGAAACAAATAAGTTTGTTCATATCAATTCACTTTAAAATGTTTAAAACCTTTTAAAGATGGGACCTTTTTTAAAATATCAGTCGTACATTCTTCCTTCAGCTTGTTTCCAACACAGTTCTTCCATTTGTCACTGAAGTAGGAACAAAGACCAGGTTCAAGATCAGAGACAGGGATTTGGCATTCAGAAATCTCTTCATTCAGGACTCCTCTAGCAGCACCATCTGCCTTTTCATTACCACGCAAGCCCACATGGCTTTGGACCCAGCAAACAATAATGTCCATGTAGAGTTTAGTTAGGTGAGCCACTTTTTCAAGTATTTTGGTAATTTGGGGTGGTCGGTCTTTAAAAACTTCAGTGCCTGAAGGCCTTTGCAAATCAAGGGTTTTTGTAGATTGGACTCTTCAATGTATTCAAGACTTAAGAGCAAGGCCTGGGCTTCGGCTGTAAAAATAGAGGCAGCATCTCGGCTCCAGACCTACAAAATGAAAGCCAGCCCAATCCCAGGACCTTGGTCTTGCTGGGTGCTGTTTCTGGACGTAAAAACTGAGGATTTTGAGCTTCACTCTGCTGAACTTTAAACACTGCTGGGATTTTGACGCCAAGAAGTTTTTATCAATCCGACATGACTTTTGCGACTCGTGTCATTTTCTCACACAACTGACAAAAAAACCCCTGCGTATCCTGATAGACAACATTACCAATATTTTCTTAAAAAAAAAGGATTTTAATTAGTTAAGAAAATAGTGGATTAATAATTGGAATGATGAATTTTCCAGCTTTTAATTAAATCAGACTAAACGGAAAAGCAGAGGTACTACAGGTAAAAAAACCAAAACACTCACAAGGTGACCAATAAAGCCATCAATCAACACCAAACCCTTCCCTCCTTCTTCCTTCCTGTATTCTGGGGAGAACTGAGCCCGCCCTCACACATGCAGCTGCCATTGATTTACTCACCTCGTCTCAAGGATGGACTCCATCTCTTTCCCCTCTCTCTGTGGTTGTGCTTTTTTAAACTCGCATATACACTGAAATAAACGAACTAAATATTCTTCAGCACATAAAAAAGAGCAGGTCAAATCATGTTCGTGTCAGCACGGAAACGGCTGCTTCGAACAGTGGAGCGTTGTGAAGGCAGAAAAGCTCGGCTTGCAGGGCCGTGAGCAGCAGGAGATCCAGCTGGAGTCAAACTCGCCTGGCCGTGGGCTCCCAGCGCCAAGACCACATGCATCCACGCGTGTTTCTGCTGGGAAACTCTGATGGGTCGTGGCAAACAGGATTCTTGACGCCATTCATCCAGATGAAGGAGGCCTTCACGACGTGCGTGTTGATCATGTAAACAATTCTTTGTTGCAGCCCAAAAGCGAAAACATGTTTCCTCAGTGCACAAACTGGGAGGTGACAAGTGGAGATCATTTCAGTTCATCTTGATTTTTAGTGACAACTGTCCTGCAAAAGCCAACAGAGCATGAAAATCCACGGGCACCATGTTAATGTCATTTCTGTCACAACACAGCAGCAGAATGCAAAAAGATGCTGCACACTGACACGAACTGAAAGAGAATTCCTGCTGAGAGCCTTCAGGGTGCTGCTTCCACGGCTTCCTGAGAGCGAGGAAGCGGCACTTTTGATCCAGTGGTCACACGTGCCATCAGAACGCCGTACATCCAGCTTTGCCACACCAGATTCTTGACTGAATTTCCCTCTGGGACCAATAAAGCATCTCTCTCTCTCTATGGATGTGAGGCTGAGAAGTAAACCTCATACAGCAACAACACAACCGAAACACAAAACCCACTGTTGTGATGTTCTTTGTGTTTCCTGTCAGAAAAGTTAACTACCTTGAGATGAATATGCCAACACAATCATGTCAACTTTTGTATTATTATTATTATTGTTATTATTATTCAGTGTTCCTACCCTCCCCTGCCTCCCCACTGGAGTCTTAAATGTCCACATCTTTGCACGGAGGCTGGTCGGGTGAACCACTTTCTCCTGGTGGGACATTTACCCCTAGATTTGTTTCCTGGTTGAAATCCAAACACCCAGTCAGCCTCCCCACCCAGGAGTCAGGTCGTTTATTGGGCTGTAGATGATTTTGAGCCATAATCCTGAAGGTTTGTTAGGTATTTGCCGTGCCAGATTTACCTTTGAGGTTTGGCTTCCAGCCCTGAGACACGTGTCTCTTTTTGGTTTTGACCTCTTTGGTCTAGACTGCAATACAGTCATGCTTTTTAAAGACGCTTCTCTTGAACTCTGATTGGCTGCCGGATGTCTCCCTCCCCAGTGAGCAACCACTCACCTCTGGAAACAAGAACAGCCACTCTCCGCTGCGGCATTCAGCGAAACAGCATTCCCTACTTTCACTGGACCAAACTTGACTCTGCAGCACCAAAGTCCACCCAAACAAATTGCCTCAATTACTACAGCCGCAAGATGGCCGCTTGTATCTATGACCTGTTTTCTGGATTACAGTTTTCACAATGTGTGTGCGAGACTGAACACTCGATGCGGCCTTTTTTGTTACAATTTTAGCTTTTGGACAACATTTAACGTAGCTTTGTTTGCTACGTTTCGGTCAGTCATAGCTTTGGTTTGTAGCTGTTGCGACCAGCACCCACAGAGAACATGTTCGCAGTGGGCTAATCCAGACACCATCCTCGGAACCAGAAACCCCAACAAACTGCTCTTGAGGGAATGGATTTATTCACCAGTGAACTCCAGAAAACATTTGTTCTTACGCAAGAGTCATTTATTACTCCGTTTCAAGAAGTACAAAGATTGCAGAAAACTGATCAGACCAGTCCTCTGAAAATGTCGAAATAATCCGCCACATCACGGTAAATGTTGGCTGTCAAGACAAAGGGAGTTGAGTTGAACAGGATTCAAATATAAAGGCTCAATCTGCTACACCAGGGCGAAGCACAGGGCAACGTCAGGTCAGACATTCAGCATCTCAGTGCCAAATCCAGGCCTTCAGGGTCATTATTCTCCCTCCGAACTTTGAATTTTAAGATGCTCATCATTACAGTACATGAGACAACTGGGACAAAATGTTTCCACTGGATAATTAGCCTGGGTGCTGTTATGAGCTAGACAACAGCCTCGCATAACCACGATTCTAATCTTTTCAAAGCCACAGAAAATCAGCGGATCAACATTGTTTGGAAATATTTGCTGGATGTTTCGTCACCACTTTTTTTCTGTAAACATGAAGCTACAGCCAGGAAAGTGAGAGCAAGGAGATGTACGCGGCAACCGCAGAGTCAGATGGAGCTCAACAACAGAGGAGGTCCCTGGCAGCTGAGAGCACCTGGCATACACGGTGGTGCCTCGGCGCTGCAACGAGTCAGGGAAGGATTTTTCTGCAACTCATGGAAAGCTTGGCTCTGTTCCACAGCCTCCAGATGATCTCAGAGAACTGATCTGGAATCTGAACTTCGTCAATCAGGCTCAACAGCAAAGCAAAGAGCTGGTGACAAAGGCAAGTGTCAGTCTTCAGGAGATACATGCGCGACTGTGACTGTGATTGTGGGTGCGCACACAGAGGGAGGTAATCGTGACACTGCTGGCCCTCTTCCAGAGCCGGCTCGTACCCGACTCTTTACTCAGATCTACATCCACAATTCTGAACATGAACAGGAAAGCTGTCAGGTCACTCTGGACATGGATAGACAAGGACACACAAGCAGCACTGCAATACGATGAAGGTGAAACAGAGCGGCTACATAATTTACAACAATCCTTGTTCAGCGCAAACAGCCACCAGAGATGGATTCACCTGGGAGCAAGACGACACTGCCCAGAACCTGACTGGGAGAGCATGCCAACCACTCAAAGACAGAACAGACCCTCGGACATTCCTTCTGTAAGGCAACGGTGCCAACGTCCCGTACTCATGACTACAATTTCATTGGAAAGACAAAACAGGACAAGTTGTCGGGATGATAGATGAGCTGACAGACAAATGCCCCGTGATCGATGCAGGGCTGGGGGCTCCTCTGGAGTCCAGACCAACAAACTTTCAGGACCCGCACAGTGTTTGGTGATAGGGTCGTATATGCCAGCCTGCACTGTTGCCATTACAGGCCGCTGTAGAGACTCATGCTCACGTTTCCTTTCAGCAGGGTACACTTTTTGGTGAGTGAGAACTTTGGCCTTTGCGTCATTGTTCGGGAACTGGGACTTGGCAAGATAATCGCAGTTGATGCCCATGGAACCGGGAAGATATTCCCACTCTCCTGCATCGTCAACAAAGCCCTTCCAACATCCACAAGTTACACTGTGGCCAACCTCTTACCAAAAGGGGACCAGCTTGTCGTCGTAGGACAAAAAGCCCGCTTGAATAATTTCCCCCTGGGGATCAATTAAGTGTTTCTATTTCCTCTCACTCTCACGGACAAATCCACTTCAGTGTGAGCAGAAGCACTGCAGCTCTCATCAGAAGGACTCGTCTGGGGGGCTGGATGTCCCGTTAGAGGCGGCTCAGACCGGTGGCTGGGAGGAACCGGGAGGATCAGATAAGCATTTGGTGGCATCCTCACCATGTAGGGTGATGTCCTGATGTTTCATCTTTCTGAAAATGAGAAGCAGCAGCAGGTTTCTTTCTCCATTTCCTGACCTTGATGAGGTGGAAAGATTTCAGTGATTCGAGAGGCTGAATTGGCTCCTCGGCCTTCCGAAAACTGTCAAAAGCTTTTCTGGCAGTTTGGCAGCACCATCTGGCTGATTGGGATCCTATTTTTTTGTGAATGACTTGCACAAGTTTTCTGTCTGCAGTGTGTTGTACAACTCCAGTTACATCGTCAAACGGAGTGAAAACACAAGAAGACATAACAGACCACATTCACAGACATCCATCAGTGTGGTTCATACTTGCCCAAAGAGCACGTGCAACAAATGTGGCGGCTCAGCGCTGAGCTCCCACTGAGTGAGAGCTGCATCCAGATGTGGGTCTGAACGCAGCCAATCAGGCAGCAGTCCGGCTCGAATCGCTCCGTGAACGAGCAGCTTCAGGCTCAAAAACCCCGCACGGATGAAGATATCTTCCATAACGGAGGCCAACTTCTTGCTAAACTCAGCGTTTTAACCAAACTTGCTCATCCACATCTTAATGTGAACCTCAGTATCAATTTCAAAATCACACCACCTGTTTTCAGTGAATGCAAATTCACAAGAGAAATGGAATAGAGTGGATTTTTGCGATCCAACTGCCTTCATCATCGAGACTGAGCGGCGTGCTTCTCTCAGACTCACTGCGAAAGCGAGGATTCTAGCGTCCTCATCTGGCCAAATGCAGTCTCTGCGCTTTCATGCTCATCTTGACGTTTCTCCAGCAATTGGAGCTTTTGCACATGTTCACAAACATAAATACACAAATACTGCAGACTTACAGTACTTGTGTATTGTACAGAGCCATGCTAGCCATTTGGCCTCATTTCCTGTCCTCATGCTAGGCTCCTCTCTGGTATCTGATCAGACAACAGAACAGCAAATTTACCAAATCATCCAGCGACTCCTGAGGAGCCGTCTGTTGCCTCGGCCCGATGGCGTTTCACATTGTGTGTGACTTGTTGACCCTGTTTTCCTGGAATCCTCCCTTGTCTCTTGTTCCTCTCAGCCAATCGTTCCATAAATTCATTAGCAGTCTGATTTCGTTAGTGGAGGCTGAGAGAAGCAGTGAAGCATGAATTCGCCCTGAGCTCCACACGCCAGACAACTCCTGCCCAGCCAGTGAGAGCTCTGGGTGACGTGATGGACGTCAGGCCTCAACACTAAAGCAAACCTCTTTTTCATAAATACTTTAATATTTCCTCCAGAGAATACAGTTTCACTAAAAAAGCAATCCACATTTGATATAAGACACATTCAAGTACTTCCATTTAATTTGAGGAACCCATATTTAATTCAAAGAATAACAAGAGCCGCACTGAGCTCAGGGTGTGGGTGCCTCATGTTTGACGGGTGCAAGTGTGTGTCTGACACCCAGAGGTGCTGGGTGGGTGTCACTGTGTCTTCACAGTCCAGTCCTGGGTGTGCGGCCTACATTTGACTCAGGAAATGAGCGCGACCGTTGTCCTCCAGGCGGCGGGTGAGGATCTCACAGCCGGTATCCGTCACCAGCAGGGTGTGTTCGAACTGAGCCGAACGCTTGCCGTCTCTGGTCACCGCTGTCCAGCCGTCGGGCCACGTCTCGTCCTGCCAGCCACCTGGAACACAGACAAACACAACGTTATTGTTTTCCTTGATTTTGGATCCGTTGAAATGTAAAGAATTCGTCTTTTGGTTAGAGATGAATCACCTTTTTGGTGGCCTACGCACCTTCAAAAAACTGTACCCATTTCATGGGTCTCGTGATGGGTTTGCAAAAATGCCTCTCCAACAGACCTGGACGTGGGCGCACAAGGGAAGGGTTCGCCTCCGAAGCTTCTATTTTAACCTGAGCTCTATCATCCTGACCGAGCCGCTTCCCTGCCAGAACGCCTTCAAGGCGAACTAGTCGCTGCTTTCTAGTCTACATGTCTTCTTTCCGTGAGGATATCAAGACTCACCTTCACATATCATGGGTTCAATGGTGAACACGTGGCCAGGCTTCATAACTCCAACTGCTTTGTTTTCTGGTGAAAGAAAGAGAGAGTGAGTGAGTGAGAGAGTGAGTGAGTGCATTCCGCTCTTACATCAGAGACAGCAGTAGCTGAGCTGTGTTTTTTTTAACGGCAGGTTTTCGGTGCTACGTACTGGCATAATGTGGCACATTGGGAGCGGTGTGGAAAAGTCTGTGGATGCCGTGGCCACAGTAGCTCCTCACCACGGAGAAGCCGTTGGCCTGAGCGTGCTTCTGGATGATGTTACCCAGCTCTCTGTAGCGAATCCCGGGCTTCACTGTGGAGACAACACTGCACCTCAGAGGCTGACATACAGGACCTCCAGAGCTGCACCAGTATGTTTCATAAATGTAGCTGCATACAGCGAAGTGGAACGGAAGCTTCCGACATTCATGATCATGTGACTTCTTCAGGAAGGGACGGACAGAAGAGAGACGAGCTCCTTCTGTGCTACACGATATTTTTGACTTTTTTTACTTGAGAATCAAACCCACAACACAAAGGAAAAAGGAGAGAAAAAAGAAGAAAAAAAAACATTCCTGCAGAGACTTTGTGGCCAGAGTGGATAGAAATGTGTACGTTCCGTAAAGTTGTGGTTAAAAGAGTTCCGTGTAGGTGGAGGAGGAGAGACAAGAAGGCTGTGGCTCCTACCAGAGTCGATGGCTTGCATAAGGCATTCGTATGTAGTCTGAACCAGTTTCTTGGCTCCTTCATCCACCTCGCCGACATAGAAGGTTTCATTGAGGTCACCATGGAAACCATTATGGTAGACGGTGATATCCACTGTAAGAGAGTGAGATGAACCTGTCAGAGCCTTCACGTCTCCAGCACAACCACAGCAGCCTTGTTATTCATCGGTTGAGGGCGAAACACAGGGGTTTGTTTTCAAGGCCAAACAAAAATTGCTGATGAAATTGGGATAAAAGACTCGGCAAACTGGGACATTCCCACACCTAAGCAGAAAACTAGAGAGGCGGGAGAGCAGAGGATGTGACTAGCAAAGCCCCACTGGTAAAGGTTAATGAAACTATTAGTCTTGTCAGAGCATGCAGCGAGAGATGAGTTGCTGGCGTGTACTCCATCAGATGCTCGGAGGGGAGTGTTGGATGGGATGCGACGTCGGAGCAGGAATATTCATAAAGACACTAAAATTGGCCAGACTCCTGCTGACACCAATTCGGCGCGCGAGCACTACTATCTATCACGGAGGGCTCTTCATCAATAAAACATTCCACGACTCCCAAACTTAGTTCTACTATTTTGCCAGGACTTGGTTTGGCCTTGAATACAAACAGACTTTAAAAGATGCAGTTTTAGTAAATCACTGCAAAACTACAACCGCTTGTTCAAACTGTTTCTGCAAAGAAACGGCGGGAATAGAAGACGTCTTCCCTCCAAGAGTCCCACAGTTCCAGATGGCGGTCCGATCATTTCCTCAGTCAAGCAACACGACAGTCACGCCACTTTACACACGGAAGGAAAATGAAAGCAGGAAACCTGTCTATCGCCACTGTCAAATACTAAAAAGCCCAAAGGTGGAGGTCCAGTTAGGCCACGCCTACCATTGAGGATGTCTCCTTCCTGTAGGGGTCTCCTGTCCGGGATGCCATGGCAGATGACCTCATTGACAGACGTGCAGCAGGACTTGGGGAAGTTGTAGTAGTTGAGAGGGGAGGGGTAGCAGTTCCGTGCTGTGCAAGCCTGAACACACAAATCATGTAACCATGGTGACTCCCTCGACACGCGCCTTCCGACAGAGCACGGACAGCGATATTCTGACAGAATCACGATCTAGACTCTGGAGACGCCGCCGCCACGTAAACAGCGTTTCCTAATGACACAAACCAGAATGAGGTCAGAAAACGCAGCAACCTGATGAAGACGTCCGAGTCTCCTGATCTTCATGCACCATCAAGGTGTTTACACCTTCACTCAGGTCCTTCCATCCAGCCATCCATTTTCTATACCTCTTATCCGTTAAGGGGGGGTGGAGCCTATCCCAGCTGACATTGGGTAAGAGGCGGGTCCACCCTGGACGGGTCACCAGTCTGTCTCAGGGCCATCAGGAGCAGTTAGGGGTTCGGTGTCTTGCTCAAGGACACTTGGACATGGTCACTGGGGGAAGTGGGGATCGAAGCACCTCCCACTACCTCTGAGCCATGCCGCCCCCAACTATGAAGTCCTCCCAGAGTTTTTGGAGCATTTTACTCCATGAATGTCTGTCAAAGTGCTTTACGGCGCTGGTCCAGTTCCCGGCGAGAGCTGCAAACTGGCCTCTAAGCTCTGAAGCAAGGCAGCAGGAAGTGCTTCCATTGTGTTTCCAGTCAAATTAAGGAAACTCTGACGTAGAATGTAGTGATGCAAATGTGGGCGTGTCTTCAGTCATTAGCTGCTCTGTAACATAAATTATGCATACTTATAATGTCAGTTGTTGGATTATTGGCGTCAATCAACCTTTTCAACTCAGAAAAGTGTTCAGTTACGGAGACCTGCCTAGCGCGCGTTTGTCTTTGACTTCGAATCAGAACTGAACAGAGGGCTGAACTCTGCGTTCACAGGCAGCATCTCACCCCGACGCCATTACTAGCATGTTCCACAACTACAATAACGCAAACAAATAGAAAATACAAGATCCAAACTTAAAAAAACCTGTGTGTATATACCAGGTGCACAGCGTGGTCGATTTCCTCTGTTGTTACGCCGGGTTTAACCATCAAAGCTGCAATGTCCAGGACTTCTCGTGCCAGCTGCAAGTAAAGCAATAAACAGTGAATCGAGAGCTAACACACACCGCCCTGTGAGAGTGAGACCACAAGGACTTCCAGCATTTGCAGCGCAAAGAGAGCTTCACACGTCACCTTGCACACGACTCTCATGCCTTCGATGTCGTCAGGAGAGAGGATCTTGATCTGTGACGTCCCCTTGAGAAACTGCTCCGACTCAGACATCCCTGTAGGAAAGAACAAAGACACAACGGGAATTATTCATGTGACCACAACCCCTGATCCAGTTTCTCTCACACTCCCTGTACATTCTGCCTCCCAATCCGTTTTGTTTTCCCATCATCACTTACAGCTGGGGAGAAGGAAGACTATGCCGGCGTCCTTGCTAGGACCTGGTGCTAAAATGAAGCTAAGCATTGATCTGACATCAGGTGGCGGCGCTGACGTTACCTGCTGTGGCGGTCCACTCCTGGAAGCTTCGACAGGATAAATACAAGATTTAAAATACAAACGCACATGTTGCCAAAACGGTGCTCAGGTAGCATGAGGCTAAACTCTACATAAGCCAGGCCTAAAGTCAAGACTGGGTCAGCGTAGGAATGTCAGTGGCTGGTAGGTCATCAGTTGGTTGAGCACAACGACCCCCCCACCCTCCATTCTAGCCTCAGCAGCACATCAGCATGGCAGGTGGGACTTCATCCACTACGACACCTAGAAGCATCATCACACAACTTCCATTTCTGGATGAAGCAGCTCCACGCTGGTAAACGCACTTCATTATCTAATCTCAGCCTGCGAGCTGGCAAAGCCATGAGCAAAGCGTGTATGCAACATTACCTTTGAACCCAGGTGTGCAACCTCTGGCCAACCAACTTCAGACCTTAGGGTGATTTACTGTTGCATGTTGGGTCCTGACCTTCACCATCCATAAGCGTTCACACCTCTGTGGTGGTCTGACCAAGCACCAGAAACTCAACAAGTTTAGCTGCTACTTGCAACGTTCTGAGAAGCTGCAGGTTCGCCCTCAGCTGGTTGGCGTAAGCCGGCCTTGAAAGAAGCCCAGTTGTGTTGAAGAGCGTTGGCTCTTCGGCGAAGGCTCGTACTCTCAGGCTCAGCTGTATTCATGAGCACCAACTCTGAGGGGATGGCTGTTTGATTACAATTATTAATGAATGATCATCAATTGTCCCGATGTCAAATGAAGGACGTTCCTCAACAGCCCCTCGCCCACCTGAAGGACTGTTTCGTGTTGCACTCGTGGAACTTCATGAAGTATTTGAGTACTTTAAAATCTCGTATGTATAAATCATCCCCTTCTCAAAACTTCTCTACCCTTTCCTAATGTTTTATTCAGGCTTTTCTTTTATAATCACCATATGTTGCACACATTACACCGACATACGGCTCTACTTCATTATACTCCCCAAATTCCTGAGACAGCTACAAGCCTGTGGCGGTGCGATACTTCAGAGACTACACTACAGCGTCAGCCTCTACTGTAAGCGGAGGATGACACTCACTCTGGTGACTCAGAGGAACCGACTGGAGCATGGAGACAGGCAGAAGCGTCAGAGCAGTCAGTCAACTTCACTCGTACAACTGGCAGCTCAGCAAGACATCGTGAGTATCATCAAGTGAAACATAGAGGACCGCGTCTACGATCGACCAGCACACGGATCTATAATTTATGGAGTCAATAAGATGATTGCTGGATGAACATGAACAGTTGCTTGGCAACACAGACTTTCGACAGGTTTCATACAAGTCAAAGCGCACAACCTGCTTATAGCTAAGAGAGTCAAATGTGTGTGTGTGTGTGTGTGTGTGTGTGTGTGCGTACGTTCGATTGATTCAACTCACTTTGAAACAGCAGCTCAAAAAATAATGTTTAAAAAAAGAAATGATGCATTTGCGTCCTAGTGATGATGATGTCATGAGGTTCAGCACCACTTCACCAAATGTGCACCAGAGGCAGCAGTGAGCGCTCCCACGAATACGTCTGAAACAAGGCTGGTTTGACTCGGGCTCGGTGGCGGCGCCGTGCTCAGAAACATCAGCCTCTCTAACAATAGCGCTGCAGAGTATCACAAAAGAATCAAAGGACACTGTAACCATGACTACCTGAGTACAGATCCATGCAGTCAGATGACAGGGGTTGCCATGGTTGCATCCTCATCGACTTGCCCAGAGAAATATATGTAAATAAGGTAGGCTACAATTCCAGGTACCTGATCATTACCAGAGGATCAGCAGCAGCGCGCGAGGACGAGCGCGTCTGCTCTGAGTATCGAGCTGTTAAATATGAGACAATATCAGCAAAGAAGAAAATGGCACGACTCCAGTGAGCCAAGGCGGGTGGTGCTCACAGCTCACTGCAATAAATACATTGATGATCAGGAGACCGTGCGACGGTATGAACTGTATTAACTCATTCAGGGGGTCTGCTATTTAAGAAATCTTCCCTGGAGTTCCGGTTGAGGGTGAGACCAGGTCTAAAGCAAGCAGGGAAGAAACTCCAGAAACAGGAAGACAGGCGCAGACAGATGGGGCCCGTGGTGCTGCACCAGGCCCACTTGGGGGCACTGCAGTGGGGCAGAGAAGAAAAAGGCTGCCCTGGGGTCCAGGGACCTGGCTCCCTGTAGTTGTTTATCTTTTATAATGTTCAGCTGAACATTCTATGATGAAACCTACCCTCATTCAATGTTGATAAAAGAAGAGTTGGCAGTAAAATGCTTTTTGAAAACAGAGGCTTGGCCCTTTGTTCTGATAAGTGCAGTTTTTCCATCGGTGTGCCAGGATCCTCTTGGTGGACTTCAGCTCTGCCTTCAATACCATCCAAAGGCGTCTGATGATCCGGAGGTTTTAACCCCCTTCCTTCCAAACTTGCTTATCAACAGACTCAGACTGCTCAGACGATCACTCCAGCCTGGTCCCACAACACCGTCACAGGCCTCTCAGCCAAACCCAGCCACCAGGACCGTTGGCCTCCCGACAACCAACCTCACAGCTACATGGCAGGGACGTTACACACATGGCAACCTCAACACAACAGGATAGCACACATCACCCCACTGCCCTCTGGGTGAAGGTACAGAGCTCTGAGGAAGCGCTCTCTTTGGGGGGAGTCGCAGCCCTGCAGCCACAGCAGCCACGCAGCCCTGCAGCCACAGCAGCCCTGCGGCCCTGCAGCCCTGCAGCCCTGAACAAAAGGCCCTGCTGATCAGGCCTGAGTGGAGGCCGTCTGTGTTTTGTGGTCTGTAATGTCGGTTGCACATCATCGTTATGCGCTGGTACACTGTCGTTGCGGTGTTGTGTGTCCTGATGGCATGAGGAGTACTGTGCTGTCAAAGAGAATTTCCCTTCAGGACAATACAGCAATCATCCCAGCGCAAAATATCCTGAGAGTCTGGAAAGAGCGTGGAAATGTTCAGGAACGCTGGCTGGCAACTGCTTCAGCGCTGGTGGGAGTTCACTCAGTACTGCTCACCGCCATCGCGACTCAGTCATAATGAGGCCGTTCTGTCCTACGGTTCAGGCGGAGCGGACGCAGCGAGCCTCTGACAGGTATGGGGTCATTCACACCTGCAGGACTGGCCATCAATTATCATCTTCAGAAAAGTCGATAAAACTGAGCGCAGAAGATTTTCTTCACAAAAATAGAATCTGGGGTCAGGATGGAGGGAAACCAGAGCAGGGGACCATTAATACCTGTCATCGCCTTGGTGAGAGACCGGCCAGCAGTGGCGGAGGTCTGCGCGGCGCAACAATCTCACTTGGCCGGTAGAGTTTGTGACAGTGAGCACCTCCTAATCTCACCTGGGATTCACGTTTGTCACGAGCTTTATGGGACAAAGAGTCACAGCAGGAAGCTGTCACAGCAGGAAGCTGTCACAGCAGGAAGCTGTCACAGCGGCGGTGTGATTGTGGCTTTCAGCAGAAGCAGCTCTGCTCTGCTAACGAAAAGCTAAAATTCAGTTGTGTACATTGAATGTCTGAAAAAGAAAAATGAGGATGAAAGACAACATTTCCAGGAGAGAGAAGCTTGTTACCTCTAGGATGATCAGCATAGTCGGGTCTCTGGATGTCCCTGGGTACAGGTCTCATGGGGGTCTACATCAGGGGCCGAGAGGAGCAGACCGGTTAAACCAATTAATACAAAGAGTTCTAATATCTCGGACTGTGATTCGTCTGCCCTACGTTGGTTCTCAGTTATGACAAATTCTTTCAGTAAAATAAACGTTTCTAAAGCAAAGAACAATTCTGAGTCTGAGATGAGTTCAAAGGTCAAGAGGAGGGTCATCCTAAAGATCCCATAAACTGTCAATCACAAAGCAGTAGTCAGGAGGCCACTCTGAGCAGGAGTCCACGGAAGGATTGTTTAGGAACGAAATCATGAATGTGTTGGGATGAAAACTCAACCTGGATTTGGCTTTAAACTTTGAATAAAAGTGCATCCTGGGATGTCAATCGAGGGTCAGACATTGACAGATTCATCTGAGGAACCCTGCACTCTGAATTACTCTTGATGGCGTTTTCTCTTCCGTCAGGGAAGATTGCTCCTCAAAAAAATCTCTCTACATCAAGTATTTTTTCATAAACTGCTCAGGCAGCAAAGCGGCGCTGCACCCATCAGGCTGATAAACCTGTTGCTTTTTCACCGCATGCCCGAACTTGAGCACCGATCACGGCGTTCCAGCGTCCTCCTTGTTTCAAAGAGAATTCCCTGCACTGGTAACTGACCTGGAATGCCATGGCCATAAGAAAATACATTACTGATATATTTATGTAAAATCTACGCAAAAGCTTGAATAATATTTCACTTCATTTAGGGGAACCTGAGCTCTTTTGTTCAACCCACTGGTTCAGGATGGCGGCGGAGCTGCACGCCGCTCAGAACTCTCACCGTCAAATACAACACAACAACCATCGCCCCTCCGTCTCACAGCTTCCCACCAAGCCGAGTTCAAAACATAAATTGTATATTTTCCTTGTACTTCTGATGTAATATTAGTAGTAGTAGCAGTAAAAATTAGATTCTATACATCACCCATTTTCAAACTGCTATGTGAAAATGCACCAAATCCTCATGTTTCCTAACAACTCACCAGGGGGTAGTGCGGGCGAAGTTTGCCCGTGTAGCGGTAGCCGGGCCATGGGTCTGTGTTGATGTCGTTCTCCACAAAGTTTTTAGATTCATTCTGGTTCTTGTCCTCCTCTAATGGAACAAAGCACAGAGCATCTCTCAAGCATCAGGTACCCTGGTGTCAGGTCTCATGAGGGTCTGGTTTCTAGAAGCCAGACTCTTCCAGCTGCATCATTAACCTCATGAATGAATCCACAACAGACGTCTACAGGCGACACCACTGACTGTGACCTTTGACACTCACTGGCTTTCTTGTGTAGCAACTTGTGAGACGCCCAGCTTCCTTTGAAACATTCCTGCGAATGAGAAAATGCAGAATCGCTGTTATTGATGCAGGGCAAACTGAGCTGTGGAGCACGAAGGACTGCAGGAACATGCTGGTTCTTCTTGCTGTCCATCATCCCCAGAGTCAGACAAGAGGACAGACACCCCTCTGCTAGGTAGCTTAGCACAATGAATGGTGGTGGATAGGAAGTGTTAGCACAGCTCCATCAAGAGTCATTACGTTTTTGGTTTGTCTTCTCTGGCAGAGGCAGTCGGCCATGATCAGCAGCAGCAGTCACGCCGCTGCAGTCGTCAACAAACGTTTGGTCGATCACAGTTTGGGGTTAATTCATCGAATCACTGCGGACAGCCAGGAGAGCGACTGGCATCGAACCACCATATCTTCTACCCAACTCTTGTCATATTCACGCATGCAAAGCTGTTTGGAGAAAAGCCCACGTGTTGGTCTGTGCTGCAACGGCACATTCAGGATCCAAGCTGCAATGGAATCGAGATCAGATTGTGGAACCGCAGCATCGCTCCTATATCCGTTTCCAAGCGATGCACAGGGGCACTTGCCACCATCCCATTTCCCTGCGTGTGCCGCTGGCGTCCGATTCCTGAATTCCCAAACACGATATTCCTGCCTTTTAAAGATGAATCAGGTTTTCAAAATTGAGAAAACCTGCGTTGGGAATGACAACGTGGGAAACGCCACAATGAGGGAAACTCTTCGATGATGCACTCGCCTGAACGGCGGCGTTCACAGCTGAGAGGGAGAGAGAGGCGGGTCAGGTTTCACAGCTGAAACCACAATCACAGCGGAGGTTCAAATACCACAGCACCACGAGAACACACCATCTATTTATAAAGTTCTGGTCGGATGTCGTATCGGGAACGTTGGAATTGGGTTCCAATACTTCCATTACTCAGATCTGACATCTGGGTGATGCTGCTGAACCACCAACCTGAATCCATTCATACCTTCATGTAAACTCTGTACATTAAATTTAATGCATTTGTGCATATTTTAGTTTCCTTATGAAGCGTTGTTGACTAAAAGTTCATGATTGAACCATGAACACAAGGACAAGAACAATTATCAAGAAAAAAGACTCCGACACTGGAATCGGGGTCAGCAGGGTCTGAAACTGAGCTGGAAACTGCGGATCTGTGCGAGTTTGAAATGCTTTCCTCACAGGAACGTCGTTCCGAGGATTCCTCCACGGATCAACGGCTGGAAGCTTCTCAACCAGGAGAAAGCAGCATCCACAACTTTACCCAGGCGATGATAACAATCCTTAAACGTGACGAGGAGACAACTAGAGACAACAGGTCTCAACGGAATCGTGCCTTCACACCGGGATGAGGGTCAAGCACGGAGGCACCGGGGGAGCTGTCACCCCGGTGACCTCACCTGCAGCCCCAGCTCACACACCTTTACCTCTGCAGAGCAGATGGAAACTCATTTCGTGGTCGTTTAATTTTGCGATTAGTCTGTCCTGCACTAATGTTTACACAAAGTTTCAGAAATAAAAACTTGTTGTTCCAATCTTTGGCCCCGAATGTTAATTAACAGTAGCTGAGCAGCCAAGAGTGAGCTAGCTCCCTCGGCCTGCTGCAGCGGAGTTAGCATCAGTTCCAGTCTCCAGCTGCTCTACTGATCCACAACAGTCAGTTTAACATTGCACGGCTCGGAGACATCAACCAGCTTTTAACTAACACATAATTCGCTGTTTACAAAGCGCATACACATGTCCAGCTAGCTTAGCAACCTCGTGATGAGACCCAGGGCCTCGGTACGTCGCTGCCGCGGACATTCAAAGCTCGGCCAGGCGGGACAGGAGCAGTACCTGCGAGCAGAAGTAGGAGCCTTGAATACCGAGCTTGATACAGGTGGGACACTGAAGTTTCGCGTCCTTGCTGCAGTCTTCTGTCTCACACTCCCTTCTAGCCTCGGTGCTCGCCATGCCTTCGTCTATTGGAGGGGTGGAGTCGCGGGGTAGCAGCAGCCAGCCAGCGGCGTTACACTGCGCATGTGCGAAGCGGCGTCGTCACGTTGCACCGCGCTGTCCAATCAGCGTAAACTTTCCTAACAGAGATTGGTAAGATGGCGACCGCCGAACCGGTGAGCACTTTCTCTAGGAAAAAAACATCAGTACATTTGGGGGGCTTGTTGTCTTTTCCACGGGGCGAGGACACGTCGAATGTTCCGTTTACAAGTTAAGCAGTAGTTCTCAAATGGAAGTTGGCAGTTGTGACACTTTGCCGTGTAGTTTGGGCTTGTTTCGGGGACGTCTGCTTGTGCCACGACCGAGGCGTAGCGGTAGAAGCTGCTGTGTGAAGATCTCCCAACTTTTAGGCTGACGTTGAGGCTAACACCCGACGCTCCGTTCACTTTAGCTGCAAAAACATGTTGCCGCGACGTCAACCGAGTATTTGGGAAAGTACACACTCAGCAAATGTACACGATCAAATGTCACAGGCTGAAAGAAGATTCGGCGTGTAACTTGGTCATCTAAAACAACGCAGGACATAGTTTTATTGGCTAAAACTGCCAGAATTAGTCAACACTGCTCTCTGCCGACCTCTATATTGCAGCGTTAGCTATTTTCGTCGCGAACCCTCAGGTCAGTGTATCAGTATTTAGCTTGGTGATCGCAAGACATGGAACTTCACTTTTTCCAAAAAGAACACTTTCGTTGAACTCGATCGTGTGTTTCATCGTTCCAGCTGGAGATGTGTCGCATTTGAATGACCGGCTGACTCTGGTGTTAATGAACACTGGCCGGAGGTGAAAGTCACGTCAGTCCGGATCAACTCAAGCTAGGAAACGATGACAGATGTCAGGTTTCATCTAAGGTCAGGAAGTAGTGAGGTATTTTTACTTCAGTGTTGTATTTGACTACACTGGTGAGGTATCTGCGCTTTACTTCAGATTTCACTGGACTTTGTACTTGTACTCAATTTCAAAGTAAATATAAATTTATCTGAACCCCTCAGTTCAGTTACTTTGAAGAGAAAGTTTTTACCAAGAAAACATGACAAAACCTGACGGATGTTCTTTCAAATTTGAAGCCTGTCAACTATGAGAGAATAAAATCAGCAGCACAACCAGAGCACTAATGACCCACAGAAGTACTGGAATACTCCAGTATCATGGAGAACGGAGCCTTCTACTTTTGTTGTTCAAGTAAATTCAATATTTAATATTAGAGCCATTTTTTTTCATCAGAATATGTGGGGTTCAGGATAGTCGATATTTTTCGCAGATGTATAACTATGACAACAAGTTTGGATGTCATTTCCTTTTTGTAAATACTGGAAAATACATGTTACTAGTTTTTCTTTATTTCAAAAGCATTTGATTTGGAAAGGTCCGTTAGTCACATAATTATTGGTCTTTCCTCATTAGTGATGAAAGAAAAAAGAACGGGTTTATAAGAAGGATATTCCTCTGTGTAGTGTATTCCAGTAGTCAGTAGGGTTCTGTTCGTCTGTGTGTGTGTGTGTGTGTATATATACACACACACACACACACATGCGTGCTGCTCAATCATGCATTCACAGTTCTGAGTATTTTTACCTTTATTGAAGGCAAAAGGCAGTCTTTTCTTTTTCCTCCACTGGGTTTTATTACCGAAAGTTGTGCTGAATTAATTTATGTATCTTCAAAAGTAGTTACAAGGTAGTAAATCTCTTGTGAGACAATAATCAGTGTTAATCAAAGGGTCTTATTACCAGCCTGCAGCTGCCTCTGCTGCAGAGGTCACTCACGGTTCCTCCATCAGAACCTACAAGCTAAAGAAAACCCTGGATTGATTCCAGGACCATTTCAAAGGAACCTACATGTGAAATCCTGGTATAAGATTGAAACTGTGAGTAGAAGAAAGTCAGGCTTCACACGGGAATGAATATCATTGGGGTGCTGTTTCTAAATAAAGCCAGAACATTCATGAAAAGTCAAGGAAATTTCATTTCCGTTTCTAACACCTGATGTCAGAGGACATAAGTCGATACGGTGGACTGGGCAAAGTCTCCCTCCTCTGTTTATTTTTGGCGTGTAACCAGATGTCTGAGAGCCTGTAGGGTCGGAGCAGTGATGGAAGTGTGTCGTTAGAAGCGTGTCTGCACAGATCTCACCTGCCCTTGCTGCTCTCTAGGAAACCAGCCCAAGCGAGTCCCTTCCTGATGAAGACAAAGCCGAGGAGGCCGAGGAGACGGGCCAGGAGATCGTGAGCCCAGAGGCCTACATCAAACACCCCCTCCAGAACAGGTGATTCCAGACGTGACCCAGACCGCTCATTTCTGGGTAACGATGAGCCGATGTCCAACACACTCGTTTGATCTGACATTTGAATATTTCAGCGTGCTGTCGCAGGTGTAACGATCGCGTGCCATAAGGTCGCCCTCTGAGGTGGGAGGTTCTCGCTGCATCATCCAATCACCTCATTCAGCACAGGAGCAAAAACTGTGCTCTACTTTTGTCAGCAAGTAAACAAATTGGACTCAGGGCAGGTTTTTGTGTGTTCGCTCCTGGAATATCGTCACATGACAGTTGATGAGTGACGGAAGCACACGGCAGCGTTATCATACCTGCTCTGTGCTCCTACTTGACTTGGGTGTTACCTTTCATGACACCTCGTTTGCACGACGCTTCAGAAGGAAATATGGAGCTCTGTCATGGGCTGTTCAACAGTTTACATCACTTGTTACGTTCGAAGCTGCATGAGACCATTTTTATGTTAAATATTCATCTTTATGTGCTTCTAGTTTATGAATTGACCTTGAGGACCCCCCCCCCCACACACACACACACACACACACACATACATGCGCGTGTTTGTGTTGGGGTGTACATCTCTATCAGTGACACTGAACCTCACATTTATGGCCTACAACCTGACATTGAAAGAATGAACAGAACCCTCCTGACGACTGCATGTACCCAGGACTTGAAGGACTGTCATGGCACGACCCCGTCACCCACTGCTGCCAGACCACCTCAGTGACTTCATAGTAGTTTCTGTGTCAGAGCCATCAGGGCTTAAGTTGAGCTGAGCTACAAGAGGATTGGGCGTCAAACGTGACGCAGCACCAGGCCTCATTGGACCACCAGAGTGGTGTGGCCAGCGGTTTGAGTCGTCCAGGTGCTTCCATACGTCCCTCATTTGCTCTGAAACCGAATGGCTCTCTGTGACTTTTGTTTACTTCGTGTTTAATTAGGCACTTGTTATATTTATGCAAATGCTGTTTCTGTGTTTGCCTCCAACAGATGGTCTCTTTGGTTCTTCAAGAACGACAAGAGCAAAACATGGCAGGCCAACCTGCGACTCATCTCTAAATTTGACACTGTTGAAGATTTCTGGGCGTAAGGAGCAATAAATCTCTAGCTGGAGTTTGACCTCCCTGCTGTAGCACAGAAACCCACTGTCATGACCATGAACTGTGTGTGAAACCCTGCTGGATCAGCTTGTGCTGCTAACGTTGTTGTCTGCTGTGCATTTCAGCCTCTACAACCATATCCAGTTATCAAGCAATCTCATGTCAGGCTGTGATTACTCTCTCTTCAAGGTAGGCTGCATGTATTTATGATAATCCAGGCACCGTGCAGATTTGCAGATGAAGATAATTGAACTCAGGGGTTTTTTGCAACTTTGAATGTCAAACTATCACATCAAATGTGTGAAATGATACACGGCAGCCGGAAAATCGACACTCTTCCACCCAGATGCTTCGCAAAAATCCGACTTGAGCAGAAGCTGAGTCGGTCCTCGTGTCATCTTCCCTGTTACCTTGTGAACATCTGAAAAATGACGCACACAGGCGACCTGCGCTCTTCGTTCGCTTCCTGCTGTGGAGCACGGCAGATATGAGGTGTTTTTTTGTCGTCCAGCAGAAAGTAAGCATCTACATTGGTTCCAACCCAAATGACGTGATTTATTTCCCCAGATAAACTTTGCAAGTGGTGCATCAGTTTTGAACTGTAAATGCAGGAGTGCACAAGTAAGGTTTGGCTCTGAAGAGCTCACCATGGACACACAACTAAGTTCTTGTGTCTGACGTCCACCTGCTGTATCTGCTGCCAGGCGGTTCTTTCAGGGCTGTGACCCTCACACCTTCTTTCAGACGTGGAACTAAAAACCCGCTGAGTTTGCCAAGCCACTGTTGAGGAATCCTGACTGACAGCCAGGTTCTAGGACTTGTTCCTTCACACCTCTGTTGGTGCACATCCATTTTCATTATTGCTGAAAAGACAAAAGGCAAAACACACATTTGACGTTCTAATCCAGTCACTGCAATAATGTCCACAGGCCTTTAGTATACACTGGTCTGGGATTAAGTTCTGTATTGAGTTCAAGGAGTGCCTGGTTCAGTCTGACCCTGGAGAAGCAGGGTAGCAGGAAGTGTTCACTCTCCCAGACGTGTCACGCGTGGCGAGCCTAAGTGTGTTATTCTAGTCGGCTGTTTGATCCAATTTCTCAATAGATGAAGCTTTTCCAGACAGGAAACTACCAGATTGAATCATTGATGCAAAAGTTCCAAGTGTAAACAGAGCAGGAGTTTATCTCAGTCTAAATCTGTCTACCCACTCAGAGCCCACCAGCAAAAGAGCTCATTTAATCAGAAGTGATGATCAAAAGTGAGCAGCGAAGGGGGAAGTAGAGGAGGATGAATGGCAGGAGGCAGCTAGCAGCCACTAATTACTCTGTGTTTGAGATAAGGCTATAATCAAATATGAATCATTAGCTGGATCATCTCTGCCCAAGGCTAACCAGAGGCAGTATCTGCAGAGTTGGTTCATCAACACCTGTAGGCTTAAAGTCCCTCCTGTTTTACTTAAAATCCTAGAAAAAACTTCACAAACAATGCTGTGAAAATCGGAAAGTTGAGTGCATGCAGAGCCACAGAAATGCTAATGAGGAGAATGTTTAGCAAATATTGAAGCGTCCCTTGATACACGCTGAGCTCTCAGTGCGTGTTTAGTATTCAAGCTGGAACCTGAGCTCAAGACTTTCTGCTGACGGTGAACATTTGGGAAGGAGATGTTTGGTGCTGAAGCCTCGTTTTTCAAGGCTGTTTTGGAAAGTGTTGTAACGGCTTGGACCTCTGCTGCAGGATGGCATCGAACCCATGTGGGAGGATGAGAGGAACAAGCGTGGCGGGCGATGGCTGATCACACTCAACAAGCAGCAGAGGAGATTAGACCTGGACCGCTTCTGGCTGGAAACTGTAGGTTTGGCTCCGCCCACTGCCGTGGCTGCTGTCCTGTTTCGTGTTGTTAGTTAAACCAGTGACACTTGAAGCTGTTCCAAGTGTGGCGGTCAGGACTGACAGGCCTGAGTGGCCGGACCACTGTTTGTGAAACGGAGATGAGAGGAGATTTGACTCATAAAGTGATACTTCACCCAAAAAGTGTTTTTTTCTTCCAGGTACTCACCTATAGGAGTCTCACTGAGATGCCCCCCCCCCCCATCACTTCCTAGTGATTCCAGAATGCAGGAAGAGCCAGCCATGTTTATTTGTGCAAAGCTGAGGGAGACTGACGGCTAACAGCAGCTAAACTGTCCTTAAACGTAACTTAAACTCTTCAGTCCTCTTGATCCAGATGGACGATCAGTAATCCAATAACACTGAGGACGGAGATAAAAGGTCATAAACTAGAACGCTCTGGTTTGCTGAACCGGACGTCACCGCTCTCATGTGAGGTGAAGTTCTGCTGCCTCGACAGTGGTGCCATTAATTTGCAGCAAAGGACGTCTCTGGAGGTCCTCTGTAAGTGCAGGTTCCGCGCAGATTTATCAGGTGTCAGGTTTGAAAGCTCTGGATGTCCAGCGGTGGTGTTCTCTCCTGCTGCTCCTCAGGCCGCTAGCAGTGATTCACCGAGGTCTCAGTCCTGCCAGTTAGCAAACAGCTCTTCCTGGACTGTCAACAGGCCCTGGCCTCCCGGGGCTGAACGGCTGCCTTCCACTTTGATGAGTGATTGTTCTTCCCTGATCTGGAGAGGTTTTCATCGATCAGAAACGGCTGCAAATAAACGGCTCTGAAGACGCAATGCAGGTGGTTCCTGTGAAACGTCTGGTAGCAACTCATGGCGTGATACGACATCCTGGCACTCCACATGTTAAGAGACTGTGAAGCCATGAGTTTCCTTCCTCGCTCACCAGCAGGGCGCGCCGTGCTGCAGTAACCCTGCAACACTTCAGTTTGTCAACATGCGTTCAGATGGTTTAGCTGCTGTTAGCATCAGCCTCCGTTAGCTTCAAGCTAAACATACCTGGCTGGCTCTTCCTGCATTCTGGAGTCACGAAGACGTGACGCAGGAGGGAGAACATCTTCATGAGCTCAAGACTCCTGTTACTGAGTACTTGGAGGTAAAATACACGTTTTTGTTGCCTTCCCTGAAGTTGTGGCAAACTCTCACACAGACTTTAAATGGTGTGAGGACATTTTTAGAACCGTGCAGTCAAAGGTCATCTCAACTGTGACGTCTTTGTATTCTGCTAAAACTACTTTGATGGATACGATCGCCGTACTTTCCCGAGTCGGTGATTCCAGTTGGTTCTCTGGGTCTCCAGCTGCTGTGTTTAGTGGGCGAGGCCTTTGATGACTACAGCGACGACGTCTGTGGAGCCGTCGTCAACATCCGCACAAAAGGAGATAAAATAGCCGTCTGGACGTCAGACTATGAGAACCGGGAAGCTGTAACTCACATAGGGTGAGGAGCGCTTCATCATCTCACGCTGCCATCGTCTCACTCTATCAGCGTCTCACTCTCTCATTTTCCTGTCAACAGGAGAGTTTATAAGGAGCGCTTGGGGCTCCCCATGAAGATGACCATCGGCTACCAGTCTCACGCCGACACGGCTACCAAAAGCGGCTCTACCACCAAGAACAAATTCGTCGTTTGAGAAGTGCCTTCTGTGCCTCTTTCATCCTCTTGTCTTATTTGTTGTTGGTTCGTATGTTTACTTTGCTGCAAAGACTCTGCGGAATGCAATCTGGAAGAAAAACACGCCAAATGTTTCCATAACCTGCGCGGGACTCGGACCACAGGAAAAACCACAGGAAACTGATGAATCTGCATCTTCCAAAACACTAATAATGAGAGGTATTGATGTTGCTGTACACCAGGAGGGGTGGGACTCTCTGGCCTGTCACGCGCTGATTTAATCATGATTGCCTGATCAATAATCAGATATTTATGCATCATAAAACATTGATTGTATGTTTTTACCCCCTAAAAAAAAATGGTATTTTTAATTTTGAGTTTTATTTCTTTGCTCGGTGCCTGATGCCACAATTTGTGGCCGCTCGGTCACGACGTGGTGGTTCGATGACAGTCAGGATTCTGCCTGGATGGCTTTAAAGATGAAAGCCAGAACCCCCTAGATCAAAGTCCTAGCGCAAAGATCAAAGTCAGAAAGCGTTTGCAATGTCACAGCAATCATGGGAATTCAGGTTCTAGTACGTTCTAAATAAACCACCATCAGCCAGCCGCTCAGTCTTCCTCACCAGCAGTCAGCGCCCAATGCAGACTGCACATACAACTGTGATGTCATCGGTGCAGGAACGGCACAACTTCTATCAAATTAGAGAAAACATTTCCTGGGGCAACAACTTCTGACTTTGATCTCAGGTTTGAGAGCGACTTCTGCCCTTCACCATGTTGATACTCGTGACAGTTGGAGCCCCTGTGGATCGCCTGGCGCCCCACGGTGGAGACTGGAAGTCTAGATTTGGTTTGAGGTGCACTGCACCCCCCACCCCTGCTATGTACCCTTTAAAGAAATTAGTGTTGATTTCTTTTGTGTAATGGCAGCGAATCCTATAAAGGAAACAAATGCATATTTCTCTCTTTTGACATTAAACCCTTTTAATTTATTATATTAATTTGCCTGCATATATTAGATTGTTAGAACTTTGTTTTATGCTTTTTTTTGCCCAAACTGTTGCACGTAATCAACCTTTTTAAAAGTATTTCATGACTCATATTCATTTGAGCGTTAATATAATTAAAACATTGTTTTTGCAATTATTAGCAGCTGGATGGAGGACTTTCTTTGCCGCTTGTCATTGATCCGTTCGCTCTGATCACTGATCGACGCTTTGACCTGCGGCGGTGCTGCTGGTGAGGTCATCATAAAACTGGCCGACTCATCCGCCTTCGGCTGGACAGCAGAGGTTTTGTTACACCACTGACCTCTTGAAAATATTTATAGACTCCAGTGGCTTTCTAACAATGCTCTACATTTCCTCTGTACAAAATAAAATCAGGAGGAACCATAAATCTCAGAGAAATCCGTCTCCCAGCATCACCGCCGAACGTGCCGCATTCAAACCCCCACTCCATCATCCTGAGATCCTTTTAAATGTCAGCATTAAAAGAACTCCAAAAGAAAAGGTTACTTTGGCAACATGGTTCCCCATTTCAGTTCATTGCCACCAGGGCTGCTTTAAAAATGTCAGTTCCACATGACAAATGTCATCGCAGTCTCAAGAATAAGTGTTTCTTCAGCCGGCAGGCGGGAATCTTCTCCCAGATCCTCCTGGATCTGATGAAGCGTTCAGTGACCGCAGGAACATTCATCGGGGCGTCCTGGAGGTCGTCCAGTGGCTGCGTAGCAACCTTTCACGACTGGGCTCCTGGAAAACATCCTTTTCTCGTACATCTTGGCGGCGTGTTGAGTGAAGTCCTACGGAACGTCAACGATGATCCCAGATGATCCGCATGATCAAGAACCTCTCAGTCACCACCGCTGGCAGCCTTCATAGAAAAACCGACAAATGCAGAGGAGCGCGTCTCCTGCCAGCTTGTGTTCGCCTGGCGACAACACTCGCCTGCTAGAGAACAACTTTGATGCTCCTTCTTTCATAGATTTTGATCAAAAACTACAATGGTCTTCACTCATCGTAGTTTTTGCGCTCCGTGTTATCGCTCCCTGTCAATCAGTTGAAGAACGACATGTAAGAATGTACCAAAATGTGGTGTCATGTCATTTGTCCGTTTACCCCGTCAGTATTTTATGACAGGGCGTCTTCTGGTACTCGGTGGTACTGACGCAGGTTGGTTGGTGCCTCCGAGGTTCGGTGGTAGAACCAAACAAACGCGTCATCCACGGAACCATGACAGCTGCCAAACTGACCCCGGATCAGCTCAGAGCATCCACAGGAGTTCTGCTGTTCTAATCTGCGTGACAAACAGACAGATTATTGAAATTAAATATTTTTTTCAATTTTAAATGACAAAGTCACAAAAATGTAGGTTAAATTCGACTCCATTTACCTGTGAGCTTGAGGCCAAAGCCTGGTGAAGACTTTGAGAGGCTGTTTTTGTTGAATATTAAAGAAGTCTTTTTTGATGAATGAATTCAGGACCTTGTAAGACGGAGGAACTGGAAACAGGAAATGAGCGAAGCTGCAGGCTTTCAAAGATTTAGAAGTCACTCGTCTCGTCTGCTGGGTTTTTCCAATCTGAGGCTTTGATGGTGACAGCCACGATTCAGAGGAAAATGAATTAATTTAGACAGCAACAAAGTGAACAAGTGTGTGTGTGTGTGTGTGTATCTGAGAGGCTGAGAGCTATAATTAGGACGATTCATTGTGTAATAGCCTTACAAGTGAAGGATCTAAGCCATGGCCATTTGTGTAGCTTAATGCTTTATCAGTTTACCGTTCGGTAGCCGGCTAATCAATTTCCCCAGGGTTCGCTCGGCCGCTTCTTTCTCCCCCAGCAGACTGAGGATCAATGGCTGGATTTGTTAACCCAGATTAAATGAGTGACGGGGCTAATCAGAGAGGTGGTTATTCTGCTCTCTGGCCTTGATCAAGGAGGCCTGGATTACGTTTAAAGCCCGAGCTAACGTATATGTAGAGGAACCCTCAGAGTTCCTCAACACACACGGTGCTGCTAGGTATTGATCAGACTCTCCGTACCCCTGCTGTCTGAGCCCGTGTTGGATATAAAACTCTGCTCCTGTCAGCCAACAAGGAGGAAACGGCGTGTTGTCACATTGTTGTCGCCGCAGCATCGATTTGAAGGTCTTATTGATGGGGCCAGACTGCCACGAGGTACTCCTCTTAACTTTAGCTGTCTGGGACTCCCTAAGAACCTGGTATCGGTTCCGTCTGTCTGATGGATGCTCTCTTCTCATTTGGTCATCTCCGCAGATTTCTTTTTTTTTTTTGCCCGACGATAAATTTGCTGATGTCTCATCTCAGGCCATCGAAGTGTGAACGATCTACAAAGAGAGACGACGTTTGTTTTGTTCTGCTTGGTTCTCAGCTGTTCTTGCAGGTAAGTGAGCTCTGATTCAAGCCAGAAGACAGCAAGGGAAGGTTCCTCTGCCCAGCCTCTCTGAAAAGCATCCACTCATTTCTTTTTGCTTTACTAATTAAGAGACTGCTGTTTGGAGCGTGTTGTCTTAATTAAGCAGTGATTTGATTCTTTTTAATGCAGTTGATCCTGTCCTCAGGACCCGACTGCTGCTGGTTATCCATCTTACCAGGTGGTTAATTGCGTTCACCTGCCGTCAATGACAGGACTTCACTCATTAATATGACGGCAGGAGAGAAGAAACACCTGAGGGCTGGGAATCCACGGGATCCCCAGCCTCCGCTGTGAGAAGAAAACAAACTCTGCCTAAAAACAGCGAGTCTGAAGAGGCGCAATCAGTGGAGCTCCTCGCTAACCTGCTCCTCCATCCAACTTTCAAACGCTGGTGAGTCCCGACTGGCAGGCTCAGGCGAGCAGGAGCTAATGAGCGTCATCAGGTCGTGTGTGTGTGTGTGTGTGTGTGTGTGTGTGTGTGTGTGAGGCAGGTTGGTAATCACAACCTCCTGCGCTCCTGCGACATTCGTCTGTGACAAATGAGCTCCCGGCTCTGGTCTGTTGTTGGTTCGTTGGGGTGAAGGAGCGTCGACGCCACAACGTCACTGCAGTCATCGTCACGACTGTTACTTATTAAACACGTTCCTAAACTCCGGGTGTGAAGACAAGAGAGCAGGAGACTCTGACTCCTGCATTGATAAATTCGTTCTGGCTGCTTGGGGTCAGAGGCCGATGCTGTTTGACCGACATCATCATCATCATCATCATCATCATCGTCATACTTGATCTATAAACCCAAGAAATCACCTCCTGTCCGTCTGTCTCTCTCAGGTCAACATCCGCTCATCTAATCAAACCTGGCAAGTCTTCAGATCAAAGTGTTTGTGGATTACTGATCATATGGCTGGATTAAGGAGACCTGGATTATACTGGATGATGACCTGGAGTCTGTAAACATGGACGTTGCCGTGTGACAGCACAGCAACTCTCTGGAGCGGCGCTGCCTGTGTGAACACTAAGTCTCAGTTGTGGTTCCTGGACGGGACTCCCAGTGACTTCCCAGGGACTCTTGAGTGGTCGAGGCTGTCGTCTGGAGGGGGGAGATATCCTGGCTCTCCTTCACCTTCGACCCCTTCCTGGGAAAATGCTGGAACAGTTTTGGGAGTGTGTGAGAATGTGGTTCATCAGAGCCTCAGAAATGTATGAAACACCGGGTCTGTGTACCGTGATATGAGTGCAACACGTATGTTGTCTGTGGTTAAGAGTTTAGTATGGAATTAGGACACGTTGACCTTGGGAGAGAAAATTCAAAGATGAACAATGAAAACGCAGCTGCAACAGAGATGCAGAAGCCTGAAATTATGTCTGCATGCACGAACACAAGCCTGCACCGTCTGAGGGATGAGCCGCCGCTGGCCCCCCACTGCACTCACAAGTACTTCAGTGTATTTTCTGTATTTGTGGTAAAAAAACAACACAAAGTCCTGCTTGTCAGTGATTCAAGAAGTAACGTTAACTTGCTAAAATCTGTTTTTGGATTTGCTAACACTTTGTCAGCAGGGGTGAAAGTGAGCCGGAACGTAGTTCCGTTAAAATAAGGAGGAGAAGGGAGCTGTCAAAACCCCGTATTAGATCAAGAAAATGACGTCTGAAGGCGGTTTCACACTGAATGCGGCAGACGCGGCGCAAGCACGCACAGCGCTACCGAGTTGCTGGGCTTGGTTTGCGCTCGTGACGTCACAGCGCCCACATACACAATCAATGGACTTCCCTGCAGCCTGCGCCTTGCGCGTTCAGTGTGAAACCGCCTTGACACGGAGTCGCGCCCATGAGCGCATCTCCGCATGCGAGGCGTTTCTGGTTGGCTGACAGACGGACACCTGGGTCACGTTACCAGCATGGTTAGTGTTGATTGGTTAAAACCACACGTGTGGCCAGTGAGGACCGACAGGCAGACATGGAAACACAGATCATCAATGTCACTCAGTGGTTTCTTCTGCCTGCTCCCTGCTGTCAGCGCTGGAGAGGGCAGTGACTGTAAACAGCAGTTTTCAGAGCATTTCCAGGGGTCGCGCAGGAAGGGCGGGGCTATGGGGGCTGCAGTTGTGTGGGGAACAGACACCCGAAAACTATCATCAAAATCACCCAAAACCGATTGAAAACCGTAAAACTTTGTCAGCGGCGTGCGCCCAAAGGGCGTAGTTTGCGTATTTCCGGCAAGACTTTAAAGCCACTTTCACCTGTTTGTCAGCCTCCGTTAGCATCAAGCTAAACACGCGTGGCTGGTTCCTCCTGCACCCTGGAGTCACTAAGAGGCGACGCAGGAGGGAGAAACCTCTTGGTGAGCTGAAGACTCCTCTTAGTGAGGACCTGAGACGTAAACCGCACCTGCCGGCCCGGCGCTTGTCAGGACAGGAATGTGACTGAGATGAACACCGTTTAAACGACTCGCTCACATCGAGTTCATATCTGCTTGTTCGACTCCAATTACCTTTTTCACGCTGCTCGTTGTTAAAGCCTCAAGTGTTTTACAGTCAGTTGCTGCCTTTGTGTGCTCGCCGTACTCTCACCGGCTGATGCAGCCTCCAACTCTTCAACGCCCACCCCGGAGCCGCCTGCCACTTTTCCATGCTTGTTATCTCCCAGTAATTCCCCAACAATCGCATCAAGCCTGGATATGTAGATGTGCGAACTCGACGTATTGGCTCTGTTTTTGTTTACTTGGTCCTCTGAGGCTTGAGCAGCACGTGATTTTTGCTTTGACTCACTCGACAGCAGCTGAATTATGATACAAGACTGGGAGCGTAACTCAGGATGAGGAACAGTTAAAGTAATTAAACGCTGCTGTACAAAAGGGAGAGACGGTTGAATAAAAGGCGTTTCATTGTTCATCTCAGTGCTTTGCTGCTGTTTAACTTGCTCATGTGACATTGTGCTGAAATCCTGTGACCTGAGAGGAGCTGCTGCCACTCTGCTCCACTGATGGCTTCTTATTCTGATGGTGATACTTGAAGGAGTCAGCACGCGTGTGGAGCACCTGCCTGCTGTTACCGTTCCTGTTCTGCAGTTCAACCGCGTCTCACATGGACAGAAGTCAGCGATGTGCCTCGCCGATGCCCTGGACTCGAGCGTTGCCCTCCCAGCAAAGGTGCTGATTTCTATGCGAACAGACAGAAGTCATCCACCTTCCAACGCCATCAGTGGGAGTCTGTGACTTCAGACCTAAATGTCTGTAATTATTCTGTCTTCAGATCGATGTTGACCATCGGCTCCTTAACTTCCAGTGGGTGAGCAGCCATCTACAGCCTGACTCAACCCCTGGACAGCAACAAGCACGGAGCAGTGAGCTCATCAGCTGGCGATGCTGCTGCTTGTTTACAGGCGAGCTGTCACGCAACCTCAAATCTCCAGCCTTACGCAACCCGCCGCCGTGCACGAGATCACCGGGAGGCAGCCAGGCATCAACTGCAGGGAGGGCCTGGGGGGGGGGGGTTCAGGAGTATGACTTCAGCTCCAGGTGGGATTAACATTTACAATTACAGAATAAAGGGGAAAAGCCTCCATGTCAACGGGCTGCTTTTGTTCCACAGGGGGGGTTTGCTCCAGCAGGGGGGCAGCACTGTATCGCAGCCCTCCAGGCTCTCTGGATGCAGAGCACCTTTGGCTTGATGAGATGGAGATGGCGTGATTGTGCAGTTGGAGTCCTCAGATGTGAGGCCCAATGTCCTCTCTGTCCCTGGGGTCTCAACCTGTCTGAGTACAGGCCACGTGATCTAAACCACACCCTTGTGACCCTGAAGCTCCACCTCCACCAGGAACTCAGTCCAACCTGCCACTTGTCCTACAAGAATCAGTTTCAAGTGTGTAGTCTGGTCTGATCCATGACTGCTTCACCCTTCAAGATGATGCTAGTTTGGGACCACAGAAGAGGTTTGCTCCCCAAAGATGTTTGGCTCAGATTAAAGTGTTTGAGTCGCTGAGAAGAAGACGTGGCTCATACCGGACGATGACCGGGACAGTCTCTCCGTTAGCCTCAAGCTAATGTACGTGGCTGGCTCTTACTGCATCCCGCAGAGAAAAGAAGTAACGCAGGAGGGAGAAAACATCCTTGATGTGACCTACGTGACCTATCACTTTCTAGATGAAGATGGACAAACTTGTGTCCTCTTGAAACGGCGTTTAATTTGTCCCTCCAGTTCATCGTAGCAAAGAAAAAACAGTTCTTTCAGCTCAGAACAAATTAGTTGATTGCAAAAGTAACTTTTTTCGATGTGATCAACCAGGTTTGCAGTATTTGTGAGAGGCCTGTCACTCAAGTGAAGTTTACGGTCTCCTCACCTGACCTTCTGAGTCAGAAAACTGAAATGTCATGTACCTTGTGTTTTAGCACTTGGGAAATAATAGAGGAATAATATTTCCTGTTTATCAGTCCAAAATGTCAAGATGCAAGTCCCTTGTATTTATAGCTTTGCTTCCGTCAGTGTTAGCAATCAGTCAGGAGAATATTCAACATTTGGGCTGCAGTCTGACATGCAGGCGTGAGAGGAATTCATCGCTGATACACAACGAAGGCTCATGAGAGACAAATGGAAGCGACGCTGATGCGCGGCCGCGCCGACGACCCGGCGGCTTCAGGACAGACGTCTTTAGCTCAGCAGAGCTCCAAACTTTTCACTGTGACCTCGCAAAGCAAAAGATTTTAAAAACTTTCCCACCCAGTTTCACCGCAGCTGGTGAGTCGCATAAACTCCCCAGAACCTGTGGTTCATTGGGATTCTCCCCATTTCTGTTTGCTGCAAAATCTCTTCGTGAGTCCACTCAACGCTGATGGTGTTTTTCGTTTTAGCTCAAACCGGAGATCACGAGCGTGAGGATCTGTAAACTAACAGCAGCTAAACTGTCCAAGGACGGACCTGCGGCGTTCCGGTGAGTTGGTGTCCTGTCACGGTCACATGGTCTGTTTCCCGCCTTTGCTGAGTGACTCACCTGGATGTTGCTTTGTCGTCAGTCGGAGGTGTTTGCCTCCCGGCCCTCCTGCCCTCTACCTGTCTGGTGTTTCCTCCCCAGGTGAGTGTGTGAGTTTGTCCGGCTCAGTCCGTGTCGGTTCCTCGCCTCACGCCACCACTTCGTCGTCCAGCCTCGTTTTGTCGTTGTGTTTCTCAGCGAGATTTTGACTGATGGTGATTTAACAGACATTTTTATGTCATGCAGGTTTGCTTCTTTGAGGAGGGAAATGTTTGTTTCCCTGTCAGAACTTTAATGGACTTAAATGGGATTTAAACAAACGCCCCCCCCCCCCCCCCACACACACACACACACACACACACACACACACGCTCCCGGCTTAATGAGTGAAACTTTCCCTCGTTTTAATGGAGGTGCTCACGCATCAATCAACCACACGGAGTGTTTCTGTACCATCCATATAACTTCATGTAATTAGGGCTGTAAAGGTGGGATAGAAACACTTAGCCAAGGACAATGAATTAAAGTGAGAGGGAGACTTTCATGTTAGCATCACGAGAGGTGAAGTGTCGTGAATTATGAAGCAATAAAAGAGCAGAGAGCTTCAGACATTTTTAGCTAATAATTCATTTCCTCCTCAGCGTGGTTGCCATAGATGCCAGAACTGTGTCTGCTCCTCTCTGGTCTCCTGTTCTGTCTTTACTGCTTCTATTTTGGTCTCCCTCTCAGTCCAAAGTGTCAGGCGGCGCAGGAGGGGAGTGGCGAGCCGGTCTTTAAACACAGCGACAGAAACGGAGCGCTAGCGTGTCTGGCCAGAACCCCGTAGAGAGGTTAGCCCCACAGGTACATGCTAATGAAGACAGCGGAATCAATATTCCTGCCATACTCCCCACTGCGAAACACACACACACACACACACACACACTCTCTCTCACGCTCTCTCTCTCTCTCTCTCTCTCAAGTCTGTCCATGAATACCCACCCGGTTCCTCCCCCGTGTTCTCTCGTCGTCTCTCCTCCAGCTGGTGATTCCTCATTTCTTCCTGAGAGCTTTTTGCAAACTGCTGCTGATGTGTTTTAGGTGTAGGAGTTGAGGATTGATGAAACAAATGACGGAAGGCTGCGAGGCACTCAGGTGATTTTGTCTCAGGTGTTTTCAGAACCTCCTCACTGGGACTCACAGCTGCTTCCATCCTTTAGCGCCCACTGAGCTCAGCCTGATTTCAGTAGTTTCTTCTTGGGCTGCTTTGCAACAGGAGGAGGGACAGATTCTGCCTTTAGCTTGACAGCTAAGCTGTTAGCATTCAGGCTCTATTACAGAGCCCCACTAGTGACAAGGCCTATGACTCACTGGCTAGTAGCAGCTCTGACAGTGACTCACTGAGTCACTGACATACTGCAAAGTCTGAGTGAATGAACAGAAGACAAGCATAACATCATAATTATTATTGGAACTGTCTAGAAAACCAGAGGCGTCTGATAGGGACTGTTGGGAACCGCTCAGCGTTCCTGGACTTGGAGCGTCCGGCTCGCTCCCCGCCATCGGTGACGGTGATTAAAAATGTTCTACATTTACTGCATCAGCAGAGAAATTCAGGAGCCGGGTTCCTCTTAAACACTCATGCAGAATGTGAAACTCTGACGAGCTCATTCAGGTTTTCCTGCAGCCCTTAAGGATTGTGGGTAGTGTAGTGCTTCATGCTGGTCTTAAAACAAGGTTGATATCTCGTGGCGAGTGATCGGGGACATCCTGGCTGGTACCAACCAGGGTTCGACCTTCTTGCGCTTTGCTGTTGAGCGTTCAGTGAATGTGGGAACAGCTTTGAGCTGAACCAAGGCCACCATCTTGAAGAGCACAGCGACTGCACAGATGGTGGCTTGCTAGCAGCAGCACGACAGTCCAGGTGCTCCAAGGTCAGTGGTGGTTGCTGGCATCGGCCATACAGGCAATTACCACTGGTGGCAAATGTTTGGTGGCACCTGCGTTGTGTGTGTGTGTGTGTGTGTGTGTGTGCTGGTTGTGATTGAGAGAGCAGAGAACACACACACACACACACACACACACACACACGGTTGAGCAGCTGGAGCTTCTCTAAAGTTAAGCTCATTAACACTTCCTGTACCTGCGGTCCACCGTGATCACATCGGTGGTCTCACTGTCATCGGCGTCAACCATATGGTCGCTGGGCAGATTGTCAGATGAAGTCGTTGATGACTTTGACTCAAGGAGGACGTGGAGGGTGGGGTTAGCCGGCGTGGCTTATTAGCCTGCATTCAGAATATTAAATCACACGACGTCTACAACTTCCTGTCTCGGCTCTTATTCGCTCATGCTGAACGCTTTCATCATGTGTGTCGAATCCCAGAGGACATTTGTGCAGTACTGAGGAAGACATCCAGCATAGGGAGAGAGACCCACGAGAGGAGAGGGGGGCCTGTGACCACCCAGGTCTGTCAGTTCATCCATGAGTCCCATTTGTGCCAGGTTTGAAGAAATTCCTCTGAGGCATTCCAGAAACGACACGGGAGCGGGATGGACGAGCAACCAGGAGACCTGCTGCTTCCGGTCCACAGCTTCTGGTCTGGGTGGGGTTTCATAAGCGAGGTTTAAAAACCCCTCACTTGACCGGGGTACGCGCAGCGGGAGGGGGTGTGGCATTTACTCTGAATACAAATGATCCCGACCCTGCTGACCCCAAACCAGGCTGAGGTCCTCGTGAAGATAGAAGACAGCACAATCAGGGGTCTTCGTTAGGCTCCATGTGAGTCGGGGTGTCCTCAACTGTCAGGGGACGTCTGTCACGGAATATTAAAATAACAGGGAGATCAGAGGAAGTGTGCGTGTGTGTGTGTGTGTGTGTGTGTGTGTGTGTGAGGGTAAAACTGGATGAGAGCTCATGTTTGATTTTACGTTGCACAGAACAAAGAGGAACAAAGGAAATAAAAGACGTTAAAAGGTGATGTGGTAGAAACCAAGCAGGTCCCACAGGCTCGCCTCTCTTCCTGCCCCATGCTGGGAGCTCATGACAGCGGAGAGATTAACTTGGGTTCCCACGTTCCTCCAGAAAGCCAGACCAAAGACAACATGGGATTTCCTGTGAGATTTTTCAAAATAAAACGATACCAAACAGGTTTAACGTTCATCTCCCTCTCTTTTTATTTTTTTTGTGAAACTCTCAGACCAGTGAGGACAAACGGAGCGCTTCTGTCCTGTTCTACTTCAGGTTACAGCTGTGTTGTTTTTGTGTTTAGGTGGTTTTAATTCTGCAGTTTACAACATTTGCAGGGTTTCAACTGACACCTGAGCCTGATATCAACATCCTGTCCAGAGATACGCTTATCTGGGAGTGATCGCCGTCCGCCGCTGATATCATGATCCCTTCCTTTCACCACGCATTGATTGGAGAATCGATCAGTGCTCGCTGGCGACAGGAGGCCTCTGAGTTGATAATGACCTGATTTAACGCACACACACACACACACACACACACACGCACCAGCCACAAAGTTTGTAGTTTGAGTTTGTGGATTATCCCTCAAACTGCTGGATTAAGAAAACCTGGATTATACCAACACACCAGACATTTTTGGATGGTTTAGTTGTTAGCTTCAAGCTAAAAATGTGTGGCTGGCTCTTTCTACATTCTAGAGTCAAAGTAGAAGAAACAGTCCCGTGAGTTCAGTTCAGCTGTTAGTGGGACCTCGAAAAGGCAAAAATCATGAATTGAAACATTGAGGGCCGCAGCACAAAACCATTAAACAACATAAAACCTTTATATGTATGAGAGAAGACGGTTTTATGATGGTGAAACCGGCGCGTCCGGGCAGATAAAATGCTCCCGTCTGACGTCCTCCCGCAGGGATCCATGAAGATGTGTGGAGGACAGAATTAAACAGCCGGACTGTGGCGCCACTGGTCCCAGTGGGACCCGGCGTTATCTGCTACCTCCTGCCAGGCTCCTCCTGGGACCGCCAGCTGACGCTCAGCCAGCCTGTACCTGGAAGGAGCTTTGGTTTCCCTCCACCGTCTGTTCGCACCTGCAGCTCCTAGTTGGCCACTCCTCCTGCTTCATTAACACCTCCTTCAAAACTCCAGGGATGAGGGCACTGTCATAGCCTGCCCCGGTTCTGTCCTCCTCAGTTCCATCTCCTGGAAATGTTGCTGCACGAGTGTGTGTGTGTGTGTGTGTGTGTGTGTGTGTGTGTGTGTGTGTGTGTGTGTGTGTGTGTGTGAATCATTTCACATTTTAGTGTCACTTTTATTTTGGACACCAGGATTTCCTCATCATTCAACGGCGTAAAAGCTGCCTTGAATGTTAGAGTTGAAGCGAACGTTCATAGGCTGTCCTTGATTTGTTATTATAGCAATTTGTCCTTTTGCATTATTTGTATTTTATAATATTCAGGATATGCCAATGAAGTATTCTCAACTCAGTGAATGTGTGTGCTTCAATTAAATCAATACAGCAAATAAAAATGCATTTCACATTCCAAGTCCTCACTACCAGGAGTACTCAGCTCTCTAAGGTGTTTCTCACTTCTTAGTGACCCCAGGATGCAGGAAGAACCAGCCACGTATATTTAGCTTGAAGCTAACAGAGACTGATGCTAACAGCAGCTAAACTGACCAGAAAATGTCCGTTCGCAAACCCTCATGCTCATCACCCAGTATAATCCAGGTCTCCTTAATCCAGCTGTATGATCAATCATGCGCACTTTGATTGGAGATGAAAATAAACTAGAACCTTCTGGAACGGCACCGATCCTGTGGGTTATTTATTTTTTTAGTTTACAACCAAAGGAACCATGTTGGAGTGACACAAAAACCCCAGACAACTGCATTTGCTGGCCTTTAGTGTCTGATGCAACTCTCCCTCGTTCAAGTGGTGATTAAAAAAATACACTTTTTCATTTTAAGATTGAAATCAGAGGCTTTGTTCTTTCCTTTCATTTGCTGTTTGTCTTGGAAACGCCGGCAGTGGCTGGCAACGTTTTACTGACCTTAGTGAGATAAATCAGAGGTAGAGAGGCCATCAAGCAACCGAAGGGTCGCTGGTTCCATCCCCACTTCCCCCGGTGACCACGTCCAAGTGTCCTTGAGCGAGACACTGAACCCCTAACTGCTCCTGATGGCCCTGAGACAGACTGGTGAACCCTGCCTCTCACCCAATGTCAGCTGGGATAGGCTGCAGCCCCCCCCCCCCCCCCCACGACCCTCAATGGATAAACAGAATAGAAAATGGATGGAAAATAAAATTAAGGTTTTGTTTTGTTTTTAAAAGAGAAAACATTGCAGAAAGAAAATGTTTGTTGATTTAAAGTCAGTAAGCAAGTATTTTTTTAGTTCAGTGTTTGTCTGGTTTTGTCCTCCGTAGAGCGGGGGGGGGGGGGGGCGTGGCCTCATGTGACCCACAATGAAAAATATGAATTCATCAAAGCCAATATTTTGTCATTTTATTTTAGGCTTTTACTCTGAAGGGATGACCAGCTGCGTTCCTCTGCAGCTGCTGGCTTGACGCACTCTCTCTCTCCCTCCATCTCTCTCTCTCCCTCCGTCTCTCTCTCTCTCCCTCCGTCTCTCTCTCTCTGTCTCTCTGCTGTCACCCAGCCTCGTTAAACCTGGAGCCGCCACCAGGAAGGATGAGCTGCTGGGGAACTGGAGAAGAGGAAGACCACCTTTACCAAAGATTAAAAAGTCCAGCCAGATTTTAATGCAGGTAGTTTCTCTATGGAAGAGGAAGGAGACCAACTCCGAGAGAGGATTGCATTCACAGCAAGTGTGTGAGTGTGTGTCAGTCAGAGTGTGTGTGTGTGTGTGTGTGTGTGTGTCGGACTCCTACTCAGTGATGTGAAACGTGAAGGTGGATCCTGGCGTGCGGAGGAGCAGGTAGAAGGTAAGACTCATGACACTCCGATTCAACGCAGCTTTTCTTTTGTATTTCTGGGGTTTGTTGCCGGGGTGAAGGAGGATCTTCTGCCGTGTGACTCGCTGGGAACTGGTTGTTAACTCACAGCAAAAAGATATTGACACTTGGTTTCATCAGCAGACGTATAGGCGTAGTCCTTCTCTGGGCTCTGAGGTGTGAGAAATTCTGGGAGGAGGCAAGTAATTATGGATAAATAAATAAAGAGACCTGATGAGGACGATGGAGAAGCTGCTCAGTTTGGGAGGGACGGAGGTGTTGAGGGGAGGACGAATGTGCTGCATCCACCGAGAGAGAGTTTGGGTGGATGACGACACTTTTCTCCCCGGAGGAGAAGGGAATCAATTCGGTTTTCAAAATAAAAAAACAAAACAGAAAAAGACTTTGAGTAAATGTCAGGTGGATGGATGAGGTGTTGCAGCGCTGAGATCACACGGGTGACCTGACGACAGCGACACACTTCACACGCCGCACAAACCTTCCCTGAGACGCGCGGCGGGGGGTCACACATGCACATGTGAAGTTGGCACTTGGCGCTCTGCTGTGAGTCGAAGTGGCCCTGCAGCGTCATCCTTTTATTGTACCCCCCAGAGTGGACCCACTCCTCTAAAAGCCTCGCTTGCAAAAACCCATTTTTTTTCACACACCTCCATCCCGACTTTAAGCAGGAGAAATAGGACTGAATTATAAATGAGTGAAGCTGCAGCCGAGGGACTCAGCAACCGGCTCCTCTCTGACTTCTGGGCTTTAATTGAGGCTGGCACGGCTGCGGTAATTGTGTGCAAATTTAATCTGGGTGTTCTTATCCCATAATGGAGAGCAAAGTTCACAGGAAATTGCCTGAGATCCGTCTGCAAACCACATCTAAAAATAAAAGAAGCCTTCCTGGCCGGATCAGAGCTGCGTGCAACATCGTGTCTAGAAGTTTTCTCGTGACAAACGCATTCAGGTGCAGCAACCGCCGCCGCTGTCTCTGAGCAAGAGGGATGCTAATGGAGGAGAGCGAGGATGCAGGCGTTACCGCTGCAAGAGAGAGAGAGAGACAGAGCATCAGTGAGCGGGAGAGAGTGTGTGAGGCGTTTCCATGGCAACCTGTCAGGGGTGTGTTTGGTCCCCAGAGATGGTGAGAAAAAAGCGGGGAGGAGAGACAGATGAGAGGAGAGGAGAAAACTATCCCTCGTTAAGGGTGAGAGAAGGGGGATGGGAAGGGGATAATGGAGGGAAGAGGGGAAGGTGGGATTGTCTCTCCTCCTATTGTTTGTTTTCTCCTCCCCACGCCGTGCTCGCCTAGCCGCCTCGCTCTCCTTCCTCACGCCACCTATTCTCCTCATTTGGAGGAAAGTGGCGGCGGTTGGCATGGCTGTGTTCAAGTCAGGATTTCACGGCGAATACCAAGTGTGTGTCACGTGTTTGAACTCATTTGAGGACAGCAAGCCGCTGCGATTGGTTCGTATTGACTTTGGCTGCTTAATCACCATTTGCCCACCATTTATTTGCTGCGACACGTAGACGTTTATACGGTCTTGACCTCCACAAACAACCTGATGAGCCAGTTAACGTCCCGTCCTGGTAACCGCCCCCACGGATGGAGCCAAGAAACACAAAGAAATCTGCAGCTTTTTGTTCTTTCACTTGGGTTCCCCGGGTTCTGATCCCGCTGCACCTTCACTGCTGTTTCTTCTTGTTTCTGTGGACTTCTGTCCAAGTGAAGCCTCACCCAAAAAGTGTCTTTTACCTTTTGAGTGTCTCTTAATTTATATATTTATAATTTTTGTTCCTCTCCTGCTTCACCTCGTAGTGACTCCAGAGTGCAGGAAGAGCCAGCCATGGGTCTTTAGCTTGAGGCTAACAGCAGCTGCACAGTCCTAGACGTTAGCTGAATGTTGGTTTTCTCAAACGTCATCTGATACAAACAAAGCAGGAAAGAATGTCTCAGTGAGCTCGAGTCGCCTGTTGGTTGGAACCTGGAAGACAAAATTCAACTTCTGGGGTGAAAAGTGAATATTTTCCGACTGGGCTGATCAGAGCTTCCTCTTCCTCGATCCTTGCCGGTGTTTTATCGATGCCAAACCCGTTGAAGGAAACAAACTTCATGTGCATTTCCTTTTTGGCAACATCTCCACCAGTGGCTTAGAGCGTGCTTAATAATTTAACTGCACCATCACGGCTCGAGTGAGCGGCGACCCCTCCTCCTGTCTGACCCCCAGCAGGAGTTGACCTCCCGGTTCCACGAGAGCATCACAAGCCCCAATTACAGCCATGTGTAAATACACGAGGCTCCAGAGGTCGACGGCTGTGTCACGTCAGGATACATGCTGGCAATGTTATTGACGTCCCGTCTTGAAAACCCTCTGGAGGAAACGGGCTGATTGTATAACGAGATCAGCGTCCTCACCCGCGGCGAACTCTCAACACTAATGATCAATGGGAAACATTGACGGAATCCAACATGTGGGCACGAACACCATCTGATGAGTAGACGCCGGTAAATTAATAGTCACCGGGTCGATGGATGAGCGGAAAGATTCTGGGGGAACAGTTGATATTCCGATGTGCGACTTGGAGAATTTGCCACAACAGAAACACAAACCGCTGGAGCTGCAGTCGGTGGCGCCCGGTGCCTGTTAGTCACCACGCCAACGGGCTAGAGACGCAGATTATTGTGATTTTATTCATAAATAACGAGCAGCAGTGCTACTGATGCAAGGACTTCACATACACACACACACACACACACACACACAAAACTTTAAAACTCAATAATGATCTTCTGTCTGAGTCATATTCTTCTGAAACAACACACCATATCAAAGAAAACTCACACACACACACACTCACACACACACACACACACACACACATACACACACACACACAGGCTCAGGAGCTGCTGAGTGGTCGGAGCTGGTCACTGAGGTAAAGTCTGGCAAAAGTTTTTACTCTCTAAGAAATTCCACCAAAAATAGAGCCAAGAACAGAGCAGCCTTTTGGTTTCTCCTGTGTGTGTGTGTGTGTGTGTGTGTGTGTGTGTGTGGGGGGGGGGGGGGGGGGGGTTATCCCGTGGCAGCCTCAAATATAATTAGGGCCAGAGCCCAGAGGCACTCCGGGGCGAAGACCCTATTATGTTAGCTCGTTACATTTATATTTCAAGGCCTCAGCAGCTTAACTTCGGGATCGAGTCATCTGTTGTGGCAACAGGATATTACCTCATTATCAACAGATGATGTCATTCCAATATTCCGATTGCCAGGACACTGACGATTAACTTAGGGACCAACGACAATGACTTTGCTCGTAGAAGATTCTCAATCATCATCATCATCGCGGTAAAACGCAGCGCTCTGGAGACCAGGCGGCTGAGGATCCTCAGGTGCTTCGTGGATGAGAGAAGCTGCAACAGGTGGAGACGGCGAAGTTCCCAGCGGCAGAGATGTAACAAAGAGGAGGGACGAAAGCCGGCCTGGACTGGAACCGCCGTTTTAGGTGCCGCTAAAAGCTCTCTGAGAGTATTCCCAAAATAGCCTCAGAACCAGGGTGCATCTCAGGTTTCCGATGCTCGGCCCCGAAGAGGAAGACAAAAGGACCAAACGGCGACAATGACAGAACATACAGGAGAGAGCGGAACGGTGGATGAAAGGTGCATTATTCTCGGCGCTGCACACACCAGTTCTATGACGGAGCAGTAAAAATAGAAAGATGCATCATGATGCAGCCTCATCGCCCGGCTCTCATTGTGAATACAGATCCGTTCAGGCGCCGGGACGTCCGGGGCTTTCTCCACACGCGGCCCCGCCGCATCCCTGTGCAGCACGCTACGGCAGCTCAGCTGTTATTGGAGGCAAATTTTTTTGAGCTTGACAGGGAGGCTCGTCTACAGGGCCCTTCGCCGGAGCGTGATTAGCATTGCAGATGCAGGGTTCTGTAGGCGTCAGTTTCAACAAACTCAAGGTTCCCCGTCTCCGGTGCATGATTAAAATGTAACAGTGCTGCGTGGGAAATTCACTAGAGCAGCATTATGCACTGACACTCAAAGAGCCTATTTTTTGCTCAGGTATGTTGAAGCTCCTCCTGCATTCTTGCTCTTTTCTCTCACATAAATACACACAAGGGCTCAACCCACATGGGTTCCACCGCCTTGAAAGCCAAAATTGGCTCAAAGCTGCCGACAGCTTGTATTTGCTGCAGATGTTTGGCATCAAAACTTACTGAGTGAATGCGACGGAGGACGGCGGAGGAAACCAGCGACTTTCCTTAAAAACAAAGAAGAGACGTTGGTAGGATCGTAACCAACCGCTGCTGACATCCAGTGTTCTACTGAGCGAATACCCCATCGGTTATTTGAGACAAACGTTTTCCTCACTGGCTCCTTTTTTCTTTTTCTTTATTTTTTTTAGAAAAATCACCATTTTAATACTTCAGTTATTAGCAGGTCAAAATTATACTCATGTAGTTCATAGAAGTGCCAGAACCACGTTCTGTTCCCTGAAGTAAACGCCGTCCAGGCTGGGATTTGTTGATGGAGATGAAATTTACTACTAGAACCACATTTCCTCCTGGAAGACAGGCTGATGTGCTTTATTCTGCTGGAACGTTGTTGCTCCAGCTCTCTCTCCTCGCCGCCATCCAATCACCTGAACAACCAAGACTGAAGCCGTGAGACACACGGTTCTGCATACGCTAACGTCATAGCAACAGATCAGATGCCCCCACAACCGTGTGCACGACTGACACCGTGCATCTCAATGAAGACAAGTTTTGTGAAAAACGTACTTTCCAAGCGTTCACTCGCCGTATGCAGACTAGACATTTGGAATCGTGATCTTGTTGGTTTGTCAGGTTTCTGTCACACCACGTCTGTGTGTGTGTGTGTGTGTGTGTGTGTGTGTGTGTGTGTGTGTGTGTGTGAGGTTATTTTTCTTGAGCAAAACTCAGTAGTCCTAATGTTCATTGAGGTGGAGGATATTCAGCGAGGCTGGAAGCTGTTGCTAGTTAGCACGTTAGCTCTGCTGGCAAAGTCCAGGAGCGTAGCTTTGGTTTTAAGAGGCATAAATTAAAATTCACTTTCAAGTCTACACAAGTGTCTTGAGTCTGATGGTGATGTCGTGTGTTGATCCATATCAGTCAACAGAAACTGCTAAGCTAATGCGAAGGGTAACGTTAGCTGGCGTAGGACTCAAAACTAGATGTCCTTGTTTTTACTATAGTAAAGCACACATGATAGTAAATATCATGGTAAAATCATAACACTAGAATCATAATCATGGCTGTATAATCCTTCTGAAATGCACTGAAATCAATTTTCCTTCAGATCCTCCCACAAACGGCCAGTATTGATCTATTTTACTATAAATATGTGATCAATCAAACGGCATCATATCCAGTGCTGAGGACAACGGTGAGAAGCTGAGTCTTAATGAAAGCCAACAGCAGTGGCCCCATTTATCAGAAAATCAATGCTGGATTGGTGTCAACCTTCTCTCTCTGACACACACACACATACACACACACACACACACACGCGCGCGCTATGATGGTATTAGAACAAAAGCACGGCTTCTTTTCATACGTTTGCTGTGTGTCCCGTTTTTAAAGGTCAGTCTGTTTTTATCCAACAGTTTTAGATTTTATGTCCACTGTGTCCCATTTGCTCAAACATCTCTGCCCTTTTTGAAGAGGTGTGACAATTTGTCCACACGTCCAAACGCCTTCGCATCAGCCTGTTTTTGTTGTTGTTGTTTTTTTTACTTTGGCATCAGGTCCAGGTGTGATCCTGGACCGTACCTGTTGTGAAAAGGGTCTTTTGTCTTATATTCTGTCTTTGTCCCTTCGGGTTTCTGACTCCTTTTTGTCTCAGTGGGAACCGTTCTTGTCAGTCTTGGTGTGAAGGTTTCTTTGTTTCCTCTCTTCACCTGCTCCTCGTGTCAGGCTGGCACCAAACGACCAGCATAGCAGTTCCTCGTCCCTTGGCCTGCCATCACGACACATTCTGTGCTTTCTGCATGACATTTAACACACCTCAGTCCCATTTCATTGATACTCAACCCTGAGTAAGCCTGAGTTTCTAGTGGCTAAACAGACAGACAGACAGAACCAGTCTGTCAGAGCGCTAACTCCTGAGCTAATTGATGGGATGAACCACGGCGCTCGGTGGTCCTGTTGCCATATACATATGAATATCTTAGAAGTCTCAGTGATGCACACATCCTCGCCTCTGAGAGTTTGGAGGGAAACGGTAACAGGCAGTTGTCTGGAGGACATACTTGTGTTAGAGAAGCCAGTAAACTGGGAAAAAAGCTTTTAGCACAATGGAGTTCTCAGGTTAGTGTGTGTGGGGGCTCCCTGAGGGAAGGCTGACATTAGCTGTTACTCACAGGCTTGGCTCCAGTTTTAGCGCTTGCAGCGTCTCTCTCAGGTGGCCCCAAACTGGTATATTTAAAAATGTGACATCTTCACAACCCAGTTCACTTAACCCCCAAAAATGTTTCAAGCTTGTCCGATATCTCACATTTTGCTGTGGTATTTGCTTGCGTAGCATTGCTCACGTGGCTAATTGACTCAACCTGGCAGCAGTTCAGGGTTTTCTTTGTAGGATTTTTTATATTCGTCTAAGAAATAGTAGGTTAATAGGCTTCTCTATACTGGAGACATGCCGTTTTTGTCGTAGCATGTTGATTTATACAGATTGATTTATGAATGAATCTAATTAAATTATAAAGCTATGGTTCCCTGATAGAGAAATTTATTCTCCAGATCAGCAACATGTGTGAACCCCAGAGGCATTACTTTGTTCAGTTCTCTGGTCGACCTGGAGAGGTGGTGACCAGACGTTCCTGGACAGTTTAGCTGCTGTTAGCATCAGTGTCTGTTAGCTTCAAGCTAAATATACGTGGCTGGTTCTTCCTGCATTCTGGAGTCACTAAGAAGTGATGGAGGAGAGAAAAACATCTTAGTGAGCTGAGTACTCCTAAGGCCTACTATAATACTGTAAATAAACTGCATCCAAGCAGCAACACCTTTAGTGAACAGCTTGCGAAAAGCTAAATCACTAAATGACATAATGCAATGAAATATACTTCAACCATCCTGCCAGGGGTCTCGACCAGCTCTCAGGATCCAGGACCTGCAGGGGATCCTGACTCCCAAACATGGATCACTTCCTCCTTTCTTTTCATCAAAATCCCTCATTCAGTTATCGCAGCACCGACTGTATTTGTGAGTACTTGAGAGGTAAAATACACTTTCTTCGATGAAGTATTGTGGTAAGACCCGCTGTGTATTCACAGCAGTCTTCCATGAGCCCTGGTCAAGACTTGCACACATCCTATGACACTGCATTCTCACAAGTCAAACTCTTTACTCGAAAAGCCGTATGTTGCTGAAACAGTGAATGAAATGTGACTTTAGCCAGAAGCCAGATTTGATACCCGAGGACCCTGCAGGCTTCCTGGCCTCAGCCGCGTCTCAGCTGAGAGGCTCAGCAGACCCTGAACCTCCAGGAGATCCGCTGCATGTGGCCCACATTCGATCATTAGCTGCTGGCCTGAGCGCTCTCCAGATGCCTCCCACCATCGCTGCAGATCTACTTAAGTCACAACAAGAGAGAAAACAGAGGGAGGAAAACAGATTGTGGCGCTGATGGACACGAATGCCCCCAGGGGTTTATAAAACTGAAACAATAGAAGCAGCAAAGGTTACTGAATTGGATGACGGAGCCCAAATGATGCCAAAAGTCAACAGAGAGCCAATTCGGAATGTCATTTATAGCACACCAACAGAACGGCGTCCAATAACGCTAGCCTGATTCAGAAAATGAAACGGACAGCAGCGCCCGGTGAGTGGGGGCGTCGCCTGAACGAAACATCTTCACTCATGAGCAGAACGTCAAGACAAATTTGATTCCTGTCTCCCTGCAATCTCAATTTCTCTCTTTAACCTGAAAATGAATTGCAGTAACCTCCTGTGTGCGGGGCTCATATCGACTGCGTTCCAGCGACGATGTCCTTGGTGGCTTTTGATGTGTTGCTGCCGCACTGACAATAAACATCACAAGCAATATTTTTCATCGCCACATAAGTGGAGGATAATGCAGCGTACACAGCGTGTTAACACGCAACATGAGATTGTAATCACAATCGCGATTAAACTCACATCGACAGACAGCAGCGGCGTGATAAATGACCGCAGGTGATCGACGGTCACAAATCACCTGCCATCACGTTATTTATACCAGCAACGTACGGAAGCCGAGAGCTGCCCTGTTTATAATCACGTTTTAATGTCGACATTACGAGTTATGACTGTGTTATCTGGAGCTAAACACCCCGATTTGTTTTGTCGTCTTTAGAAAACAAAAGTTGAGAGCTTCGTGTTGCCTGAAGGTTTGATCGATGAGATAAAAATAGAAAAAGAAAATCAACATCTGGAACACATGTTGCTGATGAAATGAAACAGAAAAATAAATAAGACCTTGACAAAAAGGGTGACAGAGAAGACGTAGAACATGGGAGACATAGAGGAACGATCAAAGCCTCTGTGTTCACTTTCTTTACAAGTCAGGTCAGTTTTATTTGTACGGCGCCGAGTCACGACAGAAGTTCTCTCCTGACTCTTTCCAAGTCGAGCAGGTCCGGCACCTCCCTCCCTCGATGAACCTCCACCCAACAATTCTTCCTGAACACGTTAGAAGTTCATCCATTCTTTTCTTCTATCAACCCCTCACATTATTGTCAGACAAAAGCTGAAAAAAAAGATTTTTTTTCAAGCATAAAACTGGCCATTGGAACCGGTCGTGGTCCTGGTCCTGGACCACCAGAGCACCCCCCTTCCCCCCCACATTAACTGTGTCTTCTGGTCCCTGGAGCTACCTAGTAGCTCCTTGTTGGACCCGGAGGTGCAGGACTCTGTCACAGCGGCGCCCTCTACTGTGTGGCAGCGGTAGCACTGAGCTCATTAGTGAGACGGTGTTCCCAGATGAAGGCAAACCTCCTCAGAGTTGAAGGAGTTAAAGTTCCCTTATCGTCAGGGTTACCAGAGAGTAATTACATTGTTCTCAGCTTCCATCGGAACGTGACTGTTCCACTGCGTTCTGCCCCTCCGACAGGACAGGATGTGATCAGTGGGAGCACAAATCAAACTCACAGGGCCGTAGCGCCCCGTGGGAACATCCCCGCCCTCCATCATCGTTATAAACCACTTCAAAGAACACAGAGGCCATTAAAACAGCGGCGTAGTGCCTGAACGGCGTGTTGGAGCTGGGGGCCTCTCAGCCGCCCCGGTGCGTGGATGCCATCACGCCTACCGAGAGCCGAGGGGCACCGTTGATGACCAGAGCCAACGCTCTTTTCTGACTGCCAGCATCAGCTTGCTGATGGCGGCTGAACACAGACGGCGTGCGTGAAGAGATGCTATTTGCTCTCCCGCCAAGCGGGATGTCAGAATCAGAAGGAGCGTGAGTGATTGATTGTTGACGGCTGGAACGTGTGTGAACCAGATGTGCAACAGGCCTTCAGGTGAGGCGCAGCCACAAACTGTCACCTCTGGCTCCGAGGACGCCACCGAAGAGTTAATTAAACATGGGAGGCTGGTGTAATTATGTCAGTGGATTTGAAGGGAGATCACCAGCGGGGCGTTCTAGTCTCCGTGCAGACGCTGACCTGCATTACCGCCTCCACCAGGGAGGTCATGTGACCACCGGCGTGTTGTTAGCAGGGTCTCAGGAACTAACGGAGGGATTTTAATGACATTTGTGTGAAAGACAGGAAGCATTTAACGGAGGCAGAGATTCATGTTTGTAGGTGATCAGGATCCAACTGGAGATCCTGGATCCTGGATCCCCCAGGTCCAGGACCTCACTGTCGGATTTTATTTCTGGGGAGACAGGTTGTCAGGTTTAAACGGTTATTCCTGGCGTTGATGTAAAGTGGCTGAAAGCAGACTGTCGGTTATTCAGGACTCATCTGGGTCCTGCTGATCAGAAACATCCCAGCTTCGTTTGCTCTCTCATTGAGGGGCAACGTGGACTTTCCCAGGGCCCAGAACCTGGAGCCGGTTCTGCATCAGGCGGCCGCTAGATTTCTATTTTGTGGAAAGACAAAGGCAGATTTTAACGATACAAAGTTCAAGTTCTGTGTCCGTGACGGAGGATCCGAGTGTTCTCTAGTTATAAGTGTTCTCCTGACTGTTCCACCTGAATGCGTCAAAACTCCCGGCCACAGACGCATAGGCTCACCAGAAACGGCGTGGAGAACTTACGTAGAGGAGGAAGACAAAAAGATCAGGGGAAGTCGTCTCATTCACCTGCTGGGATTAAATCTTGCGAGGAGGCGTGCCGTGATGGAGGAGGAAGACTCCGACGAAGCAGAAGCGTTATTGATGTTTATGCATGAGGGAGAATATTGATGAGCAACACAAGTTAACTCTGCGTGATGCCACTCGGCTCTGGCTGTTATCACATCGACGTCATGTCATACAGTTCGTCCCCTGTGACCCCGCAGGACGACAGTCGCCTCAGTATGAATATTTACTCAATCAAAGACTCTCTAGGATGGTCTGTGCCATGGCCTTGGTTACTATGGCAACTGCATGAAGTTCTACTTGTATCACTTTTCCTCACAGCAACAGCACAAAGACAAAGACGGTGATTACACCGCTCTACTGCTGAGACTTCTCAGCCTCCTCCACAGACCTCCGCCCAAAATTAACACAAAAAAGAGCCCTGCAGGGACGAGGTATTGTTGTAGTCCAAGAGGAAGTTAGCATGCCAGCGATGAGGTGTATTTGTAGTCCAACAAGAAGCCGTTGGGTCCGTGGTTATTGCCACCAAAAGGATTTATTTTCTGGACGATAAGAGAAACAACGGCGAGCTCAATCGAGTATTTGATATCTATGGATTCATAACAACTTGAATATCAAAGATATGCACACATGAAATATTTAATGAGTGAATGAATATGAATAATATTGAATAATATATAAAGTATTGCTGTAGCTGCAGACATCTGAAAACATCAGTGTGTAAAATGGGGAAGTAAATCCACTTCAAGGTGAAGCACAAACCAACAAAAGAAATTAAACTACGACACCACCAACACAACAAACCCTTTAAGGCAAAAAGAAGGGACGTGAGCGCGTAAACGAGAGGATCCTCCTCCACGCTCAGATAAGATCTTTGGTACTGAGTTTTATACTTGCATCTGCACAAACGCAAGCTCTGCCATTTTTAAATAATTTGCTGCTCCTATTTGGTTGCCAAAATAAGAGCATTTGCTGTAACGCTGGGAGTCTGTGGCGATCCAGCTGGCAGACCCAGCAGAATAAATGAAGCGATTAACTGTGGAAACATGCATCAGCCACACAAAAGCTTCGCTGAGAAACAACCAACGTGAGAAATCTATCCGAACGTCACATCCAGGCCTTGTTGCCTTTTCTAATCTTGATTCTTGCCACTGGGTTTGTCAGCAGCTTTGGGGATTAATTAGCACGGCGGCGCCGGGAAGCTTCACACACACGACTCTCACAGAGACGCTCGGCTCTCGGTTCAGGAAACTCGGCGAGGTAGACGTTGGCAACCTGTTGATCCTGTCAGGTTTGCCTCTCATTATCACCTTCAGTTGGCTGCAGCAATAACCAGTTCTAGTTTGAGTTCCAGGACACATTTGTGCCGACACCCACCGCAGCGGTCGAGCCAATCTGTCCTGACTACAGCCTGAAGACAGAGAAATGAAACGTGTCCAGTAAATACCAGGTATGACGCAACCAACGGGAGTCATCCAAGAGACGCTGGTCAATGAACCTTGGGCTGCTCGTACTCAGCCAGTTCCAGAGTCTGTGTGTGCAGATGGAGGTCTGTCAGAGCCGCGTGCCAGCGCCATGGTAACCACACCTAATTTAATTAATTCCGATCTTTGTGTGGTGGACGTAAGAAATCTGGGGTTCAACGATGCGGAGCTCTGCTGACAAGCGATGTCATTTTTTTGTTATTATTTACTGGTTTCACTTTCTCCAAATACTGGGAAATGATATTTAATTGTTAATACACTGAGAGCGTCAAAAAGTGTATTTTGCCTTTCAAGTACTCACTACTAGGAGTGTCACTAAGATGTTGTTTTTTCCCTCCTGCGTTATTTGTGAGTCTAGAATGAAGAAAGAACCAGCCACGTGTATTTAGCTTGAAGCTAATGGAGACCGACAGCTATCAACAACGAAACTGTCCAGAAAATGTCGGTTCACAAACTCTCCAAGTGGTCTGGTGAAATCCAGGTCTCCTTAATCCAAACACCAGGACTGGAGATTAAAACGAAAATGCAGCTGAAGGCGCCAGCTGGTCACGCCCAGCGCTACCTTTACCCAGAGTCTCGTCCGTTTTTAATCTGTTGGTTCTCCCTCATATTTGGCAAATGAGAATAGAAAGAAAATAGGACAATAAACAGAATTAATTTTTGTATGAAAAAAGACCCTAATTTTCACTGGCACCAGTTCTGTGTCGTACCGTTTAGCACGTTAGCTGCCACCAGGTTGTGATCGCTCAGATTCTGGCTCAGCTGTTTTTCAGTTGTGTCAAATTAAGTCACTTGTTTAGGGTCAGAAACTCTGCATATTCCAGATCACGGAAGTCCAGTTTTTACGGCGAGACAACGAGGAAATTGCTCAAGATTAAGTTATAAAATGCAGGGAAAACTCGTTCCATTTTTACTTGATAAAAAAAGGCTTTCAATGAATAACTGATGATTAAAATGAATAGCCTAGCAGATCAGGTTCCTGGGTCGGACGTTAAGGGATTCCTACCGTTGCAGTTTGTCCTGGTCAGCTGTGAAGATCAATAATCGTTCTTTGAGGAAATCTATTTCTGCAGTCAAAGCCCGGCCGGCGGTTGTGACGGCGCCTGTGACTGAGACACAAGCTTCTCTCCTCTGATTTGTTTACGCCAGAATGCACATTCGCAGATTGAATGTAACAGCATTGAATTAGAGTGTGTGTGTGTGTGTGTGTGTGTGTGTGTGAGTGAGTGTGTGAGTGAGTGAGTATATTGGGTGCTTTCACAGAATATTACCTGCCTTTTACACCTGCTGCATAATTGGCCGCCGATAAACATAATCAGAGACTGGCAAATGTGAAGTCCTCTGGGGTGAGGTTGGACCAGCTAAATATTCACTAAATGCTCTGAAATCCCATGTTTACTCATATTTACATGCATAAATGTTGCAACACATAAAGCACCGCCTGATATCCACTGAAATGGTGTGAGGACATCAGAAGGAAGCTTGCAGCAGAATTACAACGGGAAGGACACGCAACCTCCATTCTGGCGTGCGTCAGACTGTTTCTCTCATGTCACATCGCGCAGAAGAAGACATTCAAGTTTAGAAAATGGTTCTGCTTTTTCCCTTTTTTGGGGGGGCAAAATTAAGGTGGATGCAGTTTTATTCCTCTACAGACCCGGAGCCATGACCAACATTATGAATCCTCTAAATTGTTTCATTAAGAGAAACCAAGCGTGGGCCATGAAATCAATAGAGAGAAGCTGAGGACATCGAGAGCTGGGCAGCAAAGTTCAGTGTTGGGACGCAACTTTTCAAGTTAACAACAAATCCACACTAAAATTGAAACTACCTCAGAAAAAAATTGAAACAACTGAAAAAATATGATGCAAAAATACATCTCTGGTTGGCGGCCGTGCAAATGTTTACTGAATATCAGCCATTTTGAGTTGCAGCAGCAACACAAACAGCACAAAGGAGAAGTTTCCCCTGAATGAGTTTTGCCAGAAATCCCTTTTTGACTCAGAAGAAGGTTCAGTTTTGGAAAACCTTGAGGTGGTCAGCGCTGCGCGGTGGTGCAGTGGTCAGCACTGTGGCCTCACAGCAAGAAGGTTCTGGGTTTGAGTCCCGGCTCGGGCGCAGGATCTTTCTGTGTGAGTCTCCATGTTCTCCCTGTTCCTGCGTGGGTTCTCTCTGGTACTCCAGCTTCCTCCCACAGTCCAAAGACATCAATTTGGGGACGAGGCTGATTGATTCTCTAAATTGACCGTAGGCGTGAGTGTGAGTGTGAATGGTTGTTCGTCTCTGTATGTTGGCCCTGTGATGGACTGGTGACCTGTCCAGGGTGAACCCTGCCTCTCGCCCGTAGATGCTGGGATAGGCTCCACCCCCCCCCCGCGACCCGCAACCCTTACTAGTAAGGAATAAGCGGAAGACGACCATGGATGGATGGATGGAGGTGATCAGCAACCAGCACAGGAAGCTGCGCTGCACCCAGACATGTCCAGCAAACACAGAAAATCTAAGTGTGCATCTTCAGATGTTTTTTCAAGCGGATTTTTGACAACCAACTGGCACCCGCTGACATCTGCCTTTCATCCTCACTGGGGGTTCTGGGTATTTTTGAACCTCAGTGGGAAACATGACACCCTTGTGGGTAGAAATGCTAATTTCCACCTGCTCACAAACACCTTATTTTTATACAGTCCACAGGCTACACACTGTACTGTTATGCTAATGATGCACGCTAACTAGCTGTTAGCTGCTATGTCGTCTCACTGAGAACAAGTTGCTCTCAGGGCTGCAAGTGAACCCTGAAATAAGTCTTTTAAACCAAGATTTACCGCCCAGAGCATCTCAGGTGGAGGCTGCAGCTCTGACACCGGCACTCAGACACACAAACACCGGGGTGAAAAGCACAAAGGCAAACTCGTCGACTGGTAGGCGGGAAGGAGCCTGGATGCAGGAGGGGATGCTAAGCTCCACGATAGCTCGGCCATGTCGAGCTTTGCAAGTGAGCTCCCACATTTCAAAATGAATTCTAAAATTAGCAGGAAGCCGGAGCAGAGGTTAAACGTTGCAGCATCCGACTCTGATCTCGTCTGACTTTTGAAGAGCTGCTTCAGAGGAGTTCACAAAAACTAGATGTGCAAATCCTCCGTTTGAACAAGTTGCTCTTTCTATGGTTAAAGACAAGAGAAGGAGACCTTGACAGAAGTCTGTGTTTAACCCAAAAATGACTGCAGAGAAGCTCGCTGCAACAGTTACATCCTCATCTGTAAAATATTCAAGGAAGTTTCTGCAGTAACTGTGTGAGCAACTCAACAAGTTCAAAGTTCCCCGAGAGACAGAAACACTCTTTTGTTTCCAACATGACTTTGGGATTCTCTTGATGGAGAAATTAATGAGAACAATCGCAGCCGACTGGCTGGACGCCATCTTGTAGGAGATGAGATAACTTTGGGATCGTTTGTGATAGAAGTGAACTTTAAATTGCGACTGTTGTTCCACGTTCCTCCAGGATTCCTCTGACGCTGGACAACACCGACACATTTGTGCAGCTTTCGTTGAATCCCATGAACCAAAAACACTCCACAAAAGTCTTGCAAAGTACATTTCTCTCTTTTTTAAGCTAGCAATTTATAATTCAGTTCAATTTTGCTTCTTGTCTGATGTGTTGAAGTCAAACCGCTCTGTCTTACTGAGATGCGCCCTCTGAAGAGCTTCCGATTGTGACTCTACACTATGTGCTTTAATTCTTACAGTCAAAGACACGGGGATGATAATGAGGGTGGGCTGGTCCTGGAACTAGTTTGGTGTCAAAGAGGTCACAACCAGAGCCGAGGGTTCCACAGCATCTGACAGACCTTCGGCCCGTGTGGGGCGGTCCCTCCTGATCTGCTTCCTGTTTCAGGGGCGACACTAGAAACAGTCGCGTGCTGAGGAGCTGAAGTTGTACATGGAGACGAGTGAGGCAAACAAAATGGCCCAAAGATCAGAAGAGCATAAATAAAGGATGAGGGGGAGCCCGCGGGGGCCTCGGGGGCCACAACAGGTCAGCTGATGTAGCCGCAAATGTCTAAGAAGAGCCACTTAATCCAGCGCAGAGGAGCCGTGATGGTGGCGTGCCCGGACTCCTCGCGGCCACTCTTCATCCTTTAAAACATTATTGCTGTCCGTCGGGTGGTTACCTGGCAGGCGCGTCTGTGATGAAACAGAAGCGCCGTCAGCTCGGCAGCAGGCGGCTCCAGATCAGACCACGGACGTCGGTTCAGTTCAGATCTTAGTTTCAGAAAGTCTTTTTACCTCCAGAATATTTTTGAATGATTTGCGGCATTTTTACTTTTTATCTGAACAATCTTGATAGCAAAAACTTTGAAGCAACATTTAAGTTCCAGCTCAACCTAAAGTCAGGCTTTAAACGTCCATTCAACCTGATTAATGTCAATAAAGCGAGTTCATGACGGCGATCTGGCGACCCGAGCCGTCCAAGCAGTCGCCCATCAGAACCAACATTCACCCAAGTGAACTGGAGGTCAGAGTCCAGCTGGTGGGTGGCACAGAAAACTTTTCTGATCAATAACATGTTCATAATGGTTGCAGCATCTCCAGCCGCAGCGCGGAGGTTGGAACCCTGTAGAATTCCGTTCTGTTTGGGAGTAAATATCCTACGAAGACACGGACCCCAGCGCGGTTTTGGGACTGTAAGGGTGCCATAAAACCTGATTTATGAGAGAAGAGCGTCTCTGTAAGTGACCCTCTGAGTACGGAGGCTTCAGCACACGTTGAACGCTGAGAGCACTTAGCACATGTCTTGGCAACCCGAGCGCGCCCTGCTAGTTTCCTCTCCTTTAATGGTCCATTAACACTGATAGATGGCAGGAAACATTACAACCACTTATGGTCACTCATGGTAATCTTACTTTTCAGCCCCTTGTAACTCAACAAGCCTGTTTGGATGATTTGGTGCAGGATCTTGTGAAGATCTTGTTTTTTGTTTCTTTACGGGAAAATTGCTCAGGAAGAAATGTTTAATGGCTCTGAAGCATTAATGGGGCACAGTTTTATTGCCAATCCTGAAGAATCAAAAGGGAGAGCAGAAGATACAGCGTCGCTCTTTGGGACATGAACGGATCTCTTTCTCCCTCTAGGACGAGGCTTTTTAAAGGAGAGCCAGTGCAGCACAATGATCAGTTGCAAGACTTACGTCACAAGAGGAACCTTTAATGCACTTAACATCAGATGAATGACAAAGTGTTGAATGAAGCGATTCTCTGGTGTGAACTTCAGGAGCAGAATTTGTACTTGAGACAAACACTGCAGCAGCCTTTGTTTTAATGAATCCCACGGCGAGCAAACGATTTCTGCATCACAGCTGAGATGATACAGAGGAAATGTTCCCCGCGTCAGCGCCAGCTTTGTGTTCTGGTACGAGTGAGTGATGCGAAGCAGAGGTGTGTTACAAGGGTGTGTAATGCACGATTGAAGGTGTGTGTGTGTGTGTTGGGGGGTGATAGGGTAAAAATGTCATATCTTGAATTTTTTTACGGCAGGGTCATGGTTCCTTCTGTTGATTTTGAAGACTTTTGCGGGTCCTGAACGATACCGTCACACAGACTTCCATGTCTTAAAAAGAAGCTTCAGAATTAAGAGTCCATACAGGTCTATGAGGGTTATCATCAAGACCGATTAGTCGTGTGCATGTGGTTTGGATGAATGTCCCGTCTGTCTAGTTTCTGCTCGACAACGTTCTCGTCAGTCCACCTCAACTGTTGTTGTGGCCGTGTTACCACAGCAGCTTGGTGCTCGTATTGCTGTAACAGAGGCTTGAGGTGTTGTCGTGTCCCAGTTAGGAACCAGGCACCGGAGTCCTGCAGGGGTCTCAGCTGGGGCCCCTTTGATTCAAGTCAAGCAGGTTCTAATCCAACTGTGGCCAACTTTCCATACTTCATTCAAAAAGTCTCTTTTTCTTGTCAAGTACTCACCAACAGCCGTGTTCAGGTGTTCTTCCCTCCTCCATCACTTCTTAGCGACTCCAGAATGCAGGAAGAACCAGCCACGTATATTTAGCTTGATGCTAATGGAGGCTGATGGCGAACAACAGCTAAACTGTCCCAAAACATTCAGTTTCCAAACTCTCCAGGTCATCTGGTGTAATCCAGGTCTCCTTAATCCAGACGTTTGATCATTAATCCACAAACACTTTGATTTGAGGTGAAAAGGAACGAACTGGGACTCTTCTGGTTCATCCCAAGTTCATGGCAGTGCTGCCCCAGAAGGGTGTTGTGCATCTTTAGTTCAGTATTCTGTTCTGGCAGTGGTGAAGTCAAGGACTCACGCAGGGATTCAGACATACGGCAAAATACTCTTGTAGTTGTGGTGTGTGGCTGATACTGTATGTGCTGTACTCACGTGATCCAGGAGAGGCGCTGGTATTTCAAAGGGGAAACAGGCTCATTATAGAATAGCAGCAACAGCAACATAGAAAGACGTCAAATTTTCATCACCAAAGAGAAAACAGCTCCATAAAAGTTTTCCGCCCTCAGCAATTGATAAATATGTCACTCTGAACAAAAACTCTGGGACTTGTGTTGTTGAGAAGCAACCACAAGAGTCTGGAGCAGATCTGACATCTGAGCCAGGATATCAGTGCAAGCAGCTCTTAGCTGTTACAAAAATCTCTGAATTATTTACCATCCAAAATGTGGCATATTGCGTCTACAAATAAAAAGCTGGCGAGGAATACAGTGAAAAGCAAAAGGAGAAATATAAAAAGAGAGCTCGTGATGGTACGGATGTAATCTTTCAGATTTATAGTAAAATATCTGAAGCTGCAGAATCAGCTTTATGTTGTTGAGACCAAAGATGTGACAGACTGGGAAGAAGCGTTATCCAATCATGGATTTGAACCAGTACCAGTAGTGGGAATTGGTACATTTTTAAGGTACTTTTACTTTCTCCACGTTAATAAAATCTTATTTCACGATGACCACAATTCTTCTGGATTTCCAGTGTTCCTAATGTTAGACAATCAGACACACAGCTTTGAGATGTGGTGCTACCACTCCACCCGACAGTTGTTTGTTTGTTTGTGCACATTTGAAGCATTGAAGGTGAAAAATGTAGGAGATTAAGCCTCTAATCTGTGGTGGTTTTTATCAAGTTGACCCAACCGCTGTGGCTGGACTGTGAGCACCGACCAGGTAAGCCGCTGGCTGATGGTGAGGAATGCTAAGTTAGCGCTAGCTGCAGCACCTCACTGCGCCACCATCAGATTAGCTCCACGTCAGTCAATCATCCTGCAATTTGCCTCTGGCTCAGATATCTCCTGTTGTGGTTTAACATCAGAAACCATGGCTTCATCGAGTTGACTGTCCCCACGAGCAGGGACTGCTAGCATGTCTGGCCGCTGGCATTAGCAGGCCTCGCAGCTAGCAGCTTCATTGTAACTTGTAGTTTAGTGGACAGTTGAGGGGGAGGGGGAGAGGACAGCTCTGACGTGCCACATGTCCAGAACCAGAGCAGCTACTTTCATCAGGGTGTGAAACTAAGATGTAATCACACGCCGACGTCAGCTGGTCAGCTAGCTCATCGCTGCTGACGCGGCGAAGCAGGACATGTTCCCACAGGGTTACGCACTACGTCCACCTCTACAATAATGAGCAGATTATATACTAAGAAGTGTGTTATTAGCTTCGACTTAAAGGAAAATCAACATCATCATCATTAGAAATCCTCTGCAGGCGGCGAGGAAGCTCATTAGTCCTGGCCGGCGCCGGTGCAGGCCGGCATCGATCCTGCCCCCGCGGAGGAGCCCACATCTGGAGTCAGGGGGCATTTACAGGATGAGGGAGCGCTGCTTTCCTTCCAAATCATCAGAAATATGGAACCGCTCTCAGCTTCCCAGACGATGGAGGCTGCTACCTCACATCACCTCCTGCCGACAGTTTCACGTGGAACGTTGGGCTCAACAACCTTCGGAATATTTTCATCAACAACAGGATGTTACAGACACCGGACAACCAATGTGTCGCATCATCTTAGGAGACGGAACGCGTTCCCTCAGTCGGTTCCTGCCAACACGACTGAACTTGTTCAAAACATGCAACAGTTCAATGTTGAGTCCCTTCATGTAGTAAACTGAGGCCGCGTCGTCTTTCAGGGTCTCAAAATCATCTCACCGTCACCAATCTCTTCTTGTCTTTGAGTCTGCAGTTTCAGCTCAGACGTGGTTTCTCCGGTTAAGTCTGTGACAGGTAAACCCACCTGAGTGTCCGTGATCTGTCCATCAGAGCTTCATCATCATCATCATCATGCTGAGCGTCACGCCAGAGTGTGAGAGGAGGTCGAGGAGTCACCTTGGCTGTGAGCGGCTTCAGAGCCGGACTGAATTCTCGGGAGTGACAGTGGAGATTGTTAATCCGTCACAATGATTTGGTGACGGGCGAAAGTGCTAATCCCCTCGTGTTATTCAGCGCCGGCGAGGACTGTTTAATCCCTCGCTGAGGGTCGGATGTAAAAAGAGATGACGCTAACTAAACAGTGCTCTACAAGAGAAACACGCGGGGCTCCGAGATCCAGTTCCTGCTTTCAGAGCACAGGGACGAGAGGGAAACTCAGCAATGCAGTCCTGTTCACCGTGCTTAATTTGATTGATGCTCATGTTTTACCTTTGAACTTTTTATTTTATCCCATTGTGAGGATTTTCTGTTTGTTTTAATCTTTAGTTTTTGTGGACTGAGGTGGCTGCCGCCACGTCCAAGCCTTGTCCCCTGTCCTGATTGGATTTTGGGGGGTTGGAGTTGATTTGTCAGTGCCGTTGATCCCTCGACCTGAAGTCTTCTCGGTAACAGATTACAGTCTCACATGAAGCCACGCAGGCTTAGTTGGTCCAAATATGAAAACATGTCATCAGATTAAACACCCAAAGATCCGGCATCTCTGATCTCCAGGCTGGAAGTCGAGCAGAATCAAGTAAATGATCAGGTTTTTACTTCCCGGTGCGTTGGTCCAGAGTTACGAGAGTTGATGCCTCCCGAAAGAAAGCTTGAACATAAACGCCGCCACCGTTTATTTAATTCTCTGCTCAAATACAAACCGATAAGGAGCCAGCGGGAACGTAGTGAGTTAAGAGGAAGCTGCTCCAGCGTTCAGCCTTTCATCAGATCTCTGGTGCTAATAAATGCTAGCAGGCTAAAGTTCTGAACGCACCAACATGGAGGTTTTCCAGGAATGAGAGCCGAGCACAGACCAAACTACTGGGCATCAGGGCAGGAAGTATAACAGATCCTGTGAAAACTAATTGCTTTCAAGCGGTGGTCATTATATACAGCAGCCATCTTGCTTTGGCTGCCAGCAGCTGACTACAGATCATGGTCCCTGTCAGCGGGCTCATCTATTATCAGTAGAAAACAACAGAAAACAGCTGACTCAGAGTTCTGCAGCTTACAGGCAAAAAGTGGAGGTGAAACGTCCCCGCGTCCTGCTTTTGGAGCTGTCAGTGAATCTGCAGCTAAACGGAGCTGTTTTCACTCAGTCTGAACCCAGAGACCCAGGAAAAGGGCTGGGCTGAAAGTCTTTCAACCCCCCGGATCCTCAGCCAGGAGGGGGCGCTGGACACTTGCTGCATCTGCTGTCACTCCTGGTGGCGGTGGCGTGCTGCCGTTTCCCAGGTCTTGGTTGCTTGACGTGGGGACATTCGCAGCTGAAGCCTGATGGCTGCTCACCGGCGCCACTGTGCAGCCACACGCACCGCTCGCTCTGCACCCGTCGGGTTGGGCAGATTCGTGTCTAATTTTTAGTAAGACACTGATGAGAAGAAGTTTCAAGGTCCTGAGGTAATCACCTGTCGGGACTCAGCCTTCGTCACCAGCGATGAGTCATCCTCCCCGACGGAGGCAGAAGTCTGGCACTGAGCAGCTGCAACAGTTGAGCACGCAGGTGAAATCAGACTTGAATCAATGGGACGGAAAACCAAGAATGAACTGGCAGCCAAACCTTCAGGAGGTCCACTGTTGTCCCTCTGCTCGGAAGAGGAACCGGGCCCTCTGACCCACTCCCATCGACTCATCAGCCTTTCAAACACTTCATCATTTATGTTTCACTCCTTAAAGTAAATAAAAGTGTCTCATTTATGAGGTTCCTCGCTGCTTCAGAGTGAGAGAACGTTCCATTGTTCTCATTTCCTCTGAAATCCCTCGAAGCGTCTGTTGAATCTTAAAATCAAGGACGGGCTTTGATCGATACGGAGGATCAATATGGGCGCCGTGTAATTGTAACAGGCCTGGACCAGGACAGTACAAATGCCTCCCTGGAGTTTCGTGGCAAACAGGAAAGTGTTGGCAGCAAAGAACCAGCTGCCGTCTCCAGCCTGCTTTTCCTGCTTTTATTTTTAGAGCTAAAGAGCATCGTTGTAATTTAACACTTGACCTTTTCAAGTGAGTTGCATCCTTGTGGTTTGGAGTCATCGGAAATTAAACCTGACACAATATTTTGAAAGACCTTTTTTTTTTTTTTTTTAATGGTAAAATAAAACCTTGCATGTCAGCCGTTCTTGGTGTTTTTATAAAAACAAAGTTATTAGTATTTAACACGAGCATCGGGCAGAAATCCCGACCGCGAAACACATGGCGGGAAGGTTGTTTACAGAGAAGCTGGCGTAATCTCATTTTGGCGGTGGAAAGGACCTGTGACTCACTGGTGGTAGAACCTATACCATGAAAAATGGATGAGTTCTACCTCCCGAGACTAAAATTAGACAGAAACCTAATATGGCGAGTGTCCTTCAAGTAACACTCTGATTTCTAAGAGGGAGGGGGAGGAATCTACAAAACACCTGCAGATTGGCAGTCAACACTCGGTGGGAAACCTGATTATTCCTTTAACATGGAGCCGCCATTGAAATGAAGCGTCTTTTCAAGCAATCATTTCACTCGGTCTGATTACTGTGTGACTGTCCTTCAGTGACTCCGCCGCTCCGGGAGAATATCAAGTGGTCCGATGTCGCATGAATACTGATACACAACTGCTGTTAGCGACGGATTTCACCGTGTTTCTTGCTAATGTTGAGGGAGAGGGGAAAAAAACACAAGTGGGATTATTTGGTGAGACGCTAATAGATTAGCTTCTTAACTGCTTCATGAATTAATGACGACGGATCTTAATGGAGTTTTTTGTTCCTAACATTAATGACTTAACGAGTATAAGCACTTAATTTCTTGTCGCTTTATAAATTGCTATGTGTGCGAGTGTGAATGAATGGATTATTAATCTGCGGCGTGTGCTGCAGGAGATAATTAACATTGATCCTGGTTGAAGGTTTGAGCACCAGAAGATTTTCTGATTTCAAATTGGAACGACTCTGTGTTAAACGGATGCTTCACCCTTTTCCCCTCCAAGTTGCCACGAACAACTCAGCCCACTGAGGTGTTTCTCCTCCTCCTCACGTCGTAGCCGCTCCAGGATGCAGGAGGAGCCAGCCGCGTATAATTAGCTTGAAGCTAACGGAGACTTGGGCTGCACGGTGGAGCAGTGGTCCTCACTGTGGCCCCCCAGCAAGAAGGTTGTGGGTGGAGCCCCGGCTGCAGCACGGGGTCTTTCTGGGTGAGTCTCCATGTTCTCCCTGTTCCTGCTGGGTTCTCTCTGGTACTCCAGCTTCCTCCACAGTCCAAAGACATCAAGAGGGACCAGGTTAATCCAGACTCTAAATTGACCGTAGGCGTGGCTGGGAGAGACAATGGTTGTCTGTCTCTATGTGTTGGCCCTGCCATGGACTGGTGACCTGTCCAGGGGGAAGGCTGCTGGGATAGGCTCCACCCCCCATGACCCTTAATAGGAATAAGCAGAAGACAATGGATGGATGAACGGAGACTGACGGCTAACGATGACGGCTCATTACTTTTGTTTATTTCAGTCTGTAAAAATGCAAATGTGATATAAAATCCGTCCAATTTTTGTTGAGCTAAAACAGAGCGACGAGTTTTCCTCACAAATATTTGACATCTGTCAACAGAAACGTGAACGTCGCTGGGTTTACTGCTTCGCTGACTCAGCACCACAGGACATACCGACATAATACAACTTTCTTTTAATACTCTGTCACGATGTACTATGGTATTAAAATACTGAGAGTACAAATACCTTGACATGTGGCTCGACGTGAAGCTCACATCCAAACATCACGTGTCAGTGAACCCAGCACCAATAATTCCACCACACAGTTCTAACGTGGTTTTAATATCCTACTTTTCTGAATGCACTCACATTTGTTTCATGACATAAATTATAACATAGTATTGTCATTATTTCTTGCAGTTTTTACGTTTATTCTCGGCATCTTATTGTAAACAAGAGCTTCCCCTCGATCGACTTCTGAGGTTAAAGATTGAAAGACAAGTGAGTGAAGTTCACGCCAGCAATCAGGAGTAAAACTGTAGTTTTATTTCATGGGACCTTTAAGTTGCCGTCTATGTGGCGAGGTGAACATCCGAGAAAGACACACACACTTTTAACAGGGTGAAGAGTTGCTGGTGTTGTTGTGGCATCACTCCGCTGGAATCATCATCCATGTCACCAGCATGGAGGCTCAGAGCTCTTGTTTCAGCCAGTGGACGCTCGCCTCCCCTCCTCCTCTCGTCTCTCCTCTCCTCCTCCTCCTCTTGTCTCCTCTCCTCCCCTCCATCTTTCCCTCTGTGCATACCAGCAAACACTGATTAACTATTAACTGGACTTTTCTAAATCTAGAGACCGTGGGGTGAAGCAACATCCCTGGCGAGCCTGCCACACTGCAGACGTCCAACATGCCACATGGTGGAAGACGCTGCTGATGGCTCAACAAGGCGGCGCTGGGGAGGAAACATGGCCAGTGGTGCAGAAAGGAGCTGTTTAATTGGCAGACTTTGAATGCACAGGCACTAATTAGCCGAGAAGAACACGACTCAACTCCTGAATCCCAGCAGCATCCTGAAAACTCCACTGACATTTTGCACTCGGCAGGGTGGTCAGTGGGTGTGCAGACTGCCACACATCCCAGAATAGAAAATGCGTTTGGCTTGTTAGTATTTGGGTTGAGTACACAGAGCATTAGCATGTACGCGTGTTAGCGGAGCCTTCCTGCTGCACGAGCCGGCAGACCCTTTCTTTCACTTTCCTCTCGAATGTCCCTGACATCGAAGGAAAAGCCACGTTGCCGAAAAATGAACGAGTGATGAATCACATTTGCATCCTTCGTGTCGAACCCGTACGTGTGAACTACCATCATGTTTTACTGCAGCCGTGTAAATGCGATTTGCACGCAAATTGTTTGTGCATTAACACGTAGCTGCCCTGACAGGATGATTGGTTTCACGACATGTCCATTCAGGTCAATTATCATGCAGACTGTGTCATGTGCTCACAGTGCAGCAGTAATCGCCTACATGTGAACCCTCTCATGTGAAATAATTCCATTATTCATGGCGCTATTATATCTGGAAATGAGCGAAGCAAAACAGAGGCCGCGCTTCAATATTTCAGTGGGAAACAATAGAATGCGTGCAGCCTTTTTATGCCTCCACTGATCCAAAGTGACAAATGAAAACTTTAGAGAAATATTTGCTTTTTTTAAGGAGGTAAACAACTGTAAAATGTGCAGAGTTTGTAGTTGCAGGATAAGATTTATGCAGAGTAAAATAATAATGGCTCCTTCTGCTTCTTCCTGAGGAGCTTGGGTGCAAAATAATTGCAGGCATGTAAATGAATTCAAAGCCTGGTGTCTGCAAGGATTTATAGTCCGGATGATTATGCAGACCAGCCACAAAAACGAAGCTTTAATGCTGCGTTCCTCCAACAGAGGCAATAAAACCAATCGAGCCATACTTTGCTTGGTCTCCAACACAACCCTGCGTCTGGCTGCTGGCAGCCATGTGTCAGGTGATGTCGCGGCAGCTCCACCTCCACCTCCACCGCATCCTTCAATATTCAAGCTCCTGTGACACGATCATATCGTGTTACGCATCGTGAGGCCAACATTCAGCACGTCCTCCGCCGGTCAGGTCAGTTTTAATGGAGGCCTGAAGGCAAAAAAAAAAAAAAAAAAAGGGGGACATCAATAAAAATCATAATTTATTCATAAAAGCCTGAGATCAATATCGTTATTTAGAGCAGTTTTTTTTTTAACTAACTGCCACAGTGCAATGAAGTTCCTGAGATGAGTTCCAGCCGCTGCTGTGATGATGGACAGGGATTTCACGGCGCTCATCCTGACATGTGAGACGGTGGAATCGGAGCAACGTGCAGCCACTGGAGCCCCAGATCTCCTGGAAGGCTTGTAATCGCTTTTTCAGGCTTTTCTTGGTTAAAAGCATATTAGAAATCACACTCAAGCCAAGCAAACAAGGGTTTTATCTCATCTTGTAAGCGTGGCGTCGCTCCTCTCTTCATGTATTCCTGCTTTATTTTCCACTCGCCTCTTTTATCTTCCCCCTCTTCTCGCTCTCACTCTCACAGTGACTCATGCATCACCCTACAGCTCCTTTTCGGCTGTCAGATTTTCTACAGTTTCACTGTGACTCTAATCCAATTCAGAACCAAATCCCAAAACGCCCAACCCCGTAGGCTGCCCTTCTCCATGACCCCTCACCATTTCCATTTACCCTGAATTCTGCAGGATCTTCTTTGTTTTCCATCTTGCCCGTGACACGGTTGGCTCCCGGTGCTCTAAAAATACCGTGACGTAAATGTGCCGCCCAGGCCGGCCCGGCGGAGGCAGCAGTAGAGGTCACATGACAGTGGAGGTGTTAGCTGCCCTCAGCCTCCATTAGCCTCCAGCTAAATGGACATGGCTGGCTCTTCCTGCTTTCTGGAGAGAAGTAACGCAGGAGGGAAAAACATCTTTGTGTGCTGAAGAAACTTACTAGTGAGAACTTGAAAGACAGAGGACACGTTTGGCATGAAGTATCACTTTAAGAAGAACATTTCTGGCACAAAAAAGAACAGAACGAGAACAAGTCACTGGACTTCAGAGTACATGTTTAGAACAGTCAATCTTCTTGCTGGGACTGCGGCGGATGACGGCGTGCAGGAGCACCGTCCAGCACGCCTTCATTTACGCCTCTGTTCTCCACTCATTCAGTCGTCATGCACGTCTGTTCAGTATTCTCAGCTCCACCCAGCCAGATTATTTAGAAGCCTCAGTGTTGATGACAGTGAACCCACGCTGATCTCCGCTCACATCGCTGCAGCTTTCCTAAATGTCATCCTGTAAAATATCTGCAGATCAGACGCCGCAGCTGGAATGATGCGCCGCTTTAATTAACTGCAAACCAGTGAGAGCAGATCCAGTCTCCTATCCTGTTGTCAGTCCGTGCAAAACTTTGAGTGAAAATCTTCCGACTGGTAATCTGGGATTAACTCAGACCAGGTTAAACACAGCCAGTGGTTCTGCAGTTGTAGTTGAAACGTGGACGACTGATCTGCTGATGGCAGCCAGTCTGCCTCCGCAACAGTAGGTGGCACTATGCCTCCCAACAGCTGGTTACAATCAGACTTTCATCTGCTTCACCTTTTGTATCACAAACCAAACAAATTAGCAAGCCTGTGGAACAGATGACGCATCTCCACGGGAAAATGGCCGACTTTCCACGGCTGGACATTTATTCCCATCTGTCCTGGAACCTTTTCTCTCCTGGCAGCCGCCGTGCTGACGCCTCCAGCTGAACACCAGAGGAGCTCAGACTGAAACATCTGCTCGAGTGAATCCGTGTCTCTCTGCTTTATCAAGTTACGAACTAAATGAAGTATGATTTCTAACCTGTTTACACGCAAGTCCAGTTTATCACAACGTGCATGTCTTTTTTTTGGTCTTAGTCCTGTTTTTGGTCATCAGTTTTACTGTCGAGCAGATTAAGGAGCTGATATTTCACTGCTCATCATCCGACTAATAATACATTTTACTTCACTTTGAAGCGTTCCTGTTGTCTCACAGAATCATTTTAGGGTTGAAGTTTCATCTTCAAACCTCCTGTGTAAACCAACATTTACTGGTGTGGCCAAATGTTCCAGGGGCTTGAAGCTGGTTTTCTACTGTAGGTTCACAAAAGCGGTTCAACATAAATGAGTAAAGTAGAAGGGAAAATGAAAACCGCCTCACACCAAATCTGGTGCCGTTTGCCTTCGTGGTAAAAGTGTTGTTTGTTGCTGTTCTTGCACCGAATGAACGATGGGATGCAGATGGAATCGCTTCTTCAGCTCCGCGGGCGGCTGCTTCTCCTCTGTCCTCAAGCTCACGGTGAGGTTCCCTCTCCCATCCCACGACTCCAGCCTCTCTAAGATGCACGTCCAGCTTGTCGTGTTTGTGTTCACTGACTCTCTGAGTGAAGACGCACACAACTGACGCACAACTCACAACTCTGAGCGCATCTCCTCTGCAGCAGCAGCAGCAGCAGCTGGACTGTAATTCTCAAACAGAGAGGAAGAGAGGCTGACTGATAAATACACAAAGACAGAAGCAGGCGTGTGGACGGATAATAAGGTAGACAGACAGAGATAGTTACCAGAGCAGAAGATGGATGGGCAACAAGACAGGTGGACAAATAGCGAGGCAGTCAGAATGACAGCTTGAAAACACCTGAAACTCGCTCTGCCACGGCAATGAAAATGAATTTCTGGGAGTGTTTTCAATTTGTGCTCTCAGGCTGACGGAATATGAGGAAACCGTCCCCCTGCTTACTCTATTTCTTCCTTTTTTCATTAATTTGATTGGCAGACTACATAGAGCGGATGGGAGTAATGGTTTGTAGTTGCTGTGGCAACGGCCTGCTCTTTGTTAAAGGCTACATTCCTGGCATCTGATGTGTCTGCGCTGCGATCGATAAAACCTCCAGCCTGCAGGGACTGATGAGCGATCTGGGGCTTTTGCCAGGCCAGGACTGGGGAGAGAGAAGGAGTTAGGCAGGAGATGTGTGAACAGGAGGACGGGGAGATGAAACGGCGAGGGGAAGACGAGGGAAGAGATGTGGAGATGCGAGCAGAGTAGCTGCTGAGCCCGGCAGAGCGGTGAGTGTGGCTGCTGCCTCATCAAAGCTATTTTCTGAATGTCACTCACTTCACTATCAAAGTCTGGTTTGTGTCTGCCGCGCGCTCATCATCTGCTTACCGTGGCAGGATTTTGATTTGCTGTGATTGACAGAACGCTGCAACCAGGCAAAAGCACTTTAAAGGCGCCTTTCATATTTCTTCCATTTCTTTGGCTTTTATGAGAGTGCGTTCAAATTTCCACCACTCAAAGATTATGTTTTGCTCACCTAATTGGCGTAGAGAGCCATGAGCAGAATGCAGATACCGCAGGTAATGAGGCAATTATAGTCAGGCTCTCTGTCTGACGAGCCATCTGTCAATTCAACAACCTGTAGCTGCTGGAAGGTGTTTTTCTGTCAAGGTCGATGTCTTCGCCTCGCCGTGGAGACGAACGGCTCGCTCAGATTACAGCGTTGCACAGCTCAACCTGGAATCCTGCCCCTCGTTAGCCTGCGTCAGCGGCGCTTCCTGGGAAGCGCAAACAGCCTCATTTGAAGACATAAATTCAAACGATGTTCTATAAAATGTGAAAACGGAGGGGAAAATGAACAGTAACCCTAAAAAGACATGTAAATTAAGGATTCAATCACAAGAACGTCATTCATAGTTCTAAATCTTTTTAATGTCTATGTGTCTTATTTTGCTCAACTATCTTAAAATGTTTCACCTCAAATTTGGCGTGATTACCGGTGAGGAGCCGTGAAAGAACACCACCATTGAAATGAAAGAAAATGGGTTTTTTTCAAGCAGAATATCTGACATTTGCTGGCTCAGGATTCTTGATTATCAGCATCCGTTGCTTTTTTCCCCCTTTTTTTAGTTGTTGTCATTTTGGGCTTTGGACTACTGGATGGACTCAAGAAGCAACGTGAACATTTCACACTTGAACCTGTCTTTTGACTTCAGTGTAGAACCCCCAAGTCTGACTGACACACCTGAGTCTTGTACAACTGCATCAGTGTACTGAGGTTGTACTTGTACATCATGTGATGCAGTAATCAACATTCTGAGTGGATTTGATTTCTATGCTTCGCAGCTCAATCTTTTAATCCATTTGTTTGTCCAACACAGAAACGGATCGACAACACGTGTGTGGTGTTAGGACTGAGAAAGTGTCTCATCTGGTATGTGCCGGATGTTCTTCCATCTTGAATCTGATTCAACAACATTATCATAATGATGACACCTCCCACATCAGAACGTTCCACGGGGCAGGTTGTTTGTGAGGAGGGTTCTACTCTCAATGAGAACACGGCTGGTAAACAGTGGTTGGAAAAATATGCCAAGCTGAATTGAAATGTGCGCAGTCCTCGGAAAACCGTTCGTTTACACTCATACGGAAAATCACCGTATTCAACGTAGGAAAGGACGCTACTTCACTCAAAAAGTACATTTTCCTTTCAAGTACTTACTAAAAGGTATCAGCATGTACAGTGAGGTAACCAGTTGTGTCAAGATGTCTTGTAATCTCATAATATGTCAATATGGACAGTTTCACTGTTGTTAGCTGTCAGTCTCCATTAGCTTCGAGCTAACGTGGCTGGCTCTTTCTGCATTCTAGAGTCACGAGGGAGAGATGCAAGAAAAGAAAAGAAAAGAAAGAAAATAAGGCAAAATACATTTAATGGCTGGAGCATCACTTTTCAAAGTCAAAAGAATGAGTTTCCATACATCCCAGAGAGCGTGTGAGCTGCCATGTCACTTCCTGATTTTGGTTGTATTCTTTATTCTAACACTTTTCCAACCCTTGCACCCACACACACACACACACACACTCACACCATCGGTGATGCAAAATGCGTAGACACACTCAGGCACAACATGGCCACTTGGGCATTTCGCCTCACCACAGTGTAATGAGGGTCATTTCTCGCCACCAGGCTGAAATATCTTCCCTCCTCATGAGACGTCTCCAGTTAGCCTGCAACCTTTTGTACTAACACAGTGATTCACATTTTTCTGTAGCTGATATTTCTCTTGCTGTGTCTTGCCCTTCTGAGAGTTTAATTCCATTATTTCCACTTTGCCAGGGAAAGGGGCAGTTCATTAAGGCAGGAAAGACGGTTTAAGGAGGTGAGGTGTGAAAGGTGAGACGCACCAACAGGTGAAGAGATGAGGATTCTAATATGTTTCTCTTTCATGCACTGGCAGGGCCGGATCGTGATGGTGCTCTGTTTGGATACGAAGCTGTGCCGTGACAGAGGGCAACGTGGGTAAAGGAGACATGCGATACCCAGCCCTGCACCATCGCCACCTCTTTCTGGGAGGGGCTTTGTTGCTTCTCCTCGCCAGCTCAGCCCTGAGCTGCCCTGCCCGATGTGAGTGCTCGGCCCAGAGCAAGTCGGTGAGCTGCCACCGCAAACGCCTGACCACTATCCCTGAGGGAATTCCCATTGAGACGCGCGTCTTGGATCTCAGCAAGAACAAGCTACGCATCATTACACCAGACAACTTCTCTTCGTTCCAGCAGCTCGAGGATCTGGATCTCAGCGACAACCTCATCAGTGTGGTGGAGTCCAACTCATTTCGTTCTCAGCTTGCTCTCCGCTCACTAAACTTCCGCAGTAACTTGCTCCAGCTGGTTCCTGTCGGTGTGCTGTCAGGCCTGACCAACCTCACCCGCCTTGACCTCAGCCACAACCGACTGGTGGTTCTTCTGGATCATGCCTTCCAAGATCTGCGCCGGTTGACATCTCTAGAAGTGGGTGACAACGAACTGGTCTTTGTCTCTCAGCGGGCCTTTACAGGATTACTAGGACTCCAGAGTCTGACTCTGGAAAGGTCTAATCTGACGGTGGTCCCTACAGATGCTCTGGCACATCTGCACAGCCTGGTTGAACTGCGCATGCGCCATCTGAGCATTAGTTTCCTGAAGCCTTTTTCTTTTAAGAGGCTCTCACGTCTCCGCCGACTAGAGATTGATTACTGGCCCCTGCTGGACACTCTCCCTCCGTTCTCACTGCACGGCCTGAACCTCACGACCTTGTTCATAACCAACACCAACCTGTCTGCCTTCCCTGGTGCAGCGCTGCGCACCCTGCCCTACCTCACGCATCTCAATCTGTCCTACTGCCGCATCCAGCACATACACCAAGGAGAGCTCGGCCCACTCCCACATCTGATGGAGCTCCGTCTCCAAGGGGCTCAGCTGGTTTCTATCGAGCCTTTTGCATTTGAGGGCCTCAAATCTTTGCAACTACTAGATGTGTCACAGAACCGCCTGGACTCTCTGGAGAGGGGAGTGTTCGCTTCACCAGACAATCTCCAGAGACTTTGTCTGGGTGGAAACCCATTAGTGTGTGACTGCAGATTGCTTTGGTTGCTAAATAGCCACAAGCCCCCCTCCCTGCATATTCTAGACATCCAGCCTGAGTGCAGTGCCCCCGAGCACCTCATAGGAAAACCGCTGCGTGATCTCAAAGAACCACTGGTCTCCAGGTACATGACCTGCACCAAGCCACGGATCGGACCCAACACAACCCAGCTGCTGATGGCTGATGAGGGTCAGCCTGTGCGTCTGAGCTGCATGGCAGAGGGAGCGCCGCAGCCTTCAGTGGTCTGGATTACACCTCACAGACGCTACATCACAACCAAGAGCAGTGGCAGGGTGGAGGTCCGAGCAGACGGGACCCTGGAGATCAAGGCAGCAGAGCTGCATGACAGCGGAGTGTATTTGTGTATCGCCAGTAACCCTGCTGGCAACGCGAGCCTGTCGGCCTCTTTAGCTGTGAAGAGCCTGGGCAACGGGGAAAGATCTCACTATAGCAACAGGAGCTCAAACCATTTGACAGACTCTAACAGCACGTGGGCAAACGGGACGCTGCTGTACAACATGACCACGCCCATAGACATAAAGACCATCATCATATCTACAGCTATGGGCTGCCTGTCCTTCCTAGGCGTGGTCATCTTCTGCTTCCTGCTTCTATTCGCTTGGAGCCGAGGCAAAGGACGTCACAAGAGCAACTTTGATATCGAGTACGTCCCACGCAAATCCAACGGGGCGGCGACCGAGGTGTCAGAAACAAGCGGCCCCCGACGGGTCAACATGAAAATGATATGAATCGGATGCAGACGGACACACACAATAGCAGCAGCAGCAACACAGTGCACACATATCAGCTGACAAAGATGTTTTTCTATGACACAGTGGATTTGTGACAAATGAAAATGATGTACTAATATAGTGGGTGTCGATATGAAGGTGATCTTGTGATCATGTGAATATAAAAGTGATATATGAACCCGTAGATGTGTTTATATGAAATAATGTTCTCATACAGTACATGGAATATACTACTATAACCAACATATCAATATGGGAGTGATTTAGTGCTGCACTAGGCATGTGTTTCAGTGGTGATGTGATGAGTAATGATGTTGTCGACTCACCATGACATCAAAGTGAAGGACGGCGCCGCTGGGAGTGATGGGGGACATCTTTGTTTGGCAGCGGAGCTATCATCGCTGCTACATGTCAGGACTAAATTGTCTAATACCCATCTTAGCTGCAGTATGAAAGGCGTGTGTTGTGTTCATGTGTGCGTGCGTACGTGCGTGCATCGGTGTGCGCATGTTGCATTTGTGTGTTTCTTTGTGCATGTGCACGCATTGCCTTTCTTATTGAATGGAACAGTTACAAGGGCGGGGGTCCAAAGCGTTTTTCCAGGCCTTTGTTCTTGTTGAGGTCACGTTACGACAGTGTTGTCACTGTTGAGGGTTCTCTACTGTGTGTTTGTATGCAAAAATCACTCTTATGATACTCAAGAGAAATTCTACATCAGTTTTCAACATTAGATGGAGATTTTTCTAAACTCTTCTACACCCTCATCAGGGTCCCAAATTAACTTCTTAGATCACCAGCCAAATGTCTGCTCGACTAAAAATACTACCCACCAAATGTTTTTACCCGACAAAAAAAGAAAACTTCCTGTGTACAAGCTTTCAGTGTCGCGCATCATCCCACCACGACAACACACTGAGGTGGTGAATAAAGCAGTGGTAATGAATCGTGTTTTATATTTATAATATTGAGTATTTAACAGTGCAGGACAGCCTGATGACTGCAGGGAACAAGTTGAGTATGTTGTTACATTTTGAGGAATGGGATCAATATGTTGTTTCGCTGTGTGATTATTAAAAATGCTGTAGAGGAAGCAGAAGAAGACAGTGATGACAAATGTGTTTCAGCAGGGGAGGACAAGAAAAGCTCCGTCTTATTAAACCACCTCCCAGTCCTCTATGAGGCGCACCGTGACATCACTCGTCACAGTCAGAACCGGCGCTTCACACTCGTGAGCTCCAGAGTTGAGCTCCGTTGACGTGTCCTGCAGGGTGAAAGAGTTTGGCTGCACCTTCTACTAAGCCCATGTCTGTAACACGTTACAGGTATGCACATTGTGTGTCATAATTATAGACACAGGTTTCATAGAGAGTGTAACCAACGGTCCCAGAGCAGGTGTGGATCAGCTCGGCTTCACAGGTGTAGATCAGCTAGTCTGCACAGGTGTAGATCAGCTAGTCTGCACAGGTGTAGATCAGCTCATCTGCACAGGTGTGGATCAGCTCGTCTGCACAGGTGTGGATCAGCTCATCTGCACAGGTGTAGATCAGCTAGTCTGCACAGGTGTAGATCAGCTCGTCTGCACAGGTGTAGATCAGCTCGTCTGCACAGGTGTAGATCAGCTCGTCTGCACAGGTGTGGATCAGCTCGGCTGCACAAGTGTAGATCAGCTCGGCTGCACAGGTGTAGATCAGCTCGTCTGCACAGGTGTGGATCAGCTCGTCTGCACAGGTGTGGATCAGCTCGGCTGCACAGGTGTGGATCAGCTCGGCTGCACAGGTGTGGATCAGCTCGTCTGCACAGGTGTGGATCAGCTCGTCTGCACAGGTGTGGATCAGCTCGTCTGCACAGGTGTGGATCAGCTCGGCTGCACAGGTGTAGATCAGCTCGTCTGCACAGGTGTGTCTGCCCAGCTGCACAGGTGTGTCTGCCCAACTGCACAGGTCTCAGCCTGGAGACATCTGATCAGTTGAGTTTTCAACGAAACCACACACAACATCTACCAGCATTTGGTGGGTGGCGGGTGTTAATTTCGGACCCTGCCCTCTGTAATTAACACGTGAAGTCTGAGCTCCGTGGTGACGTTCGCTCCAGCTACACGCCTCCCAGCACACAGGACTAGTCAGGGGTGTTACCAGGAGGGAAAGATCCAGCTATAAAAATGGCATGTTTTATAACGTAATAAATCATAGGTGGTTTTTCCTGCCAGACAAATCCCCTGATACGATATAAAAGAAGTCGGTGGCCGAACACGATGGCAAAGATTAACTGTTTTTCTTTGGGATGAGACAAAGTTGAGCCTCACTGATTTATGGCTTGAATTTCCCTCCTCCCTCGCTCCTCTTTCATGGCACCACTTCAGTTCTTCCCTGGAGTACCGAGGTTGTTTCATAGGTGGCAGTTTGAAAGTTCTAGTGGAATCTTGTATCGTTTGTTTTGTTTTTTTTTGGTTTATTTGGTTACAAAAATATTTTAAATGTTTAGAGGAAAAAAACAGTAAAACATTTAAGGGCAATCCTTTGTAATGCAGGGATGTGGGTGTTAACTTGTGTGAACCTGTTGTGATAAAAATATTCAAGGTTGTATAATTGTTTTCATATGACAAATTTATGGGTATATTTTCAAAAGAAAATAAATCTCAATCATGCCCCTCAAATTGGGATTCCAGTAGTTTACATTTCTGCTTAGTGGCTTTCACGTGATGCATTTGAAACCCTGACATTTGAATGATGAATTCCCTCATGATCTTTTTAAAGTTTCATATATTTACTCATGATAGTTTTGTGTCACTTGTATTAAAGCCAAGTCATGACTTCTCCAGCGTTCCTGGATTTCTGCTTCTGAGGTCACAACGAACAACAACCCTTGGTTTACATGAACCCGTCATCGGCTCTCCAGAACCCAGTCGCTTGTCACACACGACACCATCAAAAGTTAAATAGCTCATCAGGATTACATTCAAAAATAAGTAATGAGATTACAGTTACCTTGGCAAGGTTTACTTGCTAACTTTTTTTTTCTGTTACATCTTCAAAATGAGGCAATTTTGGGGAAGCATTTTTAGGGTCCATCGGCTCCGATGATGCTAACACGTCCCACCCACTACCAGCCGCCGTGCTAAGCTACCAGCTGTGATGCTCTGATTCTGAGAAGGCTGAACGTCGATGGCGTCACCCAAAAAGTTGCCATGTTCCTTTCAGACTCATGACCAGTCAGCTTTCCCATCAGCCTCATCTGTGCTTTGTGATTACGGCTAATTGGTCAATCATAGCCCTAACAGACTGTAATGCTATCAAGTACAATTATATAACAATTACAGTCATTTAAAATAATCTCTGATCTGCAGTGTGGAAGCAGGATGAGCCAAATGCAGTGAAACAAGAGGTCATTATTTCTTAAACAAAGAAACACACGCAGGGTCACAGGACCCACTGGCGAGACAACAAGACACCAGCACAGCTTGACCTGCCAGAACGGCGGAGACGACCTGAAAAGACATCAGACGCAGGAGGGTGAACAAAGGAACTGAAAGAAACGACAGAGTCAAACACAAGCAGAGTAATGAGACAATCAGTAAGAGGCGGTAACATGAGGGGAGGTGACAAGCTGAGTGGTTGGTGGGGGTGAAAACAAGACGGGACAAGTCTGGTTGAAGAGATTCTGGTGTGTGCTTCCAAGCACTCACTAATTGTTTTCTTGAGCTCACTAAGATGTTTTTCCCTCCTGCATTTCTTCTTCGTGAATTGGGGACCAGGTTAATCCAGACTCTAAATTGACCGTGGGCGTGACTGTGACTGTGAATGGCTGTTCGTCTCTGTATGTTGGCCCTGCCATGGACTGGCGACCTGTCCAGGGTGAACCCCGCCTCTCGCCCGTTGACGCTGGGATAGGCTCCACCCACCCTGAATAGGAATAAGCGGAAGACAATGGATAGATGGATGGACTCCAGGAAGAGCTAGCCATGCTTATTTAGCTCGGCGCTAACTGAGACTGACCGCTAACAACTGTCCAGAAACGTCCGTTCTCTAACTCTCCGGGTCGCCTGGTGTCATCCATGTCTTCCTAATCCAGGTGGATGATCACTAATCCACAAACATTTTTAGCTAAAAAACTGCAACACTTCCTGTTTGGTGCTACCATGACTATTACGCTAACTGGTCCCAGGAAACAAACTGCTGGTGGTTAAACGGATATTTTTTTGTGTAAAATGTGGCTTTAACAACAAATCTGAGCATGAGCCGTGTCGTGATGAGGCCCAGTGTGGTTACAGGCTGGTCTGGGATCTGTTGCAGGACGCGTTCATGAGGTCTGGAATTGGTAAAACTGTGACTCCATGCAGCTTCTTGTTGTTCACTGATCAGAAAACATCCAAACTGGGACACATGAGGGGAAAAACATCAGAAGTAGGACACGAGAGCAGCGTGTGTGAGTGCAGCCTGTAGTCAGGCAGCACACGACCTGAGACCTACTAAGACGAAGACCTACATGTTGGTGTGACCCACCTACGGTCCCATCAATGCCGCTCCCCTGGAACGCCTCTGCCCTCCACCTGACAGGGCGATAAAAGGGAGCGTTGATGTAGCATCCTGCCCTCACGGTGAGCCTCGTCTTCAGACAGCACAGGCTGTTATCGTGAAGAGAAGCTCTGTCTTCTGTCACACAACATTAAAGCCGCTTCTGTGGCAGGAGGAAGATCAAAGCCCTCAAATAGGCTTTTACTGTTTACAGTGCAGGTTTTCTTTTCTGCTGTAAAGAACAGAGAAAAGCGTTTTCTCCCATCTGGAGTGACCGTCATCCGTCTCCATGTTCACGCAGTTGAGCTGATCAGGTGGTTGAAGGGATACTTTGACCAGGAAGTGTGTTTTGTCTATCAAATACTCACAAACTCAAAATAAATAAAATAGATTACACGTCATGCGACATCTGGATTAAGACCTGGATTAGACCAGTTACTAAACGGATGTTTTTGAACAGTTGTTACCTGTCAGTCTCCGTTAGCATCAAGCTAAATATACGTCGCTGTCTCTTTCTGCATTCTGGAGTCGTTAAGAAAAAATGCGGTAGGACACAAAAAGTCTTTGTGAGAACTTGAAAGGTAAAATACCTGTATTCACCTGCCACCTTTTCAAAAAAAAAAAAAGCAGATCAAAGTGATTTACAACAAAGACAACATTGAAAACACGTTAAAAGAGAATATTACAGGAGAATAAAAACCCAGAATGCCTTTCAGAAGATGGAAATTTCAATAAAATTACAGTTAAATCAAGGTTAAGAAGAACAAAAGACCAAAAAAACCATACAATTACAGAGAACATGAAGTGAGCAGAAGCAGAGAACAAGGCCAAAGCTGAGTGAGGGGGATCTGTTGAAGCTTTCTTACAAAATGATAGGAATTTAAAATTAAACATTGTTTTTTCCCCCAAATTTTTAATTTTGTGGGGAAAAACCAACTCCATTGTTTCATGTGCGAAATGTAAAAAAATGTAACTCAAGTGTACAAAACTAAATCGTCTCAGTGATGAGGAAGACGGTGCTGTCCAGGTGCTGGTGGCGACCCCGGGACTCAAACCTGAATCCAGCTGCACAGTTCCCCTCCCGTTTGCCCATCAAAGCCACACGGCTGTTGTTTCTGGCTACGTTCTCTCTTCTGGGTTGTCGCTGATCATCATACTGGCCACATTTCACTGTCTGGTTGCTCCAGACGCCCGCGCTGTTGGGATGCATGCTTCATCGTAACCCGATCGATAAAAATATTGGTCTTGGGCGCAGCAGCTACCCTGCGAGCCCCGGGGCCAGCCGATGATGTAGAGACGATAATGAAAGGTCAGCCGCTAATCGAGCTGGCCGGCAGAGACGGCAGGTTCAGGCCCAGCGTGACCCGAGGGGGACCGGAGCTGTAAAAGTGTAATGCGTTAGCCTGATGAGTTTGACGGTGCTGCTGTTGCTCTGGTAGTGACAGGCTTCTCTCCTCCGACCATCCATCAGCATGAGGCAGCAGCCCATTACTCCTCCCATCTCTCTTCATTCAAACAATGTTGAAAACTGAATTGCTTCATAATCAGGAGAGATGCATTTTTAAGCTTGGTTCCGTGACGTGTACTCTCTGCTCTGCACCGCACGAAAGATCAGCCCTAATGACTCAGTAACTACGGCAACAGATGGAGGCCTGATATGATAAACAGCATAACATCACGGTTTCTCTTCTTCTACGTGTTTGTGTCTGTAGCACCGCAACAGAAGAAATCAGCCGACCATTTTAAACAGAATAAAAACACATTATTCCTGATAAATAACATGTGTTCAAACATTTGTAATTTAATTTATTAAATCAGACTGAGCTGGGGAGATCACGATAAACAAAGCTAATCTCAAACTTCCTCAATTTCTGATATTTTTCATTGCTTTAGCTTTATTTTTGTCTTTTCTCACCACATTGAATTAATACTTTTAGCACGTTTTGTGTTTCAAGTTGTGAAAAACTTGACTTAAACACAGAAAGACGTTTTTTTTTCACCACTTCCCACGACGCTACCATGAACTAGCGCTGAACGAGACGTGTTCCTGTCAGTTTAGTCTCCAGTCGAGGAGTTTGTGGATCACTCATCACTCATCTGGATTAAGATGACCTGGATTATACCGGACAAGCTGGAGAAAGCACAAATGGATGTTTTGTTACAGTTTAGCTGCTGTTAGCCATCATTCGCCGTTAGCATCAAGCTAAATGCACGTGGCTGGATCTTCCTGCATTCTGGAGTCACAGAAGTAACAGCGGAGGAGAAAACCCCCTAGTTAACTCAAGACTGCCACTCGTGAGTACTTGGAAGGTAAAATACTTTTTTTGGGTTCAGAATCACTGTAACGATGGGGAGGAAGAATGAGCCTCATTTTTTCTTAAAGGTTTTCAAGGCGCTTGTGTTTCAGCGTCATTTTAAATCTCATCACCGGTGTGTTTCTGGCCTTACAACATTTTCGCACCTTCTGTTCTGCAGTTTTCACTTCAAATGTGACTCTCCTCTCATGTTGGGAACAGAAGAAATGATGTCTAATAGCTTCTTCTGTAAGCCACTTAGAGGGTGGATGTCCACAGTGCCGCTTCTCAGGCGGTCAAAGCACCAACATGGCAGCAGCTAATCTGTGACTTTGGCGCAGCTATTTCTGTCACCACCAGAGAAAATGACTCAAATGCAGAAATCTCCCAGGGAGCCAAGGACAAAGTTCACAATGTGAGTTTAATTGATTACTCATGCTGGAACACAGGATTAGAAGGAGGAGCAGGCAATGAGGGAAAAAGTCCTATAACAAGATCAGTCGACGACAGAAGCACAGCGGCATCAAGGACACATCCACACCCATCTAGCTTCCATGTCCTGTCTCCTGAGATGCAGACAGTCTGACTCCAGAACAACGGGCAGGACAGGTTCTCAGGGCTGAAAATACAACACGTGTGTTTGCCTTTTAAGTTATTACAAATGTGCATCAATTAGAGCCCAGCTGTTGGTATTATAGCTCATGTTTTTTATCTCCAGTCCAAGTGTTTGTGTGTGACTGAACACACAGCTGGATAGAGATGATGTGGATTGTAGCGGCGGATGTGCTGTCAGTGCCACAGTTAGCAGTCAGTCTCTGTTAGCGTCAAGCTAACGGAGTTCTACATGCTAACGTCACAGGTGTGCTGCCTTGGAACATGAATGAGGTACCTGTCTATGTCGGGAGCCTCGCAACAAGGCAGCAAACATCCATCTAGAATGCTCCATGTCTTCATGTAAGACCCATCCAACGGAGACCCATCAACCGACAGACGAACACAGGAAGTTAAACAGACATGGACGCACAAGGTATCTACTTTCAAAATAAAACAGGAAACACTGACCTCAGCTCAGTCCATAAAGCATAGAACAATAAAAGTTCCAGGCAGGATCATGACCATTTCCTCTTAATTGGAACTATAACAAGGCTTCATGCCTCACAACCATGACTTTTATTTAATTTGTCAGAGATGGCGACCAACCTCACCCTGCTCTACTGAAAGAGCGCCACTCATCCCGTCTCTGAGGAACCGCCCCATTATAATACAGCTGATGGCGAGTGTCATCGAGTGGCAGCGTGTGACAGATGAGAGTAATAACAGAACAGAAGCACATCATACGGCGAAGGGAGTGGACCTTCAGGGCTCAATTGACTTGATACGTCATCTAGGACGGGTTTAATGTGACGTCATTATACTGACGTCTCCCTGGAGTTGAATTAGCCTGGGAGCTAATAATATCCTGCCCTGCTGTGTGACGAGTGTAAAATCACCTCCAGGCGTGCAGTGCTGAGGCACTGAGGCGATGGCGGGTTGCGGTCAAATTGGAGGCGTCTTCTGGGTTCATTCTTGGTGTGACTGCAGCAAAAACTCATAACTTTATCTTGAAGGATGAAGGACGGCCAGACGCACATCATCTACATAAGTGCATTGTATTAGTTTGTGTTAATTCTTTTTTTTTTCACTGTTGCGCTGTAGTTAGCCAGTAAGTGAGATGAATGATGATAAATGATTAATTTGTGAGTTATGACTCCCTGCCCCGCTCCCTCCCGCAGACACTAAATCACACAGAAAGAACAGCAAAGATAGGTGCTGATTAATTCAAACATTAATTCTGCGTACAACAAGCCCCCCAGTCAGCTCTAAATAGGCCCATTGTTCAACTGGAAGTCGCAACACACACTTCTCTCTCCACGCCAGCGGTGTTGTTGGCGAGACGCCCATTCATTGTTGGCTTCTGGGTGGCGGCTGCAGCCGTCACTTGTGTGACCTGCAAACCTGGACATCAACGTGATAGCAGACTTTAATTAATAGCAATTAAAACCGTTGAACATGCAACAAAACTCTACCTGTTCAAACTGAACCAGGAAGCAGCTGGTTTGGCTCAAAGAGATGAGGCAGAAGTCAGAGCCTTGAGCGGATGAAGAGGTCGCTGCCATGCTAAGAGGGTCAGGGGGGCTAATTAGGCGGAGTGAACGACGGCGACCTGAAGGGGTAAATTCAATTACCAATAGAATGAGAGGCATAAGAAGAGCAGATAAAACACAGAGATATGAGCTGGTGAAAGTTTAATTTTGTCAACTTTAAGTTCTGAAATACCTGAAGATAAAATCAAATGTACCATTAGCAGGATTTGGAAGCTCGTTACTACACAACATGGGTGGATGCCGCGCATCGGCTCGATCCTTCAATACTAGCGAACCTTTCCTACAAGCCAGGCTCATCGTAGGTGAAAACACCTCCATGCCTCTTCCAGGACCGGCTGACGCATCTCAGCTTCCGCCATCTTGCTGAGAACCTCTAACCTACCCAGACTGGTGGAAGATGTCTGACGTCTCTTTTGGACGTTGGTATGAAAGACGTCTGTCTCACCTCCCAGATCCCTGCCTGCTGCTGCTGGAGGCTGCAGGCCTGCAGAGCCTCAGGCTACACCCTCAGCATCTGTATTAGTATCAGAACTCGTAGTATTCGTATTAGTGTTCTCCGTACTGACATTGACATCAGCATGACATTAGTACTACCATCAGTACGAGTACTTTGATGCTCGTATAATGCTGAATGTCATTGGTGCTTCAGTAGCTGGTAGATTATTGGCAGCTCCTTTACAATTATTGTTGTTGTTATTGTTTGTTGTGCGTCCTCTGTCCCTCTGTGTCTTTCTCACTCTTGTCTTCCTCCTTCAGTCTTGTTCACAACCCTCCTGTCATTTATTCTGTCTCTCTTGTCTCCGTCCCTGTCCTCTGTCTCTCTCCCTCCAGCAGGTCAAAGCAGACGTCTGTCCCCATGGAGCCTGGATCTGCTCCACCTTCCTGCTGGTAAAGGAAGGTTTTCATCTCCGCCGTCTCAGATGAGCTTGCTAACATCGTTAGCTTGTGTCAGGTAAAGAAAAGCAGATGTCCAGTCAATACGATACTGATGATGACATGAGTCATCGAATGTGTCAGCAAACTATATTAGAATGTTTCAGAGAACGTCCTCCTGCCTTTGAGAACATTATAGGAATGCTGAAAACATTTCTAGAACACTGTGGTGATATCACGTCAACTGTTCTAGCTGACAGGCAGAGTGACGACGTTGGCGCTCTCGCTGCTCTGCCAGTAAGATAATGAGTGTCGGTGTGCCGGGCTCGCCAGGGTAAATGCCTCCATACGTCCTCGCCGCAGCAGGTGTTGCTACAGGAGCACCTCTGGAGGGAGAACCACTCTTAATAACCAGTAAACCTGCTCAGCTCTTCCACTAAAAGGAAGCAAAAAATGCAGGAGAAGAAGCAGAGCTGCATGTTTCATGTTTGATGGTTAATAAAAGACACCGGGGGAACCCGCTCAGCTACCTGGGCTTGGCTCGCCTCCAAAGTCTGTCACCGTCTGAAAGGGCTGGAGCTCCCTTATTGCTGTAGGAGCGTATAGGAAGGGTGTCTGGAGGAATTTAAATCTGTAAAAGTGAGACTGGGCCTGACACTGAACAGTGTCTGAAGGCTCAGTGGTAATAAGAACAGCAGGGTCTAGGCAGTAATGATCCCCTACAGATAGAGCGCAACACATAAAGAGCTCCGTTATCCAAGAACGTTTGTTCATGCAAGTAATTCAGCCGGACACGTCTGCAAATCACACAAAACAAAACAGCCACACAAGAACGCTGATGGTGATTTTAGACGACCGCTCCTATAATTGCTGCTCATGCAGAATAAACCACGATGAAGGAAGAATCCAGGCGACCGGCGCCGCGTCTGGACGTGGACAGAAGTCGGTTCTGTAACTCATATGTGAATCGTACAGACACAATTAATGGGATAAGTTTTCATGAAAAAAAAAGTTTTGTGCCCTGTTAGTCTGAATTAATGAGATAATGATCACATTAATAATAATTATCTCACTAATTCAGAAAATTCTGAATAAGCCAGTTACAATTTTCAAGGAAAAGAAAAAGTTGGACTTGTTATTTTAAATTAATGACATCAGCAGCTGATGAGTGGTTCACGTTCATCAGCTGAGTCATGATGTCCAGTATGTTCTTTTACATAATTAGTTAAAGTTGTAGGTAATATCATTTTGGGGGGGGGGGGGGGGGGCACTCCCCCTCAAGGATCTCCCCCTCAAGGATCACTCCCACCATCAAACAGGGATTAAGGAACTGGCCATAACGTGTGATGAGCTGAATAATCTCTGCTGGCAGAGGTGAGATTGGATCAGTGACAGACAGGCTTGGTCGTGACAGTAAAAATATTGTCCTCCAGCCATGATTCTCAAACTGGGGTTTGTGTACTCTCAGGGGTACGCCCAGGTACATCAATCCGGTCTCTCCTCTCAAAACCTTTCTGGTAGGTTTTTTTTTCGCTCCTGCTGCTTCTCCTCAGCTTCAGGGGAGCTGTGGTCTTGACCCCAGAAAACCCACGATGGAAGAAACACCTTTCAGTGAACAGTTACTACTAAAGGTGACAGGAAAGACGGTGGCGGCGTGTGTTGAAGTAGATTGTGGAGCACAGATAGAGGACAGAATGGGAAAAGCTGGGGGAGCTGTGCTGCTGCTGCGGCGCACCGCGGGGAGATGAATTAGATGACACATGAAAGGAAGACGGGAGCGACTGTAGCAGGACGGCTGCGGAGACAGAATACCTCCGGTGGAATGAGGACTATAAAACTGCAGCCAGTCACTGATCAGCTGGGGGAGCATGTGTGTGCATCATCACGCCCAGTCTGAGAGAATAAACAAACGTTAGCTGCAGATAGCCAACCTAGCATTTAACAGGGGGTGACCAGACAGCTCCAGTATAAACACATGATGTAAAAATAGTCCAGCAGAGGCAGGTGCTTTCAGGCTCGCCGCTCACGGCACGTCACACAAAGCGGGACGAGCTCTCATGAGGCATGAAATCCCAACACAAACACAGCTAGCAGGGCTGGGCTGCACGCTAACTGGTGTCATCACACAAGCGCTCCTGTTAGGAGACATGAAAGCAGCTCATTCACAGAGACAGGCAGACGTGTTGTACAAGCCCATCACAACCTGTCACAGGTGTGTTTGCATGTGATCAAACCTGAGCTGATGCGGGAGGTCGGGGGTTGGCATCAGTCGTCAGGCTGACGGAGGCTCGTTCAGGTACGATTACTCTGATTGCCAGTGCAGAATAAAGGGTTTTGTGGTCCGAACCTGCCTGGGAGCCTGCGCACGGCGGAGCTGCAGTTATTGGTTCTGATTCTGACGGAAGTACTGAGGTGTCAGCTCACATCCTGACCCATCTTGGAGGACTTCTGAGAGAATTTAGTGCCATTTAATGTTCATATAATATAACAGAATACAACTCAGAAAAAGCTGATTGACGTAATTTATTGTCAACACTCAATAGACGATGTTCCTCCAAGTGTAAATGTACTCGTAATGGATATCATAATGCTGTTACATCATCTGAGGGTCCGGGTCTGTCTTTGAGACGGTTCTAGAGGGGTTCCGTTCATGCGTCTGTTCATGTGTCCATCCTGGAGCGCTTTCGTTGAACTCATTATGCTGATTGGTCCATGGCAGCGAGCGACGGGGAGAGAAAATGAGCCTCTTTGAAGTTCGGTCCTTTGAATGAGGACCTGGGTGCTTGTTATTGTGGCCCGCCTCAGACCTGCTTTGAAACCAGACAAAGAGATCTGGCTTATTATCGCCCACTAGCCCGTTCATAGGTTTTCTAAAAGGGAGATGTAATTATTCTGGCAGGATCAGCCTGACAGAGCGCGATGGTGACCATGACAGACTTTGGGTCTCTGAGATCTGACATGATTCATCGTTGTCGCTCTGCTTCCCACTGTATTGTCAGTATTTTATGTTGATTCATCGTACGTGTCATCGCGCCCAACACAGCATGTCCTGGATGTGTCTGCTCAGCCAATATGTGTGATATTTTCTGATCTACCCACAGGTACGTGGAGGGGAGAGGGGGAGAGGGGCAGGCAGGAGGAGGCAGCTTGGAGTGGTGCAGGCCCTGGAGGCTGCTCCGAGGCCCGGCTCGCTCCATTTCTTGTGGCCATGTAGGTTAGTGTGGAAAAGACTAAACTGACCTTAATGGATGCAGGCGGCGGTCATCTGAGCCTCTCTGTCTAATGTCAGATGAGACGACGTTGCGCTGTCAGCCGTCTCAATCACGTCTCCCTCAGCAAAAACAGCGACGCTAATGAAGTGGAGCACAGATCCAGAGACAGACTCCCGAACCTCGGGGCGTTCTGCACAGATCCCTGCGCCGTCATCAAATTAGCTCCCTCTCCTTAAAACCACCAATTAATTGTATTAGCAATTCATGAGGTGTTTGCTGTGCCAAACACATTACACAGTCATTTGAAAAGATTTACTGAGATGCGATTAAGTGACTTGACTTGAGACGATAATGAGATGTGATTTTTATTTGAATGTAAAATGATTAATGGAGGTTTTTTTTTACTGTTTGTTGCAACTGCAAAGACTTTGTAGTTCAAATTTCCCAAAGAAAAAGAATTTCAAAAAAAGAAGGCACGCAGTCAGCTTGAAATTACCACTGGTGCCTGTTAGGAGTTCACAAATCCCACATGCAGAAAAAAACGGAAAAGGGATGTTTTCATTGTTGAGCAAATTCTCTAAACGGAGGCTGAGGGCCCAGATCAGCACCCACCATGGCGCCAGGCTAAATACTGCCTATGAAAGTCATGCTTTATTTTTACTACAATTAAAATTGATAAGTATCTTTATCACATGATACTTGATGTAGTTCTTGTTACCAAATGTGAAAAAAACTTTCATGCACCACATGTCAGGATTCAACCCTGCTGTGTCCGTGTGCGTCGCTAGCCTTCAAGCTAGCAGCTGTTTCTGACGTGCTGACCTGCTAACGGCCACTGACATTGGTACAAACATGGCGAACACATGCAGAGCTCCAGTCGGTCTGACAATGTGGTCGCTTGACGCTAAAGGCACACTTAGTTGGACTTCTAGGAATGATGAACAGGGTCAGGCCCATTTCTCATCTGTATGCTAAGCTAAGCTAATTATACATTGGCTGCAGCTTCATAATGAATGCGATTGGTGAATCGTCATTTAAATCTGGGCATCTACATTTTTTTTTAAGCTTTGTAACCGTCCTTTGGAGAAGTGCAAGTTATTATTAAAAATGATTATAACAATTCTAAGCTCACCACCGACGAAAATGGTGGAGGTTATTGTTCTCCAGTGTCTACTTTTGATGTGTGAAAGCCATAAAAGTGCCAATTCTGACTTTGCGGCGCTCTCGACGGGAGCCGACAATTATAACAGCGAGGTGACGTAAATATTTGATGGAAACCCTTTTAATTCGCCATGAGAACGATTAAGAATGCAGACTTCTAACCTCGCACGTTTCACTACAGCAGAGTTAATGCACACATCAATAATGTCTGCTTGCTTGTATTGACAGTGTAGCAGCAGTAAATTCCCTCCTAAACCCTCAAAGACAGGTCATAGTAGTGTTAAAAATGGCTTTTCAAATCCGCCATCTGTCATTGTTTTGTTTCTTGCTTCTCTGGAAAACAACAACCTGTGGACATGCAGACGCCCTGACTTATTGGAATCTCTCTCTCACCCTGCTGCTCCAGTAACGCTGCAATATTGTTGCCGGCGTGCAGTCACATCAGCGGGCCGGCCAGGGCGCTGCACAATCGACTGCAGCCGCTGACCTTCAAAACTTCAGCCAGCAACAAAAGCTAGAAGTTCTCAGCGTGCTGCAGCTCTCCGACCGCCGGTGGCGCCACGTCTCAGACCCCGCGAGCTCTCACGCTTCCTCTAAGTCTGCTTCCCTATTAGTGATGTCATCACTATTAGTGATGACATCACGATGCATTTGCACAACTTTGCCACCTCTTCCTGTTTTTACGAGCTCTCCTTGTCTTCACGACTGTTCCATCATGGCGTCGTTCCGTTATTAAACCCGTTAAACTAGCAAGGTTGACACCGTCAGGACTTCAGTATTTCACGCTCATCACGTAGAAATGCCTTTGACAGACGCGTCGACCAGCAAGTCACAACAAAGGTGACCTGTGTGAGGCTCGTCCAGGAGCAGAATGTCACACGTCAGAGAGGTTCTCCGTGTCAGATGGGAGGCGAGGGTTTTGAGGATGATACAGGCTGGTTTTACTGTTGCCTTCTGAAGGATTTCAGAGGAACTGAAGTGATCAAAGTCAGGGAGGTACTGACTGGCACCCGTCCCCCGTTCAGTCTGATTCAGTTGGTCCAGGCTCGGTCCTGGTAGCACCAGAGAGGCCCGGTAACCAACACTGGGAGTTCTGTGTCGCTGTGGGAACGCTGGGTTCGTGCCAGTCTGGTGGTCAGGCTGAAAGAGTCATGAAAGGAGATTTGTTGTTCATCTTCATCGACATTAATCCAGACATCGTTTCCTGGGTTGCTGAGCTCAGAGACCGATTCTCCACGTTATCGTGCATTCACAGAGGAGGACTGTGGAAGGGCAGAGAAAATTCCCCGTGATGAAGGCGATAATGTGGTTGTTAATGCTGGGGGCATCGACACTTCAGGGTCAGATGACCACGTCTGTATTCCTCGACAGCTGACGGTCAGACTCTCGCCTCAGACGTGTAGACGCAACCTGAAGACGGAGTAGAGAAGCTCTATGAAAGTCTTCGCCTGTAGAAAATAGCTGTGAGGTATTTGTACAACAAGAGTTCACTAGTGAGGTTTGCAGTGGTGGATTGCAAGAACCCACAAGAGGCTTAGGCAGAGATTGAAAAAGTCTGATGGAGGAGGATGGACCCCGGCTACAGCCAGGCGCCATCGCTGGCTTGGTGACTGAGTAATCAGGTCTCATCTCCGGCTGTGACATAATAAGAGCTGAGAGTTTGCGGGAGCCTCAGAGTCGCTGATTGGACGTTTAGAAGCAGCACTGTCAGCCGCCCTATTAGCATCTTGCTGAGACTATTAGCAGTGATACTGTCAATTATGTGTGAGCTCAAATGCGTGTACAGTGTGTCCATGAACGTAGCGCTTCTGTCACGAGAGGGCCGGCGGCATCCTGCGGTTCTCTAGGACTGCTCCTGGAGAGGAAAGGCTCAAATTCTGGTAAAGTGGGTGCATAATGTAAAAATGACACATGTATCCACGTGGAAAATAACACAATCCCTCCACACAGCCCTTCCGGTGGAGCCGGGCTCTCTGGGGAGATGTCATGTAAATATATTTTATGATTTAAAGGAAGAGTCAAGAGCGGCTGGTTAATTATTTAGAACCGCAGCTCCACTCTCAGAGGAGGATCCTCAGCTACACTCACTCCCGGGACCGGGCTCCAATCAGTTCAAACTAACAATTTGATGCTGCTTGAACCACAAAATTACGTCACTGACTCCTCGTGTCCCTACCGCCACCTCCGCGGCTCGGTCGCTAGAGGGCGCTGTGCTCAGAGCCGCCGCTGACGTGCGCTGACGTACAGGGAAGTACATCCACGACAACAAACCTGTCTGAGTTCCGCGTCCAGCAGTAGGAAGATGGAATGAAGAAATGTCCACAACAGTTGAACCTTTCGCTTCATAAAGCGTTCTAACGTCGGTAAGAAGTGAGTAAATGTTCGTGTTCTCTGTCTTTGCCGGTTTGTTAACGCCAGCTAGCGAGTTAGCATGATTCCGCCAGAGCTCCTGTTAGTAAACAGGTTAATTCAATTATGCACCGACGTTACTCTGATGACACAAGGTTATACACTCAGGTTGTGTCAGTTTTCTACTCGCAGACCACAAATGTGACCCTACTCCTCCTTTTTTGACGACAAATTCCGTTGTGAAAACGGTCAAATTTGAAGTTCCTGCGTGTCATGGTGTCGTGAGCAGTCCCAGTAAGTCGTGACCGTCCAAACACGTGACAGAGGAGTTGGTGCTGAATTCGGCTCCTGTTCGGCCTCAGTTATTAGTGTTCTCTCCTCTCCAGTTGAAATGTTCATATTCACACCTCCCAAAGCATGGCTTTCATTTAGTTTACTGTAGTTCATTCGTGTGTTTGTGGAGCTGAAAATGCGTGTTCCTGATGGCGTCTTTGAGCCCTGACAGCTTTTCCACGGGTTGTTGTTCACTTCAAGTTCCACAACGGCGGACTGAACCAGAGTCACACCTGTTGTGTTGCCTGTTCGCAGCATCCATAGAGCATCAGTCTCATCATCACGTCTCCGAGGCGCTGCGATGTCCTCCGGCTGTCCACCGCAGTCACCCGCCGTGGCCAAGTCTGAGGTGGCGGTGGAGGGAGAGTGCCCGCTGCTGGCTGCCACCTTTGCCTACTGGGACAACATCCTGGGTCCACGTGTGCGTCATATTTGGGCGGCGAAGGGGGATCAGGTGATGTTCCTCAGTGATGGCGAGGTGACCTTCTTAGCCAATCACACGCTGAACGGGGAAATTTTACGCAGCGCCGAGTGTGGGGCGGTGGACGTGAAGTTCTTCGTCTTGGCAGAGAAGGGTGTCATCATCGTGTCGCTGATCTTCGATGGCGAGTTAAAGGGGGACAAGAACACGTGTGCCTTGTCCATTATTCTGCCTCAGACGGAGCTGGCCTTCTACCTGCCTCTGCACGCCATCTGTGTGGAGAGGCTGAAACACGCCATCCGCAGGGGACGCATTTGGATGCAGAAGGTACCCTCGCTGCTCATCCTCTGACTTCTCAGTCGGAGTCGCACTTTCATCCACATAAGAGGAAGCAAATTTGAGCCTTCGTGCTTGTGATTGCATCAGTTTTAAAGGAGTCTTAAGTAATCTGCCACCTCTTTGTCCGCTGGGGATCAGCTGAATATTAAAGTTGTGTTCTGGCAGCACAGAGGAGTCCGTCAGCTCATGAACTCTGAGCTCCGACAGAGCGCTGGTGGCGAGGTAATAAAGGAGCCAGACACAATGACAGCAACGCAGGGTGGAAACGGGCTTCAACTTTGAATGAACTCAATTAGCACTGCAGACTCTGCTGTCGGTCGTCAGGACGGTTCGTCAGTTCTCCCGTCACTGTTTCCTTCCACGCGCTCCAAAAAAGAGAAGTTGATTAATTATAATAAAATGGTAACGTGTGAGTTTTGTTTCCGTCGATTTACGCCGGATTTCTGTTGGTGGTAGTCGTGTGTGGAGGAAATGTGACGCTAGTATGGGTTGAAATTAAAAGTGTTGATCCTTTGGCGACAGAAGCAAACTGAACAGTTGACGTCTCATCTGATTCAAATGTAGTTTTGTTAAGTGTTGAGAATGAATCGTACCTCTGTGTTTACACCCAGCTGATCTCCAAAAGTGAAGAACATTGACTCTCTGTAGTTCATCAACTACAAACAATGAAGCTCATTCATGAAATGCTCTTACGCACAACTTTACACACATCAGGTTTGTTTTTTGGCCCTTAAGTTCGTCCCTGAGTCACATGGTAAGAGTGCGATTTCTGTTGGCGCTTGGATCAGAGATGTTTTCCTCGGCCAGTGGACGCTGACGCGTCGGCAGGTCGTCTCTGCTGCTCCTCCAGAGTTCACCTGCAGTGGATTCGGACACAAATTCATTCCTTTGAGTTGAAAATTGCAGATGTTCTCGTCCGTCTATCTTGCAGCCTGACAGCAAAACTCACCTGTTCCTTGCTCTCACAGCCTGTGACACCACCCTCTTTGAGATTTGAGTAAAAGTGCTGAGAATAAATACAACAACGAGGTTTTGATAGAGTCGTAGAGGCGATTACCTTCAGCTAGCTTGGCTTCCTTCTGCTCCTTTACAACAAGTCGTATTTTATGTCGTTGGTCACAGTGCAGGTTTATTTTTCAGTTCAGTATTGTTTACTGTCCTTGACAAATCTTAATTTTGTGTTTTTTTTCAGTCTTTTTATTTCTTTTCCTAAAGATGTTACAACTTGCAACATTCATAACTTCATGGCAGAGTTTTTATCAGAGTTGCCGTGATGATGACGGCGTCCTCGTTTGTTTCAGGGCTACAACATCATCTCAGTGTTGAGCTTGGAGATCGTCCCGATTATGGAGCTGCTGGCTTCCATGAAGACACACAGCGTGCCAGAGGATATTGATGTGAGCAACACACACACACACACACATAACACGAACACACACATGCGGACACACACACCATCTCATGATGTAATTTCATAAAAATTAAGTGTTGGCAAAAGACGTACAAAAGCCTAATTAGGTGCTCCAAATATGAAAGATTCATGGTGTTGAGGGCTGTAAGTTCCTCTGACTTTCATTACCCTTGAATCTGCCTTCTGTTCTCACGGTGAAGAGTTGGGGTTGTGTGTAAGAGTAGACCACAAGATGATGTCATCAAGCCAAAATCATTCATACGAAACGAGATACGACGTCATTGATTCCTCCACAGGGAGGTTTGCATGTTCCAGCAGCTCAGAAGCACCGCTGGGGAAGAAGCGCCTGGCCAATGAAAATAGGATGAAATACAAAGGACCAAAAACATAGAATCTACTCAGAAATACTGTCCACCGAGGACTCCATACACAGTGTATACACTTCAGCAGGTACGGATGAAATATTGATATGCTTGGATCCATCATAACAAAGGAAGCTGGGAGCCATCTTCTTTTTTGCAATCATCATTAACACCTTAACTCGTCTTTTCCTGTAAACACATGACCCACGATCACACTGGTGTCAGGTCATCTTTCTACCTGAGAGAATCTCATATGTCCTGATTAATCACGTGATTAAAACCATAATTATTAGTCCTTCGTGGCTTCAAGCCAAATCTACGTGGCTGGCTCTCTGCTGCATGGAGTCACTTAGAGGTCACGCAGGAGGGACAAACGTCTTTGTGGCTTCAAGACTCCTGTTGGAAGGTTAAAGGATCCAAAATGTCACGGTGGCACTGATTGGCTGAAAAGAAAAATAGAACTTCAGATTATTGCCAGATGGGATATTTTAAGCAAATTCTTTGTCCAATGTTAGTTTTTCACACTTTCAGCTGTTCAAATGGCCTCCGTTCCTCCAGGTTTAAATTATGAGGGTTCTCTGCATACATCACCACCACCCAGTGAGAATAAACACATTTGTTCCCTTCTAAAGTGCAAATGCAGTAAAAAGCAGCCTCTCTTGCTGTTCCCTGCACTTCCACAGAAGCACTGTAGCTTTGCATCATGCTCACATCGCAGGGTGTGCAAATGTGCCCATCAGCACTTTTGTCTTTGTTTGCTGCAATTTTAGAAATGACTCATTTTGTTTTGCTCCTGCTGAGCAGATAAAAGACACGGTGCTGAACGATGATGACATCGGCGACAGCTGCCACGAGGATTTCCTCCACAAGTAAGCGCTGCGGTACAGGTGGAGACAGATGATGAACAATGGTCGTTTAACACCCATCAGCCCTCCAATCATGAGTAATGACTCTCCACTTAGCCCACGTTTCCTCCTGAGGAAGGATGAAAGCGCCGTTGCTGTTAGTCTTTGGAGCTTGGACGTTTCTATTCTGGCGACGGAGCTCCGGGTGAACCAGAGTTCACTTCAGCATCCCGCAGAGACGATGAAGCACCTGGGAGCAGGAACTTAGTTTACCTGCTTTCAAGAATATTGAAAGATGATGGAGGCTTTTTATCATCAGACCAACTATTTTACCTGAGATAACGTGTGTTTCAGCTGATGCCTCCACCTGTTGCTATCTCTGCCCGTCTCTACTAGCTTGAGGTCTGCATGGGTCCGCTGAGCTTTTGTGTTAAGGAGAACGGGACAGACAGATGTTCGGACCTTTTGAGAAGAACTCGGGTCTTGATGGTCCGGGATGACCTGGATTTTGTAACTCGCCATCGGCCCTCGATCCAATTAGCATGAGAATTCCTCGTCAGTGAAAGGATTCATTCAGTCATGTCGCAATCGTTAGTGCCAAAAGCTGTCGTCATTAATTGGTGTGAGGCTAATGAAGCTAATTGTTGTGTTCAGGGCCATCAGCTCTCATCTCCAGACGTGCGGCTGCTCGATCGTGGTTGGAAGCAATCCAGAGAAAGTAAACAAGGTAAATTAACCAGATCAGCGGCTGCACACTGACGCTCCTGTCGATGTGCCACATCATCTGGAATGTTGAGTTTTATGAGCCCTACGTGTCCATCACTGTGCATCAGTCTGAGCCTGGCAGCACATTTCCTCCTGCAAACATAAAAGTTACTCTAGAAAGCATCTAAACTTTGCATAATGAGCAGAAGGAAAGGACACAAACTAGTCATGTTTACTGAGAGAGAGAAGTCTGGTCTACCGGAGGAAGCTTCTACAAATTAATGTGTGCTTTTATTAGCTGGAGGCCTGAAGTGAACCCCAGTTTTAATCATGCCTTTAATTTGTAGCTTACAACTAGCCTCCAGCCTGATACCAGATAAAAGTTTACAACCCAAATGTGGCTTCTTTTGTAAATGTTGAGCTAAAGTGTAGTTACTCAAGTAAATTTTGTGCTGACGGTGTGCAGGAATCCACCCGTCGAGTACAAACTAGAAGGCTATTTATTTTCTGCCTGTGTTTGAAAAGTAGAGCGCTAAGAGAACACAGATGCTGGTAGGAAAGACAATGATTTCATCGTGAATGTTAAACACAGCTCCAGTTCCATCGATGCAGTGAAGAGCGCTCAGGGGGAAAGTCTATCTGACTTATCTGATGACTTGAAGCGTCTTTCTCAACTGACCCCCGCACTGCTAGCGTTCACAGCAGCTAAGCTAACTAGCAGCCAGCTGTCTGGTGCATGTCTGGAGGAGCAAAGGACTTTTTTGGGGGGGATTGTGTTCCAAACAAGCTTTTCATCTCTGCTCAGATTGTTCGGACTCTTTGCCTCTTCCTCACCCCTGCTGAGAGGAAATGCTCTCGTCTCTGCAAGGCTGGCTCTTCCTTCAAATACGACACTGGCCTTTTTGTGCAGGGCCTTCTCAAGGTGAGATCCCTCCCCGCCCACCTCTTTCTAAACGGCCAGTTAAAACTGGAGCCTGCTGATTGTTGTTTTGTCTGCTTGTTTGATGTTGCTCAGACTTTTGCTGGCCCCATTTCTTGTTCTGACTAGAAACGGTTACAGTAAGATTGCAGTTATTTACTAGCATGTTGCATAAGATTTCCGAGGTATCTGACTTCATACACTGAGTTCAATGACTGTCTTTACATAGTTTTAGTTTTAAGAGGCGGCACGGGGGTGCGGTGGTCAGCACTGTGGCCCCACAGCTAGAGGGTTGTGGGTGGAGCCCCGGCTGCAGCACGGGGTCTTTCTGGGTGAGTCTCCATGTTCTCCCTGTTCCTGCTGGGTTCTCTCTGGTACTCCAGCTTCCTCCACAGTCCAAAGACATCAAGAGGGACCAGGTTAATCCAGACTCTAAATTGACCGTAGGCGTGGCTGGGAGAGCCAATGGTTGTCTGTCTCTATGTGTTGGCCCTGCCATGGACTGGTGACCTGTCCAGGGCTCCACCCTAAAATGAGCAGTTAAGAAGCAACATGTCAAGGAGCTCCAGTAAAAAACTGCTACCTACAGAGTTGCCTGGTTAAACAAAAGATTTCTATGTTGTTGGCTTCTATTCAACATCTCACTAAAACAGCTCATGTCGAACAATTAGAAATATGATTGAATATTATGAACATGTACCCTGAATACTGTGAACACGTACTATGAGGGGTGCTCTGGTCAGGCCTTGAAGGATGATCATTTATGTTGTATTTTATAAGATTCATTTAACGGTGATCAATGGTAGAAGATGAATACTCGTTTCTTCAGGTCTAAATTAAAAATCTTGACTGCTTTGGCTGAAATCAGTCGCTTGTTCCATTCACTTGTCGCTGCGTATGTCAAGGCATTTTCCCTCAAACTCAGTTTTCATGCACAGGAATAAATTGTGCCTCTGCTGTTATGGAAGTGGTTATTTTTAAAACTCCTGGGTAGATATGAAGGTGTGGAATTACACACAAGCAGCCTGTAGACGGACGTGGGACTGGAACGAAAACCCTCTCCTCCTGCAGGTGTGACGGTGTGCAGGAGTTTTTCCTCACCTGAAGTCGACCCTTTGTCTCCCCTGACGTAGCTTTCTTCAGTAGCTGGTGTGCAAATGCATCCGATTTGATCTAAAGAACCGAAGCAGATGAATTCACTGACTTGAGAATGGCAGAAGTTCTGCAGACGTTATTCCTTAGCTGTTCCCTCAGAGTAGCGGTAGCATGGAAGCCTTTTTTTTAAGTCTGTATTTTGTTTCTTGTTATTACTTTTGCTTTAATTTTGTTCTGTTTAGCATTGCTGTGACCTGTGGAGCTCTTTTACTGGAATATTAATGGATAGTGCCACTTTTGGTGTCTCCTAATTTTACCGGCATCCTTATTAATATCATGAGATCCGCTGATATTTGGGCCTCTAAGCTTTTTGTTCACCTTCAGGACTCAACAGGCAGCTTCGTCCTGCCCTTCCGCCAGGTCCTCTACTCGCCTTACCCGACCACGCACATCGACGTGGACATCAACACGGTCAAGCAGATGCCTCCTTGTCATGAACATACATACAACCAGCGCCGCTATATGCGGTCTGAGTTGAGCACGCTTTGGAAGACGGACAGCGAGGAAGAAATACCTCCTGACACAATCATTCACACCAATGAAACCTTCACCCCGGACCTGTGAGTCACGCATCGAGTCACTACTTTACTCCTGTGTTCCTCTCTTAACAAGAAAGTGTCTGACATCCAAACCACTTTCTTCTCAGGAATATATTTCAAGACGTCATGCATAAGGACACTTTGGTGAAGTCCTTTATAGATGAGGTAAGAACACGGCGACAGGCTGCACCATGTCCCATAAAAGCAGGAAAAACCACAGAATTGAGAAAAGTGTCTAATTAAAGGAGTAAATTCAGGAGTTGTTCTACAGTCTCCAGCGTCAGTGCTGCAACCACGGCACCTGAAGATATTTCACTTTTATCATCCTCATTATCATCATATGCATGAGATATGCAGCTACATAAAGCTACCCTATCTAGCTCCTGTAGGAGAGGACAACAGCCAAGTGACCAGAAGGCAGAACGCTGCCATCATTTCTCATCACGTCATGAATCATTGTGCAGGTCCTTTCATAACAGTCGGAGCAAATCAATCAAAAAACAATGATCAAATCTGAATGCCACCTGAGGAAATCATCCAAACTGCTAAATTAAACCGGTAAATGAAAACGACCCCGGAGCTGCGGTTGCGTTTTGGCTCATGACGGCAGCAGTAGGTTTCTCTGGCACAAGTGAGGGAGGAGTCTATTCTCACATGCTGTACCAGTGGAGCTGTAGCCTGGATCCGTAATTGACACGCCTCGTTGTCCCCAGGTGTTCATGCTGAAGCCGGGCCTGTCCCTGAGGAGCACCTATCTGGCCCAGTTCCTGCTGCTGCTCCACAGAAAAGCCCTCACGTTGCTCAAGTACATCGAGGACGAAACGTAAGAGCTGTCAATAAGACTTACAGTCAAACAACATGCACCTGCCTCCCAAACAGTCTGAAATTGTATTAGCAAAGAGGCTAATGCAGTTTCAGCATGCTCACAAAGGGTTATTGTTCCTTTACCGTCTGCCATTGCGTCTTTGACTTTGCCCTGTGGTTAATGACCTGGACAGTCTGTGAGACTCCACTCGGCTCTTTTTATGCACTTTTTCAATTTGCGCATAAAAACCTGAATGGAAGCACTAAAAATTTAAATGAATCTCTAAGTATTGCAAAAAGAGCCGTTTGGGGAATTTGAAGAATTGGCGAATGGACAAATTAATGAGAGTAAATGCAACAGACGTAGTTTCAGGGAAAGAGTTCTCCAGCCAGGCGGTGGTGGGGCTGACTGACAGAGAGATGGTCGCTGTCAGAGATCTGGAGATGCAGGGAGACGCAGCCATGGAATTTATTCATCTGACTGCGTTTGGTATGCGATCTGTCGCTGAAGAAACGGACGTAACACACGAGTCGCAGCCTTTGAGACCCAACCGTTACAACGCTGTTCTTCTTGTTTTTATAGCACGCATTCGTCGTTACACGACTGTTAAAATGATAATAATATAATAATAAGTAATTCAAAGGCATTACCTTTGCGTCTGAGAACTTATTATGATAAATCTGGTCATTAATTAATTATTTATTGAACTTTGGCTTTTAAAATGTCTTGTATTTGTACGTGAATGTGTGCATGCGTGTGTGTGTGTGAGTGGTGTGTCGCTAACAGGCCGGGGTCTGAGGCCGTCCTGTTTTACAGGCGCCTCGACATGCTTGTTTATGCTCAGTTTCCATCTCGTAGCAACATGCATAATTCATTGTGACACAGCTGCAAACCAAGGAGACGCTAATGCTAATCTGACCCAGCGTGGGCTTGGTTGTCTGTAGCTGTTGTTACACGCACACGTTGAAGCCATTCTGATGGAAATCATTCCGATTGAAGGTTTTTGATGTAATTGTGATACAACATGCGTTCCGTTTGGCGTGTAGGATGCATTCTAACTTCAGCACAGTACTGCTCTGTTTAATAATATAAGCTGTTGTAATCCGCAGCTGGGTGAAGGTAAATGTAGCAGAAATGCTTACATTCCCCTCGGCGTAATCCCAGGCGTCCTCCCAGGTCCCGATGTCATGACATGTAAAAGTTGCCGAGGTTGGTCGAATCTGTTGGTGGGTTAAGAGTTTGCTGTCAAGTCCCGAGCCTCGAGTCTCTTGGACTTGTTTGAAAAGTTCCATATTTCTTACTTGAATTCTGTCTAGTTGTCCATTAACAATTGAGAAGTTTGAATAAAAGCACTAGAAGCAAAACGCTCAGCAGAGAGTATGAAGGCCGCCATTTTAACATTGTTTACTTTGGTCGGTGAATGAAAATCTTCATCAAATTGAGTGAATGAAACTTTAAAGGGTTCGGTTGTTCGTATTTATCCTCCGAGGCAGCAGGATTTGCCAGAGGTTGCCACTGAATCATCTCGCCAGGCTTCAGGTTATGTGTTTGTGTCCTCATCAGCCGCGGTTCGGGCCAATCAGCTGTTCAGGGTTGGGGTTTAGATGTGACGACAACAGTGGTAGCTGCTGAAGAGGTTAGCATGGATGCTAACTCGGTCAGAACTGGGGAGGATGTCCTCCTAGTGAAGAGCAGAACGTCACCGATGGGTTTCCTTCCTGAAGCAATGCTCTCACCCTCATAGCGACTGGATGCTTCTTCAGTCTGTTGATCTGATTGGTTGAATTCAGATCCTTCATCCAATCACCTGCTGAGCATCTTGAAAGTCAAGGACATTTTTACGGAGGACTTTCCAGCTGGTTCAGTATCACCAACGATCTGGCAGTTTGGGTTACGTGTCATTCTGATCAAGTTGTTCATGAAGAATTTGAATCTATCAAACTGATCATCGTCGGGATTTTAGGGTCGTTGTAAACGCACCTGATGCATCCCCTCCCTCCCTCAGGCAAAAAGGAAAGAAGCCATTTCGATCGTTGCGGAGCTTAAAGACGGACCTGGACCTGATGGTGGAGGGAGACCTGAACATTGTGATGGCCTTCGCTGAGAAGCTGAGGGCGGGACTCCACTCGTTCGTCTTCGGGAAGTCGTTCTACACCAGCATGCAGGAGCGAGACGTTCTCATGAGCTTCTGACCGCGTTCCCTCATTTCTGCTGTGTTCCTGGGACACGGATCTACGCTCGCGTGTCATCGACGCGTCACCTCCTGCTTCACCGTCAGTATTTGTCTCCGCTTGGTTGAAATGAAATTAACAGAGATGTTCCAGTGTGGAGACACAGATCCAGAGACTGGTAGTTTTTGCTGGTATGAGCCATTAGAAATCTGATATATTGCCTTGATTAACTTTGATCATAATGCGTTTTAATATTTTCAGAAGACCTGCAGTAATTTACCCTCTGTGGGATTAATAATTCATGGTTCTGTGCCTTCTGCTAACAGAGGGTCTGTTTTAATTTATAGTGTGAGGTTTGGCTCTGGGCACCCACCAATACAATCGCTACTTAATTTAAATTTCTATTTATTAAAAGGTAACTTATTAGATCCTTCACAGCCTGTTTCATGCAACAGTCCCAGTTGGCCTGAGAAGCACCTCAAAAAGTCTCTGAGTGCACGTGTGCCGCTACCAGAGGCCTGAGAGCCGTCCAGCCCGGCGAGCTCATGGAAGCTAACCAGGACAAACGCTCAGCAGACGCTGAGGAAGGTGGCACGTCAGCGGACAGCCGGTGTCATTAAATGCGTTCACTCAACTTTGTGTGGAAGTGATTTTCTCTGATGAGTCTTCCTCTCGGCTGTTTGGATGATCCTGCTTAACTTTGCTGTGTTGTGAAAGTCAAATGATCCAGTTTATTAGGAGTAGCTGCCAAAAATGGTTCTTTTTTGTTTTTGGTGATGTTTTAATGGATGAGACAAGATTGAATGTTGAACCCCTCATTATCCCGTCTGTGTACTGACTTCACTCCCCTTCTTTTATGACTTCAGTGACGACTTGCTTTTTACTCATAATTGCTCGTGCAGATGATCTTGTGAAAAGTAATGAATGTGATAATATATCGTCTGTCAGTCTGTTTCATATTCACATCAAATTAGTGTTTGGGTAAAATGACGACGTCAGTCCGAGTGTGACCTTGTCTTCGAGGATGGGAACACCAGTGGAATTCTGGAACGCCTCATCCTCTACAAGGATCCGTGGCTTTGTGACTACAGCAGGAACATCTTCAGCTCCTGCACCACAAAAACATGACCTGATGAATTGAAGTAGGCCGGTCCTTGCCGGTCCCCACCCTAGACCACGTTGCTCTGGGTTGTGTTCCAGTTTAAAGTCCGGTCTAAAGGTGTCTGAGGGTCTCAGCCTCGCTTTCCTGGGGGTCACTGATTGTCACCCAGGGCCCACTTCAAATGTTCCACCCAGAAAATCTCTTGACAGAAACCCGTCACGTCTCTGTGGACTACGAAAGGCCACCTGCTGGCCCCCTGGTCAACCTCCACAGCTCTGACCATCAATAACCCCTAATCAGCGAACCCTTATTCTAAACGACTTGGTCCTCTTTACCTGGAGGAAAAGGTGTTGAACTTTGCAGCTTAGAAAGCAAAACGTTTTCCCTCCTCTTGTTCTCCGTCTAAATGTTCTCTCTACTGAAAGTGTAGATTTTGCCAAATGCCTTTTGAAGAGTGACTCGTAAATCAGTAGAAGTGGAGGCTGTAAGGTTTGTTTACTGCATATTTGCCATGTCCTGCAAAAATAAAGCAGCTTCAATGTAGAAGGAGCGGACCAGTCAACCTTGGAAAAGAGGACATATCTACTTATTCTGTCAATTATTCATGATACCAATTGTAAACTCTCTGCTTCTTCTTTGAGAATGCTGACGGTGCTCTGTGCAAACCTCCAACAAGCATAAATAAAAGATCCATCATGTGTGTGCCAAGTTGGGTGTTGCTTGGATGGACGGTTGTTGGAGTGATTGAGTCAGAGACGCCGCACCGCCCAGAGTTGTCAGGCATCTGCTGCCTGCTGCGTTTGGATCCCGTCTGTTGATGCCCTCATCCCCAGCAGGAGCCGAGCCACTCGCACGGCTAACGGGTCGTCTACGCTGTTAGCGCCTTGTTTACGGTAGCTTCTGAGGATGCAGCACATCACCCTGATTCTGGCTGGGAATCTCAACGGTGTCACCATGGTTACGGTGAGAAATCTTGCACCACGGTTAGGGTGAAAAAAAAGAAGTGGCATTCTGATGATGGTGCAAAATATAAAACTATGACTAATTTATTGCAGGAAATGTGCAGAGCTGCTACAGTATGACAGCTACAGGTTTGTCTCCATGGTTACAGCATGACATTAAAGGTTTGTCTCCATGGTTACAGTATGACAGCTACAGGTTTGTCTCCAAGGTTACAGCATGACAGCTACAGATTTGTCTCCATGGTTACCTTAGGACAGCTACAGGTATGTCACAATTGCTACTCCTTCAGCATAGTCACCATGGGTTAGGAGGGAAACTTGTAGCCCTGTTACCATGGTTACTTGCGCCCAGCCCATGCCTGAACAGCAGCAACCTGATGGGGAGGTGAAGAGCTGTGAGCAGGCCCTCAGCAGAAGTGTTCCTCCAGCTGATTTCCACCCTGCCACATGTCTGGACTTCTTTTAGCCCAGATTGAGATCTCACCTGTTCACCGAGACCTTTGACCTCTGGTTCACTATCGTTATGAATCATCCTGTTTGTTCACCTCTAATGTATGATTGTTTTGGAAATCATACTTGAAATGACCAAATAAAATGAAATGATTATCTTTGTTATCAATATTATTATTGTTGTTGTTGTTGTTATTATTATTGTTATTATTAGCTCTGTGTTACTTTGTAAAGCATCCTTTAAGTTCCTGAATGGCGCTTCGTAAATCTCAGCTCCTATCTGAGACTGGACATCGTGTCCAGTGACATCCTCCTGCCTCATAGTTTAGAATTAAGAAATTAAAATGGAGAAAGACATTTTCATGGTTTGCTCAGTTGGAGGTTTTTCTTTTGAAAGAATGTCCTTGGAGTTTTATTTTAGTTATTGCTCTTCACCAAAATAAATAAGCCACTTTTTAAAAAAGAAAACTTAAATAAATCCATCCAAGGAAACGGGGTCAACAAGAATCAAAACAAACAGCTTCTTGGCTGCATTTTTGGAACATATTGATGTCATATTGAGTCGATTTTAGTTTCACGTATTTTAGCATTTTGTTAATATATTCATGTTTTCTCAATGTTGTTTTCCTGACTGTTTATTCCGTAGCTGCAGTCCGTCGCTGAGGATTTAACGGAGCTCTGACAAGACAACATTCGCATTCATAGGCAGAAAAAGCTGTCTGTCAACAACATGCGTGCCCTCGCTCGCGCTGTCCTCCCATTGGACAGTTCCTGACATGCCATTTTTTTCCTACTGGTGGATTTCGTGACTGGCGTCGTCCCGAACCCGGAAGAGATGTTAACTGGCCGTCAGCCAGGTAAATATTCAACAGAGGATGCTAGCTCTCCCGTGTCTGACGCCGTAAAAGGACGGTAACTCTCGAGTAACTGGAGCAAACATGAAACCACATGATTTACCGAGGGAATCGAGGTACTGCACCAGAATTACATTGTTTACTTTTACAGGCTGTGAAAAGAAAATGCTTGGAGCGCGGCCCGCTGTTATTAGCTTGCTAGCCAACCTCGGGGTTAGCTGTTAGCTCAATATCTGCATTATCCAGGAGCTAACGTCATTAGCAAAGATGCTGGCGGCTGTGCTGGATTAGGCAGTATTCACCGGGAGTCACGTTAGAACAGGACAAGCAATGTCACAGCAAAAATCAGGCAAAAATTAGGTTGGTCGCCCCCGTGGGAGGATCACGCTCAGGTCAGAAATTACAGAGGATTTGGGATGAGCTGGGCGAGCTCCAGCTGTGCTTCCACACCAATATCTCCGCCAGTCGAAATTTCTCACGCCGGGCTGTGTTGAAGCTTGGCTGGAAGTCATCAGCTGGTAGAAGACTGTCAGAGGAAAGACTGGGAGTTTCACCAGTTAGGGATGGAAACAAAGTCCAGCTCAGTTCTTGTAGGTGTCCGTTTGCCTGAGTACATGACCAGATTGAAACACCAGCAGGTATTGTTGTTAGGTTTCAGTTGATCAGGCTGTTAACACCGTGTTCATGTTGATGACCAGCAAACTCATTTAACGCCATTGTCAGATTTCGGTGTGAGGAACAGAAGAACCAGCAGGTCAGCTTTCCTGCAGCCTGGTGATGATGTGGAGTCTTCAGTGGCAAACATGGCAGCACGGAGAGCAACAGTCGCCCGACACTGACACTCATTAGTTTCAGTCTGGATGATTGTTGTCCTCGGTGTGGTGTTATGGCGTCTGTCTGTCTGTCTGCAGGCCAAACCTGAAAACACTGAAGGAAATTGCAGTGAGTCACTGAAGGTGTAGCCTTTGTTCATCTCATGGTTCAGGAAGAGTGTGAGGCAACCACCTGAACCTGTTGTCCAATGATGACAGTCACACGGACAACAATAACAGGAAGTGTGTCGGCGTCATCAACACTGCAAACCTCAACGCTCTTCTCTGATTTTTCTCCGTTTGGCTCTTTATTGCCTTTTATTGCTGGAAAGTGTTACGTGTCAGATCAGGTCAGGTGCACTGGCGCCTCGGTGCACACAGAGGGACACTTGTCATGGTTGGAGCCCAGCTGGTGGAGGTAACACACAAGTACACACTCTGGGAGAAGAATCGTGGTGATGTGAGCCCTCAGGTTTGACTTGTGGTGCGGTCAAACACCTTTCTGACCATAAGACATCCAGGTCTTCCGTTTAGTGCAGAAAGTCAGATTTTACATATCATGACATATAAAATGATGTAAAAATGTGGTCTGTGATGCACATTACACCTCTGGTTGTACAACCAACGTGATTTAAGGCGGATTAGATGTGGATTTGTGTTTGTGTGTAACAGCACTCCAAGGTTTTGACCCCTAAGCACACAGACACACAAACACACGCAGACATACGCACACACTCTCACACAAAGATACAGTAATCCTTGTTAAAGCAAAGTCCAGGGAATGCAGTGAAAGTAGTTGCACATAGAGGTAACAATAGCTGCGTGTTCCAAGTATGAAACGAAAACAGTTTATAGCAGCAGAGTCGGCTCAGCCAGTCCTGATGGGGGGGTGTCTGGTGAGCAGAGGGTTTGTTGGTCTTTTAGTAGCAGTAACAGCAGCAGCGGTTCCGAGCGGCATATTTAGTTTAACTATGAGATGAAACTATTTTTTTCTGGCGTTGCTAAAAGTGTGGCTCAAATCAACCTGCAGCTTCTGTGCATTAAAATCAGGGACTGACCAATCATCAGTTGGCTGGTCATTGGGTTCACGGCATTTTAGCTACGATGCATTGGCGTTGGCTGGAGGACTCGGTCACGTAACGTGTGTCTTTTTTGGTTTTATTTTTCAATGTATTTAAAGTGCAATTTTGGAGAAAAATATATCGTTAATATATGAAGCACTTCTCAAAGTGAAGACAGCTTTGTGTTGGAGTTTGCAGGACTGTACGTTTTTGAGCAGAACTTTTAAGATTTACTGCAACTGAATATCAGCCAGAAGAATCCGTTTCCCCCCTCGACTGACTCATAATTGGTTTGGCCCTGAAAAAGCAATTTCACTCCATCCCTAACTGAAATAAAGTCTTTTCAAATATCCACAACTTCATCCTGTAACTTAGATCCATACATTTCCTTTTCTGTCTAAGTTTGTGGTGTCTTTTGTAGTGGACATCAGACTGAGAGCCTGTAGCCATGGAGGGGCTTGGTTCCAAGAACAATGAGAGCACCTTCCCCACCTTGGATGATCTCGATAACTTTCTGAACCAGCACAACTCCAACTTCATCTGGCTTCTCGTGGGTAAGTGATCCGTCTCTGCTGTGTGGAACAGGTCCACAACAGTGGAGTAGCTTTGGATGTGAGCTCAAGTTGCATTTCAGTCAGACAGCAGTTAGAAGCTGCATCTCCTTTGATATAAATGAACGTCTGACACATCCTAAGCCCTGTCGAAGCGAATGCTCCCAATGGTAATGAAGCTCATCCGAGTTTGTGTCTGTGTTGACGAGGAGTGGACGCGAGTCATCGCCCCGTCTACTCAAAACCTGTCTCACTCACAGGCTGTTTTCTAGTCGACACGTTAAAGCCATTTAGCAGCGAGTTGGTCCGTTTAGGAGCAGTCGTATTTACGTCCCATGTTACCGTGTGAACACGCACGTCTGAGGTCAGGATCGGGTCTTTTGTATTTCATGAGCTCCCTCTAGTCTTTCTTTCAACTCCTGAACACATTTGCGGAGGGTTTCCTGGCGTTGATTGGCTCCGCCCTCACTGCCCTGTTTGCTGTTTCTCACAAACACAGTGACAACAGAACCAGCTGGGATTACCATGGAAACCTGCACTCTTGCAGTTGATGAGACTCAAAGGTTCAGGTGTAGATCTCAGGAGGCCAACGGTACCGAGCTTCCTCTTCCTCCAACTTGAAAATAGTTCACGTGGGGAGGAGCTGAAACAGAGCAGCAGTAAAGCCCAGCTGTCAGCCAGATATCTTCATTCACCAGGGCCATGACAACGAGCGCCGTCATTCATGTCACTGGGCTTAAGGCTCACATCAGGAAGAGCAGCATCCACTGCACCAGCAGGCCCAGAACGTGTGTGATAGAAGAGTTCGACTTCTTTCACAGACACGAGGGATTAAAAGGAACGCTGGGCAACCTGTTCTCACTCTTCAGTCTCAGCAAAGGGATTCTTCACCCAATTTTGCCTCTCTAATGTGTGTCTAATGCAGAAAGAGCCAGAAATGTATATTGAGCTTGAAGCTAATGGAGAGTGACTGCTAACAACGGGTAAACCGTACAAAAACGTCTGTTTACAAACTCTAAATCATTGTCCTGTACAATCCACATGTTCTTAATCCAGCTGTGTGATCAGTAATCCAGACACACTGATTTGAGATAATAACTAGAACCCTTCTGGTTCTGTGAACGAGCACAAGTGAGTTGGTTCAGCTAAACGTGCCGGCTGGTTGTGCTCAAGACTCCTGTGAATGAGGACCAAACCAGAAGAGTTTGAGTTTGTTAGACCCCTTTCACACTGAGAAACGCGTATCAATGCAGGTTTTTGGACCCGCGTTTGCTCGGCATCAGGGCTCATCCAAGCTTCCAGAAGACCCGGGTCTGAACTCCCGCTGCGAGGCTGCGTGCCTGTGTTTTTCTCTGTCATACGTCATCGCGCTGACAACGTCATCATTTCACATGACCGTGCGCCGGAACACAGAGGTAAACAAGCGTCAACATGGATGTCGCCAAGTAGAACGTTAGCGATGTCGTTGTGTGCTTTGCAATGTTGTCTCTTTTGCAAAGCACACAAACTCGGCGCAGACTGGAAAATGTCTGAGCGCTAACGCTGCGAAGGGGGATGGAGTTTTGGGCGAGTCTGGAAGGGAGCCGAAGAAGCTACAGGCAAAGCCTGACAGGCGGCACAGTGACAAAATCAGGATGCGACAGGAAGGTCGTGTGAAACCTAGCCTCAAGCTAGATATGCGTGGCTGGTTCTGCCTGCATTCTGGAGTCAGGAGCAATGCAGGAGGGGAAAATATATCTTCGTCTCATCTCAAGACTTCTTTTAATGAGAACTTGAAGGACAAAGTACTTCTCTTGGCTGAAGTATCACTTTAAGGCTTTTTGTTCACGTCCATACCCAAACACTTTAATGATGTTGGTTCTCCTGCGTGTGGCTCACAGATGTAAACAGAGACGAGACTCAGTTGTGTTGTTTGTTGCCTCCAGCCACCATTCTGTCCTGTGGATGGATCATCTACTTAACTTATTACAACTCCCGCAACATCGGGCTCATCCTCACCCTCATCATCAACAGACTCTTCAAGGATGGCTACATTCATATCGGTGAGTTCATCAGCAGCTTTGTCACCATGATGAAAAGGGAGGGGGATCGCTGCCAGAGCTCTCAGTTCAAGGCGTTCGCTCGCTCTGCTGAATATTTCATGACGCGCCAGGTTCCCTCAGTGATTATCCTCGCACAGTCACAACAGCAAACTGCAACCAGCACCAGATTGGATTTCTCTGTATAAATGGAGCACAAGAAGTGTGACTCTATTATTTTTCAGCAGAATGATCAGCTCCTTAACAAACATGTCAGCTCCTTCCTGGGAGAGTTGCTGCTGCATTTGCTGCTCTTTATGATACAAGTAGAGCACACTCCCTACACCAGTATGTTATAATGCATGTTGAGGACTTCATCAGCCAAGTTAAACTGCATCGCTGGCACAGCAGCACCTGAGGCCAATTGGCTACAAGTAACAAGACTTGACTATCTGGAAAAAATATCCAATAGTGATTAAATTGACTGCAATTGCAATTTGTGGTTTGCAATGTTAGAGGGAATTTGAATTTGACTTCATCATTCTCATTTTATTGGAAAACCCTGTGTGTTTTGGCGGAGCTCTTTGTGCCTGCAGCACCACAACATTCCATTTAAAATGGTATTTGAAACACAGTCAGACTTCAAACAAGTATCGGGCTCCCTGCAATGGGAAAAATTGCAGTACATCATACTTCATTTCAAAATGGATTAACAGGCCAATCATTGTTGATGGCATCAGTGGCCGCCCAGCTCCACCCAAGCCTCGCCTTCTTTGGGAGGACGAGGATGCAGTGAATATGCGTTTTCCCAATGTTGTTTCAGAAGAATGAGATGTTGTCTTTTCATGTCCTGTGTCTCTCACAGGCATTTCTAGTTTTCAGAATGCACAAGTGTGACATGTAAGCTTGTTTCTATACAGATCCCAACATTGGTAAACATTGGCTCGTGGCCACAATTGGCTCTGGACGACCAACGCAACGGTGGAAATATTGCGCACTGAGGAAACATTCAAATCCTAATAAAAGCGTCTTCACCTGTGTACACATTCACCTTCTTGTCTCTCGCTGAATTGAATAAAACATTCGAGATTATACTGCAAAAGCTTTGTGCTACACAACAGAAGAAAACCTTCATGGCAAATGGCATTTTGGCATTCTCACACACACGCACACACACACACACACACGTGCGCGCGCGGCTGCTGTGTGTGGAGCGGGTTTGTACACGCTCAAAGGTGTGTCTCCTCGACACTCAGATATGTTGAATTCCTGCGTCGACGATGAGAGGGAAGCGCTGACCAAAACCGTGGCCCACTTACACTTCCTGTCTTCAGTCACTCTGTCAGCGGAAACGTTAAAAATACCACAAACGCAAGGAAGTGCCGGCTGCTGGAATGTTGATAGTAAAACCACTGTGGGTTTTCTCTCTGTTGGCATGAAATAAAAGCAGTTGTTAAAAGCTCAAAGATGAATGAGAAGAGATAATGATTTTTTCCTCATCTCTTCTGCTCGGTGACGACCTGAGTCCTACTTATTATACAATTACATCCTAATTAAGATCTTTGATTCCGTGATAAGACCGACAGGGGGATTAAATGTCCCAGCAGCATGGACAGTTTTAATTTTTTAAAACTGAGATTATATAACCCTCGCCGTTCTGCTTCTGACTCCAGTATCAGAAACGCCTGGGTTGCTGGGTAGATATGTGGCCTTGGCATTGGCGAGCCTGCACTGATTTGATAGTACATCGTTAATTAACCCTGATGGGACCCTGCTACTCGTGGTTTGCTCAGTTTTCTCTGACTATCAATTACTGGAAAGTTGTTCTTCTCCACTGCTCTAAACCGGCACAGGAAGCTGTTCTTTGCTGCCACAGAAAACTAAAACTTTAGAGCGGTGAGGAAGAGTGGATCAGTGGATCGATGCCATTGTTTGATACTCACACTCCTCGTCTTCCTCGTCGCCCTCGTCCACAGGCTCCTTCTCCTTCTCCGTGCTGTCAGGGAAAGTCATGTTCAGAGACGTCTACTACATCAACCAGGACATGTCGATCAGGTGAGCTGACCTCTCGCTGCATCTTCAGGTCTGCTCTGTTGTAACCTAATAATCTATAATCAGTCTGATCGCTGATTGATTTGTTATCCTCTGGCGTGACAGGATACAGGATGGCTTCCTCATATTCCGTTGGTGGAAAATGTACAACCCCAAACAGAAGCAGCACGGTGAGTGATGGGTAGCTTCCCCTGAGACATTCCTCTCTGGAGGAAGTCTCTTCAGGTCATTGTGGCCTTGAGATCCCATGAGATCTCATGGGATCTCAAGGGATCTCAAGGGATCTCATGAGATCACACCTACTTTGAGCAGAGACCCATGAAAATTCGCCACAACAAATGAATGCAAAGTAACAAACTTTGTGAGTTTTCACAACTCGTCGCTGAAAGTTGATTTTCATTTTGTGAATGAAGATTTCCTCTCATAAAGAGAAGACCCCTGCATACAATGTGATTTATTCCAAAAGTAGAAGAAGAAATTTGTCTCTGTTAGCAACCGGTCTGCTCACGGCAACAGGAAGTGCGTTTGCAGGAAATGTGGCTCCATCGACGGAGGGGTTTCTCAACAGGGTTTGCAACCAACCTTTATTTTCATCATGAATCAATGAATTGTTCAGTCAAGAAAATTTAAAAACTGCTCATCACCAGAGTTTTGCTCTCAAGTTGCTTCCTTTGTCCGTCCAGGAATCCAAAACCCAAACGTGGACGTGGGTTCCTCTCCATTTTTATTTGCATGGGCAGTTTTAAGGGGGCAGCGTCATCAGGTCTTTTGTTTTTGGGAGGTTCCCTCTAACTCTGATGAAACGTCTTCCTTACGTCACCAGACCCAAAGGCAGAGACCAGGCTTTACGTCACGGTTAACGGCTTTGAGTTTCACGTCTACAATCGGACCGACCTCTACGCCCGCCTGCAGGAGACGTTCGGCCTGGAGCCCACCCTCATCACACCCAAGAAGGACGAGGGCCGGGACGACAGAAACAAGACCCTGGAAAGGTCAGACCTCACAATTGCAGCATCTCTTCAGGAACATCTTAGCAGGGTTGGGCTGAGTGACCGAACACTAAAACCAAACAAAACCTTAAAAGAAAAAAGAACAACTGACCATTTAGTCCAAAGTTCCTTTTTATCATTGGTATTTTTATTGGGTACATCCCTACTGGCCACTGTGCTGTACTCCTGGCCACTGTGCTGTACTCCTGGCCACTGTGCTGTACTCCTGGCCACTGTGCTGTACTCCTGGCCACTGTGCTGTACTCCTGGCCACTGTGCTGTACTCCTGGCCACTGTGCTGTACTCCTGGCCACTGTGGTGTACTCCTGGCCACTGTGCTGTACTCCTGGCCACTGTGCTGTACTCCTGGCCACTGTGCTGTACTCCTGGCCACTGTGGTGTACTCCTGGCCACTGTGCTGTACTCCTGGCCACTGTGCTGTACTCCTGGCCACTGTGCTGTACTCCTGGCCACTGTGCTGTACTCCTGGCCACTGTGCTGTACTCCTGGCCACTGTGCTGTACTCCTGGCCACTGTGCTGTACTCCTGGCCACTGTGCTGTACTCCTGGCCACTGTGCTGTACTCCTGGCCACTGTGCTGTACTCCTGGCCACTGTGCTGTACTACTGGCCACTGTGGTGTACTAACCCTTAGAGTAGCTGAACACCTCCCACCCACCTTAAAGCCCTTGACGGAGATCAAACCAGGGTGGCAGAATTTGCTGCTACTTTAGCTCACAAAACTCGAGAGCGTGGCTCTGGTTTTAAGGGTTTAAACATGAATTTGCTCACAAATATTCTAAACTGCTCATTTATCCGTTGTACTGCTATGCTGTAGCTCCAGATGTATTTGGGGAAAGTAGTATTTGTTTGCAGTAGATGCTGGTAAAGGTTAGTTCAAGCTATTTGAGACTGAGAAAACGCTGAAGCTGCAACTGTGAAGCAGGTGTGGTTGAGCTGGTGCTGCTGCACACAGACATGGAGGGATGAGTCCTCACTTGCCTCACAGTGGGATTCAAATCCACCATGATTCTCGGGGTGTGGCGTCCTTGGTTGCTTCTAGTACTGCACATGGCAGCTTTGTTGGATGCATAAAATCAATTTTTGACTTTTTATGAATTGATGTCAAGCCGCGAACATCGTGATGCATCTTAGAATTAAGACGGTTCAGCACCTAGTCGGGAGGTTCTCTCTTAACTACCACAGCACGCTTGTCACCAGCACAGCAGGGGGTGTGAAACGTGTTTGGAAATGCCAAAAAAAAAAGCTATTACAATTGATAGATGAGTGGAAGAGGAAGGACAACAGGCTGCACCCCTTTTTCTCACAGTTATCATCAAAGCAACAGCAGTGCTGTTACCATTCCCTGCTGACAGCCATGTTAGCTGCACTGACTCACAATGAACTCCTCCCTAACTGCTGCGTGACTCCGTGACTCTCTGTCCCTCTGTAGTGTGAACATCAAAGCTGAGAGCCCGGACCCCTCGTCATCCTGGCGTTCCCTCATTCCTGTTATCAAAGTTAACATCAGCACGGTGAGTCCCCCATCAGAGCGCCACTGACGGAGGTGCAGCTCCACCAACGGTGTATTTGCTGGACTAGAACACACACGGTAATTGCGCACATGTGTTTGCATCATTGAAGGGCCGTTTGGCATTTGGGAACCACCACCTCCCCCAGACTCTGTGTGTGAACTTTGAGGATGCCTTCCTGACCTACGCCACCAAGCCTCCGTCCAGCCACCTGGACCAGTACATGCACATCGTCAAAGGCTCGCTGGAGAACGTGCGCGTCATGCTGGTTCCCAGTCCGCGCTACGTGGGCATGCAGAATGATGAGTAAGGCCATGTGATATCTGCTGCTTTCAAGAGTTTCTGCTTTTCAAATTCGTAGGTGAATTCCAAATGAAAGTAATTTTGCTGATTAGGGAGCTGATGGTTAACTTAACGGAATGAATGGTCGTGGGTGGGAAGCGTTCGCGTGCCCTCATTGAGAGATTTCAATTTTAGAATCAGATCCAGAGCAGGAAGAGACGGCTCTTGTGATGGCCAGTAACCCTTTGCATAAACACACCAATTTTTGTGAAAAAGCATTACGATTTACAGATTTATATTAAATGTTGTTGTTTGAAAAGCATTTCCCCCTAAACACTTATTGTGGGTAATGTTGTTGCCTGAGGAGAAGTTCAAAACATCTCCCACCTGTCATTCTGCAGTGCAGTGTGGAACTGTTGAATATGAGATGAGTTTTCTCTCCCGATTTATCCTGCAGTTTATGGGATGAGGCTCTTAAATGTGAGATTCTCTCTGTATTTGAACAAACAAACCCGGAGAAGAGCCCGAACAGAACTGGATTATCAGCAAATATTCTGTATTTACGTTATGCAAAATAGTTTGATTGCTATATTGAGCGCTATATTTGTAAAGCTCACTTTTGTGACATGTACATATAAACAGCCTTTTAATGTTGAAGCAGCAGAGCTCGTATCAACACCACGCCATTGGAAACTCTTATATACCTATGAGAATGCATTTCAGATATTTTGCATGTTAATTGCAAATCAGAATTATAATTTCTGGAATAAGGCAATCGTGGTTGATAGCTGGAGCCTCCCTGCTCTGGGATTTGATATACTTGGATATTTTCTATATTCGATACATATATTTAAGATATTCAACTCCAAATGTTGGTGACGTTCTCAACTTTTCCAGCTGGCAGCCTCAACTGTGCTGCATAATTCAATAAAGTATTATCTGCACTTACACTTAATGAAACGACATGGAGGGTAAAAATGTATTAACCCTCCAGGATTAAAGAGCCTCTCTCAACTTGGCAACGCTTGAAAAGCAATCTAGGATTTCAACCTCCAACAGTCCTTGAGGAGTCTTAAGGCTTTTCTGAAACGTCCAGTGAGATGAGGAGAAATAATGCAAGCAGAAGGCCGTCGCACGTAAAAGTGTAAGTGTATCCGTGTCAAGGTTGCGCTACGGCGAGCTCTGATGATTTAATTTGCTCTTTGGAAGCGCCTGAAGTGGAGCCGGAGAGGTTGTGACACCTCCAGGAGTTTCCTCACCCTCTCATGATCCTGATTCTAGTGAGAAAAAAGTAAACAGCCTCCGCATGAAAACGGACTTTTTCTTCTCTAGACCCCCAAGACTGATGGGCGAAGGCTTTGTGGTCATGCAGTCCAACGATGTCGACATCTATTATTATCAAGATGAGCCTGGTACGTACACACACACACACACACACACGTGCAATGCAAAATATAAGAACAGGCCTGTACTAGGAGACCTCCACTGAGGTCCATGCAATGTTTACGGAGTGGAACTCTGTGAGTGACTCTTCTCTGCACGAGCAGGGAGTTCATACTCCAGATCAGAGTTGTTCCTGATGAAAGGCTGAATCCCAACAGTGACATCAATTCAGATAGAAGTTAGAGTAACATGGCTTTCCATCAAGTGTTCCTCACTACAGACACGAGAGCAGCAAGTGAACCAGCTGATCCGATCGTGCTGCCACCATCAAATGCAGTCCAAGCGAGAGTTACCGGTTAGTCTGGTTTACCCAAAGAATGCTGCTGGTAAAAGCTCATCATTGGTGGACTGTTTCAGGCGACGTCCTGCCCTCTTTCTGCGCGTTGCTACGTCAAAGAACAAAAGTTAAGCTCGAGCTGTGACATCCGTTTATAGAGACTGTAACTTCCAATATGAGTGAAGAGTGAAAAAGGGTTCATCAAACCTCGGAAATGTCACAGAATTCAAAAATAGTCATTCCCAGGCCTAAAATGTTTTAACCTAATATAAAAAAAAATGTTTTGTAAAAATCAATGTGCTTCATAAATACCTGAGTGTGTGGGGCAGTTGAGAGGTGCTGAAAAAAACCTCCACTGGTTCACGGCGATTTACTCCAGTAGCGTTGATGTCGTGTAGTTTGACCGTTGAAATATAAGCTTGGGAATTCTCTCATAGATTTGTGTTTGTTTTACGTGTGTAAACCGGCGTTTCAGAATGTATGAACATGAAAATTTTACTCAAAGACCTGGAAAACTTCTCTTTCTAAATGTGTGTGAACATGGAGGAAATTATTGCTGCAAGGACGAGTTGAGCAGAATCCGATGGCGACAGCTGTACGCGTCTGACGGAACAGCCTCTCAGCTAGTTGCCCTCTCAGTGTCAACATAAGGGAACATGAGTCTGACCCCTCAACGGCCATCTTACATTCCTCCACCAAGCTTGTGGTGTGCACGTTAACAGACGGACAAACGTTACCTCTCCGTCAGAACAATAAACACTTCCAAACCAGCTGTGCCGCAGCAGAACCAGAAGCTGTCGTCTCTGCTCGGAGGTGGCAGGAGGGATCGTATCTCGCTGGCTGATGAGCAACTCAGCCTCTAATCACAGAGCAATAGTGCTGCTTTTGTTCACTACTTGTTGTCAGGGGTTTAAAATCGTGTGCGTGTGTGTGCCTGCATAGGTCTGGTCCCAGTGGAGCAAGAGAATGGCGAGGAGGCGGAGCCATGCAGTGAGGATGATAAACTCCAGGATCTGCCTCCATGCTGGGGTCTTGATATTGTGTGTGGGAAAGGGACCGACTTCAACTACGGCCCCTGGGCCGACCGTCAGAGGTGAGGTGACATGCATAAGAACACAAACGATTCTGTTGATGTTGTTAGAGCTCATCATTATCAGAGCGGCTCTCTTGCTGAATGTACATCACCGCTCCTCAGGGACTGTCTGTGGAAGTTCTTCCTGCCGGCTGACTACCAGGCCATGAAGGTCACAGAGACGGCCGAACCAGGAAAACTGCGTCAGATCCAGGCCTTCGAGCTCCGCATGAACATCATCGCTGATGCCACCATCGATCTGCTTTTTACCAAAAACAGGGTGATTCTTCCTCCGTCCACTGTCTTCTCTCTTTTTCCTTCCCTCTTTTCTCTTCCTTTCTCACTGAAACCTTTGTCTTCACGCCTCACTGTGCTCATCTATGAATATTGGGTCATGTCTTATGCCTTTTCAATTGCTGGTGCTGGAGCATAGCAGGGACTATCACTAAGCTAACTGTGAGTCGCATACTAAATACCAACAGAAAAGTTTGTGGAATTAAAACGTAAAACGGCTTCTGTCGGTGAAGTTTGGATTCTATTTTCCCAATGGATTTTGTAGAGATTTGGTTCCTTTCTTTCCATAATAATTTGACATCTCGCATGATTTTTCTCCTCCCTTTCATCCCTGTTGCCAGGAAACCAATGCCATCCATGTGAATGTAGGAGCAGGTTCTTACCTGGAAGTCAACATCCCCATGACCGTGGGAGAGAATGGTGAGATTAAAACGTCGCTCTCGCTTGACTCGCCCCAGCGTGGGTCGCTGGTACTCGTGGACAACTCTCATCCATCCAGAAGCTTGTGTCAACTCCACTAGATTTCTAGTTCAGTCGTCAACAAAATAACCAAATGGAGAGCAGCTAAAAGTGAGGATGAAGACATCAGGGTTTCAATGAAGACATCAGGGTTTCATATCCATGACAAATGAGAGAAAATGGTTCTTTAAATTCAGGATTCACTGGCTTAGTTAGTCTTCTAGTTAATTTGATCTCCATTCAAAGTGTTAGTGGATCACTGATCACCAGCTGGACTGAGGGGACCTGGATTATACCAGATGACCTGGAGAGCCTGTTAATGGACGCGTTGGGACAGTTTAGCTGCTGTTAGCATCAGTCTCTGTTAGCTTCAAGCTAAATATACGTGGCTGGTTCTTCCTGCTTTCTGGAGTCACTAAGAAGTGATGGAGGAGGAAAAACACCTTGCTGACAAAAAAAGCAGTTTGAGAGTACTTGAAAGACAAAGAACACTTTTTGGTTGAAGTATTGCTTTAACTGTCCCCCTTTTGAGCTCTTGGAGGAGGCGGAGCTGATGATGCTGTCTGAGGAGGCGGGCCCCCTGCTCCCCTCAGCCTTAGCTAAGTCCGCGAGGGAGATCTAGGCATTCATTTTCTATGCACCTGCCATGTAGACAGATTTCTCCAGAGAACAGGAAGGTCAGTTTGCTTCCTAACCCAGCTTTTATCTCAAAGATTGTGGGCGGTCGTGTTTTCTGGTGGAACTGGTTGCTTTTCATCCCTTTTCTCCTCTGAGGAATACTTGTGCTCACTGCAAATTTATCTGGACTGACAGAGTTTTAGATGGGGGGGGGGGTGAGTTGGATGTGATGTCTCCCCGTGTTGGGGGCCATGGAGACAGTTGGCTTTTATACTCCCATGATAAGACATGAGAGGAATGATGTTATGAAGAAGAAGATACTGAGGTAACCCCGTTTCTGTTCTCCGCCACCCTCCCTGCTATGGATGCCAGGTAGAGGAAAGCTGAAGAGGAGAAAGTTCAAAATCAGAGAACTTGGGTTCTGTCCGTAGGCTGCTTCCAAAATGAACCTGCTGTCCCCGGGACGTTTCACAAGCCCAGCAATGGTTATAGGTGTAATAATTGATCCCACTGAGCAGATGATAGTCGTAAGTCAGCCATTGCTGTCCTCCTTCTTGATGTAAGTGGACGTTCAGGTGTACAGGTATTTAGTATTAGCCAGCTTTGAGTTTAGAAATATTCTGCCTTTTTGTTCTCGCCTCAGGCTACTCCCCCACCATCAAAGGTCAGCTGCTTCACGTTGACACCACCAGCAGTATGCAGTACAGAACTCTCCTGGAAGCTGAGATGTTAGCCGTAAGTAGCCGTTGCTTCATTTAGAGGAAAGTTCCTCCACTGTTGCCTCCAGGCGCATGCTGAGCTGCAACAGAGCACATGTTCTGCCTTTATTGCAGTTCCATGTAATTGCCAGCTACCCTCGTGTGTGGAACATGCCTCAGTCGTGGCAGTGTGAGATTGAAGTGTACAAGGCCACCTACCACTTCATCTACGCCCAGAAGAACTTCTTCACCGGTGAGTCCTCCAGCAGACACTAGAGGCACGCAAGCGATGCAGGCTTTGATAGGTGATATCCCGGAGGCATTGATTGACGTGTTGGTCAGCTGAGAAAATCTACAGGCCATGTTGTATGACAGCATTTATTGGAGACAGATTCTCTCATTGCAGATGTAGTCGATTCATATTTCTGGATTTACTAACCCCTGCATAGCAGAGGCAGGCGGTGGGATTTATGTGTGTCCAGGTTTGAGATAAATATGACGAGGTGATGACCACTTCCTCCGCCAGGAGTGGCATTGACAGGTTTAGGTGCCCAAACTGGTTTTGTAGGGTTTCCAAACTAAATTAATGTAAGACTTTGCCTGCTCCATTGGTTGTGAGATGATTGGCAGCACATAAATAAAAGTGACTTGACTGTTAACGTTCCTCTATGAGTCAAACCTGGAGATCAATAAGCTTGGTGAACCTGCTGCGTGTTGTGTAACTTCGCTACCAACATAGGTGCTGATTTTTGGTCCGAATATTTCAGATTAAGGCTCTCAAAGCAGCTGTGACAAAAGCATTGTAAAATAAAACATTGCTGCTTTTATTTTGAAAGCACAATCACTGCACTGGAAGAGATTTTTTTTCAACAGCTGATCTAGAATCATATTTGACAAGACAGACAAAGAGAAGATATGCTGGTTTTACAATGACCACTTGATGTGAGGACAAAAGATCACGTCCCCAGACACGTGACCTTTGACCTCATAAATGTCAGTAGGATCAGAAGATGAGCCTGCAGGTGAGTTTTCCGTCTCATCACTCTGTGCCTGATAGATCTGATTCAGGACTGGGCGAGTGACAGCGCCCCAGACATCTACTCCTTCGTTCCGTATTCCTGGACATTCAAGATCCTTTTCCACCAGTTTGAGATGATCTGGGCGGCCAACCAGCACAACTGGATCGACTGCTCCACCAAGCAGCAGGAGAATGGTACGGAGGCAATCCTTGTGTGGTCAAACCTGAACGGGAAACCTCATCTCTTTTAGTCCTTCAGGTTCTTGTGCAGGCAGTCAACAACATGAGGTGGAGGAATTCATGCGAAAATGTTTGGTTATATAATGTTTTATATGTATACATTCGAATATTAATTTTTTGGTGAATTATCCCCTTAAGCCTTAGATATATTTAGCATTTTTAGCGAAGACAGTCGTACCTTCCTCTATATTGCAGGATTCTGTAGTGAAATCTCCTCCAACTTAGTGAATGACAATGATTGTGTAGCTTTGCAGTGTAGGAAAGAAAGATTCCTCTCTATTTATGTCTTTAGCATTAGCACCAGCGCAATCAGAAACATATCCGTCTCGATCCAGCTGTAATCGATGACATAAATTCTGTAATACCGGGGGCTAAAATCCATGAGGGGGTGCTCTGTTAAGGCCTGATATATTTTACCTTGTGTACTCAACTTAATCCCAGAGCAGGGGAGACTAATCAGTTGCCTTATTGATCTTCTGCAGTGTACCTGGCAGCATGCGGTGAGACGCTCAATATAGACTTCACTTTGCCTTTCAATGAATTTGTTCCAACCACCTGCCATACCCGCTTCAGCTTGAAGGTCAGTTCTGCCCTCGTGAATATGATTCATTCCCAAAGTAAACGACCGTTTCTGTGTGTGTGACTGGAGATTTGTCCTGAGTGACTGTGCGTGATTGCTTTGACACCAACGATGCCTCTGCACCATCAACCCTCCTCAGGCAGAGGATACAGACATGCGACTGTCCCTGCCAGAGTGCCACCCGAGCCGCTACCCTCTCCTCACCCTTGCCAAAGATTACCAGAACGTCAAGCTGCCTCCAGACATGTTCATGCCAGGGGAGAGTCATGGTCCTCCCCCTCCCAAACCTGCCAAGTCCCGCTGGAGGAACATCACCCACGCAGAGTGAGTTCAGCCTGGGAGTCACTTCTCTCCATGTTGTGGGCAAAAGAAAGAAAGAAAAGTGAGCGTGTGACTGATGAGTCATGGTTGTAACACTGACTCACATCAAAGCAAAGGAGGAGAGGACGACGTGATGTCAGGTGGAGTTGCTGCGGTTGATTCAGTCGCTGCTGCTTCTTTTGATGAATTAACTCCAACATCCCCTGTCACAAGAACTCTTTCTGACTATTTCAGTCAGTTCAGAAAGATTCTAGCTGTGTGAAAAATGATGAACTGGTGCCAGCAGGTTCAGAGCTGTCCCGGGTGGGTAGAACGGCTCGGCGGCCATCTCAGGGTGACTTGTTGCTAGTCTGCTATGGTCCAAGTCAGTGGATGGATCAGTTAGAGAACTTGTAGCATTTTCCCCAGTGGTCAGAGTCTCTAGAAGCCTTGAGAGAACGTTTGCTGGTTGGTTGGATGTTTCTGGTGGGAAGGAAGTGTAAACACAAGAAGGTCCATTTCTGCCCGAGCAGCAGGAGTCTCTACTTCATCACGTCAGTTCTGACGTAGTCGCACGAAGAAGAAATCTCCTTGTTGTTCCTGATGACCTGTAACACCTGCTTGTTTCTCTCAAAGCATGTAGCTTGTCAGTAATTTTAGTTACGTAATGGTTGATTCTCACCTGAGTTTCTTTTTATTTTTATTGTAGAAACGTTTTCAGAGGAGTTTGGTGTGTTGATGAAAATGTTCCTCAAAGGCCCTGCCTCAATGAGTCCTCCATGATTATCACTGCAATTCATGTGAAATTATGGGCACAAATGTGTACAGACCCTGCAAACTGGAGTCTGACAGTCCACCGCTGAGCGTAACCCATCGGCTCAAATGCCAACGGTGCCCTGTAGCAGCACGCCGTCAGAGGGTGAATGCCTTCTAAAGAGCGGTAACATGTATATATATAATATAGTCTACTCACCATTTTATCATTTGATAAATGTATGAATGAAGAGAGTCGCGGTTGTCACATGAAAGCATATTTTATTGATAAATGTCCCCCCATTCAAAATTCAGTAAAACCATATAACATAAGCTATTGTTTTCATGTATTTTTCAGAACTTCTTGATGTGAAGCTGAACATGAACGTAACGTACTGTTTAACCCCACTTCCATATTTCATCTCCAGCAAAATGAGGCTCTGGTACAGGGAGGTTGAATGTTGCAATAAGCCGCTGTGAACCTCAGCCCATTTAACAAGCCCAGGAAGAACACGTCCACCTCATCCAGCCCCTTGGGCCCCCAGGCCTGGTCGTTCTCTCCTGCAGAGCTTTGTGTTCTGGGTCTGCTAACCTTAGAAAACACATTCATTCGTTCCCCAACAACACCCTTTTATTGCTGAACGAGATCTTTTCAGCTGCACCGACCTTAGGATCAGCAGGAGTTCAGAGGCGCTGCACACAATGTCATGTTTACATGATTATTTAACATCCTGATCATTTATAATGGAAAGACCGGGTCAGACTTTACTGGCGTGGAACTGTGAGAGAGCCACCCCCACCCCCTGCCTGGAGTGGTGCTCTCTGCTCAGATACGACTCATTTCCAGCCCTGTACTGCCCCCCCAAGCTTTGCTACCATTAATTGATGATAAACTCAGATGCATGTCATGTTCTTGGTTCCATCAGAGCTGGCTGGGTGGACTGCTGGAGCGTTCCCAACTTCCTGCTCATCATCGACTACACCTGGCACCCCATTTACCCCCAGAAGGCTGATGAGCAGCTCAAACAGTCACGTAAGCTAACGCCAGCCCACACCAGCCTGTGGAAGCCTCCCTGCTGCCTAGTGTGGCTCACCTCAGTCTTAACTTGCCTTTGATTGGTCAGTGTCTGAAATGGAGGAGTCCATGCTGTCAGCCCTGCGGCCCCCAGAGCACTCCTCGGTGCCCCACAATGTTCCACCGCGCTACACCTCTACTTCTACATCAGCTGGCCATGGCAAGATGCCCGCCGACCCCTCTGAGCTGCCCCCTGACAGGCTTCATGTGGAGATGGAAATGTCCCCGGATTCTCAGATCCTCCTCTACGGACCTTTACTCCGAGCACTCATCTCCATCAAGGTAAAAACACAGCAGTTTTAGATTTCTGTCAGGAATCTGCAGAACGTCCTCCAAATCTCCCCTCCTCGTCTTCCACTGTTTCCTCAGGAAAACTATTTTGGTGAAGATGACATGTACACGGACTTTGAGGAGGCAGTGTCCAGCCCCGTGTTGTCCATGTCCACCTCCTCTGGCCTGGGCTGGTCTCCTCTGGGCATGGAGGACAGTGAGCAGAAGGAGAGCTCAGACATACACCCCCTGGACCTGCGGCCCTGGGACATAACCGTCCTCATCAACCTCTACAAAGTCCACGGCCGACTGCCAATGGTAGGACTGGAGGCTGCCAGTGGTTCCCTTTCAGTTGAAGGTTTTGTGAGCATCTTTAGGACAGAAATAAGAAAACAGCATAAACTGGGATTTAGAGGGTAATTTTGAGATGGCTTGTTTGATTTATCCTGATTAGGCCCAGTATCTGTTTTCCTTCCCCCTGGCAGGCTGACCAAGAGCAACGCGAGACTCCTCAGGGTCCTAATCATGAAAGACAATGTATATCTCTAAAATACATCATGATAGTGAGTCCACGTTGTTGAGAATGTGAAAACAGGTGATGAATATATTTGGAGGATGTATGACCTTCAGATGCATCATTGATCCTCAGTTGTGTCCTGGTTTACGAAGCCGTGCTGCCCGGTGTGTCTGCCAGTCCTGGTTCCTCAGTTCATCTTTATACATGTATGCATCTGTCCCCCAGCACTGCAGCAGCGAGGGTCCCGAGGGGCCATCCGGCTTCTTGGAGCGGCTGTGTTTTGAGATGAAAAAAGGTTACAAGGAGACGATGCTTCAGCTGATCCTGTCTCCTATTCACATCTTCATCAGTGACAACTATCAGGTGAGGGAGGCTGCTGCTCCGTGCGGTTCAACACTGTCCTCACGTGTCTGAGCTCATCAGCAGCTCTCAGCGGTGGAAGAGCACAATCATGAAGCTATGCTGCAGCGTCGCTCTGAATATGAAGACGCGCGCATCTGATTTTCTGGGGGGGTCGCAGTATTTATCTTTCATGCTGGAATGTTTTAGTTGGGATCTTTAGCGTCTCTGTGCGCTCGTGTGTGTATCAGAGTGTGTGTTTCGTACGTTTGTCTGTGTTGGTGCAGCTACCAGTCTGCACATTCCGCCCTTTAAATAATTGGAAAAACACTGTGCTGTTGACTTGAGGCCTGTTGTGTGTTGATGGGTGGCCCAAACACTTTGCACTGCTCCAGAATAGGAATGTGTTTGAGCACGCCCCTTTTTAAGATCGACATGGCTGATGTGATGGGCGTGTGCACGTCTGGGAGTTCCACAACATGGACTCTGGGCGAGACAATCACAGCTATGTCATTAGCCAGAAACGAGCAGCTGTCCTATGCTGCTTCGGTTCTTTCACGTGCGAAGGTCCTCTGAAGACACTGACAGACATACGTGAACCTGCCACATGTGCACTTCAGCGAAAGGTCACCATGGCTGCCTTTCCTGATGTCGTTCAGTTTCCATGGCTTGAACCTTCCATGGTGTTGATGCTCTTTGTGAAACCTCTTCTGCCCACAGCGTCCCACAGCTGACGGGGTGTTGAGGGACGGCCATCTGAGTCTGTCGGGCATGCAGATGAGGGCTCATGCCATGTTCTCAGCACAGGGTCTCCCACTGGGCAGTGACACGCTGGAGTACGCCTGGCTCATCGACATGCAGGCTGGGGGGCTCACCGGCAGAGTGACGCTACCACAGGTGTGTGTGTGTGTGTGTGTGTGTGTGTGTGTGTGTGTGTGTGTGTTTGAGATGACCTACCTAGATTGTAACGACCAGAGGGGGGGCACGTCCTGTACTTGAAGCTGCATGAGGTCACTTTTATATGAGGTCGACAAAACTTGGAACCGCAAAATCTTGTGACCGACAAAACGCTTCACTTCTGTTGTCAACACAGGGTTTCCTGGCAAATTCTAAAATGATACATTAACAGGGTCTCGGGTAGCAGAAGCCAATTCATCAACTAATAGCAAAAATGGTGAATATGAAGGAAAAATATTTTCAGTGCAGCTTCAAGTACAAGAGGAGATGCCCACACAAAATATTAGTCTGGTAAATGTAAAAGTCATCTGTCGAAATTCTACTGAATCAGAGCGGACAAGCGTGAGGTAATGACTTCTTAAGGTCACGTTAAGGTGGTGTGGGTCCGCTCTGATTAAGGTTGGCAGATGTTCAGATTTGAAAGTACATCGTCTTCCTCAGTCTTTGTCATTCGTCCAGCGTTGGAGTTCAGCTGAAGAGTAGTAAGAAATACTTGATTTACTCCTAAATGTAGTTGGGTCAAAGTGCAGTCACCTAAAGTAAAAATACTTGAGTACAGAAACCTCAACATTGCAGCGTCCGGAACCACTTCCACCATGGATGTTTAGGTCAGCTGTGCTCTCGATAAACCACGTCTTCTCCGGCAGTAAACGGGTTCCTGGTGTTTGTGTGTGTGACCATCAGGTGGCCAGCATCATCGAGTGGGGTGAGACTTTTGTCTTCCACGGAGTGTCTCGTGAGTTCCAGCTGGAACACCCCAAACCTTCTGTCATCTGCCAGCACGGCGTCGACCGGCGCATCTGTGATGCTAAGGTACCGACATGCTGCTTCAGGTCCAATCCTGCGTTGATACCAGGGGTGGCGCGTCGCCACTCTCTTGACCTCAGCTCCTTAGGCTTTTTAATATGTGACGTCTCACACAATCATCTGTTTAATTTCTTTCTCTCTCTTACTTTGTAAAAGGATCCCAACAAACAGAAAGAGATGAAAGCTGAATCAAAACCCAAACAAAAGGACTATTGATATGCAGGAAGAAGCACAATGCTGATCCTGTCCTGCCTCTTCATCAGCAGTGTCACATTAAGTCAAAACTCTACAAAAATCAGAAAAGAGAGAAAGAAGCTCCATCATTCTGTCAGCATCAACCCTTTCATCTACGCTCCTCCCGTCTGTGCTTCTTAAGAATGATTCTATGATATTTGTATTTAAACTGACATGCTTGATCTCTTCATCTAGGCAGACTGACAAAATTATGGATTACTAAAAAAACTTGCTGCGTTCTAGACGTAGCAAGTAGTCACAGAAATACTGTTATAATCAGAGATTCCAAAATCTGATGCATGGAGACTTGGTTGCTCCAAACTGTTCTTTTGAACTGTGAACAGGAGGAGACGATAAACGGCAGCTGCAGACTCCCTCTAATGATGCGTGATTCACACTGTTGGCCTTGGGAAAGAAAACAAGGAACCGTTGATGGTGTTGTGTTCGTGTGCAGATTCTCAGCAGGATATTTCAGACCCCTCATTCGAACATGTAGTGGTATAGAAACACAGCCAGGCTGAACCGGCGGTCGCCGCACTCACAAACATGGCGTGTGTTTCAGCTGAGCTGCCTGCCAGGTCACTGCCGCACGTCTGAGGAGCTCAAGTACACCATGACCCGCCTGGCCGTGGACGGCGTGGACCTCTTCATCGTTGAACATGGCTGTGCTGCAAACATCAAGGTCCTTATGTATTTTCATTTACATGAAAGAAGCAGTCGCCATCACCAGTGAATGTGGCGTCTGTGTGCCGATATAACAGTTGTTATTTTTTGGTGTAAACAAAATTCATTCAGTCTTTGAATTCGCTGCCTCTTCTCCAGACGGGGATCATTCGTGTGGCCAACTGCAACCTGCACAACCAGGCAGTGGGCGAGGGCATCAGCGCTGTGGTGCAGGACGTGAACATCCGCCAGTACATCGAACAGCAGCAGCACAGCGAGGCCGGCAGACTGCAGCCGGGTGGGCAGGGTCAAGGTCCAGGTCAGCCCTTGGGTCTGGGTCAGCCCCCTCTGCTGCGTCGCTCCGTCTGGCTGGAGGCGGGTTCAGTAAACCTGAACCTCATCACGGCTGACATTGCCCTCGCCGCTGACCACTCTGCCAAATGTGAAGTCCAGAGGCAGTTTCTAGAACTACATGATGCTCAGACCAAAAGGTAGAAACACACCAACTGGCCGCTGATATTTACACGTGTCACATGTGGGGTGTGTTTGTGGGGTTGGGGATCCCAGCTGTTCTTCAGCGACCTCAGGACAACTTTTCAGCTTTGCAGCCTATCTGTCGATGTCACAGGCCTCTTCACCTGCAGGCAGTAACATGACGAATGTCCTAAAAGGAGGACAACAGGGTCAAAGTCCAGAAGGAGTTGGAATGTGTTTAACAGCAAATGGGAGTGAATGTTTGTTCAAATTTTAACGCAACAATTCAACCAAAAGGTGTTTTGGTTTTTTTTAAGCTACCTACCAAGTCCCACGATGCTTTTTCCCTCCTGTATCACTTCTATGTGACTCCAGAATGCAGGAGGAACCAGCCATGTATATTTAGCTTGACGCTAACAGAGGCTGATGGCTAACAACAGCTAAACTTTCCAGAATAATCCAGGTTTTTCATATTTCTCCACACTTCACTCTTCTTCCTGTCTTCAGACTCTGGTTCCTGTGGCCTGATGATGCCGGCATTCGGAACAAGCGCAGCAGGAACCGCTGCGGCTGCCTCGGAGGCTGTAGGTTCTTTGGAGGAACCAACATGGGCTTGGAATTTTTCAAGCTGGAAGAGATGACGCCCTCCTCTTCATCTGCGTTCTCCTCCTCCAGCGCCGAGTCCGACATGTGTTACGGCCAGTCTCTACTGACGCCTGGGGAGTGGATTATCACCAAGGAGACGCCCAAAGTGGATGGTATTTGTTGTCTGATGTCCTGTTCTTGCTTCAGAGTTATGTTGGTCTGTAGATTATTCAAAGTTCTGTGTATGTGTGTTCGTAATCAAATCGATGTTTTCTCAGGGAGGGTTGTAGGACTCAAGACAGACACACACTCGCCATGCCTGCCTCCTGAGGTGCCTGAGAGGCGGGGTCAGCAACACCTTAGTCTCCAGGTGCCCCAGCGTTCCCACAGCTCTGCTTCTTCCTCTGAAGAAAATAGTTCCTCCAGTGCAGCGTTGCCCTTGCTGGCTGGAGAGAGGGACACTCCCTCACCCAGCACGGAGGAACGCATGTTTCCCGTCAATGGCAAAAGTCCTGCTGAGTGAGTGACAGTGAATTAACATCTAAAAGCTCATTCATAAAAGAGGGTGGCACCAGCAGGTTCTCCAGCCTAGGTGCAGTTGTTCTTCTATTCATCATTTATTATTTCTACATTGTCTCCCGTGTCTGTTGCAGCACCCTTGGGGAGGTTCCAGAGGTGTCGCCCGTCTCACCCAACAGCTCTCAGGAGCGCTCCTCAGTGCGCTCGCCCCTCTGTTCTCCTCTCAAACGCCAGTCCTCCGTGCAATCTGGTCGACTGGGCAGCACAAAGAGCTTGTCGGCCGCCGTCTTCACAGACAAACCTCCGCCGGTGCTCTCTGGAGGCGTCCAGTTTGGCAGCGAGGTGTCCCGCAGTGATGAAAATGTCCTGGATTCACCACGCCAGCGTCGGAGCTATGGTTCCTTCCCCTTCACTCCCTCAGCTGACTCCAACACCTTCCATCAGTACCGCTCTGCCGACTCCAGCATGTCTGTGGCCGACAGCGAAGCCTACTTCTCTGCTGCTGAGGACTTTGAGCCAATCAGCAGTGCTGATGAGGGTCCAGGGACGTACCCGGGCCGCAAGAAGAAGAGGAGGCAGCAGATGCAGCAGCCGCAGCAGCCGCCCTATCACATGGAGAATTACAGGTCAGCCGAGATGATAATGAGTGTGCTTAAGGAGCTCAGCTTCAGTGGTTAAAAATGTAGAAGACTGAAGCGAGGAAAGAGTGCATGGTCACGTCAAGATCAAGTTTAAGCTTTGAATCAAGGTGACGAGAGATTCTGAGAACGCCGAGTAACACCAGAGCCTCTTCACCTGTTCAGGCAAGATGAATTAACAAGCTGGCTAACTGGTCCTGACCTGCTAGATGGCCTCAAGCTAGATACAGACTGCACCCGCGAACGCAAAATGTATTCTCCTGCATTTGGAGCAAAACATTTGTATTTCACCTTTTTTTTTTAAGCTTCATGGTTTAAAGGCTCACTGTATCACAACCAGTATCCTGAGCTCCACCTGCTGGTCTCCCCTCCTCACAGACGGCCACTGGACACCTCTGAAACTGCCAAATATTCACTTCTCACTGTGACCTCAGCAAACTTGTTGAAACACACCCTCCCCCTCCCCCCAACGCCTGGGTTGGAAAGAAAGAAAGTCAAAGTGAAACTTAAACAGCTTTCTTTCAATGCTGTTGTCAGATATTAGCAATTAAAACCAGAGCCTGTTGGTGGTTCAAAAGGGACCGTGGGTGTGGAGGCGGGCGGCCGGCCAGAATCAACATGTTTGGCCTGTTCTGGTGCTCATTATTATAATGATTCAAGTCGTTTTCCAAACACATGAGACGATAAAACCCAGGGACAGAATTTGGAAGCACTAAAGAACTGGCCGTCATTTCTGATGAGTCGCACCAACTGCTGTCGACCGTCACGAATCATGATGTCACAATACTTAGATGAAGACATTTTGATGGTTTTGTGCCTACTAAGCGTAACGTGGTTGTGTGGGGGATCTGGCCTGGAGGCCCAGCACGTAGCTGCTGTGGTTTATTTATTACTGTGCTTCGATCATGTGAGGATGGATGTGATGTTGAGGGTTTGTGGCAAATGAGATACTTGATCCATGAGCTGCCGCACCACTTACTGCTCTTGCTGTGGAAAATGGATATCTGTTTTGTGTGCAACCGCCTTGTTATTTTCTGTTGCGCAAAATGTTCACACATTGATTTTAGCAAATGTTTTGATTGATACGGCCTCCGCACAAACACAAATAATCGATTCAGTGTCATCAAAAGTTTTTAGTGGCACAAGTCTGTGCAAACTTAGCAGAGGGAGGGCTCAGGCTGGCAGGCTGGGGGAGCTGCTATGAACCAGGGCAGGCGCCCAACCACAGCTGGCAGAGCTGCACCATGAATGAAAACCTCGACCAACTGCAGCTCTCAAATTGCAGGAAGGTGCAACATTTGTTAAAGGTTAATTGCGTTAAAGTACCACTTTGAATTAAAGACAGCGGCGTTGCAGAGAAGTCCTGGCTCGCCGGCATCATTCTGCTGGCAGTTGTGTGATGAAGAAAAAATGCCTAACAGGCCATTCCTGAAAACATCATGAACGTTCATTAATTCAGGTTTTGTCATCCTCTCAGCCGGAGCTCCATCTACCACAGCGTCGAGGGTCCCCTCACTTACGTCCTCAATGGCGAGCTGATCACTGAGCCACGCCCCCTGCCCCTCCCACCCTCACTGCCTCCTCTGCCCCCCCAACCTCTGCCCAGCCACATATCCCAGGCCTCCTTTGTCTCAGCCCTGGCCATGGAGGAGGAGAGTTCAGTGGAGACGGAGAAAACTGCTGAACCAGGCCCGGTTACCCGCCAGCCCCACGTCATGGCGTGCTACCAGAGCTACCTGGCTCACTACCAGGTAGATGCTTTGAAAATGGCGGCCCTGCATGTCATCCACTCAGAGTCTGTGTGTTGTTGTTTTCTCTAATGTGGTCTGGTTACTTTTTCTCTGTTAGGTTTCAAATTGGTCAGTAAAGCAGCCCACCAATAAGAGGACCTCCAAGTCTTCATTGCACCGCCCCCTAGATCTGGACACGCCCACCAGTGAAGAGAGCTCCACCTCTTTTGACCAGCTCTCTGTTCCCAGCTTCAAGGTTTGTTTTTTTGTTTTTTCTTCTTTGTTTTCAACTCTGTAGCTCCTCTTACTCTGCTTGGTGAATGTGGGAGAACCGCACCAATTTAAAGGGATATTTCATCCCAAAAAGTGTATTTTGCCTCTGAAGTGCTCCCTAAATCCATTAGCTTCAAGCTAAACATACGTGTCTGGCTCTAATTGTAGTGATGCAGGAGGGAAGACCTCTCTGTGTGCTCAAGACTCCTGTTAGTGAGTACTTGAAAAGCTAAGTGCTCCACTTTTTTGGTGAAGCATAACTTGAGGCCCGGCTGATCTGTGTAAGACGGGTGGAGACAGACTGGCTGGATGGAGCGCTCCCTGTGAGGCAGCATCACGCCTGCTGCAGTCACACCTCTGACTGCAGAACGCCGGCGAGCTAGCCAACGTCTCGTGTTGATGAGGCTGTATTGGTGCAAACACACACGCACCCTCTCTGGGTGGAAGTGTCAAAGAGAGCCGATGAATTCAGGAAGCGTCTGTTATTAATGACGTCATTGCTCATCCGTCCACTGCTGTTCCAGGTGATAAAGCAGGGCCTGTCAGCCAGCTCACTGTTGGATCGAGGAGTTCAGCTGATGGGAGACAACAACAGGTATTAAAACCACTTCTTATGTGTTATTATATTCATTTGTTGTATGTGTTCCTGTTCTCAACAGCTCACAGATACGGCCTCACAATAACCTTTCAAGTAGCAACCTCCCCCATAGTCAAAGGTTTACAGGTCCTGCATAGTGAGACATGCGTTTTGTTTCTATGCAGTACTCCGTATACTCCGCTGGATAAGAGAGCCATGGAGAACACGGACGAGGACACCACCACAGACGACTGGACTCTGGAGCAGCCGCTCACCCAGACCAGGACCACGGCCATCGTAGAGGTCAAGGGTGCCATCAATGTGGTGCTCACCCCCCTCGTGGCCGAGTCCCTGGACAGGTAGCAGCCAGACCTCATCTGGTGACCAAAAGATGTTGTTTGTTCTTCCAGCTTTGGAGGCTGAAACATTTTGATTCCTCGTCACTGGATTTACACGAGGAATCGCAGTTGAGCTGTCGTTCCTGCTCGATGAGGTCATTTATTATATTTGGGAACGAATACAAGAAGAAGAAGATCAGTTTTAACTGATGTCATGATTATGATGTGATTTATGACATCAAAGCTCATTCGCATTTGCACAAACAAACTTCTGTGACTTGAGGAAAGTTTTCATGACCAAACGTTCTCCCGACTTTTCTGTTAAAGCATGAACGAACAATTCCGGGATTGAATTTATCAGCTCATATTTAGCTAAACGTTATGGAAAGCTGCGTAGTTTGATACAATATAAACATGTTGACTTGAAGTGAAGCACATAAACTCTCATATTCAGGTATTTTTGAAGCAAATATGCCTGATTTTTCACATTTTCTGGGTTTTTATTTGTTAATCACAAACTTCACCGGGCCTGGAAATGGCCTTGTTAGAATTCTGGAGCGTTTTCTTTTTTTCATGAGTGTCTGAACCCAGATTAGAGGGAAAGCTAAATATCACATTGTTATTCTCATTGAAGGGGCTTGGGATGTTTTTAAGACCGTAGCATTCCCTCTGTAGCCAGGACGCCGCTGTAGCATCATGGGGTTTGACATGCTTTTAGCCTTCAAGGTATTTTGTTCCTTGCTGTTATTTCAGGTAAATTGTGATGAATGACGCAGCTCCATGGTGAAGTCTCTATGCTGTTGTTGCTAAATATCAAATACAAAGGTTTGATTTCAGCTGTATTGTGTGTCACAGGTACATTGAGTCCATGGTCCACTTCGCCAGTATCCGCCATCCTGCAGCGATTCTAGACGACCTGCATGGCAAAGTTCTCAACGAGGCCTACCAGATCAGCAAGTCCACCGTCTCGGAGTCCGTAAGTCAAACAAACAAGACAATCAGATGTGTGGGGGCTTCTGTTCTCAATGTTTTAAGATGTCACTGAATCATCCAGCTGATGTTGAAAAAGAATCCTAGCCAACTTGTGTTTTGATCTGCACAGAGCCAAGCAGGCAAGCAGGAGCACAAGCTTTCCAAGACAGAGGGCACCACCCCCGGCTCCCTCAATATCTCCCACGGCCAGACGGACCTGTCCGTCAAACCAGATAATGTGAAAATCAAGGGCCTCCAAGCCAACGTCTCCATCCCCAAGGTAAGACCCTGAATAATGAGAGACCTTGAGTCTTCCTGAAAATGCGCTGCGACCAGGAGCGGTTCAAGAGCAAACACGGAGCCCTGAGTGTTGCCGTACATCACTTCACTAGAACAACAACCAATCTGAGCTTGGCAGTCGAGTTGAGTCCTGACGGTGGTTCACCGCAGGAAGCCACGCCGGCCACATTTGTCTAGTTTAATGTAGAAATGATCGTTGTTGAGAAGTGCACGCTTTGCTGCATTGATGTCAGTTTAGACAATAAACTCAAGTTAAAATATACAGAAGAGTGCCTGCCAATTAATCAGCTGTCAGAAACTTTCACTCTCTAATAACAGCCTTAAAAACCAGTCCCGAAGGTAACAGGAAGTAGCTGATACATTTCTGTCATCAGCACCTCTCTTTGAGGACTCAGGTCTCTTGGGTTGACTTGTGTTTCTGTTTTGTTGTGTTTCCCTGCAGGTGAACCTCTGCCTGCTGCAGGCGTCGGTGGAGGAGGGATCGCCGTCCTCCTCCAGTAAGTGTGTCACGCACGTGTCTCTGGTGGCGCTGTGCTTCGACAGGATCGCCACCCAGTTCAGAATGAATAGGTAATACTTTCACGATCCCTCATCCTGCTATCATGTGTGTCTGTGTGTGTCTGTGTGTGAATTTGTGGGTACATCAATCTGTTCCCACAGTCACATTGTGAGTCCTCGCTTCCCTCCCGGGGACAGATAGCAAGTCTATATAATGGAGCTCATTAATTCCAGAGTGAAGAGGTTAAGGTGAGGTCAGCCGTTGTCAGCTGCTGTTTATGGATTGAGCGAGTCAGTGAAATGGTCTCTCAGGTGATGGAGGCATGACTGTGTGTGTGTGTGTGTGTGTGTGTGTGTGTGTGTGTCTCTGCAGTAACCAACTGTACGTATCTGCTGCAGATGAAGCTTTAAAAAGCCTGAAATTCAGCCGTCACCTCATCTGTGTTATTCCCTCAAGAAGCTGAAACCATTGTCCATGCTAGTTAACAGCTGATGAATGTTTCTAGGCCTGATTAATCAAATTAATCAAAACCAATACTTGCAGTCTAACTGTGAGTTAGTCTACCATTTCAGATTAGATTCTGTGGCACTGCAGAGACGTCCTTCTGCTGACTTGAGAAAACATCTTCGTCTGATTCAGATCCCTCAAAAATCCCACTGTTATCGTGTTCATGGTGGTTTCTCTGTCTCTGTTCAGGGGCATCGTGGAGGAAACGCCCAACACCACAGAACATGGCCGACCCTCGGTGATGCTGGAGAAATACGCCTCAGCCACCAAGATGCAGCCTCAGTCGTCTGGCTCGCTGCGCTCCAACGCTGGCATTGAAAAAGGCAAAGAAATCGCTGCCAGGCTCAACATCCATCGCATCCACAGCCAGCTCCGAGGCCTGGACTCCACAGGTCGGTCCCTCAGGCGTCCTGGCGCTCCTCTGACCACGTCAGCCACTGAAGGGCTGCAGGTTTTACTGCTCAGACAGATCTGGAAAAACTGTGGCATCATTTCATCGCTCAGCACATTTACCTGTCACACGTCAGGATGCATCTGATGAGTTTAAGTGTTCATTTTTTCTGTTGCTCCTCCAGACATCGGCACCTGCGCCATCACAGCCATTCCTGTTGAGAAGTCCAAAGTTCTGTTTGGCCTGGAGGAGATCGAGGAGTTCTCTCTGGTGGATGAGACGGATGCTCAGTCCGCGGGTGATCATGGCCGCACCACCGCCTCTCTGGAGAAATGGGGATGGATCATGTTTGAATGTGGCATCGAGAACCTCACGGTCAGAGGTAGGCCAGTCCTCGCAGGAGGAAACTCTCTTCCATCGTTTCTCAGTCGGTGTAACTTGGTGTGACTCTGTGTGGTGCAGGGGGCCGTCAGTCAGGAGCCATTCTGTACAATGCGTTCGGCATGATGGGACGTTCGGACGCGGGGGGGAAGACTGGTGTTTCTAAGTCTAATGGATCAACAGGCTCCCAGACCGGCAGTGGCTACAGCACTGACGTGTCCGACGACAACCTGCCACATGATGCTGTTAGCCCCGCCTCTGATGTCAATGAGCAGTCAGACTCAGACGACCAGGTGAGATGCTGGGAAATCATTTCGGCTGTAAATACGTCTCCCTACCTCACAGTGATCAAACTGTAGCTTTGTGTACTGGCCGTTCCTCCACAGTTACTGCAGTATGCAGTACAAGTATCACAATACAGAGATTTGTGGGAAAAGGAGGAAACGTCTCGATGAGTTGAGTCGTGGGGTTCAAACTTTCCTCATTCAGGACGTGAGAGTTCATCTTTGATGGTGACAGAGCCGAGTTTTACCCAGTGATGAACGCTTCAACTTTCTCAAACTGGAACATAAAGAAGCTCAACGCTTCGCCACACTGTTGGCGTTGTGGTATCGCGTGAAAACATGACGCTGTCGATGAGAGGTTCAAATGCTCTGGTGCTCACAGGCCCTCAGTGTCACTTCAGTCGCTGAATGAAATTGTTTGAAGCTCGGTTCACTGTTCTCCCCTCCTTGTTAACAAACATGCTGCTCATCTCAGCCTGTAAACACTGAACGTCATTTGTCTTTTTTTCTTTCTTCTTTTTTCGGTGCAAACATGCAAATGTCACAGCCGTGTCACCAAACTGTGATTCAGATTTGATTCTCTATCTTGCTCACCGCCACGCATTCCTGGAGAGTCGGATGAGTCTTATTTGTCGAGCTTCATCAGAATGAGAGAGAGAGATGTGAACAGAAGTAACAGGTGAAGCTGTAACTCCTGCTCTCGTCTGCTATGTAGGATGAAGGGGTGGAGTCAGACGACCTGAAGAAGGACCTGCCCCTCATGCCTCCACCACCCGACTCCAGCAGCATGAAGCTGACCATCAGGGAGATCTGGTTCAGTTTTGCTGCTCCCACTAATGTGCGGTCACCTTCGCAAGCCATCTCCAGGTCAGAGTAATAGAAGGTCATATGGTCAATGTCACCGTGCTGTAGGACGCCAGTGTCTTGTGCTGCATCTACACAAGCTGCTCAACTCCTGATTAGAAAAACAACTGCGTTGCTGCTTGAGGTGCTCATTAATCGCTGGCTTTCAGTGTTACTCATCAAAACAGCAGTACTAGACTCACGACTGCGATACTGCTATTTGTTTACAGTGCTATGCTGTTGCTACCCTGGTCAAACGCTAACTTTAGTTACGTGCTAATGTTCACCTCTAGCCAAAGCTAACTGCTGACTGTGTGGAACCATGTTCACTACCACCAAGGCAAGAGTGGGCAAAGTCTTTTGTACTGAAAGATCATGTTCATGTTGTTACAGTGACTCAAAACCTGCCGTTTGTTTTCCATGAGCTTTTTGATAAAACCGGCCAGGCAGAACTCACTGCTGCAAAGGCTACAGCTAACGTTAGCGTGTTCACCTTTTTCTGATGAAAAACTGTGAGCATGTTCTTGTCAAGTCAACCAATCAGGAGGGGGCTTTTCCGAGGTAGTCATGTACCCTAAATTATTCACTGGTTCCTGCGATTGAAACACAGCTGAGTTCCTTAAAAGGTTCCTAGTCGGTGGGCAAAGTTTCCGCAGCCCCAATGCACCCGAGGCTGTTTCTCCTCTGTTGACCAGGATGCATCTGGAATGTTTGGGGGTGTATTGACGGTGTTGTGTTTACAGGCAGTTGAATCTACTCAGCACAGCCACACCAGCCATCGGCGCCTGGTTGGTTCCCATCGACCAGCTCAAATCTTCTCTACGCAAACTGGACATGGAAGGAACTCTGCGCGTGTGTGCTGTCATGGGCTGCATCATGACTGAGGCCCTGGAGGTCAGCGGCCATCAGTGGACACACACATTAACCCACGGGAACGCCAATGAATCGGCTTGTTTTCTCACTTTTCCATCACTGTTTGTTGTCATTGAGCAGAAAAAGAGCATCCACATCCCGATCCGGAGCAAGTACAACCGCGTGACTAAAAGAGCTCGTTACCTGTATGAGAATCCCTCCTGCATGCTCTGCAACATCCTGCACCGCTACCTGCAGCAGGCCGACTACTCGGTCATAGAGGAGGCGACCATGGTGAGTGCGTGACCTCCCAGGCGTCTATCCAAATGTTTTATGGCCATTCATTCTAAGTGCTGTTGGCTCCCCTTCAGTGCTTCCAGTAAACAAGCATTTTGACAGCCTTTGTTCTTTTTTCCCCTGCAGAATGATGGCGTGCCAGCCCTTGTGACGCTAAAGAAGGGTCTGGTAGCTTTGGCCAGACAGTGGATGAAATTCATTGTGGTCACTCAGGGCTTTAAGGCTATTGGTCTGATGAGGCCCAATCAGCTAACTAAGCCCAAAGAGCCTCTGCAGAACCTGGCTGAGACCATCTTGGGCCTGGACAATGGTGCTGCGCTGCAGAGTGACACAAGTGCTGACGGAGCAGAGTTTGAGTTTGATGCAGGTGGGAAGTGTTGCTGACCCTCAGTGGGAACTCTGGCTGTCTGACAGGCTGATAGGATCTTAGAGCAGTCACATGGTTCTTCTTAGAGTTTTATTTCATGTCATTTTTGTGAAGCCGCAGTGAGTGAACACACCATGTTGCTGGAGGGAGCATGCAGTCGACCGCCACCAAAGGAGGCAAACACTGCTGTCAGCGGGGTGGAGATCATGAGGAAGCTTTCCAAGTCCCACACACACAGCGAGTCTGCACTTAGGATAAAGGTATTACTTTGAGTTCCAGGCAATGCTTTACCTCAGGAGTGTTTTTCACCTCTCAAGTACTCGCTAACTGGTGGTTTGAGATGTTTTTCCCTCCTGCATTTCTACTGTGTGACTCCGGAATGCAGAAGCAGTCAGCCTTGTATGTTTAGCTTGAAGCTAACGGAGACTGATGGCTAACAACAGCTAAACTGGCCAAAACCGTCAGTTACAAACACTCAAGGTTGTCATCCGGTTTAATCCATGTCTTCATTACCCGGACGTATGATCAGTAATCCACAGCACTTCCAGTTATCACTCCTTCACAGTTGCAGAGTTTAATAAATATTCTAAAAAAATCCCCACCCGTTCCTAATCATATCCAGGGTACAGATGTGCCGAACAAATGTAATGAATATTTAGACTCTCATGTATTTCCATACTTCTAAAGATCAAATACATCATAAACATCTAATACTGTGTATTAAAAAACAGATTGTATGTAAAGTTTGGCACCTATCCTGGAACATAAACACCGATACACCCTGCTAGCAAGGGAGGTGGCACTGCATGTGGGGGGGTGTTAAGATGGTGATGTTGCTGTTGGAGAGCAGAAGGTATCGGATCTGAAATCAGCTCCAGTCTGCAGAATTTTGCTGCCAAATTAGAAAGTGGTGTGCGAGTATTTTCAGTCTAAGAGTATGTGACAGCTGTTTGGCTGCTTCGTCAAAGTCCTACAACCTCAACTTCAGAGTAAAACTTGACACAATATGACCCCCTCCAGGGTTCCCACCCCTACCAGTCTCTGAGCTACACCAGTGGGGACACAGCGGCCGACTCCCCCGCCCACGTGAGCCGTGCCGGCCTGCCCGCCAAGGACAGCCCCAGGAAGGAGAGTCTCCTGAGCAACCTCACAGGAAGCTTCCGTAGCCTGCACAACCTGCTGGAGGGCACGCCACAGAGGAACGAAGTGTCAGCTGCCACCGCCGCCAAGAGCAGCTCACTCACTCGCACAGGTACTCGCACCTGGGCCTCATGGCTGCAACGTGCAGGTGTTATTCCAGCCACTCCCACCTGGATCATGAAACATGGGACCTTTTTCTGTTTTGCAGTTTTATAACAGTGTGTGTTTGCTTTCCAAGGAAAAAAGCTCTAGGTTCCTGTAATCTAAGCAAACCTTGCTGGTAACATGAAATCACCAGTAATTCCTATCAAGACCTCTTGGCCTCAGCAGCAAAGCCCTGATTCGTACCTTTGTGTAAACAGGCAGGACTGAGGGGTGTTCAGGCTGTATGTTTGCAGTACTTTGGGTGAAGTGCAACAGAGGAGTGGAGATGTGCTGCAGCAGCTATAATGTTACTGTGTTCATGGGAATATCAGGTTTGGCAGGCGTTTGGTCGTAAATCAAAGAGGCGGACAAGTTCAGATGTAGACCAGCTGGTGGTGCTAGATGATAAGTGAAAGGATCCTGAGGGGAACATGAGAGTGTGTGCATCCTTTCAGTCGGTGCGTTTAGCAGATGTTGAGTTATTTCACCAGACAGGAGAAAACTGTGCTTGAGTTCCAGAAGAAGATTGAGTGATCAGAGTTATGAGGTCTCACCCTCTCATATCTGTGTCGGGTCCAAATCAGTCTGTCCAGTCGGTCTGGAGGGTCTGGAGCAGAGGCAGACTTCAGGAGCTCCCCTGGGACTGCTCATCTGAGTACACGCCTCACTGCCCTTGTTGATGTGGTGGTGCTGGCAGGTTAATGTTCCTAAAATTAACTACAAAAATCACCGTATTTTTATCCACTAAAGGTTTGGGACGCACTTCCGTCACATAAAGTCAAACTTCTTCTGTTGCTGGTGTTAAGAAATCGCTCAAGACTTGTTTGTATGGCCTTCCTTTATATTGATGTACCTCTTAATAAGCTGTTCCTGATAAGTTTTCTTTTATGTAAAGACAGTTTTGACCTTTTTATGACCTGTTATTGTGTTTGTTTCCCTTCCTCTCTTATGTCCGTGTCTCTGGTCCTCAGGGACGGACATGCTGACGGAGCACCCGCTGCTGTCCGAGCCCTCCTCCGTCAGCTTCTACAACTGGATGTCTAATGCTGTAGGTAACAGAGGTGGTGCTCCAGTCCAGGACTCACCAGTCAGCCGCTCCCAGCACAACAGCCTGCAGACAGGTGAGTCATCTCAGGGTCAGCGTTTAACTGGGAAGCTCCTCCGCCATGTAGAAGAAGGCTCTTAAATACCTGGGGGCCACTGACTGTCCAGTCCTGCTGGAAATGGGATGTGATGCTGTTACAATAGATACTTAACTTTTTTTCTTTTATGTCTTCACAGTTCATTTAGTAAAATAGTTTCCACAGCCAAGGAACTCCATAAACTACCTTCACATGTCACTGTTTCACTAGAACCTCTGGATTCTCCTGTCCAGCTCTACCAGTACCAGTCGCTACCGTCCGTTATCAGTCCAGAAGGAGGCCAGGGTTCGTTCCTCGGTGTTGTGCTGTTGGTGACCTAGCTACCAAACCTGAGTGCAGTCATTTGTTAGTCTCGCTAGTAAAATGGTTGCCTACAACTCACAATCAGTGCGTTTGTCTTTGTGAATATCACATGATCGTCTTGATCTGTTTGGGATTGATTAACTGCTAGTTACTAGACGATTTTTCCAAAAAGTCCCATGTTTTTAATCGATGATACTCAGTAAATGCCTGTACTGTATGATTTAGAGCTAATTAATGATGCGTGTACTGACCTTGCTCATAGTACCACTGAAGTGGAAAAGTAGAGAGAGTCGGGGATGCAGGAGAAGAAAAAGAATCTGACCCCCCCCCCCCCCCCCGTGATGCCAGCAATGACATACCATGTCATGAATGCAGCCATTATTATTTCTCTAGTTTCCATTTTTCTGTTTCTCTCGTCCGACGGTGGAAGCACTGCACTGCTCATGAAATAATCCCATTGTTTCAAATAGAAAAGAGTTCAATGAAAGCTTTAGCATCTGCTCCTTCTCAACAAGCTGCTGTTCCAGGCAGCACAGCCAGATGGAGACCCAGCAACTCTGGAGTCTACATGTGGAGGCTGCTGGAGGCACACGCACGCACACACACACTATGGGACTCTTACTCTTATTATTACTGGGCACATGTGGGCGTTGTAATGATTCAGCTGACAGTTGGTCAATAACAGCAACCTTGTAAGTGCGACCCCTCGAAAACTGCAGATGAGCATTGACTCTAAATTACTTTCTGAAAACTGCAGTGGCAAACTGACCACATATTCAACCACCGTCAACAGGAGAAGCAGCCAGGTACCAGCTGTGACCCGGGCCTGTTCAATGGTACAGACACGGGCTTCCTATCCAAATGATGATCATCCAGTAGTGGAGTAAAGTGGGCTAAAAGGAATCAAGTGGTAGCGTTGTACTCCGCGGATCCTCTGCTGTTGTGCTACATGTGAGTGGGGAGAGCCAGAGAATGAAGTCTCATCAGTTCAACTTTGTTTATATGACACGTCAAGTTCACCTCAATGTGCTTCTCACACCAGAGAAATTAAAGAAGAAAAATGCAGTCAAATTACATTAAGAATAGTTTTATTAATAAAACCAAGTACGTACAGAGTAGATCTGAATTCTTCTGATCAGTTTAGCGTAAAGAGGCCCAACTGTTCCCCGTGAGCAGGCACTGGTGAGGGACCGTCTGTCTCAACCAGTTGGAGTGAAAGAAAGCAGGAATACTTGAAGCAGAATAAAAATATATGAACGAATAAACACACCAATGACAGAGTCGATATCAAAGCAATGCAAAGTAGCAGCACATCCACAAAGAAAACAGTCCACTGTGTTGTCGGGAACTTAGAGAACCTTAAGGTTCTGTTCATCCTTCACAGCACCGCAGCTCTCAGCCATTCAGCCTCTGAGCTCCACGCTCGACATCACTCCTCCCTCACCAGCAGCTCATCACTGGAGCCGCGAGCGTGGATCGCTGGAAGATCTATCTTGCCCTCACATTTGTCAGAGGGAGCGTTGTTTATATGTGAGCCGTGTCTGGATCTGAGCCGGCGATGATGAGCGTTGTCATCGTCTGCTTCCCCAGGTGCCACTCAGAGTGAGCACAGCAGCTCAGGTTCCCCTGAACTCTGGTGTTTGTGCCTGCTGTTCCGCTCACTGCAGCGTCTTTGTCAGGGGACGATCAGCTGCTCATGTACATGTGCACACAGGTGGAACCTGCAACCTGCCCACCATCCCCTCGGCATCCGACTTCAACACGGTGCTGTCCAGCGACCAGAACACCCTGGATGGGACCCACTCCCAGCATTCCCAGCACAGCACCAGCCAGGACGACATGGCCGACATTGAGGAGGGGAACCAGTGTCCAGCTGCTGTTCAACTGGCTGATGCTCAGGTGCTCTAAAAACATCTGTCCAGTATTTGGTATGATTTGAATCAATTTTACAGTGAAAATGGGCTGAGTATTTGGTGAATACTTGAAAGTACTTGAAAATACTTGCATTTTGACTTTCACAAACCAGTCAGGTATCATGATGTTCACTCTGGTTCTTGGTATCTGTGTATCCCCCCTCAGGTGGTTTTCAAGCCTCTGCTGAGCTACACCGGCATCCAGGCCCAGGACGCCACTCCTCTGAGTTACAAGATGTATTTTGGAGAACACTTGTCTTTTTCAGGCAACCTGGAATGTCTCCGAGCAGATATCGTTGACTCTGACACCTCCAAAGAACGCAAAAACAAGAGAGGCAAAAGGTAAATTTGAATCACGATGTGTGAAAACACCTGAGTTCCTTCTTGTCGAGGTGGATTTGTTGCATCTCCACTGCAGTCAGGAGTGTCCAACGTCTTCTTGATGATATGAATTTCCAGGCAGGGCCTGATCAACCTCCCTCCTCTTGAGTTCAAGCCGGCGCTGCTGATCGAGACCTTCAGTCTAAACGCCGTGGTGATGGAGAAGTCCACCAGCGCTCCACAGGGTCCCACCGCAGCCCCCCTCTCCTTCCACGACCTCAACCGTCGCCACTACAACACGTTCCACTGTGACTTCACCATGGCCTGCCAGGCCATCAGCCAGCGGGTGGACATGGCCCTGGTGCGCCTCATCCACCAGTTCAGCACCATGATCGATGACATCAAGGCAACCCAGACGGACATCAAGCTGAGCCGCTACACTGCTGGCTCTGCCTCCCCCACCCCCACCTTCAAGGCCCGACCCTACCGCCACTTCAGGTCGTCTGACTTCAGCCGCAGCTCCCGGGGAAGTCTTAACGGGGCGGGACGCAGCGGGACACAAACCCTGAAGAGCAAGAGAGGCATGAGTGGAGGTGGGGGAGCAGGTGGAGGAGGAGCAGGGGTGGGGGCTGGATTACCTCCTAACGGACCTCCATCAGGCATGGACACGCTGGGGAGAAGAGAGCCTCGTGGACGCAGCTCGCTGGGACGCTCGGAGCGACGCACCTCAAAGGTAACAAGGATAAAGAAGTTGTCAACCTTCGTGCTGGCGTCTCAGTGGGAGTCCCTGGTTCAGAAGCTCCTGAGCAAACTCAGATTAGAAACATGAGAGGGACATGAGACGAGGGTGCGTGCTTCTCACCACATGACGAATGATGCTGGAAATCCAGGAATGAATCCAATTTTGACACCATCTTGCTGTGCTGCGCTCTCTGAGGTTGTAGAAACAGAGGCAGTGGAAACTGGTGGATGTTGTCTGGAGGCTTGACTAACCACCCGCAGGTCATGTTTCAGGTGACAGGAATGTTCTTTGGTAGATTTAGCTGGATTGAGCTCCAAGCAGGCTGCCTCTTAGTCCCATCAGTCCCAGGAAGTCATCTGCTGCAGCTGAAATGGTTTGAAAAGGCTTCTAATTGTAAATATGAGCATGAGATCATGCAGTCTGCCACGCAGTTACACTCGCAACCTCTAGATGGAGCAAGTAGATGATGAAACCCTTTGAGGACCACCACCATTGAGCGAATGCACGCACACACACACACACACACACACACACACACACACACACACACACAATCAGTCGTCAGTAGGCCTGGACTCTGCACAACCCTCACCAGGATTGTAACCACCATTTAGAATGATACATAAAAAGATGTATGACAGCGTTCCAGTACCTTCTGCTTGTACTGTGTACCTGTACTGTGTACCTGTACAGCACATCTAAATCAAGAGTAGGGGATCTGGCTCAGTAAACAGTAGGACAGTAAAAGTACACTTGGCTGGGTTTCTTTTTGCGTGCTGTGACAATTAGTGGCATAAGTACAGCCGTTCATTACTTATGTAGAAGTACAAATCCTCCGTGACGTGTGACATGGCATCTTCGCTGTCGTTTTCAGGTCTCAAGAAAGGGCTCCCGTGACGTGGCGGATCACATGGCCATCCAGATGGACGACTCGGACTCCATCACGGTGTCAGAGCAGAGCGAGCCATCAGCAGAATGTTGGCAGAACATGTACAAGCTGCTCAACTTCTACTCGCTCATCTCTGATCCCACTGGCATCCTGGAGAAAAGCTCCCCAGAGAACTGCCTTCCAGGTGGGTCTCGACCAGCAGCAGGCTTCTGGCTCTCCTCCTCCTCCTGCTGCTGCGTCACAAGACTCCCTTTTTGTCATTTTCCTTCATATTTATTTACTCCATTTTCTGTTATAAAAAAAACAAGCACGTATGTAATTGGTGCTTGCTGTTCTGTTGATTACCGTAGTCATGGCATGCTTTACTCGGTCATATTAAATACTCCTGATTCTGTACTCAGAGGCCACGTCACAAGTACACCAGCACATTTTTGGACTTTACCTTCGAGGTAGTAACTTATGCAAACAAAAGAAAAAATCTGTAATAGGCCAGAAATACCTGGATGCCTTATTAATATCAGGTAAATTCTCCAGGTGGAGATTTTGAGACATAATCAGAGCAGCTACACATTATCCAGGCATGAGCCTGGTCATTTAAAGTTTCCTATGATTTTAAAGGTGGGAACAGCACCATCCTTACTTCTAAAGAATGTAGATCACGTACTCTGATGTGGTCAGAGCTGAGGAGCAGAGGGCTGATGGGGATTCAAGCTGCTCCAGGGGTCAGCGGGTGACACATCCCAGAGAGAACAGCCTTATCTCAGCTGCCTTTAATCTCTGTCTACTGGTTTTAATGCTGAAGTGAAGTTCGGCGTTAATTCGGTGTCCTCTGGACATTTCCTTCCATCCTGGCTTTTCGGTGTTTTCTTTAGTTTTGCTGATAAAATGTCTGGTTATATTTTTTGTTTGTGTGGAAACACAGTCAGTGACTAAAAGCAGCCTCTCAGGATGTATCAGGAGGATGTGGAGAATACTGTTAATACTTCTTGATCGTAGTATGAAGTACAAATCCACCAAAGAATAGTTCAGGCTGACAAATGTCAGTATTTGTTGGAGGTAACAGCTGAGCACACGTGAAACATTCATTCTTCCTGCACATACAAATGAGAGCTCACTCAGTTTCCATCATTCCACTTGCATTTATTCCAATGATATTATTTTGTTGAACGTGTATAGTTTACATACTTTGATTTTACTGAGTCTTTATTTCTTGCATATCTTCTGCCTGCTTCTTGAACGCTTGAATCGGCAGCATGGATCTGGTGTTTCTGGCTCTGACATGATTCTCCTACAGAAGGTGGGCGCGGCCCCTCCGAGCTGCTCTGCAAGGTCATCTTTGAGAATGAGCAGCAGGACCCGACCACGCCCAGCAGACCGCCAGGTGCAGGTGGGAGGAGGCGTAGCCTGGTGAGCTCCGAGCCGCAGCACGTCACCCTCATCGTGTTTGGTATCGGCATGGTCAACCGCACCCACCTGGAGGCCGACATCGGCGGACTGACCATGGAGGCCGAACTGAAGAAGATCCACGGGAGTTTCACCCTGAAGGAGAAGATGAAGGGTGAGACGGCTCGGGGTTCTGTCTTGACTGCATGTGGTAGCGACCCCTCACCAGAAAACCCGATGAAGTCTTTCAAGGACTCACTTATGTGAGTCTTGAGCTCACACAGACCTCCCCCCTCCTGTTCCACTTCTTTGGCACTACAGAATGCAGACAGGTGTATTTAGCTTGAAGCTAACAGTGCTGAGCATGAGTAACTGACTAGCTGGTGTATTTAGTTAAACCAACTCTTTCTTGCTCATTCCCAGGAATGCCAAACTGAACTGCAATTATTTTGTAGTTAGTTAGTTTCTATGTACAATCAAAGTTTTTTGTGGACCACTGATCATAAAACTGGATTAAGGAGACCTGGATTGTACCGGACGTCATGGAGAGTTTGTAAACGGATGTTTTTGGACAGTTTAGCTGTTGTTAGTTCCGGTCTCCGTTAGCTTCAAGCTAAGTATACGTGGCTGGCTCTTCCTGCAATCAAAGAAGTGATGCGGGAGGGAAAAGACATTCTTGTGGGCTCGAGACTCCTCTTGTATGTCTCGGCGGATAAAAGAATTGCAGTTTATCAGTATTTATTTAAACATCCGTTTAATTCAGTCATTTTGCGTGACAGACATCCTGCACCAGAAAATGACCGAGACGTGTGCATCGGCTCACATAGGAGGCGTCAACATCGTCCTGCTGGAGGGCATCACCCCCGACATCCAGTACGTACGCCAGCTCTTGACCCTTGGCTCATTGACAGTCACGTCACAGCTTTCATGTCTTATGTTGGAAAGGAAATGAATTCTTGTAAAAGGGGTGTGTCGTTCTGCTTGGACTCTATGAATATATCGATCCTGTGTTTTCACCTGTAAGGGTTTGTCGATTCAGACTTGAATGACTTCCTTTATCGTTTGTCTCATCTGAGAGAAATGACACAAAAAAAGTGTTCAGTCATGGAAAACCTGGAAAAGTCAGGGATTATAAATGGGCAATTTGCAGGCCTGGAAAAGAACATTAGACCGTAAACGTTTCACATCAAAGTCGTGCACATTTATTGCAGCCTGTGTAGACAGAACCACATCTCTGGCTTCACATTGTTTCTGTTGCTTCAAAGCTTGATTTTGTTAAATCAATGCCACACATCTGTAAAGATTCTTCATGTGTAAACACATCTTCATCTGGTCTTGAACGTGTTCTGGAGCAGCTCGCAGACGTCATGGAAATGTTACCGAAATGCAATTGTAAAAATATGTCTGAAGCCTGGGTTCTATTCTTGGAGTGGTGGCTAACTCGGGGAGGGAAGTCAGAATAATTCTGCATCAACACAGCAACAGAACCTGCCTGAGGAGCTTTCATATCATACAAAGAACCTTTGAATATCCTTGAGTTTACACTGAGAAGAAGGTTCAGTGTTTCCCCCAACACGAGCTCTCAGCGGGAACTAATTAGCGTCTCTTTTCTAGCCAGGTAATTTACATAGCAGGTTTTGTTTTTTACTGAAAGCAATTTCCTCAGAACATAACCACCCTAATCAGCTTATAGTCATGCATTCAAGCAGCATCTCTCTGCTCTTCTGATTCAGTTAAAAACTATTCTGCTGCTCAAGGAAAAGCAGTTAATGTAACAGATGCTGCAACAATAAAACGCAAGCTGAATCTAATTTCGCTGCTGTTAGCTGTGCTCATGTGTTTGGATAAGTGCATGTTAGACAGGAGAGTGCTAGCGTTTAGTGAGATTGTGTTCCACGCACCAACACTCAGCTGTGACCAACAGTAACTGCATAGCTGCACGTGATTTACCTGCAGGCCTGATCGACTCAGCTGACGACCAGGCACTTGAGAGGGAAGCTCACTCAGAAATGAAAGTTCAGTCTCAATGTACCCGCTGTCATGCTGGTGGCGTGTTGGATGCATCTTTTTTAGTAAATAAAAACTTGTTGAGTTTCTGTGGGAAAGGCGTTGCAGTCATTAACCAAACAATTTAAGTGAATGTTGACCAATTTTGAAAGAAACGAGGAAGACATAAAAAAAAAAAAATAGTGTTTTTCGGTGTTGCTTGTCTGAAGTAATCCAAGTGTCCTGAAGCCTCAACATGCCAGGTCGTTTAGAAAAGCCATTTACGCCGCCATGTCTTCAGCCTGCCTGCTCGCTGTAGCCTGGAGCTGCCAGCCATGGAGAGGCCAAAAACATGGAGCCAGGGATGTTTTTCTAAACAATTATTTTCTGCATCATTAAAAGTTGGTCACCACTCGCTTCAGTTCTTTGGGGTCGTGACTGCAATCCCTTTTCCTGGGAGCTCCAGTCGACTGAGGTTTCACTTTTGAGTGAACTAAACCTTTAAATACAATAAAGGTCTTTATTCCACAAGTAAATAACTTGTTAATGTCTGCTCCTGCATCAGAGCACCGCCGGGATGAGACGTTTCTGTAGTGCAAGAGGAAGTTAGCATGTTTAGAAATGAGGTGTGTTTGTAGTCCAGCAGGAAGTGGTCGCCTGCTGGTTCCTCCACGAGCAGCCAATGGCATTGCTCCCTGTGAGTGAATCAGGAAATGAGACTTGCAGTTTTGGTTCATCAGGATCATCGTTGCTGAACAACGCTGCTAAAAGTCCAAGGTTGTGCTATGAAAGAACTTCTCCAGAGGCACGACCTCATCGCGACTACAACTAATGGAACGTTCCAGTTGAACTCACAACTCTGAGTGTCTAAGTTCCCAGGTGGAAATTTCAAAAGACGTAAACAACAAAACCTAAAATAGTAACAACAGGAAACGGTCATGGCCCTCGGTGCTGCTTTCTTCTGTGCTGTTGTTGTTTTCTGGTGTGTTTGTGACATTGAGCGTGACGCATCAGGAGAAAAACAAAGGCAACTTGTCTACTCGCAGTGACAAAGGGGTCCTTAAGCGTTTCTGGTAGGTTTAACCACCGGTCGCTTTAAGCCGTAGCCAACAACAGCTTCCATGTTTCTTGCATTATGAGGTTATGAATTGATTTTGTTCAGCTTGCTTGTGTTGAGGCCTCGTGGTGCATGAGAACTGTTTCACACTTGCTCTGCTCTTCTTCTCCTTCTTCTTCCTCACCTGCCTACGACTTGCTTACTAGACTGGAGGATTTCCCAACATCTCCCACCAGCACAGCTAAACAAGAGTTCCTGTATGTTCCCTTTAGGGTTCTCCGTGCATTAGTGAATCCCAAACACAGCTGCCCAATCACACATCCCTCATTTGTGTCAGCCCCCGTCATCAGCACTCAGTGACTGTCATAATCGCTTCCTCAGGACGCTCTGTGTTCAGTCTGTGCATGAGGCCACTTAGGGGTTAAAAGTTCCTTTTGATGTAGTTCAAGTTCTGTATTCATCTTTTTTGTTGCTTCTGAGAGAAATGCTGAAATATCTGACGAGGAGAGTTGATATCTGAGCATTTGTTTACAGTGGGAAATACGTTTAAACTGATACTTCAACCAAAATGGTGTAGTTGTCCTTTCAAGTACTCACTAATAGTTGAGCTCAGAACGGAGTTTTTCCCCCTCCTGTATCACTTCTTAGTGATTCCGGAATGTGGGAAGAACCAGCCATGCGCGTTCAGCTCAGCGCTAATAGAGACTGACAGACACGAACAAAGCTGTCAGTCTCTAAATGATCCAGGTCATCGTCTGCTATAACCCTCGTCTTCTCAATCCAGTTTCTGATCAGTTACACGCAAACACTTGGATTTTTTGAGCAATGAGAAGCTGAATACCCTTTTTAGGTGAAGTATCGCTTTAAAGGCCATGCAAGTGTGTTGTTCAGGCAGGATGTTGTCCTCCTCATCCGAGACCAGGCATCGTAACTCATGACCGTGTTCATTCACACCGGACCATGAGTCTCTGTCCGTCTCATCTGGATCTGCATGGTCTTCACTCACACGTCCTCGTCCTCATTTCATCTGGTTCATACATCACCGGTCCGTCTTCTGGGGTCATCTTGAATTCGCTCTGTGTTTCAGAACTGTGGTGAAATGCAACATCGCCAAGTCTCAGGCCTTGTACAGCGCCCAGCGGGGCCTGAAGACCAACAACGCCGCCGTCTTCAAAGTTGGAGCTATCATGATCAACATCCCCCAGCACCCGGCGACGCTGCACAGCATGATGGTGCGCAGCTCGCACCAGCTCTCCAAACAGATCTCTGACCTGATCCGCCAGCCCTCCAACACGTACGTCCGACCCGCCGCCGCCCTCTTAGTTCCTCAAAACCTCCCATGAAAAAATGGTGTTGAAAATCCTGAATGAGTCTGTCAAGGTACATATCTCATCTCATAAAAGCCAAACTTTTCATCCACACTGCTGCTAGTAGACGTGTTCAGAGCTGCTGTTTGGTCTCATGTCATGTCGATGACATCAAATGATTATTCGGCTGGTATCACAGATGCGCCGGTATCAGCGAGAGCATGCTGGATTATTCAGCCAGTTGATATTAGCTGATGTGAACACTTCAAGTTGCTTGATGTAATTTAGAAGTGATGCCCCTCCCTCATTTTCCAGTAGAGTGAGCTGAGCTCCAGTGCTGCACTGATGACATTTTGGACAATAACAATTATTTATTGTTAAAGAGTGAAATGATTTTTCCTCCAATACACATCAGCCAACCGCCCAACAGAGAGGACACGCCCACACCCACCCCTCAACCCTCAGACAAGGCGTCCAGCATCAATCAGACACCCGTCGAGGCCAACGAGTTCCCTCAGCTCCCAGAGGGTCTGGAGAAGAAGCCCATTGTCCTCAAGTTCAGCGCCATGATGGATGGCATCACCATCGGCGCTGCGCTGCTGCCTTCCCTGAAAGCAGAGTACAAAATGGGTCGCATGAAGAGCCACGGCATGACAGGTGGGATTACCTGATGATGCAAAGTGACCAGAGCCGAACTCCTGAGAACGTGTCCATGTCCTCAAATCTTTTTGAATCCCCCAGCAACTTGAAACCTTGAACAAGTAGACAGGCGAAAATAAGCTCAGCTCCAAGATACAGGAGCCACAGACTGAAAGGAGATGAACGGTCAGATGAATTGGATAGAAATGAACGGGGCTTCTATGTCCCTTTAATCGTCTCTTGTGTTTCACGAGCAGCCAGTTGATGTCTTTGACTGTTGCATTCCACTGCAGTCCACTTACGTCTCCTCCTGCTGTTTTTAGGAGCACAAACCAGTTTCACCTTTGAGTTGCCCAACCACAAGCTTTGCTTCCAGTCCAAGGTGTCCACAGCGGACATGTCCACCATGCCACCGTCCGCCAGCCTCACCCTGCCCCCGGTCACCATGTCAGGAGAGTACATCATGGAGGACCATGAGAGTCACTCAGACCAGGGCTGGGGGGGCGACGACTTCCCAGCCAAGCAGGGGAACTACCTGCAGGGGAACTACCTGCGCTGTGTGGCCGAGGTAGGAGCGACGCTGCTGATGCACCAGGACAGGCATTAAGAATCGGTTACACCCATGAAACCTGCACTCACTATAGCTAACCCACCTACACCATCTTTACAAAGTCAACTGGTCCTGTTCCCAGTGCGTGTCGTCCAGCGCCTGCCTGTCTGTCATGTGTGTTGTGATTTTGTGGTCTTGTTACAGCAGCATCAGCTACTCCGACTACAAGACGCGCTGACTTGTCTCCTCTGGTTTCAGATCGGCTCTTTTGAACACAACCTGACCACTGACCTGCTCAACCACCTGGTCTTCTTGCAGAAGGTCTTCATGAAGGAGGTCAATGAGGTCATCCAGAAGGTGTCAGGTGATGTACCTAGAACAACGCCGCCTATCCAGAACTATGTCCTTGATTTCCTCCCAGGTCAATAAAGTGAAGAGAACCTTTAGTGTCTGATGTCTCCTGCAGTTTTCTGTAGCTGCAGCTGCTACTGAAGTCACGCAAGTCATAGTTTTCCAGTCACAACTCTATGGTGCTCGTTAATAAAAGCTTGAGTTACGTTGTTTCCAGAAAGAAGTGTGTTTTCCTCTTCACCTCCAGATTTGTTTCAAGGTTTGTTGAATGAAGTGATGCTGTGGAAGCCAGCTGGCCTGAATGGAGCAAGCACATTAGTTGCATCTCCTCTTTGACGCGACCTTCAGGACACAGAAACAGACCAGCCGAGAAAATAGAACTATACCTAAAGAATGAATCGTGTACAGCAAGTTGTCACATCCGGGAACAGTATTTAAATGTAACTGGGACACAAGAGTCCCATCTGTGTACAGAGACGGATGCGGCCTGCTCTCTGTGTGGCCTGAATCTGAACAAATTCTGTATGAACTGAGGTTGACGTCTAGACTTCCTATGCATGCAGGAGGAGAACAACCCATCCCGCTGTGGAACGAGCACGACACCTCAACAGATGCTGACAAGCCCAAAATCCTGCTGTATTCCCTCAGCCTCATGTTCAAGGTACCTCCTGTTCAGTCTCTGTCTCTATGAAAATGCAGAAACATCAGTCACTCAGGAAGAAGCAGCCAGGTGAAGCTTTCAGTCCAGACGGCGTGTTACTTCAAGTCATAAAAGCAGCAAGCAGCTTTTGAGTGGAACTTTGCTGTTCCCAGGGGATCCAGATGACAGCCACCACCCCCTCCATGCGAGCTGTGCGCTTTGAGACGGGCCTGATCGAGCTGGAGTTATCCAACAGGATCCAATGCAAGGCTCAGCCCGGCGGGAGCAGCAGTTACCTCAAACTGTTTGGCAAATGTCAAGTGGATCTCAACCTGGCGCTGGGACAAATAGTCAAACACCAGGTAAACCTCAGACTCAGACTGCTGGTGGTTTTGTCCTGGATTTGACCTAAATATCTGGAATCTGTCACTCTACAGGTGTATGAAGAGGCTGGCTCAGACTTCCACCAGGTGGCGTACTTCCGGACCCGGATCGGTCTGCGGAACGCACTACAGGAGGAGATCAGTGGCTCCTCAGACAAGGAGGCTGTCCTCATCACCCTCAACAGGCCGATCGTGTTCGCCCAGCCAGTGGCCTTTGACCGAGGTGACTGTTTACTGAATCAGCCCAGATGTCTGACCACTTCCACAGTGGGTGGAGCTGCAAGTCCCCCATGTCCCGAGTCTCATCCTTGTCCAGCTGTGACTGCAGCAGCCGGACAGGTTTTATTTAGAAACAATAACATGGTACACAAAAGGGGGGGCCAGAAACTCATGTAAATACCACAGGAAATACCAACATGGCGGCGCGCGTGACATTTGCTGCACCCGGTTGTTGCTCTGCGTTCTTTCTTGTCCTGCTCTTCTGCTCCCGATCGTCTCTGGCATGACATGTCATCAAGAGTGTGTGTGTGTGTGTGTGTGTGTGTGTGTGTGTGTGTGTGTGTGTGTGTGTGTGTGTCCCCTCCTGCAGCTGTCCTCTTCTGGCTGAACTACAAGGCAGCGTATGACAACTGGAACGAGCAGCGGATGGCCCTCAACAAGGACATCCACGTGGCAACCAAAGAGGTGGTGGACAAGCTGCCAGGCATCCAGCAGACGTCAGCGCAGGCCTTCAGCACACTCTTCCTCCAGCTGACCGTCAACGACCTGGGCATCTGCCTGCCCATCACCAACACCTCCCAGGTAACCGCCGGCCCACGGCGTCACCCTCACCAGTTCACCCGTTATTCTTGATTAATAACATGTACCAAACTACAGCTGCTTCACAATCTGCTAGTTCAAGATGATTAAGTCCAGATGTTGAATGAATTATTTTCATCCTGAATGCAAAGACATGCGGCTGATAATTAAGATCTTTGGAGGATGTTAAACTTCTTTGACTGCCATTTGATTAAAACGAGCTGTTTCTTTCCAGGGTTGACAGATGTGCTTCCTAACATTTCACACATCCGTTTTTAAAAGTTGGTCAAGTTAACTTTGTTAAAGCTTGGATTTTTTTTTTTTTTTTTGTAGCGAAGCAAGAAAAATGGAACATGCAGGAATCGTTTCTGGCTTTTTATTGTCAATTATATGATGTCATTTCTGTTCACCCATAAAAGAATGAGAAAGATTCAACATGATAGATAAATTCCTGTAGTCGGTCACCACTTTGAGATTAAAAGGTCAAAATTATGGATTTACACTTTTTAATTTTAACTTTTTATCCCATGACAGCCTATAACGACGAATCATGAGAATATTTCTGTGACCTTATTTCTTGCACTGGTCAAAATGGTTTTCCCAATAATGTTGCTTTTCCCCTGGAATATTTTATATCATAATCCCATCGATATTTGGTAGCATTCCCTCGTCTTCGTTCATTTTTGAATTTTAATTGATCACGTTGAGAAATATACTTCCAGTTTGCTTCTGAAGACCAATAATATCAGCGTTTCCTCTACCGAGGCTGCAGCCGCCCAGCAACCCCCCACCACCGTAGAGGGCGGATCCCAACATGTTGTATCCACTGCTGGGCTGCAGGAGTGACTGACATGAATCCAAGCTGCATTCCAGTCCAATCAGAGTTGCACTGGAATGTGAACGCTGTCACTGTGAATCTTATCTGATGCAGCCATGTTGTGGCTGTTGTTTTGAATCCACAAAGTGTATTGTTGCATTGTTGTATGATGGTGATTTTTGTCATCATCCGCTGTCTAATAATTGTTTCAGTTGTATATTTTTATGTGCAATGATTCAGATTTATCAGGTAAACTTGCTCATTTTATTGATGTGCCGTTTACGTGCCAGCACCTTCATGCGTGTCGCGCTCTGAGGGGAAACGCTGTGTGTTCGTGAACGGACCGTGTCGGTTGTTTGACTTCCTGACTGTCCTTGCAGTCGACGTATATCAGCTGTCATGTCACACTTATTTCCATAGAGGGGACAAGCAGCAGCTACGGAGGGCAGCAACTCTGAGGCTGGGGCCAGCACATCAGTAGGCCGCCAAAAAAAAGCACGAAAAGTAACCTACAATTTATTACATCTCCTGTGATGGCTTGTTGTGGGACAATGACTGACTGTGAGCAATCATCTGCGGTTTGCATCACGCGTGCTGTTGTAGAAATGACACGTGGCACCGCTTTGTAACTATTCACAAAGCTGGTATAACGACTAATGGAGCTTGAGCTGGTGTCTGACTTGTTCTTGGGGTGTGTAATTACCTAGAGAGCCAGCTGGTGCTCAAAGTTTGCTTCTGTGTTGCTAAAATGGAAATAAGGAGGAAGTTCTACAGCATGAACTGCCTCTCCATCGAAAGATACAGTCATGGGAGTGCATGCTGACCTCAGGAAATTACATGGATTCCTGTGTGGAAGGTGCCAAAGTTGTGCTCTGAACTTGATCTGAGTCATAATCAAGTCTCACACCAAGACGATGTGTCACCCAAAAGGTGGATTTTGCCTTTTGAGTAGTAATTATGGGTATTTGGAGCTCACGGGGGTCTTTTTCCTTTGTGCATTCCTGCTTTATGACTCCGGAATGCAGAGCCAGCCGCGCATGTTTAGCTTGAAGCTAAATGAAGCTGCTTGAAAGCCAAAACCCACTTTGAGTGACGTATCTCTTAAAATCTGCCTTCCTTTATGACTGAGGTGATCAGAGGCTTCTTTTAGCACCGTTGCACAGGCGGTCAGAAATTCAGGCGAAATGGGGGAATGTTTTCCTGTCGGGCAGGAAAACGCAACCTAACAATCTGAGCTCGGTAACATTTCACTCGGACGTATCCCTTCTTTAAATTATTATTTTAGAGTTTTGACATGAATTCACACGTGTTCTGCCAAATCCCCTAAAAATATAAAATGATCGATAAATGGATCAACAGGCTGCAGAGTGAAGTGTTGCCAGCTGCGTTTTTCCATCGGGGCTCTTTGTCACTGTCCTCCCTCATCCCCTGCAGCCCCGGTGACATGTTTTTCCTCTCGCTGCCCTCCCCCCCAAGGCTAACCACAGCATAGACTTTGACACCGGCTCAGCTCTGGTCCTGACCATCGAGAGCACGCTCATCACCGCCTGCTCCTCCGAGTCCTTGGTCAGCAAAGGCCACTTCAAGAATTTCTGCATCCGCTTCGCCGAAGGCTTTGAGACGTCCTGGGACGACTGGAAGCCAGAAATTCGAGGGGACCTGGTCATGAACGCTTGTGAGTACCGCGTGTGGATTTTGTCACGTAGCACCAATCATTGGTAGGAGTTTTGGTCTCACTAAGATGTGTTTTCTCACCTGCATTCCTTCTCCGTGTCTCCAGTATGCAGGAAGAGACAGCAACGTGTTCCGTTTCAGTAGACATTAAGATTACGCTCCAAGCAGAAAACACCGCAGTGCAGATGTTTAATGATTAAACACACGCAGGCTTCAGTTAGCAACACAGACAAAGGGGTTTCTTCCCTGCTGCATTACTTTTTTGTGGCTCCAGAATACAGATGAAGGAGACCTGGATTCTGCCAGCCGACCTGGAGAGTTTGTAAACGGATGTGTTTGGACAGTTTAGCTGCTGTTAGCATCAGCCTCGGTTAGCCTCAAGCTAAATCTATGTGACTGGCTCTTCCTGCATTCTGGAGTCACTAAGAAGTGATGGAGGTGGGAAAAACACATCTTTGTGAGCTCAACACTCCTTTTATTGAGTATTGGAAAGACAAAATGGAGTCTTTGGTTGAAGTATCACTTTAAGAAGGAAATTCCTACGAGACTCTGCAGCAGCTCTGAAATATTGAGGGTTTGTGGTCTGTATTCAGGTATCGTCCCTGATGGTACATATGAAGTGTGTTCCAGGACCACAGGGCAACCTTCTGCAGGCAAGTTCTTTTAACTAAATTCTCGTCTATGAAATATGGATCACAGCCTCCAGCTGCACAATAAGGATGAGACAACTGTCTGAATATTTCATTTTGCTTTATTTCATCCACATCCTCCACTTTTCTCCTCTCCTTCTCCTCATCACAACAGAGAGCAGCAGCGCCGGTACCTGGACCCTCAATGTGCTTTGGAAAATGTGCGGCATCGACGTTCACATGGACCCAAACATCGGCAAGCGGCTCAACGCTTTGGGGAACACGCTGACGTCGCTGACTGGCGAGGAAGACGTAGACGACATCGCTGACCTGAACTCCGTCAACATGGCCGACCTTTCAGATGAGGACGAAACCGACAACATGTCACCCACCATCCACATGGTCAGTCAGAGATGGGCTCAAGGGGATATTTAGATATTTCACTGTACTGAATTTTAATGTTGCTGTCAAATACTAGAAGAAGAGTTCTGCTTTGTGATCAGAATGAGAAATTTCTGTGAAATTATTCACAATGAAGTTACAAATGAAAACATCTCAACAGGAGCAGTCTCAAGGACTCCAATCAGAGTTTTCGAAAATGTGATTATTTCATTTTCTGAAGAGAATCCGATGAGGAGATCCACATCCATATCTTCTTCAGCTAGCAGCTGCTAGCTTAGCTTAGCACATAGACTGGAAACAGCTAGCCCGGCTACCGGGGCATAGGGATGCTACGTGCAGGGTCATCTCTGTCCCAGGTTGGATCTGGACATTATTTGAATGAACTTGATTTGATGAAAAGTTATCAAACAAATGTCAAAACATTTCAGTTTAAGGCAAAATCATTCAAGCAGACATTGTTTCACTGATGGCAGCTAGATGCGCCTCACTGGAGCTCGACTCTCCAGGGGAGGAGCAGAGTCATGCTAGCTCTCTTTCCTGTCTATGCGCTAACCTATGTGGTTGTTATTAGTACATTGCAGGTTAATGAACATGAATGAAAGCGTTTTCCTGTATGACAGCTGTTGAATATGTCATCAGTACCTGTGGGGAAAACCTCCCTGCTTTCTGTGAAACAAAGCTTCAGCAGGTAATGTCGTCCGTTCTTCCTCCTGTCCATCCGTCCGTCCCTGCCGTTGTCTGCAGAGTCCAGAGAGCCAGTTCAGCCCCCGGCTGACCTTAAGGAGGCGTCTGGTAAACCACATCCTGGGCCTCAGCCCCAGACCTCAGAGTGTATCTGTCCCAGCTGACTACTTACAGTGTGCATCGCCTTGCCTCCGCGCGGGCAGTGCCAGGGCTCAAAGACCCCTCTCCTGGGCCTGTGTATGTAGCCTCCCCTAGTGTTCACTAGTGCTCAACGCTTCTCTGGGCTGGCAAATCACTCCTGAGGTGGACTTAATATCTCAGTCACCTGCAGTTAACAGACGAAGGTCTTGGATTCCAAAATGCTGAGCAACGCTGTTTGTCGGCAGAGCTCAGTAACAGGATTTGACAGCAGGCAATAGCGTTGCTGAGCATCGGATCACACTGGCCTCCTCGTTCAGCTACAATCATGGGTGGAAATTCATCAATCAGTGTCCCGGGATCATGGCAAGGACGCTTCATATTTCTCCTCTTTCCCTTCAAGTGGAGCGGTGATGGTGGTGGTGTCTCCTCGTGTCTGGTGTGGAGTGAACTGTACATGGCCGACTGACTCCTAATCACAATAACCCACATTTAATCGGACAAATTGGGGTTTTACTCACAGCGTCTGCTTGAAGGAGACGGGCTTTGATGGGTGTGATCAGCAGCTTTGTCTCTTTATCGGTCGTTACATTTCTTTGGCCGACAGGAATCGGTTGACCCCAGACGACAGATGATGATGGGGAACCAGGTGATTGATGCTCGGGGGAGGAAGTTCTCAAAAAGGGTGGTGGACATCAGAGAGCTGAACGAACAAGCCAAGGTCATCGACGACCTCAAGTAGGACTCCTGCTCACCGCCGTCCTCTGTCTGATCTGACACGAATCATTCAGGCGTCTTGCATGTCTTGACTTTCCTTCATTCTCTTCTCTTCACCTCAGGAAACTGGGCGCCAGTGAGGGAACCATCAACCAGGAGATCCAACGCTACCAGCAGCTGGAGTCGGTGGCCGTCAATGACATCAGGAGAGATGTCAGGAAGAAGCTTCGTCGCTCCAGCATGAGGGTGAATCCTCTTCTACTTGCCTCATTATTTCGCTGCGTTCAGCGCAGGGTCTGACCCGGTCTCTGTTCTCCACCAGGCGGCCTCTCTGAAGGATAAATGGGGTCTTGGCTACAAACCGAGCTACAACCGCTCCAAAAGCATCTCGGCAGCAGCAGGGCGACCCCCCCTAAAACGCATGGACCGACAGAGGTAACCAGAGAAGTGACTTGCCATGCTCTTGCTCGTAGTATTGGTAGGAAGACAGTTCATGCACAGTCAGACATGAACTCAGTAAAGTAACGAGAAACTTGTCTTGGTACAATGTACCTGAACTAGACAGCAGTGGCAGGACACATCATCGACAAGTTCGCATCACTCCTTCTCTTCTCAGTTCCAGGTTAGGGGACGTGGACGACTTACCAGATGTCCGTGTGGATGCAGCCTCTCCTGGACCCCGCGTCACCTTCAACATCCAGGATACGGTAACATTTCTGCAAAAGCCGTCCATGTCGATCAGGAACACAGAAGAGAGCAGCTTGAACTTTGAAATGTGGCTTGTAGAAAGATGAAGTCAACATCAGGGCTCGGCGTGACTCTGGAAAGCTCCGTATCAGCAAGTGAAGGCCTCAGCCTGTAGCCTGATGCTTTTATCTTCATCACCACACTCGTCTTTCATTCCATGAATCGTCAAGAAAAATGCATTTCGAATAGATGTTCTGAATCTGATGTTATCCGTTAACTACGTAGTCGAGGACTGACAGGAGGTTTTATGACTTCAGCGTGTCTGGTGGCCCCACGTCTCCTCCTCCTGACGCGCCTTCATGTCGAGCCCTGATCAAGAACCTAGATATCTCTGAGTATTCGCCCTTTTCGGTGGCGTCAACCATGCGACCGTCATCTCATCCACCATTTCTCTGTTTGTGTCAACATAATTGACCACTTGATTTTGGCCCGAATAATAAGAGCGAATAATCAGCTGATAGTCTTTATGTCTGTATTCAATAAACGTAGACAGAGATTGATTTTTTGCGATGGTTCTGTGTTATGGTTGAAACACTTGTGACGAAGAGGAGTGACAGTCAGGACAAATGGCACTTTGGATTTTTATAGTCCAGAAAAAGTGTTCACATCGACAAATCCATCGATCGATCCATCAGGCGCTGATACGGATGTGACAGGCTGATGACAGCCATCAGTCGGTCGGGCCCTACGCTTGACTCGCGACTCGTGATGTCACGTGGTCATAGCTTTCACGCTGTGTGTTTTGAAGGCATCTCAGAAGGTCATTCTGCTTCTGAGGATGGGTTTTATTTTAATTTCCATGTGAGCTCCATTTTTTTATTGTGATACTTCTTTTGTTCAATTCAAGATTAATAATCAGGCCTTGGAGTCTGCATTTGCACCTGTCAGTCCAGGAGAGGTGTTCAAGGTACACGGTTCAAACCCAAACTGAATTCAACCAATTAAAACACCTAACCAGCACCAACAAAAACTTCTGCTTCCTCCTCTCCTCTGTCGTCACCTTGTTGGTGCAGGGAGGATTTTGAATCTGCAAAATCCAAACAGGATGATGAGAGACGGGCTTCTGCAGTAAAGTTGCATTAAAGCAGCGCTGTGAGCGTCGGTTAAATTAGAATGTTTGTATGCTGTTGGCGTCCTCCAGCAGAGAAGTGACAATCAGCAGCAGAGATGCAGTCTCCAAAATAGCAAACTCCTCTTGATTTTGTTTGGAATAAACTCTCCCAAAGCCAATTTCCAGAAACTCATTTAATTTGCTTTGATAATTAAAAAAAGGCGACTGCAGAGTTCCACATTCTCATCCTGTCTTTGAAACTGCACAAAAAATCCTAATCAGCTTTGCTTGTACCTTGATATACTCTAACAGCGATGATGCATGGTTAGCTTTGAGCAAGTCTGTCAGCTGCTGTTTGTCCCCTCTCACACAACAACACCAACATGGGAAATAATCGACAGCGACTCATCAGGAACAGGAGTTTATAATATCAGCTGAGCGTTGTTCAACATTTGGTTCGACAACATCGGCTCCATCAGTAACCCCACACCGGTGTATTGTAGGTGTTGGTGCCCTGAGAACCTGGGTAGCTAGCAAGAGTCTACGGGAGACTGTCATGAGAAGAGGCTGGTTGAAAACCAGCACTTTAACTTACCGATGTTTGAGTCCTACATGCAGCATCGTGAGACACGGACCTCACTCATAACATTATTGCTCACATGATATCGTAAACTAATGCCTTGCAGTAAAGTCAGGAAAAAGTACTCCTTTGTGAGAGGGCCTGGATGTTGCTGGGTCTTCCTGCTGTGGTGTTTTCCTGCTGACTTTTCTTTGCCTCTGACGGTTCGGAACCAGACTGACTGATGTCAGAAGTCATAGAATTATTGTGTTCATTCAAACTGGACCAACTGAAATCCTGCCTTCAAGGTCTGGACAAACATTCCTAGATATTGCAGTTGGGAATCAGATTTCTGCAGCGTGTTTCTGCTGCGATCGGGTTCTAATCGGTTTGGCGGTATTCCGGTGTTCCGTCGGATCGACTGCTGATTTTAACCCGAAAGTCAAACAGTGAACAGTCAAGAGGGTGTCATCATCACGGCAGGCGAAACTACAGCTAAAATGAGCCGTTTCTGAGCGATGAGGACACAAACTATCACCTCACTTTACGGAGTTGTCTGGTTTTCCAGCATGACTCCACCTGACACCCTTCAGCCGTGTCGAAGCATCCGCCTCTGTCAGCAGCTTCATCGGGCATCTTTTTTTTTTCAATCCCAACGGTTTGGCATTTTCTCCTGGTGTGTATTTGTTGACTCTCTTGGGATTTCACTCCGTTGTCACCATCTTGGGGGTTTGTGCCTCGTCTCCTGTCGGGGTGTCGTGTCAACCTCATCTTCCTCTTTGTCTCGTTCTGTCTCTGTTTCATTCCTGATGCAAAGTGCATGAGAGCAGTTCCAGGCAGGTGGGGTTCTGTCATTGGACGTAAAAGTAGAACACCGTCAATGCAGAAGAAAAGGAACCTTTTGTCCAATCAACAGAACACGACCTTGTCCTGTGGTCAGCTTCCTACACGAGACATCAGCTTCATCTTTGCTGGGTCGATGTCTCCAAGTAGGCGGAGCTTTCTGTCTACATGAAATCTGAGTTTGACTGTCTGTCTCTGTGTGAAGTTCCCTGAAGAGTCCGAGGTGGACCTGTTGTCAGTCACCGTTGACGATCCATCCCATCCTCATCATCACCACCATCTTCATTCTCCATCCGTTACCGACGGACCGCACTCAGTTTTCAGTGCCCCTTGCACCCCTGCTGTCTTCTCACCCGCACTTCCCTTCCAGCACGAGGACATTAGGCGGGACGAACTGTCCTCGTCCTCCTCTGAAGACTCCGAGAAGGAGGACGAGTTTGAGCGCGAGAGACCGATGAGCTATCGGAGGCCTTTGTGAGTTTTTCTCCTTCCTTGTCATGGCTGTTAGATGGCAGCATTTATCTGACATTACGATTGAATGACATCACTTTTATTGCTTTTATTTATCAGTCTTTTCACTCTTCGTCTCAGTCAAACGTCTCACAGGAAGTCATCGGGCTTCTCTGCTGTGAGCCAGCTGTTCAGCGAGCGTTGGCCGAGCACGCCTGCCAGTCGCAGCTTCAGCAGCCCAACGACTGAAAGAAACATCGACTTTGAGCTGGACGTCCGCGTGGAGATAGACAGCGGGAAGTGCGTCCTTCACCCCAGCACTCAGCAACCTGAGCACGAGGACATTTCCTTCAGGAGGTACAACCACCTGTCACATGCGGGTGTCAATCATTCGAAATATTCTCTATTAAATATATTCACTGTTTTGCTGGATAGAATTTCCTGGCAGATGTCATCCTTGCTACTGTACACAACGAAAGAGAATAAGGTATTAGAGCAGCTCCTTGACAAGACTCTTCTCCCTGTGGGTGTCTAGGAGCTGTGAACGCAGCCTCAGGAGCCTCGACCAGGAGTCTCCCCCCAAGAAGAAGAAGCTGCAGCCCACCTATACCTCCACCACCCATCTCCTCGCCGGAAAGAAATGTCCCTCTTCCCTTCAGACCAAATCCAACGATCTAGAGACCACAGTCTTCTACATTCCAGGAGTAGACGTGAAGGTCGGCTTCGCTGTCTGCAACCCAAAGCTTTCACTCTTTCCTTCATTATTTTCCTTTTTTAATAGAACATTTTCTTTCTCTCTCCAGTTACACTATAACTCCAAGACCCTGAAGACGGAATCGCCCAACGCTTCACGCGGATCCTCCCTCCCCCGCACGCTCTCTAAAGAGTCAAAGCTGTATGGTATGAAAGATAACGGCCCTCCCAATCCTCCCAATGCTCTCCAAAGCAAGACTAACTCGCTCCTACCTCCCCCGCCCCCACCTATTCCATCAGGTACTGAGCATTCTCTCATCCTTGCTTGCATGACCTTCCACCATCTGTGATCAGACACACCTCCCTGAGCTTAGCTTCTGTACATGGATCACATATAAATATCACCTGTGTGTGGAAGGAAGACGCCGACTCGGTGGAAAACTCTGCTTATTTTTCTCTGACTCTAAAATAGCGTCTCGCCATTTTTGTCAGCTCTAGGCTTCGGTTCTATTCATGCAGGTAAAGAGCATGTGTGCCCCCCCCCACCAGCATTCATTGAAGCTAAGCTAACTAGCAGTCAACTGTCTGGTTGAGGCCTGGAGCTCTGCGGCAAGGGGAGAGGAGGTCTGGCTCCAAAAATGATGATGAATAAGAATATTTCCAGGAATGTTGGCGTGTTCCTTTCAGGCATGAGCCAGACGGCACCTTTGATCTCACGGAATCATGCATATTGACGTGCAAAACAGAAGAAAAGAACAAGATTAATTCAAGTCTTCAGGAATGAACTGACAAAAAGTTCAGTCCTCTCTTTAACTCCCAGGTGTCTTTGCAGCCAAAGGTAAAGGCAGCGGTGGGGTAAAGACAGCAAAGCTGTATGCCTGGGTGGCCCTCCAGACTCTGCCTGAGGAAATGGTCATCAGTCCCTGCCTGCTGGACTTCCTGGAAAAAGCCCTGGAGACTATTCCCATCACTCCGGTGGAAAGAAGCTATGCTGGTGTGTATGTCTGTGTGAGGGATACCTTAACAAACCTGCGTATTTTCCCTTCCAAGTACTCACTAATCAGAGCCTTGAGCTCACCAAGATGTGTCTCCCTCACTTTGTGACTCCAGAATGCAGGAAGAGCCAGCCATGGATATTTAGCTTCAAGCTAGATACACCTAGCTGGCTCTTTCCACACTCTGGAGTCACAAAGTGAGGGAGACACATCTTGGTGAGCTCAAGGCTCTGATTAGTGAGTACTTGAAACTACACCTTTCTGGGTGAAGCATCACTGAAAGCTCTTGTTGTGCATCTGTCCCTGCCGCCGTGCTCGTGTCGCTCCATCAGCCGTGGCTTCCCAGGAAGAGGACATGGGTCAGTTTGATGCGGTGGAGCCACTGGAGGAATCCACCACCTCCCTGGTTTCTTCGTCTACATCAGCCTACTCCTCCTTCCCCGTGGATGTGGTTGTGTACGTCAGAGTCCAGGTACTCCTCACCCCCTCACCACCTCTCCCTGCCCATGATTATGGTTTTAAGACCCTCACCGAGATTAACGGACGTTGTTCCCAGCCCTCTCAGATCCGCTTCAGCTGCCTGCCGATGTCCAGAGTGGAGTGCATGCTGAAGCTGCCCTCTTTAGACCTTGTCTTCTCCTCCAACCGTGGAGAACTGGAAACCTCGACAGGAGCCCACCCCAATGATGCCTCACACCCACCCTCCTCCACCCCACCTGGGCAGCATGTGCCCAAAATCCCCCCGAGCAAAGGTCTGCAGAGCATTCTGGTTCACATGAGTTCAGATGTGTGATGATGATGATGATGATGATGATGATAACCTCCTTAGAGAGAATGTAGCTCACGTGCTTCATGTAGTGGAGCAGTGCAGCACACAAGCAGGGAAGAATAAAGCCAGCAGCTTCATGGCGCTGCTGCTGCTCTCTGGCAGTCATGACGTCTCCCTCCAAGCTGCTGGTGCTCCTGCTGGGTCCTCACTTATTCTTCTCGAGGTTATGCTAATGCCGCCTGCTTCACTGTAAACATTCATGTGACAAGATTACGAGCTCTGAAGTCTTGACCTGGCAGCAGACGGTTCCCTGGCGTGTCCGCCTCTGTTTATTGTGAGAATATGATGTCATTTGTGTCACCTGATCGACTTGCGTTTCCTTCTGTTGGTAGAGAACAAAGAGATGAATTTCTAAGTAAAAGTAATTTAATTGGTTGTTGTACTTCCCTCCTCCTCCAGCATCTCCGTTGCTGGGGAGCCCCCTGGGTAGAAGCCGCCACAGCAGCAGCCAGTCGGACCTCAGCGGCCCCCCCAGTAACTCCTCAGGCCTCAGCTTCACTGCTTGCATGTCTGACTTCTCCCTCTACGTCTTCCACCCCTACGGCGCCGGAAAACAGAAATCTGCAGTCACAGGCCTGCCTCCGGGCCCGGGGCCATTAGGTATGGAAAGCAAAGAGAGGAAGTCATCTTCTGCTGCACACTCTAATGTGTCTCTCATCACTTCCTGTTCTGTGGAAGCGTAACGATCGTCGTGGTTTTGTCTCCCGAAGGTACGGTGGACGAGGAACCGTCCTCAGTGACGGGAAGGAAGGACTCCCTGAGCATCAACCTGGAGTTTGTGAAGGTCAGCTTATCCAGGATGAGACGCACTGGGGGACCCACCTTCATCGAAAGCTTCATTCCTGGTAAAGGTGGTAAAATGGACACCACCCTCATCAACATCTCAGGTACACCGTCTGCTCGGGAGTCCTCACGCCGTAGAATCTACTACTGCTTCCCTGATCAGGAGGAATTACTCTCAGGATGCGCAAGTTAAGAAATGTGATAATTACCAGCAGAAGGGAAGGAAATTTGAGGAAATGTAAAAATGAGTTTATTCCAACAAAACATGAATTCATTCCAGGCTGTTAAACCCTTTAAACCGGGCTGCGCTGGTTAGACCACAGGACTCTGATTAGAAATCAATTATTTGGCAGCGACCTGAGCAGAACCTCTCATTTATTGTCTCCTCAGCTGTTTGTGATATCGGCTCAGCTTCCTTCAAGTATGACATGCGACGGCTGAGTGAGATTCTGGCCTTCCCAAGAGCCTGGTACCGTCGGAGCATCGCCAGGCGCCTCTTCCTTGGGGACCAGACCATCAACCTGCCAGGTGACTTGCTGGCTCGGTGCAAAAGAAACTGCAAAAGATCCACATCTCTTAGTTCCTGTTGTTAAGTGCCATTTTCGATGTATGGTCTGGAACAACTCCCTTTTTTCCAAGTGTGTGTGTTTTAGTATGAATCTCTCGTATGAAGCTGAATGGAGCCCAGACGGACGCCTGGATAAACATGCTAGCGCGGGCAGAGAAATCATTCGTCACATGTTTTAAACATTAGTCTGCTCCTCTGGCAGCCTCTGAGGCTTTAGCTTGTATTCATTTTTAATATCCCATCTTCCTGACCTTCCCAGCACCAACGCAATCTTCCACTGCTCTTTGTTGACATTTCCATGGCTCTTCTTTACTCACATCTCTCAACCTTTACCTCACTCCAGCCTCTGGCCCTGCCACCCCCGACTCAGCTGAGAACATCACCCAGCATCTCTCCCCCGAGTCCAGTCGGAAAGCCTATTGGAGGACCTGGGACGGCAGCACCGGCACCCAGCACATGCCTCAGTCCCCCAACGTCTTCTCAGAGCACTCCACTGGAAGCAACATGTCCCCGGGCGGCCTGGGCCACCTCAAGTCCCCCGCACCCGGTCGCACCAGGAGTGTCTCTGATTCCTCGGCGCCTAGAAGAGGTAACAGAAACCTCAACGCTCAAATCGCTGGTAAACGTTTGCCGTCAGTTCTCACCGGGACTTCTTTCTTTATTCTCACGCAGATTCAATGACAAAAACGTCCACCCCCTCCTTCGGTAAAAACGGCAAAGCAGCCGGTCAGCAGGGGGCGCCGTGGGAGACGCTGGTGGTGTTTGCCATCAACTTGAAACAGCTGACTGTGCAAATGAACATGAGCAACGTCATGGGAAACAATACGTACGTGGTTTGGGTTTCTGCTCTTCCTCATATTAACAGCAGCTAAAGTTCTGTTTCAAATATTCAGTGATACCGATATTTGAAACTTACTCTTTGCTGTGTTTGTTAGCGAGAGAAATAAGAAGGAACGCCAAAAGATGATGTAACTTTGACTTGGAACTAAGAAGTAACACCAAAGATATGCTAGCTTTGATCTAAGACCCAACATCACAGATAATGTCAGCTTTGATCTAAGACCCAACATCAAAGATACCATTAGCTAAGAACCATGGACAAACACCAGAGGATAACGTTAGCAAGGAACTAAGATGTTTATGTTCCAGCTACATTGTTGGCTCAGAGGTAGAGCGGCCGTCTAGCAACCAAAGGGTCGCTGGTTCGACCCTCACCTCCCCCGGTGGCCATGTCGATGTACCCTTGAGCAAGATACTGAACCCCTAATTGCTCCTTCGTGAATAAGCAGTATAGAAAATGAATGGATGGGTATTTTGTTGCCGTGTTGTTTTTCTACTGCTGTCACCAGCGGTAACTAAAGGGGCAGCAAACTTGAATTCAGCATGTCACTGTTGCTTGTCATCATGTGGAGGGCCGTATCAGAGGGTGTGGCAGGCCACGTCTGCCCCCCCGGGTCGGTGTTTGAGACCCCTGCTGTAGACACTCTTTCACCGTGATCGATTGATGTTGGAAGACATTCGCTTCTGAGATGAGTTTCTGGTGGTCGGCCATGACGGCTGCAGTCCCCTCATTGCTGTCTGAGAACACTGCTTCTGCCTCAGTATGGATTGGATTTTCGAGTGTTACTGACTAAACTGGACGATGTCAGCATCCTCATTTATGGCGGGAAGAGGCTGCGCCGAAGCCCCTTTATCGCCCTCGTCACCTCTCCTACGTCGTTATATTTTACTCACAGATACGAGCGAACCTTCACAGTGGAGGCAGGAATGCAGCTGAATCAGTGACAAACATAACAGCCTCCCAACTGCTGCTTTACAAGCTCGGACTCATCGCTAAGTTATGATGCCGCGGTGTGAGCGACACACACGTCTGGCCCGGTCTCCCCCAGGATGCAACGCTTCCACCCTATTTAAAGGTTTCCAGGGTTATCGGAGAAAAAAAAAGCACAGTGAAGATGCTGCCTTCTTCCTGACTTTGTGATAAAAAAAAAAACATTTTTACATCCAAATAAATTTGAGTAACAAACAATATTTGGATCTTTATGTGATCTGAAAATACTCATCAATATTTATTCGATCTTTGTGATTTTTTCCTGTAAAAACTTGTCCCAGTGGTTCTGATGGGTGGCGGTTCTTCTGTGGAGGGTTTATTTAGAGGCACACCAACACTCCAAAGCTGGACAAGAGGATGATGATGGCTTTTGATGGAGGTGTGCTAACGCTTCCCAGCCGCTACCATTTGTTGTGCTAAGCTAACTAGCATGGCTCTCAGCTGCCTCGTGCAGCAGGAAAGAGAAGAGTCTTGATTGTCTCCTGGCTTTGAGGAGGGTGAAAAATAACTCTCACAAAAAAGTCGGTGTGTTCCTCTACGGGAGCTGATTTATTGAGGCGTCAGTCTCTTTCTGGCCTTTTCCTCTTCACTAACTTGTGTTTACTCCTGAGCATCTCTTTGCACTGACAATGTGCTTTTACATAATTCGTCAGCGTTTTCAGAGCTCTCACCGCCGCTCTTCCTCCGCAGGTGGACGACCAGCGGGCTGAAGAGTCAGGGCCGTCTGTCCGTGGGCAGCAACCGGGACCGAGAGATCAGCATGTCTGTTGGCCTTGGCCGCTCCAAGCTGGACTCCAAGGGCGGAGTGGTGGGCGGGAATATAGACGTGAACACCCTGGAGATGGTCTGTGAGTAAACAAGACGCCGACTTCTCCGACATCTGCTCTTCTGGTGCTGCTCGTTAGCAGCTGCTGTTCCAGCAGAGTTTCCACACAGCACTCAGCTGTTAAATTCATAAGTGTTTGTGTTCCAGCCCACATCTCTGAGCACCCGAACCAGCAGCCCAGCCATAAGATCCAGATCACCATGGGCTCCACAGAGGCCCGGGTGGACTACATGGGCTCCAGCATCCTGATGGGCGTGTTCAGTAACGCTGACCTGCAGCTCCAGGACGAGTGGAAGGTCAACCTGTGCACCGCTGACACCAGCCTCTCTGAGAAAAGGTTTGATGTGATGCCATGGTTCACAGCCACAGGCATGTCTGTAGTTTGACAGGAAGTTAGCATGTAAGTTTGCGTCCTGACACGCGAACTTCTGATTGTGAGAGAGGAGTTTGGTTTTCGACACCTGGACCTGTGGAACAAGTCGGAGACATCTGTAGAGAGAGGAAGGCTGTTGTTCACCTCGCCTGTAGCCTGTTACCTGGTTTATGTCCCAGTATTTCAACGTACTTGAGCCAAATTCCTGGTAGAAAATAACCAGAAGGTGGCGCTTTGCACACAAATCAGACGTCACTGATTTCTGGAGACCTGGACTCACTGCAGCTGCTCCTCAACAGCTCCTGAAATCCGTCACTCAGATAGCATCGTTTTAAGCAGCGTTCATGGGCTGTAAAAATGTGGGGATTTCTTTTCTTTTCTTTTCTTTTCTTCAGCCTGTCGTTGGTTTTATATTCTTGCCATCTGTCTCTCTGACCCTCCTCCCCCCACCCCACTCCCCTCCAGCGTGATCTTCGTCCATGGAGACTTGCAGTGGGACATTTTCCAGGTGATCATTTCGCGCTCCACCACGCCGGACCTAATCAAAATCGGCATGAAGCTGCAGGAGTTTTTCACTCAGCAGTTCGACACCAGCAAGCGTGCCCTGTCCACCTGGGGCCCCGGCCCCTACCTGCCCCCCAAGACTCCCGTCATCAACGCAGACAAAGGAGCTGCAGAGCTGTGTGAGCATGCCTTTGTCTTTGCTGCTGGCTGAAATATTTAATGCCTACGTGATATGTTATGCACAGCGAGCGTCGCAGGCGTCCTGCTGGTTGGAGGAAGTGAAGCGATTTGTAATTCTAATCCACTTCATTTGTATTCCCTTTTTCAGAAGGTTGACGTGGCGCCTCAACGACTGAATGCAATCAAACAAGCTCTTGAGATAATTAGAAACAAACAAAAACTGCATTCGTGAAAAAGATTGAGGGCTGTAAAAGGCTAAAAACTTGATGCTGCTGTTACCCACGGCAACACGCCTCGTGTTCCCGTCACAATTGATTTGTCTACCTTCATCCAGCTCACTGCTCATGTTGTGTCCCATATCTGTCTCGTTCACGCAGACATGGACGCCGCACATCACCGCCACTGGCCTGGGGTGCTGAAGGTAATCGCCGGCTGCCACATCTCCCTCTTCCAGATGCCTCTGCCCGAGGACGCGGTGCAGCTGGGCGGCTCCATGAGTCTCCATGGCAACCACATGACTCTGGCCTGCTTCCACGGGCCAAACTTCCGCTCCAAGTCATGGGCTCTGTTCCACCTGGAAGAGCCCAACATCGCCTTCTGGACGGAGGCTCAGAAGATCTGGGAGGACGGTGAGACGAGTGTTCAAGGACGTGTGTTGAGATGAAGATGGACGCTGACGCGATTCTGTCACTCTCAGGCTCCAAAGACGATTCCACGTACATCGTGCAGACGCTGGACTTCCACCTGGGTCACAACACCATGGTGACCAAACCCTGCGGTGCACTGGAGAGCCCGATGGCCACCATCACCAAGATCACCCGGCGGCGGCATGAAAACCCTCCGCACGGAGTCGCCACCGTTAAAGAGTGGTTCAACTACGTCACCGCCATGAGGAACGAAGGTAGCACGCCGCTCAGGGCCAGTAGGCTGGAAAAGATGGATAATAGAGGCTTTGCTCTTCCTCCTCTCATAATCATAACTCAAAATATTCTTTTAAAAATGAGAGAGGGTTGAAACGCCACCGGCGGGGCAGGAGTTAATGTGCGCTGAGAGTTTCCAGCAGATCTGACTGAGCGAGGTCTGGTTTTCAGGGTCAGAGGTGATTTCACTTCATTGTTTCGTCATTTAAAACTTTCTCAACTCCGACAGCTCTGACTGAGACAAGACCGACCCAAAATCCTCTCTGTGTGCCCCGGAGCCGCCGGCCGTTATCTGAAATGTAAAATAGGTGCAGATAGTGTTTAACGAGGCAGCCGAGCGTGAACGCCACCTTAAACTCAGAAAGACTTCAGACACGTTTTATCTTTCCCTTCAGAGTTGAACTTGCTGAGGAACGTGGAGGCCAACAACCCCGAGAGCGGAGCCGCCGCCAAGAGCTCCAGTCTGCTGAGCAGCTTCCGCAGCAACTCCAGCTACAACCACGAAACCGAGACCATCTTCGCTCTTCCCAGAATGCAACTGGACTTCAAGTCCATCCATGTACAAGATCCTGATGAACCCTCTCTGTCAGGTGGGACTGCTGGTGTCCTCTAACATCATTGGATCGTATTTATTGATAATCATAACTGTTGTTATATTCAAGACGGATCACAACATTTCTCAGAATCCGACGGTAGGGTTGATGGCTGTTCCTGAACCTGCCGCCTCATGAACATCATTCCAGTCACATGATGAAGATCATTTAGTTTCTTAATAATTAGAATGTTAAAACAGCAAAAGCAAAGAAGAATAAAGATTCTGTTGATTTGAAAGATAAGAAATGGAAAAGTAGAACGTGTGTCCGTCTGCAGCGGTGAGCAGGTGTGGCATGAACCCCGTGTTAGTGCCTCTGTGTGATGAGCGCGTCGTCTTCGTCCTCCTGTCTCGTCTCCAGAGGCCAACAGCAAACCCAAGGTGGAGTGCAGCGTCGTGACGGAGTTCACCGACCACATCTGCGTGACCATGGACGCCGAGCTCATCATGTTCCTCCATGACCTGGTGTCGGCCTACCTGAAGGAGAAAGAGAAAGGTTCCTAGTCCCTCGTTCATGTCACCTCCCAGCTGATCCAGCAAGTAGCCTTGAAGGTCGTGAAAGCTCAGCGAGCTCACAGCGCGCCGGATCATCTGGGACGTGTGTGTGTGTGTGCATGTGTGTGTGCTGATTGTGCTGCTCCATCAGGGTTTCAGCTCGTGTCTCTGTGGTATCAGTGAGTGTTCATTCATGATCAAGCTGCAAGCAGCGCGTGTGTTATGTCAGAGGAAACCTGTCATCTCCTCCCTCCCTCCCCCGCAGCCCTCTTCGCCCCACGGATGTTCACGGCGCGGCCAGGCCAGAAGAGCCCCACGGCGCTGCACGACGACAGCTCCTCCGACAAGGACAAGGACGACGGCATCAACTACACCACGGTGGACTGGAGAGAGTTCATGTGCAACACCTGGCACCTGGAGCCGACTCTCAGGTCAGCCCCGCCACTCCTCACCTGACCCGTCCCAGAGCTCACGCTAATGCTCATGGAAGTCAGAGCTGCGCTCACCGCGGTGGTGGTGGCGCTGTGCACACATCAGAATCACGTAGGCTCACACGGGTGTTCCTTCTGATCAGACGGCTTTCTGAACTTGCGGTGTCATCCTATTCTCAGGCTCATCTCCTGGACCGGACGCAAGATCGACCCCGTGGGTGTGGACTACATTTTGCAAAAACTGGGCTTCCACCACGCCAGGACTACAATTCCCAAGTGGCTGCAGAGGGGAGTGATGGACCCGCTGGACAAGGTTCTGTCTGTCCTCATCAAGAAGCTGGGGACGGCCCTGCAGGACGAGAAGGACAAGAAGGGCCGGGACAAAGAGGAGCACTGAAGCCAAACACTGGACGACTGTCTCACTGCTGTACACTCTAGCCCCGCCCCCTTCACGGTTAGCGTGTGTATGTGTGCGTGCGTGTGTGCGTGCATGCGTGCGTGTGTGCCCCCAGCGCCTCCGACTGAAGCATTTTGACATGATTCAGTTGTCTGTATATTTTGAGAACTGGTAGGATTGACTTGCCCCTGGTGAAGCCCCGCCTCTTCCTGTTGTAAATGACCTTACTGAGATCGCTTGAACACTCGTTTTGAAGTTTACCGATATTTCATGAGAAATGATTTCTTAAACCATTGCCTTTTCTTTGTTTCCCATGGAACACATGGTAGATATGCTTTGTGTACTTTTGAGCTATTTAAGAACCGTTCCGTGGCAGCGTTCTTGATTTGATGTGAACAAACACTTGAAGGGGGCGGGACATCCTTCGCCTGTCAGGAGGACGACGAATCTGAATTGTAAATCTTGGTGAATCTTTATTTATGAGTATGTGAAATGCAAAGTCTGTATTAGCTTGATGTGTCAAGCTCATTTTTCTTTTTTAACCCGTTCAGTCGACCCCTGTATATAAACCACTTTCTTAAATGTGTTGATTTCCTAAATTAATAAATATTGACACTGGATTTTCCATCAGTCTCACCAGTCCTTGAGCAGTGGAGCGGCTTAACTTGTTCCCTCAATTTCATTCATTCATTCCCACAAAATATTACTTGTGATGTCTACAAAAAGCTTTCGTGTGCCTCGTGTCGGTTCCTTCGTCCGTGTAGAGCCGCCGCCCCCACGGCTCCATGTCGATGTTTCCGTTTCATGTTGTGGTTTTGCATTTCTGATGATGCGTTGTTGAAGGCGAGTGTGAGGCGCGACGGCGAGCTCCCAGCAGCTCAGCGGGAGAGCAGCTCCGCCTGCAGGGACCCTGGACATTCTCCGTGTTCGGTGTTCCTTCTCTGGCTGTGCAGCGTCAACGTGAAAGCTGAGGGATCGACCAGCAGATGGAGTCCAAAACTAGAGGTCCCACAAGCTGAGCTCCATCCTGACGAGGCATCGCTGCCCACAGCCGACGTCCTGCTGCTGCTGAGTTGTCAAACAGGAACAGAATAGAGGACATTAAAGTCATGAGGAGGCCGGCGATGTTGAACGGCGTCCATCGCCATCAAACTGGGCTGGAGCGGTCACACCAAGTTGACCGCAACAGGATGGCGACCGGAAGCTCCTTGGAGAGCTCGGCAGGAGAAGAAACTGACCCTCGTGAAGGAGTGAACCTCGTTCTAGTTGAGCTTCGACACACACGACCTGTGCCAGTGAGGGTGGATGGAGGTGTGGAGGCCGCATCGCTGGCGGGTGACGAAACACCCGCTGATAAAGAATGGGCGACTAAATGGCTCCTCGCCTGATCGAGCGTCCACTCTGTTCACTACGGCAGCCAAGCAGATCAGAGATGTCGGCACGCGATCAGCAACAGACGAGTAACCGATCAATAACCGATCAGCACCACCGGTTCCAGCTCGTCCTTCAAATGGAAAAATGACGGAACCAAAACCGATTCAGGTCGATGCTCTGGTTTAGTCACCCAAAGTACAACGGAACCGTCCCATTGGCTGTTAGTGGAGGGAACCATGGAGATGACCACATCCTGTTGGACTACAGAAATACCTCATCCCTGCCATGGTCACTTCCTTTGGAACTACAAAACGCCTTCATCTCTGCCGTGTTTGCTTCCTACTATTTGAAAGATGGAAGTTTAAAATCCAGTAATTGTGAAGTCTAGAGTTGAAGCAGGAGACGATGGTGCCTGGGACACTCAGTCTTTACATCAATATCATATATGAAGAATGACTTGACGGTCATTCCTTCTATACTGGTGTCCCCGCCCACAATACGCCCAGACATGGATCACTTTTCCTCACAACAAACCACCTCACTGCCGTTCCAGATAATTGTTTGTTGGGAGGAATAATTCCTCCCATCTCTTCTCCAGTGATGATGACCCTGTTAAGAAAGTCCTCATTAGCCTAATGATGTACGGAGCAGGAACCTCTTCAAAGCTCTTTTTAAGTTTCGCCCTACAGAACCAACGTGGCCACATGGGACGATGAAGAACCCGGTGACATCAAATTGAATCCTGCAGAGCTCCGTTCTGTCAAACAGCAACTAAACTGCCGAATATAAATGAGCAGATTGAGACTTGAGCTCCTTCTTGATTGGCTTTCTAATTGCTTGCTCCGCTTCATCGGCTTTCCCTCGATTTAATAATTTGCTGTAACAATAAGGCCGCAGAGGAGAGAAGAGACACGCTGGTCGGCCTAATCGGGCCGTTTCTCAAGCATTTAGTCAGTGATTCTCTGTTTGAACTGGGAAACGCTGCCACACACACACCAGATCACCCAGTTGGCAGCGAGCAGCCGCGCCGCTGTCCTGTATGAAGCCATGAACATCTGCCACGGCGGCTGCTGCTGCTCTCTTATCTTTGCTAGTGTGAATGTGCTGCTTGTGTACTGCTGCCAAGCTAGCAGGTTTAGGCTCCCCGAGGGCCGACCAGCCAGCATTTTGAAGGATGTCACGTCTTGTGGAAGAGCAGCTCGTCAGCCACTGGGCTTCGTTTGGTTAATAGGCCGAATTCAGGCGTCACAAATGTAAATGTCCTCTTCATAACAACAGAGGAACAACATCTTATTAGCATCTTTCAACTCTTTGTTTCAGTTCTCCAGCCTCCAGTTTTCTGTTCAGTCGCTGCTTTCATCGTCATTTCTAGTCGCAGCAGATGGAACGTTTCCATGCAACATGTGGCGGCAGCGGGACTCAGCAGGGACAGAAGCTGTACAGTCATCAGAAGGTCACAGGTTTGTCCCTCGCCTGTGTCAAAATGGCTACATTTACATGGATGTTTACCCTTCCTACTGGAAGTAGAACACCACAGGGATGAGGTGTATTTGTGGTCCAACAGATCGTTAGCATGTCGAAGATGAGGTATTGTTGTAGTCAACAGGAAATTAGCATGACAGGGATGAGGTGTGTTTGTAGTCCAACAGGAAGTTAGCATCAGAGGGATGAGCTATATTTGGGTTAGCTTCAGGCTCCTGTTTACTAACCCTCTCATGTTCCGGCGACCTCTAGAACCTCTGTCGTCTCCTCCAGACACTTGTCGACATTCTCCAGTGTGGCGACTGACGAGTTCGACGTGGTATTTTATTGTATTGTTGTTGTTGTTGCTCCTCTCTGCTAACAGAGAGGGGCCAGGCAGCCAGGGGCTGATCAACAGGCTCCAGCTTCTTTTTTCATCCATCTTCTACAAAGTCTAGTTCAGAACCACGGACCCTCTCAGGCTTAGGGTCTAGAACCACGGTGTTACACTGTGGATCCGGACTGGTAGAACACGAGTGGTAACGTTAACTGGAGTCTATCAGCTGCTTTCGCTTGTGTTCCCTCTTTGTTTCGTGATGAATTCCTTCGGACTGCTCTTTCAGCAAAACATTTCTCAAGGCAGAATATGAACTTTGGATGTGTCGGCCACCTCGCGGCTCGCTCGCTGACCCGTGATGATTCACATTTATGTAAACAAGGACGCTTCACGTTGGATGAAGCATGATGAAGCTACACTAGACATGTTTTGTACTTGATTAGGAAAATACTTGTCTTCCTCCTCGGCTGATAGGATTTAATTTTACATAGAACTCAACCGCCTCTGACTCAGAGGGATTATTACACGTGCAGGAACATGGAGTCTTCGGGCTTCGTGGAGAGCGCACGGACAAGATGAAGGTCAACAAGAACTTCAGCTTTGAAGAAAATCGTCTCAGGGTTCTGATGAGAGGGAGGACAGAACCCGACCCTCCTCACTCACGGTGCTCCAGCCAGTACTCGAGGAGGCTCCAGTCCATCAGCACTGAAGAGTGTGAACCTTTAAAGTTTCCAGCAAACAGTCAAAGAGGAGGGGGGCGTTGAAGCCCCCTGACGGAGGCCCCCGGGCAAATAGGAGTGGAGCAACGTGAGTTGGTGGTTGCATCGTAGGCACCGGACTCACCAGGAGAGCAGCTCGCTTCCTCCATCAATAATACAACCAGAGGAGATTTCCTGGGTCGGTGTCTGCTACATCCAGCTGCTGCCAGATGTCGACCACCAGGCAGGAAGAGAGGAACGCAGATTTAGTTCAGTCACCGCCAAGGATGAGCTTCAGGTTCTGATTTATGATGAGGATGTGAAGGTTAAAGCAATACTTCAACAGTGTATTTTTGTATTTCAAGTACTTGTCTGGATAAAGGAGACCTGCGTTATACAGGACCACCTGGAGGCTTTGTAAACGGATGCTTGTAGAGAGTTTAGCTGCTGTAGGCCTTAGCATCCAGTAGCTTCAAGCTAAACATACGTGGCTGGCTCTTTCTGCATTCTGGAGTCACTAGGAAGTAATGATGTAGGGAAAAACATGTTTGGGAGCTGAATACTCCTCTTAATGAGTACTTTAAAGGCAACATACTGCTCTGGCTGGAGAAATTGCTTTAAGGCTTGAAACTACAACATCTCACTCAGCTGTCAGACGCTCCTCTCCACATATTCTGGTTCTGTTTGTTGCTCCCTCAGAAGTTTGGCTCTTCCCGATTGGTCATCAGCATCCGAGAGGGACATGGAGCCCACCCCCCAACATGATGTGACATGGACAGTCCACCGACAGACTGTTTGAGTGCCTTGAATGTGCAGGAAGCTAATTATGCTACTGAACCCATCTGGACTGAGAGGATCCCGTACCAACACCCCTGAGCGCGTCAAGGCCTGAGGACCAACATCTGGAGCAGTTTCCTCGCATTGAAGAATAAAACACAGTTTCTAATGCGCGTCTATATTTCTGAACAGAGTCGATGCCAAAGAGTAAATAAATACTGTGAGATGGGAGGGGCTCTTGATGAACAGAACCAGCCAGAAACGGACCTTTGGCTGAACTCTGACCCGTCTGGTGAGTTTCCGACAGCAGAAAAGGTTGTACGGTACGAGAGAGAAGATCCAATTTACAGGAGCATCCTTGATACTCGAGCTGCCTCCCCCTACAAAGTCCGTCCCAGAGGAGAAGGAAATTCAAAATAAGCTCTCTTGTCCGGCGTATTTCTGCTGCACGCAGCTCAGCTCGTTCTCTCTCATACATAAATTCAGCTCCTGAGCAACGCGGTCGCCTTCCTCTTCCCCTACAACTTAAACTGCTCTTCTCCTCTCATGGCACTGATCTTTGTTTCTCACAATTCTTTAATATCTAAATCAGTGGAAGATTTATTTCTGATTGTAGGCGGCAGGATTCCTCCACACTTTCATTGTGACACATCACTGCTGCTCTGGTTTTGGACGACCGCTTCAGAAAGGTCGTGATTACCAGAGAAGGTCAGTCGCGGTCACCTGCTTCTGCAGGGGGAAACGTAAAAACACAGCCAGCAGGTCCTGCAAATTATTCCCACATCAGCTGCGCGAACACCTGCAGGATTCGAGAACCGAGAACCAGACACGCTTGTATCCCTCCGCCACATGCGCTTGTCTCAGCAAGTCCCAGCGGACGTTTGGGTCAAGTCCAGGGGAACCACCCCCAAGGTGTTCCTGCAACATTGAGTTGGTGAGAACTGAACAGATATCGTGTTTGTGTGAGGTGAACTTTGACCTCTGACTGCCAAAAGCTTTTCAGTTCATAGCGTCCCAATGAAGGTGTGAGCCCCGTTTGAATCCACTTCTCTCAAGGTGTTGATGTCCGCAACAGCGGGGTGTTGGATGGAACTCCCAGAATCCTGATCCTAATCCTGGAGTTCAGCTGTTGACGGCACAGGACGACCAGCCGAGTCCGGAACCCTGAGAGATTTGGATCTCGGCATCTCTGGTGTGATATTATCTTCCAGTGCAACCAAAAACCATGTGTTACAGAAAACACGAGCCTGTGAAAGTGAACATTCTCAGTGGTAATAACAGAGAAAGACAGCGACTTTGAAGATGTGACGCCAGCCTCTCAAAGCTCCTCAGAAGTTAAAGATGCAAGAGAGCCGGCGGAGCTTTAAAAGCAGCTGATTGATGGTCGGACATACGGGAGCCTGGTCCTTTCTTCCGGGACCAGATGCCAGAACTATGGCACCCTAGAACACCTCTCCTCCCTCACCATGCAGCAGGTCTGAAAGTTTCATTTCATGAATTTAAGGGTTTTATGGTTTGAAGGCCGTTAAGTTAAGACTTCTCAGCAGGTTTGGAGGATTTGGGATTTTACTGATGAAGGCTGGATTAACTATTAAAGTCAAACATTTAAACAAAGGTTTAATATTTCTGGGAAGTTCTCAGCGATGCCATCAACAGGAGAATATCAATCCAAGCAGATTTAAATGTAATTATGAAGAAGCTTCGAGGGTTAGTGGAGTTACAGACATTCAAAGCAAAGTCCTGCTGAATAAAAGCTTCTTTGTTCTGAGTTCAAAGAAGGAAGCAACTCGACCACAATGATTATTGCGCGCGTCTGTCGCTTCGCAAACTTCCTGTGTCATGGCCGCTTCACCCGCAAGGTTATTGCTCACATCAATGCCATCACTTTGATTGCAGGATGATTCGTGAATATTTGCACATCAAGAAAGTGAATACTACTACTAAAGTAATACTGCTGTTGTACTACGACTGTTTCAGAGCTCACGTCTCTGATGTCCGCTCACGTTCACGGAGACGTCGAGCAGCAAACCTTTGCACGATTCACCGCCGAACACCCGAAGCACGTCTCTGGTTCCGTCCCAGGTCTCAGGGTGTAGCAGTGGGCCTCCAGCGCCCGCCACAGCCCCAGGCGGGGTGCCGGGGCCACTAACCTTGGCCCCACCCCACCAGATCACCCCCAAATCTCCCGCTGGCTCTGACGTCTCTGTCTGTCCATCGTCCCATCCAACAGGACGTCAGTGACATCATACAAAAAAAAAACAAACCTCCATCTTGATTGGCGTTCAGGACACGAGATGTGTATATTGTGTCCATGTGTAGTGTATTTTCAGCTTTGAAGTGAAAACACGTCTTTCACCCTGCAGATTTAACAGCTTTGTGACCTGAAAGGACCCAACGCACGTCGGCGTCCGCTCGTCTCCTTCCATGTAACTCACCACTGAATAATCTGCTTCTGTTGTGAGCAGAAGTTCAACCACTAAAAACCCCTGGAATCTTTGCAGGCTCGTCTCTCAGCTTCTCCTCGTCTCCTGAGGCCTCTCGGTGTTTCTGTCTTTCCTACAGAAACAGAAAGTTTGTGCGGTAACAAGAAGGCGGCCTTGATTCCTTTTCGAGCACACGGATCGATAGTCTGAGCACCACATCAGCGCTATTATTCCCCGTAATACGGACAGTTCTACACTGAGCACATCGTGGACAATGAAGCCTGATCTGTTTTGCCTTTCATCATCATGAATAGCATCTTTTCTTGCAGTGTGAAGCTATTTTTGGCACAGCTCTGCTCTCTCTCCTCGTCAAGGCTGCACACTGAATTCCTCGAGGCCTGAGAACCAGCCGCTAGCAGGCTGTTGATGGACGCAAGGTGGATGTACGGAGCAGAACGACCCTCCTGTTGCTGTTTGCTACGTACTGTGATGGGCGAACAACGGACGCTCACTGAAAGTGCCAAAACCTCTCCCCCTCCCGGCGAGCTGCAGTACCGATCATAAGTGCTGCCCCTCATCCGTGACCACCGAATCAGATCAACAAGTTCCACCAGACTTTGAGCCGATAGCGTCGCCGCCGAGCGTTAACTGGTGTCGGCCAAAACATGAACGCTGGGAAGGAGAAACGCTCCTGTAGTGTGACGTAATCAGCACTGCTTCCATGGCGCCCCACGACTCTGACCGACCTCAGCGTGTCCTGATGTTGACTGACAAAATGTCCACCACAGCTGGACATGTCTTTGTGTCTTCATTTACCAGATAAACAGATGATAATTCTAATGACACAGTTCTCTTTTCCTCTGGGGGACCTTCTGTTTACAGTGAAGCTAGCGTAGCTACACAGACCAAAACAACAACCCTCCAACCGGACCTTAATAAAAAATAAAATAAATACATTTTTGTTTTATCTCCAGTTGGAGTGTCAGTGGATTACAGCAGGTGACCCGGAGACTTAGTGACCATGTTTTTGGCTAGTTTTTCCTGTTGTTACTAGTCAGGAATCGTTAGCATCACACTAATACACATGGCTGGCTCTTTCTGCATCCTGGAGTCACGTGACAGGGGTGCATCCTGGTGAGGAATTTAAAGTGAACACAATTTCACTTTTTTGGGGTGAAGTATTGCTTTAAAGCCAAATTTATGCAGGTCCTGAGAGGGGAGGTCTGCTCCTCAACTCACCTGCTCCTGATGACTTCAACCCAAATGAATTTCGTGCTGTTTTTCCTGCGGGGGAGGAACAAACTGGGCTGCGCTGATGGGCAGCACCGTGAGGGCTGCCGGCGCGGGGCAGCGAGGCACCGGTGAACGGGTTAATGTTGACGCAGGAATGGTTAATAGCACAGACATGCAGTCAGCAGCTGAGCAGCGCCGGAGCCCAGTCAGCTGCTGACTGTCCCCGAGCCTGAGACACCGGCGGCGGCTGCTGCTACTCTTTTGTCCCCCACAGCGGGCTCGACTGTCGGCGTCTCCCGGAGAAACGCAGCCGTGAGAGAAGAGCCTCCCCCCGGTCGGACATGAGCTCCCCATCCGCCTCCGAGGCTGAACGAGACGCCGGTGAATAGCGCTCAGCCGCTGGATACATGACTTGAGAAACTCCGAGGGAAGTCAGCGGACGGAGACGCGGCTGGACGGGAGATGAACGTTACCGGGAAGCAGCCACCCGAGCTGATCGAGCGACCCGCCAGCCTCCCGGTTCCAACTTCCGTGAGTAAACCCGCATGTCCAGAGGTCATGAGGAAGCACAGTCACCGATTTATTGTCTCAATAAGAACCCAAACTGCCGGGTGTCTGTCGGGGGGCGGCGAGGCGGGCGACCTGCTCACTTCGGCGAACACCAGCGCCACTCGGGCCACATGTTCGACTCCCAAACGGTCATGTGGAGAACTGAGGACCCCTCAGTGTCTCCTGCTCTCTGATTAGGATGAGAAATACAAATAATCACTAGTACATGAATGACAAATACACATTAAAGCAATACTCCGTTGAAACATGTATTTCACCTCTCAGGTACTCACTAACTACTGCGTTACTTTTTTTGAAAGCAGGAAGAGCCAGCCACGCGTATGTAGCTCGAAGCTAATGGATGCAGAAGCTAACAACCGTTTGACTGGAGACTAAAACCAACTAGCCAGCAGCCTCGTTAGCTCGGAGCGTGGCCGGCTCTTCCTGCTTTCTGGAGTCCCTCAGAAGTGAAGCAGGAGGGAGAAACCTCTTAGTGAGCTGAGTACTCCTGTTGGTGAGTAACTGAAGTGCAAAATACTCCTTATGGTGAAGTATGAGGAGTGTGAGTAGACACTGGTGGGATGTCCAGCCTGGTTGGCCTCCGTACAGGAAGTGAGGGGTGGCGTGCAGGTTGTCCTCACCATGGAGGGCGATCTGAGTGAACTAAACAATTCAGACACTTCCAATATTCCAGAGATTATTCGCACACACACACACACACACACACACACACTGCGCCACTGGACCTTTACAGATGGAGCGCCAAACTCAGATCATCGCAGTCGGGATTAGAGGGAGAGCAGCACATAGGGATTATCATGCTATCAAACTCCAGCTTGTTCTGTTCTGACAGCATGAAAATAAGTGACACGCGTGTCGTACACAGCCTCCCAACCCTGCAGTCACACGCCGGAGGCTCTCTGTCGGCGGGAGCTGCAGCAGCGTAATTACACCCCAGCGGAGTGTGAAAGTCGATGCCTTTGTGTTGCAAAAATCAACCGTGTTTTTCGGCAAAAGTCTCCCGTTGGCGCAGGGACATGAATTCTCCTGAACTTCTCGTTCCCCAGAACTACAAAACGACTGACTCGGTTCTAGAAGCGGAATTCATTTGAAAGGAGACGTTAACGAGTAGAAATACACAGGTGGCACCTGTAGGGTGACTCCTCCCCCAAGTACCTCCGCTGTGTAAACTCTTTCGTGATGACATTCTGTAAGGTGGCAGTTAGATGGCGCCTGTGATTTACTTTAATCTCCTTGTGGCAGATGAATTAATGTCAGCAGCCCAGGAGAGCTGAGAAGTGGGCCAAAGGCCAGACTTCAGTCTTATATCATAAATTAGTCCTTTTTTAAACTCATAATTAATCTCTGTAGGAAGTGCGGTTACATATATAATCCAGCCTGATGCATAGTCATATTCCATTTTTCAGCTGAATACAAACCAGGCAGTAATTAAGGCCTTAATTAGACGGTGTTTTAATTTTTCAAATGCCAGGAGGATGTGTAGCGTCTTCAATCTTGACACATCAAAACAAGCTGCGGTGTCACCGCGTTCAGCCGCTCTTGTTCCCTGGCAAGTGGCAGGATTCCCTCCCTCTGCATTATTAATCCCGCTGTGTTTCATTAGCATTTTTATTTAGATTCAAGGCTGGAAAGGTCTGCATTTTAATGTCCCATCCACTTCTAAGAGAGAGCTAAAGAAACCCAGGTTGTCCCTCTTGCAGCTGACAGGGACGAGTGGACCCTTCGCACGGGCGGGGGGGTGAGGAGTGACTGGGATTCGTTACTAAGTTAGCAATTAATTCATCAGCTATCATGAATAAATTACCAGTTTGTCCCGACATAAAATCCTTTTGTGTGGAAAATAGAAACAGTCCCACAGTGGAGGACTGACATCGTCCCCCTGATGGGGTTGGTTGAGCCCGTTTACCCCTGAATAAGGAACATAATGAAGCAGAGCCACCCCTCGGGTCTGAACGGGACCGTGATGGTCTGAGCAGGACCACTCGGGTCTGAACGGGACCGCGATGGTCTGAGTAGGACCTCCTGCCCTCCTGAGACCACGTTGACTAATCTGCAGTGCGGTGGGCGGATTTGGGCCGACAGCAGAACCGCACGCTGCTGCTGCGGCCTGAGACCAGCAGGATTCAAACAATCCATCAGTTTTCTATACTGCTTGTCCATTAAGGGTCAGGGCGGGGGGTGGAGCCTATCCCAGCTGACATTGGGTGAGAGGCAAGGTTCACCCTGGACGGGTCACCAGTCCATCACAGGGCCATCAGGAGCAGTTAGGGGTTCAGTATCTTGGTCAAGGACTCTTGGACATGGTCACCGGGGGAAGTGAGGATCGAACCAGCGACCCTTTGGTAGCTAGACGGCCGCTCTACCTCTGAGCCTCAGTCTTATTCAAACAATGAATGTACAAAAGTGGTCTTGAATCCTGGGAGGAGGACCGTGGACGGCGGCGAAGGTGATGTCACGCCTGTCAGCTCCATCCTGTCCTCACTGGGTTGCAGGATGTTGACGAGCAGCGTCTCCTCACGCTGCCGCGACATCCCTGGGAATTGACCTTCTCTCATTATTTCTAGCAGGTTTGTGATAATTACCTTTGCCTCAAATAACTGAAAGTCATTACACAGCTACTTGCTTCCACCAGTAAATTACTTCCTTTTATTTCTAATCTCTCTCTTCGGATAAATGTGTTGCTCAACCGCTGGTGAACATTCAAAACAGAAGTTTTAATTCTCAGCAGCTTTTGCATGAGGACGGTTGGAAAGGCACTGATTTGCAAAGAGTGAGATAAAAGCACCGTTAGCAGCTTCCTGCCCAGAGCAGGAAGTCAGGCAGGAGTGGAGATGTTGGAGGTCCAGTGACATCGACGTGGGTCAGTCAGAGTTCCACGTGAAGGACGCCAGCCGGGACCGTTGATCACCACGGGTGCTGCTAATCCATGGTGACGACTGCTGGTTCCTCCTCACTCCCATCAGGTTCATCCTGCTGGGAAGAGAATGGTTCCACTAAAATGTGCTAATGAGTTGCGAGATAAAGCCGTGACAGGAGAGACGGCCTCATCCGTCCAGTCTAGAATGATGGGTCATGTGACTGCAGCCGGCGGCGGTGCTGGGCTTCGTGAGAGAGAGAGAGTCTGCTCGATGAGTTGCGTTTGCCTTTCCCCTCCTCTTCCGTCATGTTGGCCAACATGTCAGAGTTGCATGTCTGCAGGTTGACGATTCGCTGATGTATTAGCATCTTCCGTCCTGCGCCCCTGTATTTGCTCTGTCAACACGTAGTACTCTTTGCAGTACTGGTGGTTGTTTTCAGCTCAGATGTGCTGCGTGAAGCTGCTCTGCGGGGCAAGTGAGGCAAGCCTCCGTGATTCTTGTGTGATTACTGTAAACCCTCAAGTTGGATTTAATTGACCCACAAAATGAGGACGAGCTGGAACAGTCAGACGTTTCATCTCTTAAATGTCAGCGGGACTTCAGATGTGAAGATCTTTGTAAAGATGACGATTAAAACGCTTTCAGCTCTAGAAATGTGGACACCTGCTGATGTCCTCCGGCGGTCGTCTGGCTCGGCTCCTCCTGGGAGAGACGGTGTTGCGGTAAAGCTGATTATAACCGCGTAACAACCGTCGGAACGCTTGAGTTGGAGGTCTCGATGGACGAACTGGTCTTGACTTCCATCCAGAACGTCGTGACGTGAGATTGAGGGCTGTCACCAAACCCTCCACCTGGCCGGTCTTCATTCAGCCTCTGATCATCAGCTCCTCTTTAAACTCCATGGTCGAAATTGAAATGTCATTTTAATCAATTTGTGGTTTAGAACTGAGACGTCTCGGTCCTGCCAGCCTCAGATGTCTGCTGTCTTCCTCCCATCTCTGCTCGGAGCACTAAGAAGGTATATTTTTACCAAAAAAATCATTCAGGAAGCTCAGCAGTGTCTCCAACTGTCGATATTTAACTGCTGAGATTGTGAGTTATCTTGGCTGAACAGGACATTTTTTCTGCTGATGAAGTTTAAAAACCCCTTCTTTTTTTTTTTTTGATGCTTTGAGTACCAGAACCAGATTGGGTCCGGTTCTCCTGAGCGGAAGAGGAGGCAGACTCCTGTGTGCGGTATCTCTCAACTTGGTGATGAGGAAGACGGATGAGCACCAGAGTGAACGTGATTTTTGGGGTGAACTGTCCCTTTAAAGTGAAACCAGACTGATGGAAGGGAAGTGTGGTGGCCTGGAGAGACGCGTTGAACAGCTTTTAGTCTCATTTCCTGCCGCGCTTCCAGGTTTGATGACTTTCCTGGAAATGACGTGATTGATCTGGACAGAGAACGTGTGCTCGGGCAGAGCCGCTAAGTTGTGGCCACCGGCGGTGTTTGTGTGTCCGTGTGTCACTTGACAGTTGTGGTTCTCTTCAAGGTTATCAGCTGTCGGGACCGTTTTCCTTCATCACGGCCAACTCAAATGTCAGGAGACATTCAGGAGGACGACACGTCTGGGCGGTTGAAGTATGAAGGAGAACTGCACATTTTTTAAATACGGGTTGTTTCCTGAGCTTAGCGTCGCTGTCAGGTGGTAAAAGTGGAGTGACCAGGATGTTGGAGGAAGTGTTCTGCCCGTCAGCGATTAGAACCTTCGCCAAAAACAAGGCGGGGAGAGAGCGAGCCGTCATCTTGTACAGCACAGAGTGGAAATCATGAGAAAAACAATCCTGAAACTGTAGGGGAGAAGCACTTCTGGGACGCTCTCCTCTTTGTTCTTAGGGAAGATCAAAGTCATAAACGCACAAAACTGGCTTTGGTAAAACAGTGATGACAATAATAGAAATGCCTTCAGAACAGCACAAGAAAATACCCTTGAATGGTGGAGGCCTGTTCATGAAATCATTTTACAAAGTTTACACTTTAGATGGTCCCCCCAGGGCAGTGATTCAGATCCCAATATGCCCTTCGATACACTCAGGAAGGTGCAGAGGAAGGCTCCTTTTGTGTCAGAACGCTGTTTTAAGTGACGTGTTTCTGCTGACGGATCATCAAACCTAAGCAACGACTCCATGAATGATAGTTTGAGAGGAGATCAGCTCAAAAATCACTCCTTCTCATGGATGTCCTGATTAAAGAAATGAGAATAATCACTTAAAACTAAACATTTGACTTCACACTGCCAATCGTGTGCCACTATCAGTTGAAATTGTGCTGAATCGAGATACCAGTCTGCACTGGACCCTGACTGGTTTCTGTGGGATTTCTGGACTCTTGACCGCTCAGATGGACGCGGTGAGGAAATGTCTGACCTGTCCTAAATACGCACCGGTGTTCTCAGCAGGCGTCTCCTCTGCTGTGTGAACGTTTGCTCACCTGTGTGGGCGATCATCAACACACGCAGGTGCGTCGGAACACATTGGCTGTCGGTGCACGTTCCATGAATCCCACCTCGGATTTTCTTATTTTCCTCTTATTGCTTTGTGGAAGAACAAATATAAGAAATCATTCATGCACGAAGCCCAGTGCATCTCTCAGATTTTAAAGCAAAGTGAATAAACAGATGTCTGGGGACCAAACTGCCGGCGTGGACCGCCATCACTGCTGCTCCCAGCACAACGCCAACACTGTGTTTTTCTGATTTATGCTAATTTCTGCTTCAGCACTGCACTTAAATGCTGGGAATCAAACATTGTATCCGTCTGTCTTCTGCAAAGCTCAACTCTGATTGGTGACACGCGGACGGCTGGATCCACTCAGACGCAGGCTGAAAATGAGCTGCGAGACCCCTCTGACACGTGTGCGAGCGCCATTATCTGTCGGAGCATTGTGTGGGTAACCTTTGATGGAGGTAACTGCATTAAATGTGTGGCCGGTGCACAGCAGGGCGCCATATGAAGCTGGGGTCAGTCATCGCTCTTGATAATTAAGCCCACACGCTTAACACTCTGCTTCCTCTGTAAATGTGAGGATGTGTTGCTGCTCTCTGTTTTCTGATGCTGCAAATTCAGTGTCTTTCAGCGACTCTTACAAAATGCACAAAGTGCAGTTTATATGCAGTTCTGCAAATGTTTTTATGAGGGATGAAATATCCTCAATGGTGGGATTCTGCAGCTCCCCCAGGATTTACAGAGCCTTCGAGTAGGGATGGTCGGGAGCAATCGATTACTGCCCGTCATGAGGAAACTCTTCTTTTTTTTTCTTTCAAAGCTTCTCAGGCATAATCTCGGACGAGTTTAAAGCAGTGCCGAGATCTCAGAAGGGTTGCTCCTGCGCTCGCCTCCCTCTGATCGTCTCAGCGAGGTCATTTCTCGGCCGAGTGAAATGGCTTGTTGGGGTTTGAGCCGGCTGGCAGACCTCCAGGATGCTCCCGCACCTGCCCAAGGAGAAGTCCTCGACAAGCAGTGTTACCAAATCCTCAGTTCGGAAAGTCGCTATTGGTCGTGCTGGAAGTCACTCGATTATGTCAGCAACTAATCTGCATAATAAGTCATTTGCATGTAATGAATATTGTACGGGGGGACGGATCAACGTCATAGGAGAGAAGCCAGAAGTGAGTGAAAACACCCCAAAATATGTTGAGTAGAACAGTGGATGTTGGAAAAAGAGAATTAAAAACACAATGCAGAAGTGAACGAACGGCTGATTTGAATTTTAAAGGTGAAGTATCTCGGGGGGGGGGGGGGGGGGGGCTCCTCTCTGCTCTGGCTGCAGAGCCTCAGAGGTGCTGGTAGGTGACTGGCTTGGTTTCCCTCCAGAGCTCCAGTGATGCTAAGCTAACTGTGGATAAAGTGACGTATTTGCAGGAATGTGATGAAGCATACACGGACGTTTCTTTGAAGTGATACTTTACCTAAAGAGTTCAAAATACTTCATAAACGGTTAAGCTGTTGTTAGCATTACCTTAAAGCTAAATATGCGTGGCTGGCTCCTCCTGCGTACTGCAGTCACTGAGAAACAATGAACTTGGTGAGCTCCAGACTCCTGTGAGTGACGCTTGAAAGGTGTCTGTAAACACATTTTAGCTGAAGTATCACGTAGAGTAACTGACAGCCACTGTTATTGTTATTGCTATCAGTATTATTTAGTCTGGGGGGTCGTGCGCGGGCGCCTGCTGGTGGTCTCTGGGCCTCTCACAGCGGTGGCTGCAGGCAGGATGTTTCCGGTGGTCCGTCCGTCCCATTTTCATTCATCTCAGTAATATCTGGGTAACAGCTGGAGGCAATTTGGATTCTCACTTCAGCTCAGTGATGAGCTGATCATGTTTGTGTGGACGGAGGTCAAGGACACCGGCTGCACAAAACGTGTTTGTGGCTCTCGCTGGAGAATTCACCTGCTGATGTGCTAAAACTCCACACCAATGTCGCACATATGTTTGGTTTTTGTTTGTTTTGCCAATTAAAAATACCCTCATTGCATCATCCTAAAAGATGATGTGGTGACAGTGCTGCTTGGATCCTGTCCGACCGCCGCGGTCCACCTGACCCGGGGCTGGCTGTGTCCCTGGTCAGGTCTCGCTGTGGACTTGTGATGTGATCTCCTCTGACACTGCGAATATCTGGACTCCATCCCTCTTGGGCAGATGCCACCAACAGCATTCATTCTCTCCCTAAATGACCACAGGTTTTAAATCAGTCCTGTCCAGCGCGGCGAGGAAGAACGAAATGGCGTGTGTTTTCAGTGGACGGATTGATTGCAGGCTTGTTGTGGAGGATTGCGTGAGATGAGGTTGTAGCTTCACCCCCCGCAGTTTATCTGCGAGGGCTTAAAAGCGGAGAAAGGACATTTGACCGCAGTCAACATGATGAATATGATATGCTGTCAAAATTTTTTAACTCGGTTCAGCTTTGAATCTAATCCCTGGGCTTCTGCGGCGGCAGCGTGATGTGAATGTGGAGGCTTTTTATTGGATTAGAAACTTTCTGACAGCATTGAAAGAGAATCTACAACCAACGAGTGGCGCCTCAACACGGTGGTTGTGTTCAGGTGTCCCACAAGGCCGCTTCGAGCCACACTTAAGTTTCCAGCTCACACAAACGAAATGAGATGGGAAGATGAGGTCATAGCGACTCGATGATGATCTGCTGTCGCGCTGGGGGAGGGTAAATGACCAGGAGCTCCATATTGGGTTCCCACATCAGTCGATCACCGTGTGAAAACCACAACAACGTTCAAACCAAACTAAACCTCAACCTGCAGCAGCGACGAACTGCTCACCTGACAATTTTAAAGTGATACTTCAACTAAAATGTGTATTTTATTCAAGTACTCAGTAATGGGAGTCTGACACTCTCAAAAATGATTTTTCCCTGCTGCATCTCTTCTTTGAACGCGGGAAGAACCAGCCACGTATGTAAGCTACAGGAGACTGAGCTAACGACAGCTAAACTGCTCAGAAAAGGTCCGTCTACGAACGCTCAAGTGCAAAAAGATAAGATTCAGTCTTTTTTTTTTTAAACTGTGCGGCTCTGCTGTGGCTCCTCCCCGTTCGTCTTGCCGGTCGTTGCCTCTGAAGGCGCTCCAGTGGTGCGCTGCTCCTCTGCTCCTCGAGGTTATCGATTCAGTTGAGGAGCGGCTGTTTCTGACCACTGGCGTCGTTAATGTCGCTGCCGATAACTTCTCAGTAAGTAACCAGCCGCACCACCTGACTCTTCTGTCCCTCTCTCAATGATTGACTTGGTGAAGCATCAGTTACATCGCTCTTCCTGGGTGGTGATGACAGCGTCTCACGTTGGCCTCATTTCCCTGCGTGTAGCTGGCGATTGTCAGCTTTGAAGGGGGACGGTGCAAGTTAGCAGTAAGCGGCGCTAGCTGGTGAACAGCGTGTCCCACACAGCTGGGCTACCATGGCAGTTCCACATGGCAGACAGTTGCTTCTGTTTTATTGGAGTATTGAGTTCATCTCTCTGTCTATCATGGTGTCTTTATGATGAGGAAACACTGGACTAAATATTTGATTTATGGGTTTTAGAAATCCTCAAATGGAAATTAGAAAAGTCACCCTTTCCAATTCACTGTTTCAATGGGTTTTTTCAGCATTTACATAAAGTACATATCAAATAAACTTGTTTATACAGAATCGACATCTTAAACTATCAGCTAAGTAAGGCGTCGCGTGTCTGTAATTATTCAGATACGTGCGTTTTCTGCAGAGCCTCCGCTGCAGCTGCTCCTCCTGGACGTGCGGTGGACACCTGCTGGGCCCTTGGCAGGGGTTGAGCTCAGCGTGTGTCAGTTGTAGCGGGCTGGCGGAGGCTAGCGCTGGCTAGCATTAGCTGTCTGTCTCCCTCTCATGGGTCCAGTTGTTAGTGATGGCAGTCGACCAGCGTTGTTGTGTGACGGCGTGATTAGAATCCTGATAAGAGGAACGTGACAGATGGACAGAAGAATAAGAGCCTCCACCCTGGCTGAGTGACTGAAGTAGCATCACAGCCTATTTTTAGCGCTCAGATGCTGCAGAAGTCAAATTAAAGAAGCAACATTGACACTTTGTACCAAAACTCTCCAGCCTGTGAGATGCAGGGCTCTGAAACTGCAGCTCGCAGATGCATACATCATCTTTGAAAAGGTCAATCCTCCGCCGTTCTACTGAATCCTAGATATCGGCTGCAAAGTGGAACAGCATCCTTTTGTATTCTTGTCATTCTTACTCCAACCACCTCGTCCTGTGTCTGGGGTTCTGTTATGAAGTGCTTCATCCTGGAATGATGAAGTATCGATCCCAGCAGCCTCTTTCTGGATCATTTATTGTACATCAGAATGCCTTTGGAGTCGTATCAGTAATGGTGACTCGTGTCCTTTCTCGTCCAGTTACATGATGTTATGTATGTAAGGATTATTTCCCGTGCTCATATCTTCAAATATGAAGGCAGTATCAACACTTGGAACCAAAATAAAATAATCTTCTCCTCACGTATGAGTGAGTTGAGGGGGGTTTGTTTGAGTGACAGCGTGACAGTTTGAAGATGTCATCAAAGAGTAAAGTTGATGGTGATACTGGTGTTGAACGCTCTCTGGTCCTGCAGAGCTGTAGGAGGCATCTCACATCTCCAGCTGGACCAGAGGCAAATTGAGGAGAAGCAGCTTTACTGTCAGCTCAACCAGGGGGTGGACACACCCACTCAACACTACTGCAACATAGTGCAATCCTACGAGTACCGCCGGGCACTCTAGTAGTATCCACATCCCATTGTTTTGATGACAAATGGAGTCAAAAGTCCATCCATTCCTCTTCTCCTGTTGAGGGTGGTGGGGGTGGAGCCTATCCCAGCAGCCTTCCCCCTGGACAGGTCACCAGTCCATGGCAGGGCCAACACATAGAGACAGACAACCATTGGCTCTCCCAGTCACACCTACGGTCAATTTAGAGTCTGGATTAACCTGGTCCCTCTTGATGTCTTTGGACTGTGGAGGAAGCTGGAGTACCAGAGAGAACCCAGCAGGAACAGGGAGAACATGGAGACTCACCCAGAAAGACCCCGTGCTGCAGCCGGGGCTCCACCCACAACCTTCTTGCTGGGGGCCACAGGGAGGACCACTGCTCCATTGGGCCGCCTGGAGTCAAAAGTATTTAATTCAGAATTTTGATTTGAATTTTTGCAGAAGGCGAGGCTCTTGATTTACCTGTCAGTCTACGTTCCAACCCTCACCTGTGGTCATGAGCTCTGGGTAATGACTGAAAGAGCAAGATCCTGAATACAAGCGGCTGAAATGAGTTTCCTCCTCAGGGAGGCTGGGCTCTCCCTTAGAGACAGGGTGAGAAGCTCTGTCCTTCAGGAGGGACTCAGAGTGGAGCTGCTGCTCCTCCAGGTAGAGGAGTCAGTGGAGGTGGTTCAGGCATCTGGTGAGGACGCCTCCCTCAGGAGGTGTTCCAGGCATGTTGGACCGGGAGGAGGCCTCGGGGCCGACCCAGGACACGCTGGAGGGATTATATCTCTGGGCTGGCCTGGGAACGCCTCAGGATTCCCCCGGAAGAGCTGGTGGACGTGGCTGGGAGAGGACAGTCTGGGCTTCCTTGGTGAGGCTGCTGCCCCCGCGACCCGGACCAACCGGATAAGAGGAGGGCGACAATGACGACGATTTTTGCAGATTCCCTCAGTGGAACACTTGAGTCACTGCCATCACGCCACTGAAACATGCAATGTATTGCAATACTATATTGGGAGTAGTAGCTGGAGTGCTGATGTTGAGCTGTTATTAGAGACGTGACGTCCTTTAGCCTGCAGTGGGCCGGGTTTCATCCTACTCTTGTCAAGAATGTCCAGTAAAAATTGAAAAAATGTCCTGGTTTGGTTCAAAATGTGGTTGATAAATGGTGTTTATGTTCCCGCTGTGCTGCTGTGACGATTCGGAGAAGAAAAACGCAAACGTGGGTGAGAAAAAGAGGCGGATCACTTTGTAACCACCGGTTTTAAAATCCAAAATGATGTCGATAAGGGCTGTGAAGGAGTTCTTGAGTTTGTCAAACGAGGCTCGCTGGAGAACCTCTGAGCTACGCTGCAACTGAGAGCTTTGCAGAACTCCATCTGGCAGCCAGTCACTTAATCTCCAGACAAAAGTGCAGGAAATTTCTAATTAATTAGAACAGCTCAAGGGTCCAGATTGTTTCAATTCATCGGGTGTTTGCAGCTCTGAACGATCACAGAGCAGAACAAGCATCCAATTTCGGGCGAATGAACTGTGCTGCTGTGTCTCATGTCTGCAGGTATCCTCACCTGACCCCCCCCCCACCCCCCCATGAGGGAGGAGGGGTTGCTGTCATTTTTGCCCTCTCCATTAAATTGTCTCCTTCTCTGTATTGCCTGTATTTTTTGCCCTTTTTTATTTTTTTTTACAAGGGAAAGCGAGAAAATTCAGTCTCTTTATTTTCCGTGACACAAAAGGTTCACGCTCTCACAATGTCAAGCAAAACCAATTAACCCTGAGGAACGACGCACACACACACACACACACACACACACACACACACACACACACACACACACACACACACACACACACACACCAACTGACAGGATTAACATGTTCATTGTGAGCACAATTGCTCTGCTGGCCAACATGTCAATGCTCCTCTCAATTCCAACAGACCAAATCTGGAATTGCTTTGCTGTACAATGAGGAGACCAACAATACCTATGATGTCTGCCTGAAACTGACCAAAGAGGTTTTAACCATCCAGAAGCTGGACGTGGTCTGCACACGAGGAAGTGAATCCCATGTAAATGTAAGTGCGCCTGAGGGCTCCAGCCTTTTATTCTAATTCCTGCAGCAGAGCTCTAGAACTCTGTCTCAGTGTTCATTATATCCTTTTGCCAATGAGAAACTCCCACTTTCTAAAGCACAGGACTGTTGTACTGCGAAGACAGGCGGCTGGCGGTCTGGGCCTGAGCATCAAAGTGAGTTCTGATTATGAGGAGGAGACGAAATTGAAAGTGAAAAGTCTTAGGGAAGCAGAGGCGACTGTTCGGCCCCACTGAGATTCAGTAATGTGCGTCTTTGTCTCCTTGCTGCCAGGGAGGCGCCGAGCACAACGTGCCTGTGGTGATCTCAAAGATCTTTAAAGATCAAGTAGGTAAGGAAGTGATCTTTTCCCCCTCACAACTGTATTTAGAAATGTTTGCAAAGTAGAAAGTTGAATAAAATATAAAAGCTTCCTGAGAATATTTACGATCTCAGTGAAATTATTTTGAGCATCATTAATTATCATATCTCCCGCAGAAGTGAAGTTCCAACCACTCACAAATACAGACGGTTTTTGAAAGATGATTTCCTCCGTCTCAGCCAGTGGGAGGGTTAGTGGCTCACTGAAAATCTGACCTGGATCAGACCAGACGACCTGGAGGTCAACAGACGTTTCTGGACAGTTCAGCCGTTGTTGGCATCAGTCAACGAAAATCAACCCGATATTTTAATGTTTTCCTACAGAATGAAATATGCCAGTAAACCCAACAAGTGGCTGAAAAAGTACAAGGGTCATCAGGGTGAAAACAGAAGAGGCCTGAAGCTTAGTGGCGATGCTGAAGTCATGTGACCCATTTTGTAGTTCCTTCATAGGCTAACATTCGCTTGGTACTGCTGACCTTTGCGTTCAGGCTTCCAGAACCCTCCTCTTTGCCACAGAGCTGATTTTCAGTAATGATCAACAATCCCGTGGGCGGCGCTGACCTCGGGTCCGGCCCACTCAGCTACCTCACACGACAACACTCTGTCTTTAGATAAAAGATGAACAAAAAAGTGAAGTGTAAAGGTTTGAATTCATTGTTTATAGGCTCTAAAAAGTTCTAAAGGCCGCTGCTGATCAGAGGCCTTCTCTCTAAATCCCAGTCGCCTGGCGGGAGCAGCTGGCGAGGTCTTGATGGAGACGGTAGCACTTGAGCAGTGGCGATAGCTGAAGGCCTCTCAGCATCCGTCTGCTCTTTGCCCTGCCGTCTGTTAGTTTGCTCACATTAAGACCTCTTGGATCCCCGAGCACCATCATGTCTGAGAACCGTTCTCTCACAGCTTCCAAACCTCCTCACAACAGAGCTTCTATTGTTCCCCCACGCCGCCGCTAAAGGGTTTATATCCTGATTAGTTTCAGATTTCACGCTTTCCTGTGTTCCTTGGCTCAGCGGTGGGATGTGGCCTGAGATCAGTCCGACAGAGACACTGATTGCTGTTTCCACCACATTAGCATGTATGAAATGAGCAATTATTTCCTAATGTTTTCATTAACCTCTGACACTCGCTGATTGACGCCTGCAGCCGATCAGACGGGGAAGCTCTTCGTCGGGGACGCTGTGTTGCAGGTCGGTACATCAGTTTGTGACTTATTTGCTTGGAGGTTGATTGCATCTTAATTTCAGCTGGCTTCTATTCTGACAGTTTAATTTCATTTGGGCAATAAGATGATGGTGTTTTTGAAGTTTGAACTGTAATGCTTGTAATCAGATGAGCTAATATTGTGGTTAAATACATTTTTACCGAGTCGTCTCTAGATTCATTGACTCCGTTGTGGATCAATCATTAGAATAAATCATTGCTTCTGTTCATGAGAACCATCATCAGAACCCAAAAGAATTCATTCAGTCTTTAGGTTTTCATTTCATCTTTTAAACAGTTCATTTGAATCCGTCTGTCTGGAGCGCAGCTTTATTGGATCTGCTGTGTATCTGGAATATCAAGTAGATATTTGGCAGCCAGGCAATATTAACATTCATATTGGAAGATATCAAGACTTCTATTATGAAGTGAACTGCAATTACCTCAACCTTTGGAGCACCACTGATGGATATTTGTTCAAAATGACTTATCAGAGTTGTCAAACTGCCAAATACTGCATCTATTTTATTTCTCACTCGATTAAGAAGATCTAGAATGAATCTCAGTTTGCTGCAGTAAATCAAGAATATTGCTGGAGCTTGTAATGACGGATCAAATGTATTTACTACGAATTTGAATAGTATCGTAGTATTAGGGGTCATGAAAAACCTAGAAAAGTCATGGAATGAGAAACTAGAAATTCAATGCCTGAAAATTTTGTATCAATCAAGGAAAAGTACTCAACAAATGCCTGAATACTAGAGTCCATGTGGTTTAGTTCTACTGTATTTGTCTTTGATTTTCTTCAGGATTGAATTTGTTGTTTGTTTTATGAAACATGTAACTCGTGGTGTCAAGATGGATTTGTGTTTGTTTCACACGGAAGGAAAATCCAGAGAGTCCAGGAGTAAAGACCAGGGAGTCCAGGAGCAAAGACCAGGGAGTCCAGGAGCAAAGACCAGAGAGTCCAGGAGCAAAGACCTGAGAGTCCAGGAGTAAAGACCAGAGAGTCCTGGAGTAAAGACCAGAGAGTCCAGGAGTGAAGACCAGAGAGTCCAGGAGTAAAGACCAGAGAGTCCAGGAGTAAAGACCAGAGAGTCCAGGAGTGAAGACCAGAGAGTCCAGGAGTGAAGACCAGAGAGTCCAGGAGTAAAGACCAGAGAGTCCAGGAGTGAAGACCAGAGAGTCCAGGAGTGAAGACCAGAGAGTCCTGGAGTAAAGACCAGAGAGTCCAGGAGTGAAGACCAGAGAGTCCAGGAGCAAAGACCAGAGAGTCCAGGAGTGAAGACCTGAGAGTCCTGGAGCGAAGACCTGAGAGTCCAGGAGTGAAGACCAGAGAGTCCAGGAGTGAAGACCAGAGAGTCCTGGAGTAAAGACCAGAGAGTCCAGGAGTAAAGACCTGAGAGTCCAGGAGTGAAGACCAGAGAGTCCAGGAGTGAAGACCAGAGAGTCCTGGAGTAAAGACCAGAGAGTCCAGGAGTAAAGACCAGAGAGTCCAGGAGTGAAGACCAGAGAGTCCTGGAGTAAAGAAGCTTTGAGTCCACCACTGTGTTTTTTAGGTGAACGAGCCTGGAAACACTAAAGTCGCCCTGGCAGGTTTTAAAACGGCGTGAGGACAAACGGTCTTTCCTCTCAGGGAATGTTTGATTGTAAAAATGTCCCTCAAAGGTGGGAATGTGTGAACGCTGTGGTCTGGTTCCAGTCACTGAGGACAGCTGGGTGTCTCAGTAGCGTGAGAGTTCCCCCGGACGTTTGTCTGTCCTTCACCTTCTACTCTGATACTTGATTGCTAGTTTGAAGCGTTCCTATTAGCCGGAGCTCCTCACTGGCAGGTTCCCTCCTCATCCACATGCGTCTCCCTGCTGAGGTTCCCCTGGCGCCTCCATGTCAGAGCCTCATGACTCCAGCAGTGATTACATGGCGCTTTGCCCTTCTTCCGTCTGACATCCTCAAGTGAAGCTCTCCTGCTGAAACCTCTTGTACTCGTTGTCTCAGGTCACATGAAGACACCGCAGTCAACGTCCTCAGCTGTGTCGTGCATCTGGGCTTGTTTGATATGATATTTCGTAGTAATCTCACGGATGAACGTGTTAGCACTTAGCAGCAGCGCATGTGCTCACTGGCTCTTCCTCTTGTCTCCTGCAGGTCAACGGCATAAACGTGGAGCACTGCACTCACGAGGAAGTTGTGAGTATAATTTTTACCAGCTGCTGCCAGTCCCTGCTGCTGCGGCTCCATCTTTCTTCTTCAGTGGTTCTAGAACAGGAACCACAGCTGTTATGGCATTTTCACTCCTCACTTATGAGTACTCACTGAGTATACAGGAGTCCTGAGCTCGCTCAGGTGTTTGTTCCTCCTGCATTACATCTTTGTGACTCCAGAATGCAGGAAGAGTCAGCCAGGTACATTTAGCTTAGCTTGATGATAATGGAGACCGACGGCTAATTCGTTTTAATCTGTGGTCAAAGTGTTTGGGGATTCCTGATCACCTGTCTGGATTAGGACAATGTGGATGATACCGGAAGATGAGATTGGAACCATTTCTGGACAGTTAAACTGTTAGCTGCCAGTCTCCATTAGCCTCAAGCTAAAAATGTGTGGCAGGCCCTTTCTGCAGACAGAGACAGAGGGAATGCAGGAGGGGAAAACACTCATTTGCAAGTACTTTAAAGGCAAAATACTCTTTTTGTGTGAAGTATTGTTGTCACGCTTTCCCATTGTTGCTCCTGCAGCCTCCAACGGTTGCTCCTGCAGCCTCCAACGGTTGCTCCTGCAGCCTCCAACGGTTGCTCCTGCAGCCTCCAATGGTTGCTCTGAGGACAAATGTAGATGTTTTACGAACAGATTCTCAGGCTAAAGCAACAAGGGGAAGAGCACAATGGCAGCGAAGATGGCTGTGATCCGTTAGCAGACGTGCGCTAACGGCGTATCATGAAAATGTAAAGGGTTCTGCCCTTCTGTTTCTGATGATGCTGTAAGGCGTCTCATTTTCTCTCTGGGTTTTTCAAGGGGAATCAGAAACAGTCTGACAGATTTAATATTTTCTCCTTCACACCGAACTCACCTGAATCTGACTGAACATCTTTGGAGGACATATTTTTCTATCACTTGGCCATCAAATAATCTCACACTCAGAGCTTAATTACCTCAAGGTGTCAGCTGTCACTTTGCCTGTCAGGAGAGAGAAGGCAGGCTTCCTGTTCTCTGCTCCAGCCGGGCTTGGACCGCTGGTTCTGAGCTCATCTCTAGCTCTGCCACTGTAGCAGCTACACATGACCGCGGCTCGTTTCATTAATATGAGATTCATGTTTATCTGACCGCACCACTCACCACCTCACTATCTTCCCTCCATCTCTCTCTCTCTCCCTCCCTCTCTCTTTCTCTCTCTCCCTCTCTTTCTCAGGTGCACCTCTTGCGTACCGCCGGAGATGAGGTCACCATCGCCGTTCGCTACCTGCGAGAAGTTCCATCATTTCTAAAACTGCCTCTAGGTAAGAGACCTGCATTTGATGAAGTTCACAACAGCAAAGCTTTTTTGATGTTGACTCCCCACCAGTATATTGCACACGGGCTTGTCTTTTTTTGGGGTGAATTTAATGCTTTAAGCTGCTCAGTAGATGAGCGTTGATATGAAAGTAATAAACTGTGATGCTCAGTCGCCCGAGCAGGAACGGCAGAATCACTCCTGCAGCAGCTGGGAGTGATGAGAACAGCCAGAGTAAAATCATCCACTTGGAGCTGGTAAACAAGTGAGAAATGAGTAAGACGAAGGCAGAGGAAGATAAAAAAATGTGAATAACAAATGTGAGAAAGGGTGGGACGAGTTCTTCCTTTTCAAGTAAACATGATGGCGATAATGATCACTTCCTCTGGACTGCATGAGTACCTCATCCTGACATGATCACTTCCTGTTCCTCATCCCTGACATGATCACTTCCTCTGGACTGCATGAGTACCTCATCCTGACATGATCACTTCCTGTTGGACTACATAAATACCTCATCCCTGACATGATCACTTCCTGTTGGACTGCATGAGTACCTCATCCCTGACATGATCACTTCCTGTTGGACTACATAAATACCTCATCCTGACACGATCACTTCCTGTTGGACTACATAAATACCTCATCCCTGACATGATCACTTCCTGTTGGACTACATAAATACCTCATCCCTGACATGATCACTTCCTGTTGGACTACATAAATACCTCATCCCTGACATGATCACTTCCTGTTGGACTACATAAATACCTCATCCCTGACATGATCACTTCCTCTGGACTGCATGAGTACCTCATCCTGACATGATCACTTCCTGTTCCTCATCCCTGACATGATCACTTCCTCTGGACTGCATGAGTACCTCATCCTGACATGATCACTTCCTGTTGGACTACATAAATACCTCATCCCTGACATGATCACTTCCTGTTGGACTACATAAATACCTCATCCCTGACATGATCACTTCCTGTTGGACTACATAAATACCTCATCCCTGACATGATCACTTCCTCTGGACTGCATGAGTACCTCATCCCTGACATGATCACTTCCTGTTGGACTACATAAATACCTCATCCTGACACGATCACTTCCTGTTGGACTACATAAATACCTCATCCCTGACATGATCACTTCCTGTTGGACTACATAAATACCTCATCCCTGACATGATCACTTCCTGTTGGACTGCATGAGTACCTCATCCCTGACATGATCACTTCCTGTTGGACTACAAAAATACCTCATCCTGACACGATCACTTCCTGTTGGACTTCAAACATACTGTATGTGATCATGAACATAATCCTTTTAGTGATGAACGTCCGTCTCTTCTTCTCTCAGGTTCTCCGGGGCCGTCGTCCGAGCCTGGTCGAGGCTCCTCGTCACTCTTCGATAGCGGCCTACACTTAAATGGCAATGGCAACAACACAGTAAGGAAGATCTTTTTGATTCTGTCTGGAGAATAATAAAACCCCGGCACTGTAAACTGAATCTACAAATATTGTGTTTAACCACAATAAATAAGGGTTCAGCCAGCAGCTGCACACAAACCCTGCCAAGGCTGCAGGGAATGTTTTAAGCTGCATCTGAATGCCACCAGAAGCAACAATGAAGCGATACGACGCACCGAAAACGTATTTTGTCCTCTAAGTACTCACGAATATGAGTCTTGAGCTCACAACCAAGACTTTATATGTACATATATTTAGCTTGAAGCTAACGGAGACATACGGCTAAGAACAGCTGAACTCAGAGTTCATATGGAACTTTCTAAAGTGACGCTTCAGTGTGTTTGAAGCACGATGAGCCTGAGAGTTTGGGAGATGTAAGCAGCTGTTAGCCGTCCATTAGCTTAAGGCTAAATACATGTGGCTGGCTCTTTCTGCATTCTGAAATCTGAAAGAAGTGATGGTGGAGGGAGAAAAAGCTCTTGGTGAGCTGAATACTCCCATTAGTGAGTACTTGGAAGATAAAAATACACTTTTTGCTTTAAGAAATGAATGAAATGGAATTAAACAGAAGGTTCCTCTTTAGTTTCATCTGTGCTGTTGCTCATGAGACTGTAGCGACAGAGTCCCTGTGCTCCCACACACAGTTATTCTGGTGGACTGGGCGCAGGGCCGTTGGTGGGCTGTGTCGGTCCCTGACACTGTGAGTGAACGCTGCAGGTGCACATGCAGGATAAATTGCCCTAATGGGTGTAGGAGAGCTCAGCAGGACTGTGTGGGCCGTGTCAGTCACCCAGGCGGCCCGATCCTTCCTCAGGTGTTCCAGCAGTGGATGGAGTCTTTATTACATCACAACCTCATTATAAACCTCCACGAAACTTCTCTGTGACGCCGATCATTGGCAGGGTTTTGTTTGCTTGTGACTCGCATCCGTCGAAGGAGCAGAGTGCAGTTTTAGTGTTGTTAGTCACGTCTCAGCGTACAGTTGTAAATAGTGAGTGAGTCAAGCGGCTGTGTGGCGTCTCGCAGTCGTGGCTGACTTGGTAAAGAGTGAGCTCTTCCCTTTCTGTCTTTCCTTCCTGTGATGTCACACGTGTCATGTGATTAGTTGCTGGCTTGTCTCGTGTGACATGCTGGATGTGATCGGCTGCTGCTGAGCGAGCGCCGGGTCACACTGAGGTTGTTCATGACGTTGGTTCTGTGCTGGATGTCACGGATGACCTTTTTTATTCAGTTCATTTCAAAAATGTCAACATCTACTGAATACTTTTCTTACTGTTGTTGCTGAAATGTCTGTTTCCGGTACATTTGATGATTGTTGCCCAGGAATATGTGTTCATATGTATTTGGTGTTCAAAATGCAACACTGTTGCTTGGCAACCTGGACAGCCACAATACGGATGCCTCAAAAACTTCTACCTGCCGACAATAAAAGTGAGGCAGTTTGCGTGGGAATATGAAGGCGCTCCTCTGACACATTTTATAATTCTGAGAAACACTTTCTAAAACTACAGTATATTAACTCACTATCCACAGACTAATGCATCTCCATGGCTTCTGCCCGGCCCATGAAAGAGCTGGAGTTGACTTGCGTTAGCTGGCACTAACGAGAGTTAACTAGAGTTACCTGGAGGTAACTTGAGTTACCTGGATTGATATTCATCTCTGAGATTCATGTGGACTTTTTTCAAAAATGTGACCAGCATGACGGCATCTGAACGCAGCACGTCTGCTGTGGTCACGTTTGCTGAAGTCAGAATGTTTCCTGGGGAAAGTTGAGATGAATGCTGACACCTCAGGGCAGGTGAGTGCAGGTGTAGATGCTCAAGCCACTAACAGTCTCATGTTGTCTTGGGTGTCGCAGTCAATCCTGACCTGATGTGTGGACTCCCAGAACCATGTTGTTCTAGCCCCGCTAGAATGGAACAGGGCCATAATGAATGTTAATTATTACAAAATAAACATGGCTCCATGAAACCTTCATTTTATACCTTCTTGTTTCTATTTTCGTAGTTTGTAGAGGTTTTCTGAGGCACATTCGTTCTGTAGTTGAAGCAATTTGTAATGAATTAACTTTTTAATGAAGCTCACTGCCTTGTATTGACTCGGTGTAGTTTGGAGGGCAGCGGCAGCAGCAGAACACTATCAATCAGCTCTCCTCGCTGTGCCCACTGGGGCTGTTTTTATCATTCCAGCTAGCTCAGCAGCGCTAACAAGTAGCCTGGGAGCAGCAGCACTATCAGCTGCAGCTCTTTGTGGACTGTAGCTCATGTAAATCCACTTTGACTTTGACATGTTATTAAATGTGAAGTAATCCATAATGCCCTCTACGCGTATACGCCAGGATGCTGTTTGAATGCCCAAAATGTCCCAGTGCTGATCGCTGGCTGAGCAGCTCCTCAGCAGCCAGCAGGGCGACTCTGCTTCTCTCCGTTCACTTGTTAATTTTTGACTTCCAGTGGAATTGTGTTAAGATGTTTATTCTGTTTGTTAATTTAATCGCTCCAGCAACATCGTAATTAAAAGCTAACAACAAGAATCATTGACAGTCCCGCCTCATCACCAGACCTCAAAGATCTCCGTGGCTGAAGTCTGAGGATTAACACACCACAGGAAATGCGAGAATGTCTGCTAACAAACAGTAAAGACGGACGTCCAGACTACCCCCCCCCCCGCTAAATTATATCTAGTTTAGTTTCTGCACGCTTATATACAATCTTTGTTGTGGTTTTTCTTATCCCTTCAATCATCCCTCCCTTGAAGCTGTCCGGACCCCTGGGGGGGCCCACCCCACACTTTGAAAACCCCCAGTCTGAATAACTGAAGGGTTTTTTTTTCCCTCTGTGAGAAGTTTCATCTCAACTCTCAGTGGAACAGAATTTTTCGTGTTCTTTGACTTTGCGTACATCTTTTACCCTGAGATGTAAATACATTTTTAACTACGGTATCCATTATTAACATGGCGCGGGGCTCAGCCGTGCGTTTCTCATCATATGGCGAATGTAAACTATTGATCATGTTAATAATCTGCCAAAGGACGGTTCCATCTCAGTACATCAGAGACGCAGCAGCATCAAACTGACGTGACGTTACCGTGACTCCTGCTGAGCGGAGTCATCGTCTTATACGTACCTCATTAATTATCTTATCAAGTAAACACCTGCTCTGTTTTATTAATGATCAAATATTCAGGGCGTTTATGTCCTGTTCAGTGATAAACTTGGTTGTGCTTTGTGTTTTCCTCCAAAACAATAAAGGAACTCGCCGACTTTGAGAGAAAATGTCTCCTTGCCTGCTGTCCTCTGAGACCCAGGCTAGTTAGCGTAGCGCCGTGAATGTTTGGATGTGGGAAGAAGAACAACATAAATTGGAACAGACATCAGGTGAAGTGGTCGTTATGACATTTCTGAAAATTACAGGTGATAACGTAGCAATACCAACAGAACCTCCAGCTCTGTTCCAGGGACACGAAGGACAGCAGGTTGACGCGTTAAGCTTTTATAGAACAAGATTTCAGTCGTCGTCGCGCCACTCAGAGGCGAGACGGCTGAACATCTTAGTGCTCGGGGCTTTCAGGTTTTTCAGCTTCCAGCTCATGAACGAAGGACCTGTTTCGTCTCTGCGTCTCCCTATGATGAGTCATGACCAGCCAGGCTCCGCCTCACACGTGAGAACCCTCATGGCAGCAGTTGCTTTTGTTCTTGGTGTCACTGCTACTTGTATTGTTGTTGTTGTTGTTTTTGTCCTGCAGTGTAAGTTGTGAATCCACTTTAGTGTTCAGATTATAATGACAGAGATTTGCAACAAAGTAGGTCAACCCAGAACTCCCCCTCCGCCCAGGAGATGGAGAGTGACAGTTCACGCCATCACGTTGGTAATGGAAAAGCCTCGTGTGAAGCAGCGCGAGGGAGGCGGCGTCGGTTTCCTCAGACAGTCGCCAGACCTCAATTCAGGATAGTGAAACAAATTGAAGCCATTTGTTTTTCTACTGAGGCTCAGTGGAACGCAGGGCAGGATTTTCTTGTCAGTTTGAAAATAGTACAATGTTTTTTATGGCAGCACTCAGCATGTTGCAATATGTTTGACGAAACACACCAACGTTTTAGGAAATCCTCCTCTTTTCGGTCCCGACCCAGACCAGCAGGGAGACCCCCTTCTCTCCTCCAGACCTGCAAGGTCAAAGGTGAAGGCCGCCTGTACTGAACAAAGCGAGAGGCCTGGAGGCAGCAGCAGTCGCAGGATAGAGGGTTTCATTTGGCCTGTCAGAGCTCAGTTTCGGACCTCCTTTGGGCAGGTGGTTCTGATTTACCCGCCCAGGTGTCGCTCAGGTCCAGGACAGGGAGGGGCTGTCTTAGTACTGCAGCTAAACTTATAAAAAAGGATAAACCCTCCCTGAGACCAAATTCATGAAACTATTAATGGTGGGTTTTGCTTTCCCAGGTTGATTCTGTTGTTTCTAAGGCCAAACGTCACCACTAATTAAAGTGCAGGATTCTCAGGAAGTAGCAAGTAACGACTCACTGTTTCCGACAACCGGTGGACGACAGCAGCTCCTCTTCTGACAGCCGAACAGAGAAACTGAACGCTCCCCAGCTAGCAGGACCCCGTCGGAGTGACACAGAAATATAACGAATGCCATTTACTGCTGGGATGAGATTTGCAGTGTTTTCCTGGTTCCTGGCTCCTCCCTCTGTACCAGCAGATAAGAAGGGAGAGACTCGTCTCTCCAGCTCTAAACTACCAGTGGATCATTTGCAATGTAAAGCCAAAGCTCAGTTCTCAAGCTCACGCCGCACAGCTGGCAGGCGCGTGTGGACATTTGTCAATAAAGCTTTGCTTGAAAGCTCAGAGCGCCTGGAAGGAGGACAGGAGGAATCATTTGTTGAAGCTGAACGAGGTGACGCCGTTTAAGAAGTTGTTTCAGAAGTTTCTTGTCACGTTCGGGTGTGTTGCGATCAGAGAGGGAACAGGCTTCAAACAGGTGTGGATGCTGTTGCTATGGCAACCAACCTGCCTCCTGTGATGCAGCATGTCGCCGTGGCTCTTTCAGAGGCGGCTCCTTGGTGATGGGAAAAACACATTGAAGTTGGGTAAACTGCTCGTGACTGACAGCCCCCCCCCCCCCCCCCCCCACACACACACACACTTATAGTTCACTCCCCTTCATCTGCTTTACTATCACAACACTACAATGTTTATGTAGTCCTCCTCCCCTGGACCACTGACATAATTTCTCATAATACTGCTGTTCACATCTGAAGTACTCGTGTCCGTGGAGGAGCGTCTGAGTGTCTGGTGCCGTTAGCTGGCGTTCTGCAGCCCGTCAATGGGGGGGGGGGGGGGGGGCCTCGGGGTGCCTCTGTCAGAGTAATCCTCTCTGATAGCTCCTCCAGTTCCAGTCTCTCTCTCTCTGTGTCCCCCCCCCCCTGTCTGCAGGGCTCCAGTTGAGGGTATAGAATATTAGAAGCCTAGTAATTACTGATGTGTTGCTGACAGCCGTCTGCATGCAACATGTACTTCACTGATGAAGTACTACTTTGCAAAGGTGTGCATTTTTTCTCTGCCGCTCGCTCTTGATGTCTGAGGATATTTAAATCCCCAAGGGGGAACTCTGGTAATGTGTTCAGTCATTTTGAACTCGTGGGGGTGGGGGGGGTGATTGGGGTCTTGTGGGACGAACACTAGCTGCAGTGTAATGACTCTGCCGCTGCCGTGATGCTCGCAGGAGTTGAGGGATTTCGTGCAGGTAGATAATCTTTCGCTTGGGGACTGATTCCCTGTTTGATGTTGCTAAAGCGTCACTCCTTTAATCCCTGAGCTTGTAACTCATTAGATAATGTAGAATACATCTGTTCTTCATTAAGTGTGGTGAAATTTGCATTTAAATGTGGTGCACTTCAATCTACCAAAGCTTTTGTCAACATGTGATGCTCCAGGAGCTTGGAGTCAGACGCCGTCGCTCTCTGATGGCCTTCATTAGCATGCTGAGCACAGCCACCCGCTGGTGTGAGCCGTCGAGCCGCAGTTTTTTCTTTGCTATCAATCGGGACGGAAAATGTAGTAAATAAAAGGGAACAGTTGCTATTTACAGTGTCATTGGTTAATATTGACGATGTCTTGGTTCCAAAATGAACTCACTGTTGCAACTTTGGGGGAATATTGAGAAGCAAAAACCACGTTCGGATTAATGTGGTGACCTCGACCTTTGACCCACATTTGAACCCAATTTGAAGAAGCTGTTGTGTTTGTGTCAGGTGACCTTGACCTTTAACTCCAAGTGGACATTTGTGGCAATTTTTTGAGGAATTGGCCTACAACTTCCACCAGCATGGAGGCGTAAAAATATAGATCACGTGATCTTTGGTTTTTCTTAAACAAAAACAAAACCCGCAGACTTCGTTATGCTCTGTTTTAGCAGTCGTGAGGATCCAATCCTCCACGTGATAAACGTGAGTATGGACTCAGTTACAGCAGCTGAAATGGCGAGACACGCTGACCCCCAGCGCGGCTCACGTATACAAGCTTTTGTCTCTTCCAGTGATGAAACAACGAAGGCAGATTTAAAGATTTAAAACGTCCATAAACGTCCCAGTCCAGCTACTGGAGCGCAGCTGTAACGGATGTGACTCGGCTCTTGCTGAGGCGTAGTTTGGTGCTCGCAGCTGTTTGTAGGCGTTTGTCCTCCGGGGTGATGAAAGACCTGAGGCGGATCCATATAAATTATGAATTACCCCAACATGGAGGACAGGAGCTGACAGCCAATGGCATCATTCTACCTCAGACAGGTGAGCTGTCGGGGTTTATTATTTATTTATTATTATTAGTAGTAGCTGCAGTGAAGGCCGCGTCACTGACGGGATATTTGGACTTGAGTTTGAATTAACAGAATTGTCATCCAGAACAAGGCCAAGTTCTGATCATCCAACTGGAATATGATGTGAACACAACGTTCACAGTATTTTTAAAGAAGAAACAGAAGAACAATATTCTTGTGTGTGGTTAGAACCAAAGTTCTTCTGTTTCAAATGAATGCAATGCTCGTTAATTCAATGGTCACTAAATCCAAAAGGATGATTTAATCAAACGTTGCAAGACATACATGCAATCAATGAGGCGTGTTTGTAGTCCAACAGGAAGTGGTCATCTCCTGGTTCCTCCACCAACAGGAAGTGGTCATCTCCTGGTTCCTCCACCAACAGGATGTGGTCATCTCCTGGTTGCTCCACTAGCAACAAATGGGATTGTTCCATGTGATTTTTGGATGATAAAATCAGAACACCAGCTCTGGGGTGAACAGATGTTCTTCAGACCAGCAGCGTTCCAGGGATGTTCTCTCTATTCCGACCACGTAACCTGTGTTTACAGTGTTCAGTGCGCTCGGCAAATTAAAGTGACAGTGAAAGCAAACCAGAGAAAATGAAAAATCTGTTCCAACTTCTCCTCTGAGCTGCAGCTGCTCCACTGAACCGGATGTGTGACGTGACCTAAAATGTGTCTGTGTGAAGTCGAAGGTCAGACCTGATGGTCAGCGGTGTTTCATCTTGGCGCCAGACTGCATCAGACAGACAGACAGACAGACAGATTACTTTATTAACAAAACAGTGCTCAGAGCGTTCGGAGTGGCTGCCGTTACCTACAGCGCCATCTTGGTCGATTTCATCATGTTCAACGTGTAGCGTGCAGGGTGGTGCTGCTAGGAGCAGGAAGCTCATCATCCGTGTATTCCATGCAGGCTCCGTCCCCCCCCTCGCCCTCAGCTAACCAACCAAAGTACGAGAAGCGCTGGCTGGACGCCGTCTCGCTGCCCTTGTTGATGGCCAGAGTCTCCAGGTACAACGCCGGCACAGATAAATTAAGGTAAGCCTAATCCAGCATGATACAACTCACCATTTGTTGGCTTAGCAAGCACTTTTCATTTAGAGGCGAAGATGTTAATTCCAATATCTATGCACGGGCATAAACGGCTTAAAAGGTCAGTGCAGCTGGGAGGCTCGGGCTCCGGAGGTGTGACTGAGAACTCCAGTCCACCTGGTACATGCATTTATTATTTTCTCTGTCCTTTCCTTCTGATTCTGTCTGTGTTCAACATGTTTGAAGAAGAGTTTTGTTTCATGTCCTTCAATGATAAACCCTGAATGTTATTCAGCTGTTTGATTGGACTGGGATGTGGGAATTGTAGTTCTGAGCGTTTGTTCCTCAGACCCTCCTGATAGTAGCGAGTCAGGCTGCGATGTCCAGCTAAAAGAGGCCACAGTCCTCAGGGGGAAGGCTGCCATGACGCGGCCTCCAGGTCTCACACATTGGTGGGAGGCAAACATACAGACCGGATCTGCATCCTCCATTCAGGACCAGTTCTGATCCTCTTGACCAAAAAAGTGCAATTACCAAGTACTTTAAACACCTTGATTAAACGTGTTTAATACATGTTGGGGATGGAAGCTTTGTGGCGTCACACCGGTGTCACCCAGCGTCAACACTGCCAGCACCGTGAAGTTAGTTGCAGGCATCCACCATCATCCATCCACCCATCCTTCATCCGTCCATCATCCATCCACCCATCCTTCATCTGTCCATCATCCACCCATCCATCCATCCATCCATCCCTCCATCTTCCCCCTCTCCTCCTGTTCAGGGTGGTGGGGGTGGAGCCTATCCCAGCAGCCTTCCCCCTGGACAGGTCACCAGTCCATGGCAGGGCCAACACATAGAGACAGACAACCATTGGCTCTCCCAGCCACGCCTACGGTCAATTTAGAGTCTGGATTAACCTGGTCCCTCTTGATGTCTTTGGACTGTGGAGGAAGCTGGAGTACCACAGAGAACCCAGCAGGAACAGGGAGAACATGGAGACTCACCCAGAGAGACCCCGTGCTGCAGCCGGGGCTCCACCCACAACCTTCTTGCTGGGGGGCCACAGGGAGGACCACTGCTCCACCGGGCCGCCTGCTGCAAATATCCTGAAAATGACTCAAAACAATCCCCAGTCTTACACAACATGATTTAATGGTTTATTTCACTCAGATTGGTCACCCGGCTCATGTGGTGCTGTTTTCTTAGAAGATCAAAGGGATGCTGTGATGTTTGCATCTTTGTCTCTTATGTTTCTTTGTTTTCTGGCTGGATGATATTAATCTGGTTGTGTTGTGACATTTCTTCTTCTGGCACTAGCAGACTAATTTGGCTCCTAATGGCTGTCCTGGAGAACAGGAGATGAGTTCTGGGTGCATGAGCCTTAATTGAGATGCTGGAGGAAAAAAGACAGGGTGGGAAGTGAGTCAACAATTGTGGCTGACAGGAGTCTGATCTCTCAGCGGCGCGTCCAGGACGCCAGCTTCCACTTTCGTCCATTTTTGGAGAAAAAAGAGCCACAATCATTGACTCTGATGTGACATCATCACCCAGTTCGTTATCAGTGTGTTATTTTGTGCCATTGTGCAAGTTTCAAAACTGCAGCTGTTTGAAAAGGCAGACACGCACACACACACACACACACACACACACACACACACACACACACTCTCTGATAAGTTCACTCTAAGGAGGTGATCAATGTGATGGATTTCACCCGTCAGTGGTTTTGTGTGGTGGCTGATTGATCAGTGGATTCCACAACAGGCTGGATCTCATCCAGGTGTAGAGTCACATGACTCCTCCCACTGTGGAGGACATGTTTGGCTGAAATCATCAGCAGGGTTTGTTTCCTGTCATTTACACACAGTCGTTTGTCCACTGTAATTACTGAGTGACTTTGCTAATGAGACACTGAGATTCTCATCAAAGCCTAATAAGACGAGGTTGTTGACATCTTTATCTAATTAGCACGCTACGCTAACCTCTGCAGGTCTTAATAGAAGCGGCTGTGTGCGAATGACAGGTTTCATTGGCTTGTATTCAGTTGGGGAGCTTTTTGTCTGAGTCAGAACGCCATTACAAGACACGTGCAGAGCAAACACGTCCACTGAGGCGCTCTGATGTCATCGGACCCAGTTTTCATCAAGCCAGAGCTTGTGACCGCATCCTCCTGGACAGAAGTAAAAAAATAAAGAAATGGACCCAGGAGCTTATTTAGATTTTTTTTTTTTCATTCACAATCAATATACCGTGTAATTTTTTAAAAACAGGCATTTTTTAAAAAAACATGAGATGAAGTTTTTCTCCTCTGTATTCGTTCTAATCTGTAACGAGCACACACTCACACACACTCTCACACACTCTCACACACTCTCACACAGGTCTGTTGAAGTCAGTGTTGATCCAGAGTCAATTTTAAATGATGGTTAAGCGCAGGTGAAATATTGAAGGGATGTAATGAGGAGTTTAGGAGCTCCGTCACACTGAAGCTGTTGAGAGGATGAAGAGCCTGGAGGCAGAGAGCCGCTCGATATCTGAGGTTACTCCAGGTCACGGCAGGCTTATCAGAGAGCCGGAGTCCAGACCCGATCAATGTGGATCTGAACTCTGGAACAGGGCTGCAGTCTCCATACCACAACTGAACACGCAGCTTGTTTCTGATTGTATTTGGTTGTCGTGATGATAAATCCTGCATGTTTGTTTGTAATATTAAGAAATACTTTGGAACCTCCGGGGCTGAGAAGGAAACCTCCCTGTTCTGGGTCAGGTTAGTCACAGCACCACCTGGTGGCAACAGGAGATAACTGGAAGGTTTTTCATTGGTTTTGCTGCTTTGATCGAACATCGTACAAACAGGAAGTTCAACTTGACAGAGGAGGTCATGGGTGCGGGGTGTGCAACCCCACACCTGACATGATAATCGGACTGTTCCAGATGTGGTCAGAGGTTAGGTTAGGGTGACAGTAGGTCAGGCTTGGGTTACATTGGGGTCAGGCTTGGGTTACATTGGGGTCAGGCTTGGGTTAGGTCAGGTCGGGTCCTCCTGTCAAACTTTTCTCTGCGACCTCATCGTCTCTTCCATCTTTGCGCTGCTGCACGTAGGACGATCCGGCCACACGAGGCCGCCGATGTTTGTTTTGCGCTCTACACGCCAAGACCCTCAAAGGCAACTTCCCCGTTCATCTCCTGAGCCCCCGCCTCACTCTCAGTGAACTAACCCTCGCGCTCTTATCGTATCCTCCCGCTGGGTGATGTGTAACACGCCGTCTCTGTGTATTTATGGCTGCTCAGTCAGCAGGCGAAGCACGCTGATGCGGAGGAGACGCAGGAAGAGCTCCTCTCTCTGGTCCCGCTCCTGTCGAGTGCTGCTGTGCTCGCTGGAAGTGAGGAGCTTAAGCTTCTGACAGGGTTGTATTTCCCCACATTGATGCGCCAGCTGCCCGTTCCTTTGATTAATCTCTTCATTTGGAGCTCTTCATTCATTGCTCTTTCATCCCCTCTTGCATTTCCCCAATTAGTCCCTTTTCTGAAAGGTCTTGCATTAATTGAAAGGGATGTAAATGATGTAATGACATCGCAGCGCTTTATCACTGCAGCTCCAACTGGCAGAGATCTGTCGGCTCTTCTGGTTTGTAACATTTAAAATTGTTCTAAATGTGGATCCTTCAGGAGTACTTAGTAGTCGAGGTGTGCAATATGATGATGGTGATGGACGAGACTGAGGCCCGGCCAGAGCGGTGGTGCTACGCTGCACATTCTGTCCTTTGCAGCTCTGTGCTCTCGTGTGTGACACGTCTGCATGTGGCCACAGAAAACTCTTTTGCATAAATAGACATTCATGACAAAATGTAGTTTGCATCAAATCAAAAATGAGACCGTCCATGTTCAGTCAAGGCTTCGCCATGACACTCACACGTGACGTCACAATGTACATCATGAACCGGAGGCTCGTAGCCGCATCTGCTGAGGAACAGGATGGTCGCAATGGGTCGTGTTGTCTAATATTCATCAGATATTGGATAATTGAACAATTAGTAACGTTTTGTAATAGTCAGGCGTGACATTAACCAGCAGCCTCTAGCTAATGCTACCACTAGCTAGCTAATGCTACCACACGGTGTTGCTAAAACTCTTTATTTAACTTTTAATTGATTTCATGTGAAATTTGATATTAAATGTATCCGTCTGTCATTTCAGAAGGATGAATGTAAGCTATTCTGTAACTCTAACCCAAAGTCAGATGAAATGCTAATTAAAGTGTAGTGCAGTGGTTGCTAGTAATGATAGTCCTCACAAAAACAACTATAAACTGCCTGTTCTTTTTTTGTTTTTTTTAATGCGGGATTAGTTAAGTTCTAGTGTTCATGAACTTGTAGAGTATCCTTTTAATCGGCATGAAGAAGAGTTGTGATGTGATGTTTGACCAAACTCGCCTCCTACGTCACAGCTGGGCCCTACAAATCAAACCTTAAAGCGAATGTGGCCGAGGTTCTCTGACAGACTGGAAGATTTTCAGCCTTAAGAGAAAGAGAGCCACTTGAAGAGCAGCGAACCACCCTGGAGAGTGACGGGTCAGTTCTCAGGCAGCAGCGGAACACAAGATTTCAACAAGCCTATTGCAGCTACAGTGTGGACGTCATGCTCACTAGAGGATTTGTTAGGAATGCTGACTTTGGTGTGTGCATGTGCATGCGTGTGTGTGCACGTGTGCCGGTGCGTGTGTGTGTGTGCGTGCCGTCTTAAATTTCCCTCGCCATACTGTGTATTTGATGCCCAGTATTGTTTCTGTTTATCAGACTTCACCTCACGTACCTCCGTAACATCTCCCTGATTCGACTCCTCTCAAGCTCTCTCCCAGTCATTACAAAGATTTTCCCATTGTTGCTTCACGTAATTCGTCACCCAAAAAGTGTATTTTACCTTCCAAGTACTCCTTAATAGGAGTCTGCGGCTCACAAGATGTTTTTTTCAATCCTGCATTACTTTTCAGTGACTCGTGAATGCAGGAAGAGCCAGCTGTGAGGGTTTAGCTTGAAGCAAATGGAGACTGACGGCTAACAACGGCTAGACTGTCCAGAAACGCCTGTTTACAAACTCTCCAGGTCGTCGGCGGCGGAATCTACGTCGTCTTTGCCCAGCCGTACGACACATGCAGGGCTGCACGAGTTCAACAACGTGTGTCATTGAAATTCTATTGGCAGAGATTCTGATGTGATCTGTGATACTTCCTAACGTGTAGCGCTCAATGTTAAGGGTGTGATTTCTGAGTGGAACAGAGAGGCAGAAGACGACGTGTCGGCAGGACGTCTGCGGCACCACAATATTCAAGTTCAAATGGTATTCTGACATGTTTGACTTACGCTGCACCTAAATTTGCTAAACTCTGCAGTGCTGCTTTTGTTATTGTTAGCATCAGCCTCCGTTAGCTTCAAGCTAAATATACGTAGCTGGCTCTTCCTGCATTCTGGAGTCACTAAGAAGTGATGGAGGAGGGAAAAAAGGCAAAACACACTTTCTTCTTCCTTCCAGTGGATCACGTTTACAGAACATCAAAGCTCCTCCAAGTTTCTTCCCTCTGAGGTTAAAACGTGTCGGCAGCATGTAAATGCAGTGAAATTAAACGTCAAAATGTATCAGATTCTGCGGATGAGTGTGATCTCGCTCAGATGACCTCATCAACGCTCCATCCGCTGAGGATTTAATTGCATCAGTAAAGCAGGGCACTTAACCTCAGCACACCCAAAAATACACGTCTGAGCGGCGTTGCCTCTCGCTGCAATACTTTGAAGGGCTTCTCGACGGGGTGGGGGTGCCTCCACCTCAGCCGCTAGTTTGGCTATAGCTTAATCACATACTTCATGTATAAGATATTAGGAAACATATTTGATCTCTACCTTGTCAGTGAAATTTAATTCAAAAACAGCTTACCTCAGGGAGTGTGGAGTCAGGACACGTGTCTCTGTTTTAATCACGCCAGTGTAATTAGGTGTCAGAAGCACGCCGGTGAAAGAAGCTGGACGCTGCACGAAGACGAGTCTCACAGCTTTAGCAGCTTGACTGAAGTAACAAGCTGCTCCAGCTTCACTTTTTTGCAATAACACGTTCAATCTTGTGCAGCCCTCCTGTCTAAATCTGACCTCTACACTCCTCCAGGTCCAACTGTTTTGAAGTCTCTGCCTTGGATGGAGTCGGCACCAATATTCTTCAATTTTGCACTGCAGCAGAGAGCACCGACTGGCTCCAAGCAATGTCCACAAATATCAGCGACTTGACTCTGGAGAATGTAAGTACACTTCTAAACATCGCAGGTTCCTCCCACGTCAGTCTTATTGAAACTGTAATTTTAGCACATATCTGGGATGTCAGATGAATCCGTGGTGATTCATGGTTCCAGGACACTCGGCTCCAGAGGGATTACTCCGTCTTAACACGCGTGTGCGTACGTGCATCTGTCCGTCACATGCTTGTTAACGTGGAATCTTGGGAACGTCATGACGGGACTTCTTTAAATGGGGCACAAACAATTTCTTGGACCGGTTCTTGGACTGAACTGAAGAGGTCTTGGTGGTGTCAGGATTGTCTGGCAGAAATGTTCTACTTGCCAAAACTACACACCGACCAACTGTCGTGTTGTGTCAGGCGCAGGTTCGTTTGTAAGATGCAGGTTAGCTTTAATTAACAGAAATCAACAACTGAAACGACCACAAATGCAACATAAACCAGGTTGTGTCCTGTTGCACTGAAACCGAGCACAGATATCAGCAGAGCGACGGAGGCGAGTGGAGCTCACGGATCCTCTTTGATGGAGTAGTTATGGAGATGCACAGCTGACGTCAATGATTAATCTCATCGATGAAGTCTCGGCTGGGAGCGTCGGAAACGGCGCGAAGACATTTCTATGTTTTCTCTTGTATTTTTGTAAAGAACCCTCGCCCAGCCTGATGACGATTCTGATGAACGTTTGACAGAAACTCGAAAGAATCTGAAGAGGCCGATGGATTGATGATTGGTGAAAGTTAGAAATCTGTGGCGCTGACAGTTGTTGCGTGTATCCGCGAGCAGACGGGTCCTCCCTGAGTTACTGTGGTAACGCTCGCTCTCTGCTGTCTGGTAGCTAATTAATGACTGCTAAGTAGTCTCTCTCTCTTGCTCCCGCTCTCTCTCGCTCTCTCTCGCTCCTCCTGCTTCACTTTATCACACTGATGATGGGTTTTTGTTTTTTTTTACTCAGGATGCAGACGTATGTGTTCGCATGCTTGCTGATTAAACAGCTGCCTTTAAAAACCCACAGTGTGATTAATGCATGCCTGCGTCACCTAATTACGGACGTGGAGTGTGATTGCTAAATGGCCAATCAGGATGTAATTGTGTGGCTGCTTTCGGAGAGAGGAGCGTTTGTTTTAATGACCTGTAATCTCTGTATGCGCCGTCCTCGCAGGTCCCGCGTGTTCTCCATCGGGTGATTTGATGGATTGTTTGGTTGTTATTTTGGAGAAACTTGAGAGAGAAGAAGTAAAATGGCTGTTAGTGTATAATGCTAATAATAGCAATGAGATCATGGGTCTGGTGTGTCGAGCGAGGTGACACGAGCCAGTAGCACCACGCTGCCTGTGACATGTCGACACGTCTCGGTGGGGGAACGTTTTGGCTGGTTTGTTTTTGCCTGGCTGACTGATGGTGTTCATCAGGAACCACGTTTGAAGAAGCTTCTCAATCCAGACTGGAGCTGCTCCCTCAGGCTCCCGGCCTCCCACCACAAACCTCCCAACTGCCTCCCCGCCACAGTTTTTGAACATCTTCACTCATCTTTTTAAGACCCCCAGATTATTTAGTGCTTTGATCATGAAAAAAAAGGAAACTAGCAGAGGAAAGAGCACAGTTTTCAGGGGTGAAGTGACTCTTAAATGCTGCAATGGTTTATGAACCATTCATCTGTAGCAGCTAACTAGCAAGTCTTTATCTCCACAGGAAATTTCCTTCATCAAATGTCAAAAATGATCCACGTTTGTTCCAATTCCTTTGTTTTTTGTTAAAAAACCCAAACTGAACAGTCCAGTGATTTGCTGCCGTGAGTTCTGTGGTCACCAGCTGGTCACAGACTCGTCCAGGCTACTGCAGTATTCTGCAAGTACATACACGAACTTCTGATGCGACTACAGAGGAAGTATAAACACAAAGTGCTGACTGTGAAGACACAGGAGTGAGCAGAAGCTGGGGTCTGCATGGTCGTGATGTATCATGGAACGCTGCTCGACCAACCGTGGAGCCGAGCTCACTGAGGGAGCACCACCTGAGCAGACCGTGGAGGGAGAAGTGTGGCCAGCTGGAGATGATGATGATGATGATGGAGCTCCTCAGTAGCAGCTCCTGTTTTACATGTAATGAGGCGTGTTCAGTGCTTCCTCCAGCTTATAAACCGTCACATGACCAGCGTGTGGGCAGGGCGCACAGCCACAGTGAGCTGGGTTTGTCGACTGGAGCCTGAGGAGGCGGACAAAGATCCACATTTCAATCTGCGATATGGAGCTGAGAGCTGCCTGATGCGTAGCACGCGCCTCTTCTTCACCCACACGAGTAGCAAGGATTCTTCTAATATTTGGTGTTGAGTCATAAGATAATTCCTTCTTAATGTTGGAGCAGCAAAGACGGCAACACTGGAGCATCTGAATACAATCAGAAATGAGAATAAACGTTAGACATTGATTGTTCAAGTCTGCAGTGGGTGGACTGCAATTGTGCAAAGTTATTAGAATAAATATGGAATTAACAAACATGCAATGAAATTTTGAATGAATAACATTAGGCTTCTTGTGTGAGGGTCTGTATTTTACCTCCATTTAACCAGACGAGTCATTAAAAACAAATTACTGTGAACAATGGCGGCCTGACAGAAGACAGACGGCCAAGGAGTCCAAGTCAGAAGCTACAAACTCGCACAGAAGCTCAGAAATGACCTGTAACAACCAAACGTGCAGCAAAGACGTGCAGTTGAGCGCACGTGCACAGGACAGGCGGCCTGTAAACAACTGTAAACAACCATAAACAACACAACAACACGGACAGACAACAACGGAGGGGAGGGAACTTCCGAGGGAATTTACATTTTAATTGATTTCTTTGATTTAATTGTCCCAGCTGAGGCAGGATGAGTGTAGTCCCAACTCTGTTACGTAACTTTAATCCAGGCTTCCAGATGTTGAGGCTTGGTGGTCGGTGCTGGAAAAAACTCCTGGTCCTACGTTCTGGACGTCACACAAGGGACAGGAGCTGGCTAACACACCCAGGTACACCGGCTAGACAGAGGACAGCCGCGTCCCAGGAGATGAGCACTTCCCTGGGAGATGTGAGGACGAGTGTCAGCTTCACGCTCCTCCTCATCAGCCAGTCGGACAGATGCGATGTGGTCAGCTGTGAAGGGAGAATTACCATGAAACATCCAGCTGCTCCGTCAGGTGAGGGGGGACCTCTCATCCCCACACAGCAGGATGATGACGGAGAATAAACCAGAAGCTTTCAGAGAGGGCTGGACATCAAACCCCGGAGATTTTCTCTGACGCGTGTCCCAGTAGGACGCGTGGCATAGCTGCTAATGATGTCAGAAAACAACAGGCTGAAGAAGACTTTGGAAGATCGCTTGAACACTCGCTCACCTCACCCTCACCCGCTGACGGCTGAGGGCTTCATCAGTGGACCGGCTGTAAGGAGAGGAGGTGACCACGTGGCTTCAGCTGAATCTCTGCTCCTGCAGTTCTGTCAAATCAAAACAAGTATATGTGGTGTTTTTAGGAGCTCCCGCTAGGCTCAGTGTTCAGATGGACCAGAATATTCAAGTCAGTGAAGAGAAATCTGTGTTTTTGGAGCCGATGAGGAACGATGGACGTCAGGACCAACGCTGCATCACTGGGAGCATCAAGACCTCCAATTTAAATATTAACAGCCACTAACCAGCTTATTGTCACCTTGAGAACATCAGGAACAGAAGGACTCCAGTCTCAGCTCAGGATTTAGAGAAAGTGTGTGTGTGAGTGTGGAGACATTAAGTGTTATTTTCTATGCATCTTTGTCTTTGAATTTGTTACTGATGGCTGTTTTCTTTGCGCCACAGATCAAGATAATCAACCAGTACAGCTCTCCAGACGGTCAGGTACGTGCATGTGTCTGGTTTGAGACCAGGTAGCCAGTTAGCACCAGCACCAGTGCAGCAGGAGCCAAGCGTCAGTGTCTCAGTGGATCATTTGAGTCATTAAAAAACAAAGAACTGAATTTAAGAACATGTGGCTCGCCTACAGAAAAGTGAACGCATCGCTTCAGTGTTTCTCCGTGTTGTTCCCCCAGCAGGATCATTGCTCTGTTACCTTCTAAGACCAGAGGCTGCACAACGTTCACTGTCCCTTCAGCCTCAGCTGTCGTTTAAATAAAAAGATACAAACACATGACATGAAAATGTTGGAGATGTTCAATATTCTACGTGATCAACATCAGCTCATTAACTCGGACCAATAACACGATCACAGGCTTGTACGTTGATCGTTTGAGGGTTGAATTCTTTGACGGGTTTATGTCAGATCCCTCTTCAGTCGAGCTTCCATTGCAACTCTTTTGTTGTGGATGATGAAGAGGCACAGAGCAGCACGCAGACATTGATATGCATTGTTAATCACAAGATTTAGGAGTGACTGCAGCAGATGAATCAGTAGCGTACCTTCAGCACAGAGCAGCTGCCTCCAGGAGAGCAGAGGAACAGCCAGAGTCAATCTGCACTGCAGCACCATTTTAATAGCGGGGCGTCTTTGAAGTGTGTTACCTCACTCCAGTTCTCCTGTAAGGGTGTAAACTGTAGGTTAGCCACATATCACCAGAAAGCAGCCTCGTCTGTCTCAGTCTTGAGAAAGGAAGCGCTAACTTCTTGAGCATACTTGTCTAAAATGTCAGCTGCAGTCACAAGTGTGTGAGTGTTTCCTCCACAGGTGGCAGTGCTGAGCACTGCTGCTGTACAGGAAGTAACTCCTGCTGTCTCTTGAGGAACAAAGGGGTTTTATAACAGAGGATGACACAAATTGTACCTTTGTTGAGTGTTTATGGGCAACTCAGACGTCTGTTAGTCCTGCTGTACGATCAGTAAGAAGCACTTCGAACTGTAAGGACTTAGAAGGAAAATGCACTTTTTGAGTGAAACGTGGCTTTACTTCAGTCACTGCGGTACAACGTGGGTTTTCTTTCCTGGTCTTTGGATGAGACAAGTACAGATTCACAGTATTGACACAGCAGAAGTGAGTAGATCTCCTCGTCTCTCCATCTGCAGATCGTACACATGGGCTGGGCCAGCGAAAGCATCGAGGGCAGCACTGCCGGTCACAAGTCAACCTTCAAGTTCCTGGCGCTGAGAGGACCCTATTTTTATATCTTCAGGAGGCCCCCGGTAATTAATAATCAGCCATGTTCATGTTGGATAGCCTGAGGAGTTGTTTTTCTTTTACACAGTTTTTGAAGTCAGCAGAACAAACTGCTACTGTACCAAAGCTGAGTGGAGAAGTGTGCTGATGTTGTGCTGCTGCTCCCTGAACTGTGATGCCCCCCATTGTGCTGCTGGGTCGGTGTTACTGGAACAAGTCGGCAGCATCCGTGAATGCTGCATGCTCGAGTTATCATTGGATAAGTGAAGGCAGGCATGATGTGACTGTGATGAATTTATATAGTTTTTGTCCTTGTGACTGTTTGGTGGTCGTGAAGCCGCTGCCGCCCGCTTCATCACGCCATCGTCATGGTTTTCCACCAGATGACTTTACTAACTGACTGTGAGAGACGCTCTCCATAACAATAGGTCACTTCCTGTGGCAGCCTGAAATGAAGACACTCTCGTGGGCGGAGCACGAATGAAGAGAGAACCTTTGTGAAGTGTTGGAGATGTTGGATGATTGCCAGTTGCAGCGATACTTCACCCACGAAGTGTTTTTGTCTTTCGAACACTGGTTTGATTATATTTAGCTTGAAGCTAACGGAGACTGATGCTAACAACAGCTAAACTGTCCAGAAACGTCCGTTATTAAACTCTCAAATCCAGTATAATCCAGGTCCCCTTAATCCGGATTTATGATCAAACACTTTGATTGGAGATCACAACTGCCTGGAACAGTTCTGGTGTGGAGGGACCAGATTAGTTCAGCAGCTGCTTTTCCTGCTCAAGCCTCACTCATCAATCCTCGGTGCGCACGTTTCCAAACTCCTCCAAAACTTTTCACTTGATCAAACAGAGAAACTAACAGGCCTGGATAAATATTCATCTTTCTGATCCATCACGCTCGCTAGCATGCAGGCCTAATTAGCCAAACGTGACTTGGAGGAAGTTCTCTAAACGCTGAAGGAAGTGTCATTTGTGTCTCATTTACTATTCATGTTCACTGACAAAGAAGTTCCATTTCAGATGTTGAAATCTCTTTGAAGTTTAGTTTCTTTAAAAACAACGTTTTTGTGTCTAACGATTAAAAAAAGTGAAAGTTGCTTTGTGACTCGTGACCAACGACTCAAGCTGACGACTTAGTTACCGAGACGCCGTCAGCTCCCGTTTTAACAGCCTTCAGCTAATCGTGCACGAGCGTTGCCGTCGCTGCAATTATGGTTCCATCAACTGAAGGAATTCTGCACCTGCAGGTCAGGAAGTGTCACACCTGCGCTCCAAATATGGCAGCAGCCAAAATTCCTCGGGCGGAGAACGTGAGGCGTGTGGTCGGGGCACGTTGAAGTGGGATCGTTGTTGATGTGTAGTTGTAGAGGGAAAGATTTGTCTTTTTTACCCTTAGAAGTGGAAGATGTTGGTGAGTGAAGGTCTCAGACAGACGGCGTTCCTCAAGTCAATGTCTGATTTGTGTCTTCAGCCTCTGAATAAAAGTGATGATTTGAACGAGGGAACATCTGGATTTGTGGCCCTTAAAGCCACAGATGTTGAATGGTTGACATCTCTGAGCAGTCGCAGAATTATGACTGATGTCACCGAGGCAACGAAGATCGGTGTCATCCTGATGTCTTGATTAAAAGCACCTCAAACATGGCCGGGTACTGGTTCTGGCTCCCATAGAGCCATGCATTGACTAGAACAATGACTGAGAACATTTGGGTTCTTGGTGGTACTGTAACTGTTCTCTCTTCATGTCACTCTGCTTCTCTTCCATTCATCAGATCAGTGCGGCCGACTGGGGACAGGCAGAGACAACCTATAACCTCTATGAGGTTCTGTTCAAAGTTCACAAGGTATGTTGAAGGTTCTGCTGTGTTCATGAAGGTTCTCTGTTCCTGCACTCGCCTGTTTCCCCTCTTTGCTTGCGGATTGGTTGTTTTTATTTGGAATTATAGGAATGTGTTTATAACTTGTATTGTGTTTTTGGGTTGTGCATGAAATCCATGGATGGTGTTTTTTGGGATGAATGTGAAACCGCGATCGCTCCTTCTGTGCTAAATGTTCTAAATTGTTAAATATTTGATAGCGATGCGAATATTGATTGTAATTAGTGGCTGATCAAATTGCAACATTAGTCCAGAAGATCGTAGATATTTTGGATTGGTGGCGCCCTGCTTCCTTCGCTCACCCGACATGCAACCCTGAGGATGTGGTTGTCGTGCAGCTGTGGATGGCGGAGGACTGCTGGCTGCAGGCGAGGCTCTACCTGGGCCTGGAGCACTCACCTGAGCAGCAGGACAACGAGTCGCTCTGCTTCAGTATCCTGGTGGGTCACGGCCAGAGCCACGCCTTCAGGGTGGAGCTGGCCTCCGAACTGGCCGTCTGGGAGAAGTCCTTCCAAAGAGCCGTCTTCTTGGAGGTCCAGCGGATACGAGTGAGTACTTCCACGAGTAGCGTGACTAGCGTGGGCACGGCCAGAGGAGACCGCCATGGTTCCTGGAAATATGTGATGAAAATGTCCACGATGTTAAAAAGAATGAACGGTATTTTACAGCTGATTATTTTAAACAAATGGAGTGAACTGACAGTTTCTTTCCTCTCACAACGAGCTCCTTCCATTCTGGCCTGCTTGGGAGCATGTAGGTATCCTGCGGACCCGGGTCAAGACCACGGCGCTCCGCCACACAGACTCTTGTTTTGACTGGTGATCAGTTCAATGTGGCAAAACACTGTTCATGATGGTGACGAGGTCACAGTGGCGTCTGCAGCAGCAGCAGAGCAGGAAGCGCCTTGCATGATGGGCTGAGTGAAGTATGAATACTGCTGTCACTTGTACTAGTACACTAGTAACTCGTAGTGTTCACTGCATCAGAAACAAAAGTTTTTGATGGATTGAGTTTTCTTTTCTGTGCTGCTTAAAATGTTGCTGATGAAGGAAGTGATTTCATTTCAGTTGGACGTTGTGCAGCACTTCTGCATAAACACTAAAGCAACTTTCAATGCTTTCAACTCGAATAGCTTAAAGAATTAGTCTTCACCTCAATGAAGCGTAAAATTGCTTCTCTAGCAGAAATGTAGAACACGTAAAGGTGATGGGCTCCTCTTCAGACACCAGCTGACTCACGTTCATCATCACGAATGCCGTCAACCCTTCTATTTTACCACGTTTACACTGGATCCTGTGTCATGACTTGGTTTATAACTCTGCTGTTTACTGTCCAGGCGTGAGTCCAGAACATTGTACCGCAGTACTTCATTAATGGATGCCGTGTGTTCGGAGTTATTTTGTTTGACATCATAGTACATGTAGCTCCAAGTACCTTAGGTACATGCAGTTGCACTGAAGTACAGCAGGGAAATACTTGAGTATAGTAGTAGAATGTGTGAATGGCTCATGGAGGACGGTACACCAGAGTCGGAGCTATGAATTATCGATCGCATCCTTACAATCGGGTTTGGATGCTGACGTGTCTGCTGAAGTTGGACGACGGTTGGATGTGGTTCATTTCAAAGACACAAATGTGGAGGTGAGGGGCTGTGAATTCCTCGAGGTTCTTCACTTCTAATCATTTGTGGCTGAGGTCTTGCTGCTCGTCTGTGATAACGCGAAGGCAGATGACCGCAGGATTTTTTGTGACAAAGTAACAAGAGCTCATAATTTTAACCATGTCTGAAAATCCCAAGCTCCAAATATTTGAAGCCTGAAACACCTTTGAGGATGCTGCTGAACCTCCAGGGTCGTTGTTGCCATGTCATGTGACTGTCAGAGGTTAATTTGCCCTGCAAAGGAACAAACTACAGTACAAGCCTCTGATGCAGGACTTGGGGGTCCTAAAGTACTTACATGTCTGTCTGCTGGTGGCGTGGACAGCTGACGCACATCTGCAGCAATCTGAGCTCTCATCGGTGCTTTTTAAATGCGACCTCCACTGACCTTTGACCTGTTTGATCCCTGATAATCAAAAACACATCACCTGTATTTGCTTGAGCCTGAATGAGTTGTGCTTAGGGAACACGGGCCATCGCAGACACTCCAGGTAGAGTTGAATTTGAGTTCTCTGGAATTGACTCGTCTTTGTCAGGTGTCTTCAGTATGAAAGCAAACATCTGAAAATGACAAATCACCTTTTCTGGAGTCTCATGACGCAAATGTGAGACACTGTCCTTCGGGAAAGCAACGGACGTGATGAAAGATTTCAATTTTCTTGTGATCTGTGTTCTCCAGCCAATTAGTGTGGCCTCCTGTTGCTCCTGAGGAATCCAACGTGGACTAACCTTCAAAAAATGATGGCATTACATAAAGACAGCTGAGGGGGACGATGTCGGGGGTGTAACTGGGAAAGTGGTCCCACCAATGCTTCCCCTCTCATTTCCCTCTTTGATTTTCTGGAGATGAAGAGACCCAACATGGCTCCCGGGGATGTTTGGTTCACGGCAAGCGGACACGTTGTCATCGTTCACTTTTGCTGCGTCCTTCTGACTCCTTCAGCAAACACACATGCTGTACTGCTCGTTTCCTCGTGACGGAGGGATGTTCTACCCTGAACACAACTGATTAACGGATGTTACTGTAACTGAGTGAAGACTTTATTTTTGAAGTGAAAAAAGGGGATTTTAGTTACTCACTACCAGGAGTACTCAGCTCACTGAGGTGTTTCTCCCTCCTCCATCACTTCTTAGTGACTCCAGAATGCAGGAAGAACCAGTCACGTATGTTTAGCTCGAAGCTAACGGAAGCTAACAGCAGCTAAACTGTCCAGAAACGTCTGGTCACAACCTCTCCAGGTGGTCTGGTGTGATCCAGGTCTCCTGGATCCAGACGAGCGATCAGTGACCCACAAACACTTTGATTGAAGAGCACTTCTGGTTCGCTGCTACTGGAACAAGCGGCTGAATGCACCAGCTGGCCACACTCGGTGCTACCATGAAGAAAGACCACAGAAATACTGGACTCACTACATGCTACATGATGACATCACAGTGTGGCGTGGTAGGTTGTACCAGGTTCTATGTGGTAGCTCAACGTAGCAAACGACTCCCACACTTGCAGGTGTTTCCCTTTTTTGTTTTATTATGTTTCCCCTCACGCCTTTCCTCCTGTCAGACTTCGCTAAGGAGATTTTCTGGAAAATATTTCATGTTGCTAATTCCTGCAGAAAAATCCCTTCCAATTAGTGAAGTGAAGTCACTGCTCGCCATGTCACAGCACAGTCTTACATGAGGTGACAGCGAGAAGGGAAAGTCTGTCCTGCCACTGTTTCTTATCCCGTCACAGCTGAATTCACCACACCAGCCAAGACGAGGGGGCTGAGCAGAAAACACTCTCAGTAAAAGGACGGCGGTGGTCCCATGCCATATTCACTGCACACTGCACTCTATAATTAAAATCAGCCACTGTGTTCTGAAGGGAAAGAAGGAAAATAGAACACAAACACAGAGTCTGTGTCTTGGTGGTGTTGCAGTGGCGTGGACGACACGACTTGGTCATGTGGTCTGGAAAGGCTTCAGACTTTTTGCTCCACTGCGTCTAGAAACTTTGCACATCTTAAAAAAGAGCGAGTGTTTGTGTCGCAGCAGGAAAAACAAACGTTAGATATTCAAGACTTTCTGTCTCACGCGCCTGGGCAGCGTCTCAGGTCATAGGTTCTTTGCAGCAGGGTCTGACTGAAGGTCCTGCAGGTCCTGAAATGCAGAACGTTGGCAGTCTGGAGCCAAGGTGGCGTGTCGCAGCTCCTGGTGCCGCCTGACTGGGAAGTGATTCACAGAATCATCAATGATCGGATTCCTCTCCTAGGAAATTAGCAACAAAAATGAATCTGAGTTTTCTGGGTCCAGGTAGACCTGGAGGACGGAGAACGGCTCCGTCTGCTGGCTGGTCACCAGGTGACGTGTCCATCTAAGGATTCACAGTTCCACTCGGTTAATGCAGCTTTTTTCTGAGATGAGAACAGGTTTGATTTAACTCTGAGAACTGCAATGTTCTCGTGGAACTCTGAGTCTTCGTTTGCTTCTACATTATTCATTTCTGTCTGTTGTGTGCCACCAGTCTAAAAGCTACGTGTGCAGCAGCCAGGGGAACGTTCTGAGCTTCACCGTCGACTTTGGATCAGGCTTCACTTGCTCAGAGGGAACCTCAAAGGTAAAACGTTACCGACGTCACAATTGAGTATGAACACGCAGCACAGATCAAGCCAGAGGCCGAGGTCGATCACGCCAGAGGCCGAGGTCGTTCATGCTCAGCCGCAGAGATCCTCCCACCTCCCCAGGATCCTGCGCGCTGACCAACGCTCTCTGGCTACACTCGATATGTTGGTGGTGTACATGAAGACGTCAGTTGCTCCTCATCGTGCAGGTCCCTGTGGGTTTCCTCTGCCTCTGCTCGCTCCTGACATCCCGCCGCTGTCTTCTCTAATCCTCTTGTCTTGCAGACGCCTCTGTGGCGATACAAGTTCTCTCAACTTAAAGGCTCCTCTGATGACGGGAAAACCAGGGTAAAGCTCCTTTTCAAGAATGCTGAAAGCAAGCAAATAGAAATGAAGGTATTAACAGGATTTGTATTCTTCAGTTAAATACATACAAGGCTGTGCTGTGTCATATTGATGGTTTCTGCAGCTTATTTTTTTAAATATTCCACATTTATTGTGCTTGAGTGAGGAACAGCCTGGTAAATCTTGAGATCTTGTTTCTACTTGCAGTCTAAACATGCTGTAACTGATGAGTTTCTGTCCTTGACTCTCCTCTCAGGAACTAGAGTTCGCTAATCTAACCGCCGTCCTCCACTGTATACATTCTTTTATCGCTGCCAAAGTGGCCTCCGTGGACCCGCTCTTTACATGCAGTCAAGGTTTCCCTGGAAACTTCATGAACAGTTAAGAGGACACGTCTCCATCGTCAAGTGCACCAGAGGAAAAAACTGCAGAGTTTTTTGCACAAAGCCAGTTGATATCTTGTTCTTGCTATTTTTCTATGAACTCCTGAAAAAAAAATTGTAAATGAGTTTAGAGGTTGAAGATGTACGACTTCATGAAAGGAACACGCCAACTTTTTAGGAAATCCTATCAATGTCCCTCATGTTATGATCCAGACCAGCAGGTAGAGACCTCCTCAAGACCTGCACCAGACAGCTGGCGGCAAGTTAGCTTAGCACAATGGCTGGTAGTGGGTGGGAAATGTTAGCATCAGCTAGCTTAGGTCCAGGCTAGTTAGCTTAGCCCAATGGCTGGTAGTGGGTGGAAGTGTTAGCATCAGCTAGCTCAGGTCCAGACTAGTTAGCTTAGCCCAATGTCTGGTAGTGGGTGGGAAGTGTTAGCATCAGCTAGCTTAGGTCCAGGCTAGTTAGCTTAGCCCAATGGCTGGTAGTGGGTGGGAAGTGTTAGCATCAGCTAGCTCAGGTCCAGGATGCTGGTGTGTCCAGCAGGAACCCTCCTCCTCATCATCATCAGTAGCAGCAGTCGCTCTTCTAGTCCTCCACAAACCTTTGGTTCTGTTGACCCAAGTTCCAGTGGAGCTTTGGAGGTGCTGCGTCAAATCACTGCTCCCAGTCAGGAAAGTAGTTCCTGCTACGTGTCTGATTCTAGCACTACAACATCTCCTCATGTTAAACTGGTATTCATCACCAAGGTTACACACAACCCTCCTGATATTAAGGCAGGTGAAGAGCCTTCAGCAGGAAAGCCAACCCCCCCCCCCCCCCCCGCTAGCTAAGCTAACTAGCAGCCAGACGTGCAGTGGAGTCTCTCGGAGGGCTTCTGTCAGCTATTTCCCAGGAAGTTGACGTTCCTTCAAGGAAGATGTTTCTGGAATATTTGGAATATTTGAAGTTTGCTTAGACACTCAACTGATCCACAGTTCTTCCATTTCTTGAATTTCTTGTCATTTCGTCTCTGACCTGAGAGGCAGCGGCACCCGTCGTGTCATCTGGTGTGTGTAACTAACACGACACAAATTGTGTGTGTTTGTAGCAAAAACGAACAACTGATGCTGTACCTCTGGCAGGCGGAGAGAGAACATGCTCAAGGACAAAACCACTTTTGAGGGGAGGGGGTCACATTTGTTACACCCCAGTTTCCTTTGAAATGATGAGAAATGAAAACTGTTCCCTGCAGCTCCTGGAGTTTACTCACCTTTCTTTTGTCAAGTCTGTGAGGATGGAGAAAGAATAAAAACACGGTAGAATGTAATCGAGTCTAAAGCCTCCAAATACCCAGTGAATTGGATCGGCACCTCCTGACAGTCTCCAGCAAAATTAAACGTGAGAAGATTGACAAAGGGACGGGCTGTAGAGGATCGCTGTGAGCTGTGCGTCTCGTCTGTCTGTCTTTTCTATCAAATAAAAGCAGATCACCAGTTTCACATCTGCTGGACGAACGAGGACTTTTCCTATTCAAACTGTATTCAGTGACCCTTTTTTTTAGTCCCATTTTAACACCATCGCCGTGTGCTGTTGCTTTGTGTACTGACAAAGTGTGAATATGTGCTGTGTTTTCAATAAATATCCCATCAGCAGGCACATGGAGATGAAGTGAGTGGTGCTTTAGCGGCTGCTAGCCCAGCCGCTAACCTGTCAGTGAAGCCGCCTTCTTTCCTGAAAATTGTCAGGGATGTTGATAGGAGATTTATTCCAAAAATAGAAATGGTTGCCAGGTGATGTGGACTGAGTCCAGCGGTGTCTGCAGCATGGTGGTGCAGGTCTCTGTCTGCAGGACCACTGTAGGCCTGAGACGGACCTGGCCGATTGGAGGAGGCGGGGCTCCACCCCTCTCTAGACCAGACAGACTGGCGGCGGCTGATTGGACGGAAGATGATGGAGGAAGGAGCAGAGACGCTCGATGAGGTTCGCTCAGCTGTCAGAGGTCAGAGGTCACATGACTGAATACACTAATGATGTCAAATGCTACTTAAAGTTAAGAGAGTCGATGACCATGAGGGAGGCGGAGCTCCAGAGTTCCTGATGTGAGCGTTTCTCTGTTCCAACCTCTGAATGTAGCCTGTCTGAACTCTTTCTTTTTTTTTTTTTTTTTTTAACCTGTCAGCAGCAGCATCAATGTTCCTGGTGCCTTGTTCTACTGAAGCAGTTTTACTCTGCAAAGGAGGAACCTGATAAACTCCTCCTATCGCCATTTGTGTTTAACTTTATTAGGAATGGTGTTGGTTCATTGATGAAGCTACCGGACTGAGGACAGGAGTGGACAGGAACAGAGAACAGGGACAGGATAAGGAAGACGGGGGGGGGGGGGGGGGGGGCAAAAACAACAACAATAGCAGAAAGAAAAACAAAAACAGAAAAAGTAACAACAACAACAACAGAGAGGTGAAAAGAAAAAAAGGAAACACTGGTTGCAGAATTTCCGGTGCAGGGTTACCATGTGGTTTAATATAATTTTTAGATAAATGACTGAGTGTGTGATTATGGGTCAGTTGTGCGCCGTGTGTGTGTATACGTGTGCGTGTGTGTGTGTGCTGCGGTTTGTCTTGCCTGTCTGAACTCTTAAGCATCAAAACACACGCACAGTCTGGAAGGTTCGGACGTGGATCCTGGCGAAGCTGCTGCTGCCAGCGGACACTTGTTTGTCCTGTTATCAGGAGCCACGGCGGCCTGAACGCTTCTGCTGCCGCGTCTCCTTCTCGTGCCGTCACCTAAGATGACTGCATTTGTCTGATCAGCCTGACCTCAGATCAGTCGCCAAATCCCCCAAACATCTCCGAGGTTCTGGATGGAGAAGCGATCGTCTGCCATCAGTGACTGACCATCTTGAGTTAGGAGCTACCAGGTCAGAGCCGCTGCCTGACGCCGATGTCCCGAGCCACAGGGTGATGTCAGACGGCGGTGAAGAAGTCGGAAAAGATTAAAATGCACAACAGAAGCTGAGAGAGTTTCAGCTGGAGTTGTTGGCCCTGCCCACCAGGAGCTCAAGATTCATTTCCAGAGAGGTTTAGGGTTCAGCTCCAACACACACACACACACACACACACACACACACACACAAACCACTGAGCATCATGAGTTGCATCAGCAGCATGTCAACCATGAATTTCAAGTGCAGCGTTCAGAGGTTGTCAGGCTGTGACCCCAACACACACACACACACGCCTGACTGCTCAGGCAGCACTGGACCCTGAATGCTCACTGAAGTGAATGTGGTGTGTGTGTTCATTACCTGGTGAGAACCTACTTCCTCCTCCGGGGAAGCTCATTGGTCAGTATTGTGAGTTTGAAAAAGGACTCGCGGGCCCACCTGCAATCAAAGAGGACATCACTTTTGTTTCTATTTCAACCACGTGACTCGTGGTTCGGGGTTTGGTTCCAGGAGTTGGAGTCTTCCAGGGAACGTCAGGATACAGAAAGTGTTCTGTCGCACCTGAGTCACCTACGACTGCAAAGATGCTGACTAGGAGTCACTGCGACTCGTAGTGGTGCGAGACGACTTCAGTAGTGGGGACCAGAGGAGCCTCGGAGTTACAGGATGCTGCACTGCAGTACTCCAGGGTACTTCAACATGTACCTGAGGTCAGTACTTCTGTAGTACTTTGGCGTCTGGTCTCATCAGTAGTCATCACAACCCTATCAACCGGAGCAAGTGTGACGCGTACGGTCAGGCTGACCTGCACGGCTGCTGCTTGTGATGCAGTAACCCTGAGTTTAGTCTGTCAGGCTGGGCCGACACCGGGTCCTCCCTCCGACCAGGACCAAACTCTGGAGCGGAAGACCCTGGTGTTCGTGACGCCATACCGACCCACAAACACGTTTATTGTACACACATATATAAGTGTGTGTGTGTTCCTCATCCACGACCCTCCAAGTGGGTGAGATATCACTCTTCCTCTGTGGAGGACGGGAGAAGCCCGGCTAGTCCGGAGGTGGGGTTTATTTAACCTTGGTTTAATCTGGAGTTAAAAGGCTGGGACGCGGTCCTGACGGAACGCTCACCATGGACGTCCCTTCACTTCTGCATCTTTGCGCGGCAACGCTCCTCTTCGTTCCCCCCAGTTTGTCCACTGATGGAGGAGGAAACTTCAGCCGTGAGTGGACCTGCTGCTCGCCTCTGTTCTCCACTTGTTTAGCGATACTTTCCCTGTGAATCATCCTGTAAAACTGAATTATGATGATTGCTTCATCATTGTTTTTATTACGATGATGATGATTATGATGATTATTGAACAGGTGAGTTGTGAACTGATCAAAAGGCCAGTCGTGATGGTGAACCCAGATCTTAGCTGACTGGACCACCACAGCTCCCAGTGACCCACCAGTGGCTTCAGCTGTCGTGTACTGGGGGGCATGATGCTGGGGAGCATACGTACAGTCGTGGGGTACATTCAAATGGAAGTATCAACAATACAGATTCAAGTACTGTATTTGCTACTTGCTCATGTACTAATACATGGCACTGTGATTCTTGTTCAAGCAGTCCATCCAAGAAAGAAGTAGAGCAATCAAATACACGCAAACGCAGTACAGTAACAGATGGATTGATTTTTTCAGAGTACTGCACTGATACATAAAGAATGACCCCCTGTATTCAATGATGTTCTCGGTATCAAACATCTGCACAAACAGTAAATGAAAGTAGAACAGAAATGTTCCAACTTGTTCGCAGTATCACGAGGTTTGTGGATATTATTGCAGTACTCAGGTGGTACACAGCAGCTTCAGCTCTACTCTCAGTAAATTCTGTACTTAGAGTATTGCAGTATGTGACATGATGAGGTCCCTACAAGCACCAGTGTTTAGGTGACTCAACCCCCCCTGTGCACCGCAGCAGCCTCCAGCGCGGAGCTGCTCGCCGCGTCCTGTCCGGGTCTTCGCTTCGTCAATCGGAGCTCCTTCCACGCCGGACAGCGGTAACCGCGCGTCTCTCTCAGGTTCCCGCTGAGGGGCTCGCAGGAGGCACTCACACTTCTCTTCTGTGTCCTCAGACCAGGCCCGAGCGCGCACCACCCTCGCGGGTTCGCGTTCCTCCGCCGGCCAGAGGTCGAGAGCCTGGAGGTGTCCAGCGCCGCCGAGCTCTTCCTCGCCACCGTGAGAGGCCTGAGGAAGCGAGTGAGCCGGAGGCGTAGAAGACACGTCACGGCAGAAGGCACAAGTAGTCCCCGTCACCGAGTACTCAGCTGGCAGAGAGTAAAAGTACCAAGGTGACCCGAGACACTCGCCTCAGCTGCTGCTCCTCTCTCCCCCCAGACTTCCTCTCCTGGGCGGACGTGAGGAGGATCGCAGAACTCTCCCGGTGTCCCGTCACCGACCCGGCCGTCTGTCAGAACAGTCACCTCGACAAGTACCGTTCTGTTACCGGCAGCTGCAACAACAGGTACCTGAGGTCCCAGAACCCGGACTGACGTAGAACAACAAACATGTTCCCGGAGGGTGACGTTCTCTGAGTAGGTGGGATGAGCTTCTCCCAACCAGACATGATTAATACCTTCAGTTATACTGCAAAACTGATGAAATCAACAAGCAGTTATGAGCTGATCGACTCATTAAAAATGAAGTTGCTCCAAATAATTTCCCCCACATTCCTGAGAAGGAGTTTGTGTCTCAGTCACAGTAGAAACTAAAACCCAACCTGCAGAAACGTCTGATCTCCATCTGGAGGGTTTGAAAGGAGCCAGAACGGTGGAACCTCCGAGGGGCTCCTGATGTGACCGCCGTGCGTTCAGAGGCGCGTCCCAGACTGCAGCATCCTCACCCTGTCACTTCAGCTCAGTTAAAAAGCTCTAAATTTACCATCAAATGATTTCATTCGATTATAAATCTTTTGTGTGCCTGTAGTTTGTGACAAACACGTCCATGTTCAGAAGCCCCTCTGTCAGCTTCGTGGACGTGAGTCGGCGGAGGGCTGTGGTGCTCGACACGAGCGCTCCAGTCGTGTGTTGTGCTGCTTGTGTTCGCCAGGCTAAATCCTCTGTGGGGAGCAGCCAACACCGCCCTGGTCCGATGGCTTCCAGCTGAATATGAGGACGGACTGAGAGAACCCAAGGGTTGGAACCCGGGACGGCTCTATAATGGCTTCCAGCTCCCCCCGGTAATCTACCAAACGCAGGTCAGAGGGACACAAAACTCTGGGTGGAGAATTGGAAATGAAGCAGGTCTCCCACTGATTTCTCCACCTGTTTCCCAGCAGATGAAGCTCACACGTGTTCAGGAAGCGCAGAACCGTGAGAGAGTAGAGCTGGAATGTCGTTGTTTGGGCTTTTAGTTTCCAGAGATTAGAAGAGTTGCTGCAGTCATGTGACCAAACAAGTGAAAGTGATGCTTCCATTGAATTTCAGTCTTTAGTCACAGGCTCTTTGGAGGAAGTCATCAGATTTGCATTCGTGTCTCCAGCCTGCAGTTCACCTCCACACAAACGCCACGACACATGCAAGTGTTCCCCGTCATCCCCCAAGAACGCGTTCTCCCCAGTCCATAGCCAGATGGTAGAGCAGCTGATGGTGGAGCAGCTGATGGTGGAACAGCTGATGGTAGAGCAGCTGATGGTGGAGCAGCTGATGGTAGAGCAGCTGATGGTGGAGCAGCTGATGGTGGAGCAGCTGATGGTAGAGCAGCTGATGGTGGAGCAGCTGATGGTAGAGCAGCTGATGGTAGAGCAGCTGATGGTAGAGCAGCTGATGGTGGAGCAGCTGATGGTAGAGCAGCTGATGGTGGAGCAGCTGATGGTGGAGCAGCTGATGGTAGAGCAGCTGATGGTGGAGCAGCTGATGGTAGAGCAGCTGATGGTAGAGCAGCTGATGGTGGAGCAGCTGATGGTAGAGCAGCTGATGGTAGAGCAGCTGATGGTGGAGCAGCTGATGGTGAGGCGGTGATGCCGCGCTGAACTGAACCTGATCCCAAACACCTGCTTGTGTCAACAGCCGCGGGAAGTCAGCAGGAAAATCCTGAAGAGCTCCACTAAAGGGAGGGACACTGCCTACTCCCAACTGCTGGTGGAGTGGGGCCAGTACATCGACCACGACATCAGCTTCACCCCTCAGAGCTCCGGCTGGATCGGCCAACAGTGTTGGGGAAGGTGTGAAAATGTTCCCCCGTGTTTTCCCATCCAGGTAAACGGAACCACACACCTGCAGCTCCCCTGGGCTCCCCCTACTACCTCTGCGTTATCGCTTGGTTCCTTTGACATCGTTGACACCGCTGTCATGTTGACCACTCAGTAGGAGGTTACTGCTGTTAGCTTCTTAGCTTAGCTTAGCATAAAATCTGCTGTCCTGTGGTTTTGTCATAATTTGCAGAGGTCAGAGTGTGAAAGCAGACATTTTGTTCCTTTGTGCTGATTAAATAAACGTGTGTTTATTAGTGAGCTTGAAGTAACCCTTCTTCCCAAGAGTGTGTTTTACCTTTCAAGAACTCAAAAATAAGCATCTCTTGCACAAAAATATGTTTTTTTTTCTGTGTGACATCAAAATGCAGGAAGGGCCAGCCACGTATATTTAGCTTGAAGCTAACAGAGACTGACGGTTATCAAACATGTTAAATCAAATCGCTGTGCGTGGATTAAGACACCTTGGATTTTCAGAGAAGATGAAGACCTGGAGAGTTTGGAAGTGGACAGTTTCGCTTTCGTTAGCCATCAGTCTCCTTTAGCTTCAAGCTAAGTGTTTTGTGTTAGCTGAAAGCTCCTCAGCATATTAGCAAAAACTCCGTCACTAAAGGTTGTCTGATCACAACAGTGAATGAACTTGAAAGATACGAAGGGATTTGCGATGACGATGACAATGCTGAAGCAGCGTGTTGCTAATTCTTCTTCCGTCTCTACAGACAGAGGACACGGACTCCGGAACACAAAACTGCATGCCGTTTCATCGCTCTGTACCTGCCTGCTTCGCCAGCTACGGATTAGATATTCAACAAGCTCTGCAGCAGCAGCAGATGAACAGCATCACGTCCTTCATCGATGCCTCTGTCGTGTACGGCAGCAGTCCAAAGGCCCAAAGCTTCCTCCGGGACCTCTCCGGTCGGAATGGCAAACTTGCCGTTAATAAACGATTCCAGGACGCCAGAGGAAGACCGTACCTTCCTGATGTAGACATGCTGCCCTCCGCCTGCTTACAGGGCTCCGCTGAGAGGGTGGAGTGTTTCGCCGCCGGAGACAGTCGGGTCAACGAGGGTCTGCCCCTCACTGCTATACATGTCCTGTGGCTGAGGGAGCACAACCGGATCGCTGAGAAGCTGAAACGCATCAACAGTCACTGGAACCCAGAGACCATCTTTCAAGAAACCCGCAAGATTGTTGGAGCTCAGCACCAGGTAACTGACACTAAGCGACATTATTAACCTGTGGAAGAAAGGGGCGCACCTCCAGAGCATTCAGCAGCTGATTCGTTTGAGCGGATCTCTCCGAAGCCAACATGTGAATGAGAAAAGCTTCACCAGGGACCAACAGCTGAGGCAGGTGTTCACGTCAGCTCTTCCTCACGTTCAGCTCCTAACCCCAGAATCGATGAGCGCGTGCTGGCGGGGGTTTGTGATGCAGTACTCCGGGCCCTCCTCCAGTCCAGGAGGACTCACCCGAGGCTCTCCCAGCTTCTCCTCCACCGCTGCTCATCGGGCAGCTCATCAATAATGAATCCTTCACTATATCGCTGCAACTGGCTGCAAGAGCCCTCGGTAGCTCCTCGCCGCTCACACGGACGTCAGCCAGCGCTCCTCAGGGTGACATCACAGGCTGTACTCGTTGTACTGCTGCTGTGTTTTTACTCATAAACAATTCATGCGTGTAGTACTGTTGTTATTATTATTATTATCCGTAGTAGAAGTAGTGTTTCATAATGTTTTGCTCCCCAAACCAAACAGTAGAAGAAGAACAGAGGCCAAACAGAGGTGAGAGACGTAAGACGTGAAGGAGGAGGAGCTTGTTTGAGTTGTTTTACTGTCATGGGGAGTCGGGGGATTACAGGCGTCCAGCACTTCCTGTACGTCAGAGTCGTTGTTGAGAGTCGTGGTCCGGTTGGGAGGGAGATGCTGGGTCTGTGCTCTCAGCTGGGAAGTGGAAGATGTTTCCGTGGGTGCCGGCCGTCGGGCGCTCGTCCTCGTCTGATTCTCTTTGTGATGTCCAGCGCGAGCAGAGCCTCTGACACGTGGCGCCCAGCAGCGACACAGGCGGACCAGAGAATGAGACCAGGGATCATATCTCTAACTCACTCTGAATGCTGAGTCATCAGTTTTGGACCTCATGATATCTGCAGAAAGCTCACCTGAGCCCACCTGGTCAAACCGGTTCACTCCGGTCCAGGATCAGCGACGCCTCTGCCGGCCTGTAAAGTGCTGAGAGCAGCTTGAGGCCAGTGAGAGCAACCCTGCGCTGGATCAGATTCTAGGGGCTGCAGCCCTGGATTAACACCTGCTATTTCAGGTGAAAGAGATTTACCGTATTAAACAGAGACGGGTCCTAAGGGCCCTGGTTCTTTGAATAATTTGGTATGAAAAGTAGAAGGATTTACATACTGCATCTATAACCATGATTATCATCCCTGTGTTGGCAGTCGAGTGAGATGTGAGGCACGATCAGGTCTCAGCATGTTTTTGAGAGAAAAAGAATCTCAAAGCCGAGATGTCAAATTAAAGAAGAGCTAAAGCTTTCTGTTCCCCGCCATTCATTACAGAATGTAGCAGGAAATCAGCTCCCAAAGGCACTGAAGCCCAGTGACCTCCCGGGAGCCGAGGAGGCAGGACGCAGCAGTGAGCTCCCCTCTGATCAGAGTAAACAGGCAGAAGGTGAACTTGGTCCAGAAACCCACCTGAAGCACGCCGCAGCAGCTCCTGCCTCATTTTGTGAGACAAAACCTCTTTGACTCTGCTCAGCTTCATGAATGAAACTAGAGGAGGGGCTGATGGGAGGAGGCAGTGGAGCGCCGCCGTCACCAGGACGCAGCAGGTGGCTGACAACCGCACCTGGGCTTTGGTCTCGTCAGCAGCGCCGCCAATAGAATCACTTCCCTCACCTGTTAATAAAACTGTGGTGGTGGGCGGCGGCGACACTGAGCTGAACCACTGAACTGATCTGAGAACTGCTTGAGTAAATGCGTGAGCATCGCTAGCTGGTGGTGGTTCAGTGGCCCAGAGCTCCTCTGCAAATCCAACACGAACAATGGACTCACGCATAAATGAAACCTAGCCAATGGTGTTGGAAGCCTTCAGGACCACTTGGACGAGTTCTTATCAAACTCGCCAACATGTTGATGGATAATCGAACCGCAGCGCTGGGTGTTACCATGGGAACCAGCTCATCTCTTCAATTGTGTAACACCCAATCAAATGTCTTCCGGCTGCATGATGTCATGTAACGGAAGCGGTGCCGGGCCCGAGGGGTGTGATTGAGACCAGAGATGGAACCCGAGTCCACAGATCTTCAAGACGCCAGCGTCATTGCTCATTGCTTCGTCTTATTAATGCGCGGCAGCATGAAGGATCAAAGCAACGTGAGTTAATTCACGCCTTCACACAGAAAATACTCAAATATCCAACTTCAACCATTTGTAGTTTTGAAAATGTTAGTCGTTTTAGAAGGTTTCCCTCTTTAACCGTGCGTTTGTTTGTGACATCACTTCCTCTCGAGAGGACAGCCCCGCCCTCACCTAAACCTCTTCTTTCACCTTTCTACATGTTGTAGTTTGTGTCAAACTCTGCATTCACCTCACGTTTTCTGCAAGAAGCTGTATTTTTATTCTAGTTTGAATAAATATCTGTTCCCAAAGTAATTCAACCTGCCACACAACAAATAACAAAGAAAAGTGGAGACTTACAGCTTCTCTCTGCCCGACTCTGTGTGTGTGTGTGTGTGTGTGTGTGTGTGTGTGTGTGTGTGTGTGTGTGTGTGTGTGTGTAAATATGATATGAGATTCTCTGATGGAACAATCACTCGTGACTTCTCTTCTTTTAAAGTTGCTCTTACGTCACACCGCCATCTTCTGGAGTGGAAGTGAGTTTATGTTTGTTCACTGTTTGTTTACACCGGGACAGGGCATCTGTTCACGTGACCCAGCTGAGCCTTCGACTGCGAGGAGTGAGACGGCAGTTTTGAAGTTCATTTCAGAGCAGGAGGACAAACCTGCAGATGATGCTCACGTGCTCTCCTCTCTCTGCTCTCCTCTCTGATCTCCTCTCTGATCTCCTCTCCTTTGACTCTCAGATCATAACCATGAGGGATTACATTCCAAAGATTATTGGGCCGGACTCTTTCCAGCAGCACGTAGGAACCTACAGAGGCTATGATCCAGCTGTGGACCCTTCAGCCTCCAATGTTTTCGCCACTGCTGCCTTCCGCTTCGGCCACGCCACCATCTCTCCAGTCACCCGGAGACTGAATGAGAGCTACCAGGATCACCAGTCCTTCTCCCACTTGAAGCTCCAGGAGACTTTCTTCAGCCCGTGGAGAATCGTCAAAGAAGGTAGGGAAGCCGTGTCCCTCCAGCACAACCAGGGGGGGGAGGTGGGCAGAAGGAAAAACACCTGGAGATCCGAGCAAGTGGGTTCTGTCACACGAATGAGCTCAAGGAGCAGGAAGGAAGTTGAAGATATCAGAGATACCTAAACATAGTAATGAATGCAGTAGTGGACATGTGGGTCACGAGTACAGCAGGCATGTGTAACAGTTGCAGTACTCAGAACACTTCAGCTTCAGTGTTGCGTTTGAGCTCTTGAGATTTGTCAGGGACTCGTAGCAGTTTTAACATGTTTGTATGTTTGAAGAAGTCACAACCGGCCTTGAGCTGCAGGGATGTCTGGTGGTTAGCAGCTGGATTCCCGTGTGATCAAATAGTTCAGCTCCTCCCACATCTTCTGCTACTCTCAAAGTTGTAAACTGTTCCAGTCGTGTTCATGTGACTTCAGCTGTTCTGCTGCCGATGGTGATGAAGGCCCGATCACGTGTCCTTGCTCTGTCGTCTCAACGGCTCTCTTACACCCTCGTCTGCCTTTTGGGACAAAGTAGCAAAACCGGAAGCTACAGAGTTTGTATTGAGCTGGTCAGGCACCTCGTGTCTGACTGTCGCTCCAAACAGAGAGCTTGTCTTTTTCTTGGTGACAACTGATGTTCAAAGGGACGCTGAAATGAGGTTTTGGCTCCTGGCTCAGCTGCGATCCTGCAACCGTGACTCAACTTCCCCACACGTCTTCAAATGACTTTTATCAGACTGTTGATGAATTCCTAAACTGGTCAAATGAAATTGTCTGGCAGTAGAACTATGATACGGGAAGTATTCTCTCCATCACGCTCTCCGCCTCTGATAATGCTCTTTGTTCTCAGGTGGAATTGAACCGATCCTGCGAGGTATAATTGGAACTCCAGCAACAGCCGTTAGCGCTGACAAGTTGCTGGCGGAGGAGGTGACGGAGAGGCTGGTGGTCCTTAATAACGAGCAGCACATGGACCTGGCGTCACTGAACCTGCAGAGAGGACGAGATCACGCCCTCCCGGGTGAGTCCAGGCTGATACTCCAACCTCAAAACGGAGAAAAAGGTGTACCTGTCCTCTGTCAGCCTTCTTCAGGACGCTCTTAGAGGCAGGTTCGCCCTACGTGTGCTTCACTGGAGTGAACAGAGCTGGCAGGAATCTTGAAGTAAGTGTGGCTAACGTGCTACACGTCTGACGAGTGCCTGACACGTCTGTCTGGTCTCCATTCTACCAAACATGAGAAGTGCCGCAGGAGACGAGAGACACCAGAGGCAAGAGTGAGAAACAAGCAACCCCACATGTTTGAGCAAGCCACCAACAAAGAAGAGGAGGGATCAGGGTGATGTAGTCCACTTCCAGCAGCAGTTGCTGTTTATGGCTGCCATCGCAACACTGGTCCAGTTTGCAAATGCAAAAATAAGATTTCCTGTTTCAGATGAGATGGCCCCTCCCACTGGCGCCTCATTGGCTCTCATATCTGAGGGTTAGATTGTGTGAGTAAGAGGAGGAGTGTCAGATATGAAGCTATACTTTATAGCTGCTTAGCTTAGCTTAGCTTAGCTTAGCTTAGCTTAGCTTAGCTTAGCTTCGCTTAGCGTAAAGTCAGAAACCAGAACAGGGGGAAACAGCAGGCTTGGTTCTGGCCTGGAGAACAAAATGTACATAAATTGAGATGTTGTATGTTACCGCTGACAGAAGGAGGGAAGACCCGTGTATCCTGACTGTCAAAATACTCTGTCAAGTACAAACAAATATGCAGGAAAGTAAATGGTACTGCGTTACTGTTTCTCTCCAGGATACAACGACTGGAGAACCTTCTGCCAACTCAAGCGCATCAGGACGCTGGATGACTTCACCGAGGTGGTGCAGGATCGCAGGGTTGCTGCGAGGATTCTTCAACTCTACAAGCATCCAGACAATATCGATGTCTGGCTGGGCGGCCTGGTGGAGAGCATCCTGCCCGGCTCAAGAACGGGTCCCCTCTTCGCTTGCCTGATCGGAAAGCAGATGAGAGCGCTTCGCGACGGCGACAGGTCACATTCAATAACTAACCAGAAGTAACCTAACTAACTAGCGGTAGCTCTCGTGCCTCCGCTGTGGGCTATGTGGAAAATAGATGTCAAAAAAGCAGTTGTCAGTTTGTTAAACGGTCCGCCCACACCCCTCCCCTCAAAATCAGACCGTAGTTCCTCACAATCACACGAGCACCAACAGAAGCTCTAAATGTTTCTGTGCCGAAGGTTTTGGTGGGAGGTCGAAGGCGTGTTCACCCAGCAACAGAGGGCGGAGCTTCTAAAAGCTTCCCTGTCCAAGATCATCTGTGACAACACTGAGATCAGGGAACTCCCTGTGGACCCCTTCACCGTGGGGAAGTACCGGTCCGAGCACCGGGCCTGCACTCATATCCCATCCATGAGTCTGGAGGCGTGGAGAGAAGAGAAGAGCCAAGGTGGGAATGTTGCCTGGTCCTCATCTCTCAGTACAACAACACAGCAACTCTCCTGTCTCCCCATCACTCCTCCAAACATTCAAACTTGTCTCTTCCTTCCAAATTTCAAACGGTGCGGCGCTCCACCACTGTTAGAAAATGGAGATTTCATACTGTCCTATAAATATGGCAAATTGGTTGCACTCTACTCTTGTTACCATGGTTTCAAATTAAAGGGTGCACCTGCGATAGTCTGTGACAGCAATCGATGGAGTGGCCAGCCCCCCCACTGTGCCGGTACGTGAACTGTTGTTGTCACAGGTTTCTTCCATATTAGGAAATGACATCATTGGAATGTGCGGTAGTTCACCAGCAGGCTGGGTCATATAATACTCTCACTGTATTTACTGCTAAATACTTCAGATTAGCTCCAACACACATTTATCAGCGGACGCAACCACAAGGAGGTGGTGCTCCTGTCTGAGCGGAGTTTTACTGCCATCTGCTGGACAGAATGGGAATAGAAAGGGTTTTCTCATAGTCCATAATCATGATGTAGCAAATATTCCACTCGGGAGCAGCAGCCGCTCAGGTGTGACGCCTGTGTGGTCACTCAGGTTCGAGTCTGACTGCTTCATCAGCGTGAGCTGGTGGGAGCGTCGAGCAGCTGAGTTCGTCCGTCTGTAGAGAACCCGCCATCTTTTCCCTGCAGTCTGAGAGAACCTTCCTCCACCTTTGCAGAGCAAACACCACAAACATGTTGATCAGTTTACTGCAGTTGATGAAAATACATTACATTATTTTGTTTGTTTGTGTGAGTATTGTAGTATTTCAGCAGGGCTGAATATATTTTTTGAAATCATTTTAGAAATATAAGCGTCAGTGATATATTAGTGTCGTCCCTGCAGGCGCAGCAACATCAGCCCGACAATTCCAGCGCCAGGCCTCCATCTTTTCGCTCTAACTTTGATAAAATAGGGAAGTTTACACAGAGTAACCGAGGAAACGCGTCTCACAGGGTGAACAGTCAGGAAGTCGGCCATTAAGATTTAAACACATAATAAGAGGTTGACAAGATAAAGTGACATGACTGCGCAGCAGGATAAACTCATGACATCAACTGCTTACTCACGGGTCCCATTGAGAACGAAGACTCTAATATCCTCTGATGTTCCGTCAGCCTTGAAACTGGCTGGGCCCCTCAGGGCCCTGGGGCCCGGGTCCCCCGGAGCAGCTGGCTAGCAACACATGATGGAAGGAATGATTACTGCCTCCCAACCACCAGTATTCAGGGTTCAAGGGTCATTTACTGCCAAACCTGCGTACTTGCTTACATGTCTGCGTCTTTTTAAGCAGTATAGTTCCCTCTCTAGTCCACAGCCTGTACTGCACTGTCCTGTCACTCATATAGTCTATAATTACAAAGCAATTGTTGACAATTATGCCATTGTGCTTCATGTACAATAGTTGTTAACATGATATCAGGTTGTATTCTGTGTATTTATAGGAAAACATCACAATATCAACTGAGACGAGAGACATTTTTTGGCCCTTCAGTTATTCCAGCATCAAGTCAAGCATCCTCCCATGTTATGTTTTCAAGATTTTAATATGTTTTCTAAAGTGTGTGTGTGTGTGTGTGTGTGTGTGTGTGCGCGCGCTCAAGTAAATATACACACTCAGTTCTTTAGTGACAGAATCTTGCCCAGCATAAAAGCATTCAAGTCCATCAACATTTTTCATTTTTCATCAACATCAACAGTCATCAACATTCAAGTCCATCAACATTTTTTCCAACATGAAATAAAAACATTTTTAATCAATCACCTCGTTGCCCCTCAGGGTCAAATACGCCCCCAGTGGGACATCCCATGTTCTGATTATTCACATCATCAAGAAAAGTAATTGGGTTAAAAGGGGTTAAATGGTGCGCGTGGGCGAGCGTTTGGGAGGAACGTGTTGAGGACTGAAGCAGACTTCAGCACGCCGCCAGGTCCCCGTCTGAGGCCTTGTGTGTGCGGTAAAGTTGAGAGTGAATGAGGCGCCACAGAGGCTGGCGTTGAGGTGACCACGCGTTTGTTTGTTGGTTTGTTCCAGGGAATCATGGAAAAGTTGACCATGGAGCAGATCCAGACTCTCCAGAACCGCCCTCAGGGATCGACTTGATCCCTTAGCTGGTTGGGATGCTGAACACGAACATGTGACTCCTTACTTGATTGTGACTGGCTGATGAAAGCTGAATGACTCAAACACTTCCTCTCTCTTTTCAGACCCAGTTTTTGCTGAAGTTTCCAACTGAATAAATCACTGTGACCCTGAGTGCTAACGCTGCTTGACGTGTTTGAGCTCACAAGAAGGAAAACCGGCCGATGACAGTTTTGCGTAGTTACGTTTTGTTTCTTAATTTACAGACCTGGAGGTGGTGGCGGCGCCGCCTCCACCCAGCGCCGAGCAGCGATCAGGTTTCACTGCTTGTCCTGAACGCAGCTCACTTATTCTCACCCACATGACTTAAATCACTAGTGCACTCTCCTCAAGGTGTGGTCAGAAACATTGCTGGACCCTTTCTAGTCTGAAGGATTGCTGTTGTGTGCGTCACGTGTGCTTCACTGCAGCGAGTTCCTGGAGATGTTCTAAACCTGTCACGTGACTTGCCTGTCAAATTTAGGCATCAAACTGTTTACAGCAACTTTGCACCGGCGGTCTAACCTGGTGGCAGTCTAGCTGCCTAGCCAAGCTCCATAGGTGGGAGCCAGTTTTTGCTCTGCAGAACCAGCAAGCGAGAAAGCAAAAGTCATTCAGTGTGAATAACCAAAGTCACAACATGTTTGATGATAAAGAAATGATCATGAAAGTGAAAATACTGCATGTGGGGAAGCTGTACTGGACGACATCCACGCTTTGTAGTAAAAATATCTCAACAGTGAACTCAGTCGTCATGTCTTCTCTTTGTAGGAATTCCAGAGGTTGTGATGTCACAGAAACAGGAACATTATTCTGTGTTCTAAAAGACTGACCCAAGCCTCTGGGTCAGGTCAGTAAACTCTCCTGGGGCTGAATTCCGCTTCAGTGTGAAGTTCGTTCCCACGTCCAGGAGCCAACAGCGACAATTAAAGGCTCATTACGTTTGTGAGGAATTCTGTTTGCTGCTAAGGTCTCAGCTTCAGCAAATGTTTCGGTGTTTTCCTGTTCAGTTCCTCCTTCTTTGACTGTTCCAGTAGGACCTGAGCACAGTTTGGCTCATTAACCTTAGATAAAAAGGCGTGTATTTGTGATTGATGCAGCAAACATGAACAGAACTCTGCGGTCTGTTTGTGGTGGACCAAAGTAACGTCTGAACTGGCTGATCATCACGCACGCGCGCACAAACGAACGCCAGCACCTCTGCAGGGAGGCGCCAGATGAACTCGTCCACAGGCAGCATCACTGTTTCACTCTCTGCAGTTTTTTTCAAATTTTTCTTTATCCCCAATTCTTGTAACTCATTTTTTTCAAACACAGGCCGCCAACTTGCTCGGAATCCTGGCCCTTACAGGCACTCCTTTCTCTGCCAACCTGGGATGAGCCCAGAACTGGACTCATGCGTCCCCCCATACGTGGGCCGTTAGCACACAGCTTCTTGTCACGAGACGGGGGACTGTAGGACGCAGTGTGTGGGAAGACTACATTATTCCCCCGAACGTTTTGCCCTCCCATCAGGTGCCCTGACTGACCAGAGGAGGTGCTGTTGTGACCAGGATTGTTGCGTGTTTTTGTGAGGGGTTCCTGTAGAGCAGGGGTCTCAAAGTGGTGCAGGTTTTCATTCCAACCCAGCAAAAGCAACACCTGATTGTACTTAAATCAACCAAGCTGTGTCCTCACAGCTCATTTGTTGGATCAGATGTTGCTTTTGCTGGGTTGGAATGAAAGTCTGCAGCCACACGGCGCTGTACTGGACCACTTTGAGACCCCTGCTGCAGAGGAAACCCCTGGGGACACGGGAGGACATGCAAACTCCACACAGAAAGGCCCTTTGGCCGACCCCACCCAAGGTGTGGGCACCGCTGACATGGAGGAGAGGACACGCCTCACAGCGTCCACTGCGGGAATCGAACCCAGGACCTTCTAGCCATGAGGAGACAGCACTGTGCTCCCCAGTTTCACCACTTGTTGACAAAAATTTAGTTGAAGTTTCTACCCCCCAGGCAGAAGAGTGAGTCACTCTCACTGGCCCCTCCTACCTGCACCACACACCCTTGGTCATGCTCACACTGTTGACTTAATGCAGCTTGTGTTCATGTATGTGAAATCTGAAGTTGTATGTGTGCGTGAGAGAGAGAGAGAGAGAGAGAGAGAGAGCCAGAATCTTGCCGCTGCCGTGAAGACGCTTCTGTTGTCTGGGTGTTGGAACGTTGCCAAATGCATTTTAGCACTCTAAACTGTTTCCTCATTGGCGCCGGCGTTTCCTTGAGCATGTGAGCCATGTGCTGCCATCTCAGACATCTGGAGATTAAATTTGGGTTCCATTCTTAGTTCTTTATTGTGTTTGTTTGCTCAAAAGGGCTACAAACTTGAATCGCATCCATGTAGGATATTTGATGTTTTGGATGGAAACATGGTAGCGCTGTCATGGATCTGTGAGAAACTGCTCATGGAAACGTTTACATGAACCCTCCTGTGCCTCCGATGATAACGGCCCAACCTCGATGTTCTCCTGAGTACCTTGAGAACATGACGCACACTGGGGTCAGAGGTCAGGGTTCCAATCTCTGCCAGGAGCTGTAGATCTGGACTGCTAGAAAACATGATCGCTCACGACACCCAGATGTTGCTAATCAAACCCAAAGGTGGGGCTTGACGCTTGTGTGCTGCTGTCATCCTCCTGGGCGCAGTAGGGTCTCCCCCTGACCCAACCCAGAGCCACAGGGCGCTGGAGGCTGACCTGGCCGACCTGGACCTGGAGCTCCCACTGGGAATGAGTAAAGCTGCAACATCCCATCTCCACCCCTCCCTCAAGACACCACCTCCTAGAGCTGTGCAGGTGGATCAGGTCTCCCAGGTACATGAAGCCCTTTTCTGTGACTGTTTGTTCTGCAGCTGATGAAGGTGATGGAGAAGAATCTCCGGCGTAACATACAAGTGTCATGAATGTTGCTTTCACATGGGAGACGGGAATCGAACAATGTCTGTGTAGGTTCTCATTCATCCAGGTCATCGTAGATCGAAGCGAAGTAAAATCTTACGTCCAGTTGACCGGAATCGAACAATGGTAGTGCACAACTTCCCAAAAAGCCACCACACTACATCATGGCAGGTGGAGGATGGGTGTGTCCATCCTGGCAGGCTCCTCCACCGCTGACAGGCAGGATTACGATGTTGTTTCATGTTGAGCTGACAAACTGGATGGGACACCTGAGTGTCTCATTGGGAGGAACACTGTCATGGTTTGTTTTCATGTTCCTGTGCTCAAACACAATAGATGGTGCAGAGGTGAACGTGTGATGCAGCTATGATCCAAACTCATCCACCTTGTTGGTCCAGTGTTTGTGTCTAACGAGAGACATGTTCCATATTTCTCGTGGGTGCTACCCTGCTGATGACTCGTCATTATCTGACATGCTTCACATTCTATGACTCAGCTTGACGCCCAAGTGATCGCAAGAGACAATACAGGGCAGAAATTAAATGATTTAATATGCTTGAAATAACCACGTGGTTAAGAAGTGGCAGTAAGACAAGTGACCTGTGTGAGAAGGTGCTGTGTGTGTGTCTGTGTGTGTGTCTGTGTGTGTCTGTGTGTGTGTGTAGCTTCAAGTTTTCTTCATGGCTCTTAATATCTAAGGGCCAGCCTAAGCAGTCCTGACGATAAGCCTGATCAACAAGGACGTCTTAAGTCTGCTCTTAAACTTGAGAGGGGGTCAGGGTCCTGGACTGAAACTGGGAGACGGTTCCACAGGGGGGGGGAGCCTCGGAGCTACCTAGGTTCCTTACAGTGGTGCTGGGGGCCAGGGTGGTGCCATACAGGGTACCTGTCTCATCAGATCAGGTGGTCCTCAGGTGTTTGGGCCCAGCACAAGAACTTCAGTTTATCAGAGTTTAATAAAGGAAATGATGGTCCTCCATGTTTTCTGTCCTTCAGACAGGCCTCCAGTTCAGTCAGCTGGTTTGTTCCATGTGGATCATGGATGAGTTCAGCTGAGTGTCGTCTGCATAGCAGTGAACATTAATGGAGTGTTTCCTGATCATGTGACCTAGAGGAAGCAGGTCCAGGGTGAAGAGGACTGGTCCAAGCTCAGACCCTTGTGGAACACCAGAACTGACTGTAGTGGTCTCAGAGGAACCATCATTAACTGGTACCAACTGAGATGACCTAGTAAATATGACCTAAACCTGTTTAGTGTGGTTCCTTTAATACCAGTGACTGGTTCCAGTCTCTGTAGAAGGATATGGTGGTCAATGGTACCAAAGATGCACTGAGATCTAAGATCTGTCAGATGAACCTGAGAGCAAAGACAGACATTCCAGGGTGAAGAGCCTCCTGCATCAACACTGACACGAGTGGTTTGACCGTCTGCCAATCAACTCTAGTTTATTCAGATTATAAAGGAAATCATTGATCCAGATGTGGATGTCGTTCATGCTGATGCTGCACACATACACAAATGTCCAAATCCATGTATAAACAACAACAATAGCAATATGGTGATGATGGTCTCTCAGCCACGGACCAAGCCGAGCTCTCGTGATGCTGATGGAACTTTCCACATTCTGTCTGAACTATCAGAGGAACATTGGTGTGTATTGTTCCTGCTTCTCGTCAATCATTTTCTTGCTCCACCCAGTTTGTAATTGCTGAGGTTCTCTGGTAAGAGTCTTCAGTCATCCTTGACATGCAGAGGAGAGAGACAGGTGAGCTCTACCTGTTACACTGCTACCTTCTGTCTATGCTCATTGTCATTGTGTGCGATTAGTAGATAAAAACTGCTGCGTTGAAATGTTAGATTCTCATTTTCATTTAAAGTGCTTGATGTAATCAGGATCCTGATCTTTCACTTGTTCTCCTCTGTTAGTGACAAATCTGCAGTTTACGTATCAAAACAGGTTTCATGCTAATTGAAATATGAGAAGTGCCGCTGTTGTATGATTTGATGCAAGGACATACGTGCTCTGTTAATCACATTTATGCTTTTTAGTCAAACTCTGGAATGTCTAAGGTCTCCTCTTGAGATACCAGACGATTTTACTGTGTGGCCATCAAATAGAAACGTGACTTGGATAAAATAGGATGCAAAACTTTAAACTGCAGCCGTTGATGAGTTTGAATTTTAGACGTTTTGAGGCGACTTTTGTATTTGATCTGCATTATGATGAATGGTGTTACTAACATCCTGTCCATGTTTCTATAGAATACATCACAGTCCACTCACAATTATTGTTAACAACAATTTCCAAATATTTTCATATTCTGTTGTGTCATATTCTTCTTCTAAAAAAAAAAAGGCTACAAAATAAATTAAAGACCAATCAAGATATGCAAACGAGAAGGTGAGGAGAGCACCGATCTAAAAATGGGGGGTCCAAGAACCTCAGTCCAAGCTGTGCTACTTCCAGCTCTTGGCCTCGGTAGGTGACCTCTTGTTATTGCACATCAAAACTCAGCAGAGCATCAAACATTTTGTCGGTGGATGTGACAAATATATGGAGCCACGTATTTGCTGTGTTTCCCCTCAGTATTTGCCTCAACCTTCATCTCTGCAACCAAACACAACTGTGGCTGCCAGGACACTTGCCTTGCAGAAAACGTACAAAATGCCAGTTCCCAGGTGAGTGTGTTAACATGAGCGGGAGCAGGAAGTACAAACTAACCTTCGAGCGTCTGATTTACTAAGATCTCAAACACAGAGAACTAAACCGCGTTTGCATTCTCAGATGTTGCACATTTCGTCAGTGATCAATCAGAAATGGCACGACTGACAACAGGCGCGACGTTGGTGGAGGCGGGAGTATTTAAATCAGGGTTTTAGTGGTGGCTGTGCTGGGCAGCCAGGGAGAGGAAACAAGACTGGGAGAAACCTCGCATCTGGCTCCACACTGGTCAGCTTGAGACATTCAAATGGAGAAGGAAGAAATAAAGGTGTCTCTCATATTTCCGGAGTTTGATCGGTGTGTTAAAGTTGGGTTCGAAAAACATTTCTCCAGGACTAGTGAGCCTATAAACGACCCCGTTGATCCCGGGTACGTAGGAGGCTGTCAGGTGTCAATCACAGCTGGCGCTGTCTCTGCAACTCCCCCCACCTACTTCCCTCAGCGAGCCCAAAACTTCCCCCACCTACCCAGCTGCAGCAGCAGGAGACAACAACTCCTCTACCTTTGTCTCCACCACTGGCGAGGGTCAAAGCCTGGAACAGCAAAGACAGAAATCTTATAAATCAGATTAATCCAATCTCCTGGTCGTAAACTCACACCCCGCTGAACGTGACGCCGCTGTCGTCAACACTCCGTGACAGGGTCACTCTACGACCTTGAAGCAGCCATGTCCTCTCGTCTGGTTACAACCCACAGCCAGGGATCATTTTCAAAAACCGACTGATGAAGGAATACATAGCAATGGCATTAAACTAAATTTAGAAAAATGAATTAGATTGCAGGCGGCCCCGGTCCTCATGGTGGCCCCCCAGCAAGAAGGTTGAGGGTGGAGCCCCGGCTGCAGCACGGGGTCTTTCTGGGTGAGTCTCCATGTTCTCCCTGTTCCTGCTGGGTTCTCTCTGGTACTCCAGCTTCCTCCACAGTCCAAAGACATCAAGAGGGACCAGGTTAATCCAGACTCTAAATTGACCGTAGGCGTGGCTGGGAGAGCCAATGGTTGTCTGTCTCTATGTGTTGGCCCTGCCATGGACTGGTGACCTGTCCAGGGGGAAGGCTGCTGGGATAGGCTCCACCCCCACCACCCTCAACAGGAGAGGAGGGGGAACATGGAGGGATGATGGAGAGATGGAATTAAATTGAGGAAATACATGTGATTAAATAAACTGTATTTTAGTGGGTTTTCACTGTTATGACTTGCGTGTGTAACGTGTGTGCTAACTTTGCCCCACTAACTCTAATTGGCTGCCGGTCACTCAGACACAACAGCCTGGAATAACAGAACTACAAATGGAACTTAAATGGGAAAAAAACAACATTTAATGATTGAACGACATGATGACACTGAATCTACCCCAGGAGATAATATCATTATTATTATTATGTAGTTAATATAATTGCAGTAATAATATATGTAATCCTACAACTGATCAAAACCACAGGTGTGGTTATGACTAATTAACCAAACAGTGAGGTGTCCTGTCCTACACAGGAACTGCGGTCAGATCTGCACTTTATTCTGCATGTTGAAAAAGTGGATGAAGTGAAAAAGAGGCAAAGAGAAGTATAGTTGGAGTACTGTAGTTGGAGTACTGCCTGAGCCTGCAGTACTTCCACATGCTGCTGTTCATGTGTTGTGAACGCCCCCCACTGTCCTTTTTGGAGCTAAACAACCTCAGCTTAGTGTGGATTGAGGTACAAAGCAGGTCGGGCTGATTGAAGTTTAACAGCGCCCTCTGCTGGACAACAGGAGAGCCACATAAAAAAAAAGGATGAGCTCACAAAGACGGTATTTTGGATGGTTCAGATGTTAAACTTTGCACTCCTCCTCTGAACGAAGGTTTGAACAACAGACAGAAAGTGACGGTTCTTCGATGGATGAGTCACGAGAGCAAAACCAGTCCTTCTTTGTTGTAGCCGGTGCGAACTTCACATGCTGTGTTTGTAGGCGCACACTGCAAAGGAAAATTCGTCCTAAAATGGGCCACGTGTGTCAGAACATGTGTCCCAACCTAAGATGTTCCAACATGGCTGCTATGAGGAGGAACCTGTTCATGGATGGTTCCACCACCACAGAAAGTTCCAGCAGTGACACTTTATTGGATTTATTTTGAAATTTGTCACATGATGCTTGACAAACAAATCTATATGATGCTATTTGACAAACCTTGACACATAAATAAGAAAATAATTTTAATAATTAGACATTAAATTACATATAAATGTGATTTAATAGAGTTTAGTAGGCATTTTATTGGTCCTTTGATTTGTGTCCCACAGTAAAAAGAGCTTCTACACATCATGTTAATTTATTTCAAATGAAAAATTTCTCAGTGAGTCCAGCACCCTTGATGTCATATCCATATCCTCTCCACCAGATAATGCGTGTTGACCCCCCCCCCCCCAGTTGTGAGTATGAACTCATACTGTTCAGCTTCTGTTCTCTGACACACATCTCGCTATGTCTTCCCAGATTTCTGCAGCAGTGAACGCTCTGACAGGGAAACTCTCCTGTAAAACAGAACCCAATGGAAGCAACAAGACCAGAGAGGTGGAGCAAAACATCAGACAGATTATGGAGTCCACTTTGAAAGTCTTCTTTGACTTGGTAAAACAGAGAATTTACTCTTTTTGGGGGGGGGGGGGGGGTCAAGCAGTGAAACTGCTGAGACAAAGGAATCAGACTGGTGGTCGGATGGGGACAAATTATCAAAAGCTATAAATGGACTCAATTTTATACAGCCCTACCTTCACGGTACTCAAAGCTTTACAGTGTCATCTCCTTCACACACTGATGGTGGAGCTGCCATGCAAGGCGCCAACCTACTCATCAGGAGCAATTATGGGTTCAGTTTCTTGCTCAAGGACACTTGGACATGGTCACCGGGGTCAGAGTTTTGTTCTTACACGGGACTGAAAAAGAGGGTGATTGTGTAACATTTAGTTGGGTGAAATCCCTCCAGATGCCTGACTTCCAAACATTAATTTCATGTGGATTAGAAATGAAGAAATGTAGGATTTTGGAAAACAAACGTGATGAGTTTTGTCGAGCCAGTATGAGCCTGCCAGTCCAGGAGGAGGGTTCAAAAATGATTGTCAGTTCATGCATTTTTGTTTTACTTGTTTAGTTACATGAGTTATTTTACAATTTACTATATCTCTAAATCATTGATATGAATGAGTCGAATAAGACGCTGATAAAAGAATGTATGTAATGCTGCTGCTGTAAATGAGTTACTCACAATGATTTATAACAGGGCGCGAACGAGTTGGGCTCGGATGTTCTGGTTGTATTTGGAGTCTTGGATGGTCTGCATGTGGGAAACATCAGTGATTCAAGATTCATCAGACGGTGGTTCTCAATAAAGATGGCTCCTCTGTTGCCATACGTCAATGAAAATTTTCTGGTCCAGCTGAGCAGACACAACTTCACCTGCAGTTCCTTCCAAGACATGTAAGTGAAATCAAATTCAAAAGAGTTTCTGAATGAGTCACATCAAGTTTGTAATTAACTCAGTGCACCATTGTTAAGATATGAAAAAGTAAAAGTGTGAAATGTGTCATTCTTTATTTCAAAAACACACAGACTTGAAAATTGTTACCGACACAAACAAACTGAATTTATTCGTTCAATTTGCTGAAAAGAAGAATAACCTACAGTTGATGACAGGATAAATGCTGGAGCTCTTTCATTGATCCAACATACAATTGTAATATAAGATTGAATAAAATTAAAAAGCAAGGAGCAAAGATTCAAACAAAGAATTCCTAAAAGGTTTCTGTGCTTCATCTGGGTGATAACATGGTAAATGGTGTGGAAAATATACTTGTCTTAATGTGCGAATGATGTTTTTGTACATTTGAATTATGATCCCTGTTTATATTGTTTTCATGTGAAAGAACAATGAAAATGTATTTTCAAGGGTCGATGCGATGGGCTCTGAAGTACACACCTCAAACACGTCAGAGAGACAATTGATCTTCACGCACTTCATTCGTGGCTACCTGTCAAGAAAGAATGTGCCAGGTAACAAAACAAATATTCAATAAACATGACGATGAAAATGTAAAAAGTAGGGAAACCTGAATGTCACCTTGTAATTTGCTAACTATGTAGGAAGTGCGGATAAAATTTAAGTTGTGTTGAGTTCAAAAGTTTGTCAGGAAATGATGACAAAATTCGATTGAAATTTTCCAATAATTCAAAATTATTAACAGAACCTGGATGCACAAAAGATGTGAAAGGAAGTGCTGAATGGCTGGGACGCAACTTGGGAGTGTTTTCAGTCTTTGCAACTCTTGAAGAACTGAGGAAATACAATGTCAAATTCTCAGCGGTGAGTGTGTTATTGATCTTTGACATCAGGCTGAAATTAGCTGCTCAAAAAGCCCTAATGTAAACTGTCTAAAATTACGAATAGGAGTAGAAATTGTGAAACCAAAAGAAAAAGATTTGAAATGAAATGAAATGAAAAATCTGCTTTATTTGTGTCATCAGGTGGAAGTTGTGGATTCCCTGTCACCAAGGCAGAAGGCTGAGCTGATCCTGGATGAAGATATTAAGGGCTTAGATGATGAGGAGCTTGTACGTGAGGTGTTCGAGAGCTTGACAGAGTCCCCTGACTCTGACCAGCTTGATGAGTTTTTCCAGGAGTTGACAACCATCAACAAGCAGGTGAATGCTTTGCTCTGAAATTGCCACATTCACCCATGAAGTTGGCCTTGAAATGAGCCACGTGCGCCTGGTTCTGGACTCAGGGAATGCTTTCAGAAGCCAGAAAGGGGCCAGTATTTGACTCACACTGATCATTTCGGATAGATCTGTTGAATGAATTGATGCCTATAATGCCTTGCGTGATACTGCTGATAACACTGAAGGTGTGACAGCAAACTGGCTCCTCCCATTCCACGATGATTCCAGAAGGCAAAAATGTCCTGCTGAACTAAAACATTGATTCCTTTATTTCCAGACAAACACCAGCTTCATCCCAAATACAGAGAGACGGGACACCATCTTAAACCTGACATTGACCGCCCTCGCTCCTGAAATTGAAAACTTTGAGCCTGAAGACTTTGAGAGGTGGTTCCAGAATAATTTGGCTCCTGTGATGCCGAGCCTTCAGCCTGGCTCTTTGCGGGTGATCCCAAGTTCCATCAGTTGTTCATCCTTCAAGGCCATGTAAGAGACAATCATTATCAAGTCTGTGGAAAGAGAAATTGGTGATACCGGATGTGAAACTCTGGCTCCAGACCTGTCACAATAACCGCTCTTTTCTCCTGACAGACTCATTGGTCTTCGCCAAAGTTTGACAGTCCTGCCACTGCACCTCTCAGATGGTGTGAGATCAAGCATCCAGTTGCTCAAGGAGATATTCCCAGGTAAGTGGCAGAAGGCGCACATGACAAAGTCCTTTCCAAAAGCAGATGGGGGGGGGGGGGCTGCGGTGTCACCTTTGTTTTGATCTTGCGCTCATATTGGCTTTCCTCTCTTACAGAATGTCCACTTCCAGACTCCTCTGAGGTAAGACCACTTCTATGGATCTATGACACGGATGACACCGTGCATGTTGAAATTCATAGGAAATTCCCTTGGCACAGTAACTCTGCTAAGGAGGTTGCAGTAAACTAATCAAACGTTTAAGTACATTTCCCCGCAAGAGTAACAACTATGCTTTGCCTGTCCCCAGTGCAAGCCGACCCCAGTCGATGGTGAGTTTGCGAAATATGAGACATGTCAAGATTGATCGCAAAATGGCTCTCTGGAGTTACTATTTCTAACACACCAACATTATCTTTTCACAGAGGATCTCATCTGTGCTGCGGTTGATAGGTATGCTGTGGTCACTGGAGAGTCTGCCTAGCTACAACCATTTAGTACAATCTCACAGAGATCACAATGGTTTCCTTTTGCGTCCCTCTCCACAGCACCAAGCTGGACTCTACGAGCCATTCATCTGAAACCCTGTGCACTTTCAGCGTCACAGAGCATGCCTGTTCCTCTGTAAGAATGCTTTAATCAAACCGGGGAGGGAAGAAAGACATTTAGCCTTTGCTATGGTGCTCTCCTGAGGGGGAAAAATGCCCATGTTCTGAAAGACTTTTCTCACTCGTTTGATTTCTTCCAAGGCAAAACATCTCACACCCAGCAACGTGGTGAAAGTGACGGATTGCTCACTGGGAAGCCGAAAGTCATACCCTGTAGTGGTCTGGAAGCTTCTCTTCCAAAAAGCATCTGAAGCTCACGACCAGGCTCTTTTGTCATTTGCCAGCATGGTAAAGCCAGTTCCACAATTTGAAATCTTTGGGTTTTCTTGTTTGGGCATCAAATCAACATATTCTTTGCGATTTTTAGGCCCCCCAAAGCAGCAACCCAGCCTTGTCGCATGTTCTTGAGGCTCTTGGAGAGGTGGTAATTGCCAATTTCAACCAGACACAACTTCAGGATGAGAACTTTGTCAGCAGCTGGTTCAAGACAAAGCTTGGTCCACTTTTGGCTTCTCCCTCTCCAAACTTCCTTGTCTGCCTCAGTTTCAAGAACTTCAGCTGCCAGACGTACCAGACTGTGTAAGCAAATAACGTGGTTTATTTTTCAGCTCACGTAATCTACTTATGTGATGTACTGTACCGCTCTCCGCTCCCTTAATTGCCTCCCTCACCCCAAGGGGATAAATAAAGTTTTCTGAACCTGAAGCGTGGGAAGAAGATTACAGTGGAAGCGACAGTTTTCTACTTGTTAGATTGTTAAAAACCTTCTCTGTGATTTTTTTTTTTTTTTTTTTTTTAGCATTCAGGCATTCAACAGCCAAGCGGCATTCATGGACAAAGAACGCAAGGAAATGGTCTTCACTTACTTCATCAAGACATTCCTTTCGAGAAATGACTTACCAGGTAAAGGTGCATAATTAAGCTCAACTTGGTGTCATCCTGATTGTATATGGTGGGAGCATCCCACAAACATCTTTGCTTCTGTCTCTTTCGCAGATCCTGGCTGTGTGTCATCCACCACAGATAGTAGTGACTGGCTGGAGGTAAACCTTGGCAACTTCTCCAGTTTTGCAACCCTGCAGGATTTGCAAGCCCTAAACCCAGACTTCTCAGTTGTAAGTTTCAACAGCAGTCGTAGCATCCATGTCCAAGCTGACGCGTCTGCCAATGGTCCAGCAACTGCTTCTGTTTCATTTCATTCTGATTCTGTTTCGTAGGACGAGGCGCTGGAAGACCTCACCCCTACTCAGTTGGCACAGTTGGCACTGATCAATGGGGCCTTGAACGATACAACGCAGATGGGCATTTTGTTTGAGCAACTTGAGAAGGGCAATGCTCTGGACAACCTGGATGATTTCCTCACAGAACTGACTATAAATGAGCGGGTAGGCTACTGCTTGTCACTGGTGAAAAGAGGACAAACGTGGGCTTCTCCATCTACGTTAGTCAGCACTTGCAAAGGGATTCTGTCTTGACAAATATATCATTTTGCTCTGTCCAGCAATTTTGCGTGGTTGCGAGCCAATAATGCACGGAGTGCCTATAACAGGGGCATTGGGAAGTGTATTAATCCTTTCTTGGTTTACTTTGACAGGTGCCTAAATTCCAACCTGCTGTGAGAGATGCTGTGATGAATAAGACCTTCGCTATCATCAGTCCCCATTTCAGCGAATTCAAGGAGAGCGACTGGTTCATGTGGTTCGACCGGAAACTGACTCCTGTCCTCCCAAGTTTCACACCAATGATGCTGATAAATGCCACCTCAACCATAAACTGCACAAACTACCATGTGGTGTGAGTAGTGTCTCAAAGGCATGAGGGACTGCATTGCTGAAAAGCACAGCATGTTATTGAGCGGATGGGTAAGAACGTTTTCAATTTTTTATCCTTTCTAGGGTCAGAGGGCTGGCCAGAGCTTTCCTTGCAATGCCGTTGCAGAGACGACAAGGAATCACAGTTGTCCTGCTGGACTACCTGGTGAAATCTGGAAGCACCATCAACAAGCCAGGTAGGGCTGACACAGTAAACTGTGCCACCAGATTGCGTTTGGTGGTGGTGGTGGTGGTGGTGGGGTGGAGGGTTTATCCATGAATTTGACCGAAATTTGGGAGTAAGTATGCCTCCATGACGGCAAATGTTAACTGTCACTTGTCTGATTCCATGTGAATTCATGGAAAATAATGGCGGCACATTGTACTCACGCTAACGTCCCTCTGCATTCCTCAGTTTGCCGGCAGGCGATTCAGAATGATGGCGAATGGATTGAAGAAAACTTGGGTCCCTTTTCCGAGTACACCACATACTCTGAGCTCAAAGTCTTCAACCTCTCTGTGGTAGGTCACATGTTTCGGTAGCAAGCGTCCTTGATGACAGCAGCACATTATTCAGAAGTTGAGATGTCAGCGCATGGGCGTGGGTTTGCAAAGCCAGAGGGTATAGGATTTCACACATCTGCTTTATTTGTGTCATCAGGTGGAAGTTGTGGATTCCCTGTCACCAAGGCAGAAGGCTGAGCTGATCCTGGATGAAGATATTAAGGGCTTAGATGATGAGGAGCTTGTACGCGAGGTGTTCGAGAGCTTGACAGAGTCCTCTGACTCTGACCAGCTTGATGAGTTTTTCCAGGAGTTGACAACCATCAACAAGCAGGTGAATGCTTTGCTCTGAAATTGCCACATTCACCCATGAAGTTGGCCTTGAAATGAGCCACGTGCGCCTGGTTCTGGACTCAGGGAATGCTTTCAGAAGCCAGAAAGGGGCCAGTATTTGACTCACACTGATCATTTCGGATAGATCTGTTGAATGAATTGATGCCTATAATGCCTTGCGTGATACTGCTGATAACACTGAAGGTGTGACAGCAAACTGGCTCCTCCCATTCCACGATGATTCCAGAAGGCAAAAATGTCCTGCTGAACTAAAACATTGATTCCTTTATTTCCAGACAAACACCAGCTTCATCCCAAATACAGAGAGACGGGACACCATCTTAAACCTGACATTGACCGCCCTCGCTCCTGAAATTGAAAACTTTGAGCCTGAAGACTTTGAGAGGTGGTTCCAGAATAATTTGGCTCCTGTGATGCCGAGCCTTCAGCCTGGCTCTTTGCGGGTGATCCCAAGTTCCATCAGTTGTTCATCCTTCAAGGCCATGTAAGAGACAATCATTATCAAGTCTGTGGAAAGAGAAATTGGTGATACCGGATGTGAAACTCTGGCTCCAGACCTGTCACAATAACCGCTCTTTTCTCCTGACAGACTCATTGGTCTTCGCCAAAGTTTGACAGTCCTGCCACTGCACCTCTCAGATGGTGTGAGATCAAGCATCCAGTTGCTCAAGGAGCTATTCCCAGGTAAGTGGCAGAAGGCGCACATGACAAAGTCCTTTCCAAAAGCAGATGGGGGGGGGGGGGGCTGCGGTGTCACCTTTGTTTTGATCTTGCGCTCATATTGGCTTTCCTCTCTTACAGAATGTCCACTTCCAGACTCCTCTGAGGTAAGACCACTTCTATGGATCTATGACACGGATGACACCGTGCATGTTGAAATTCATAGGAAATTCCCTTGGCACAGTAACTCTGCTAAGGAGGTTGCAGTAAACTAATCAAACGTTTAAGTACATTTCCCCGCAAGAGTAACAACTATGCTTTGCCTGTCCCCAGTGCAAGCCGACCCCAGTCGATGGTGAGTTTGCGAAATATGAGACATGTCAAGATTGATAGCAAAATGGCTCTCTGGAGTTACTATTTCTAACACACCAACATTATCTTTTCACAGAGGATCTCATCTGTGCTGCGGTTGATAGGTATGCTGTGGTCACTGGAGAGTCTGCCTAGCTACAACCATTTAGTAAAATCTCACAGAGATCACAATGGTTTCCTTTTGTGTCCCTCTCCACAGCTCCAAGCTGGACTCTACGAGCCATTCATCTGAAACCCTGTGCACTTTCAGCGTCACAGAGCATGCCTGTTCCTCTGTAAGAATGCTTTAATCAAACCGGGGAGGGAAGAAAGACATTTAGCCTTTGCTATGGTGCTCTCCTGAGGGGGAAAAATGCCCATGTTCTGAAAGACTTTTCTCACTCGTTTGATTTCTTCCAAGGCAAAACATCTCACACCCAGCAACGTGGTGAAAGTGACGGATTGCTCACTGGGAAGCCGAAAGTCATACCCTGTAGTGGTCTGGAAGCTTCTCTTCCAAAAAGCATCTGAAGCTCACGACCAGGCTCTTTTGTCATTTGCCAGCATGGTAAAGCCAGTTCCACAATTTGAAATCTTTGGGTTTTCTTGTTTGGGCATCAAATCAACATATTCTTTGCGATTTTTAGGCCCCCCAAAGCAGCAACCCAGCCTTGTCGCATGTTCTTGAGGCTCTTGGAGAGGTGGTAATTGCCAATTTCAACCAGACACAACTTCAGGATGAGAACTTTGTCAGCAGCTGGTTCAAGACAAAGCTTGGTCCACTTTTGGCTTCTCCCTCTCCAAACTTCCTTGTCTGCCTCAGTTTCAAGAACTTCAGCTGCCAGACGTACCAGACTGTGTAAGCAAATAACGTGGTTTATTTTTCAGCTCACGTAATCTACTTATGTGATGTACTGTACCGCTCTCCGCTCCCTTAATTGCCTCCCTCACCCCAAGGGGATAAATAAAGTTTTCTGAACCTGAAGCGTGGGAAGAAGATTACAGTGGAAGCGACAGTTTTCTACTTGTTAGATTGTTAAAAACCTTCTCTGTGATTTTTTTTTTTTTTTTTTTAGCATTCAGGCATTCAACAGCCAAGCGGCATTCATGGACAAGGAACGCAAGGAAATGGTCTTCACTTACTTCATCAAGACATTCCTTTCGAGAAATGACTTACCAGGTAAAGGTGCATAATTAAGCTCAACTTGGTGTCATCCTGATTGTATATGGTGGGAGCATCCCGCAAACATCTTTGCTTCTGTCTCTTTCGCAGATCCTGGCTGTGTGTCATCCACCACAGATAGTAGTGACTGGCTGGAGGTAAACCTTGGCAACTTCTCCAGTTTTGCAACCCTGCAGGATTTGCAAGCCCTAAACCCAGACTTCTCAGTTGTAAGTTTTAACAGCAGTCGTAGCATCCATGTCCAAGCTGACGCGTCTGCCAATGGTCCAGCAACTGCTTCTGTTTCATTTCATTCTGATTCTGTTTCGTAGGACGAGGCGCTGGAAGACCTCACCCCTACTCAGTTGGCACAGTTGGCACTGATCAATGGGGCCTTGAACGATACAACGCAGATGGGCATTTTGTTTGAGCAACTTGAGAAGGGCAATGCTCTGGACAACCTGGATGATTTCCTCACAGAACTGACTATAAATGAGCGGGTAGGCTACTGCTTGTCACTGGTGAAAAGAGGACAAACGTGGGCTTCTCCATCTACGTTAGTCAGCACTTGCAAAGGGATTCTGTCTTGACAAATATATCATTTTGCTCTGTCCAGCAATTTTGCGTGGTTGCGAGCCAATAATGCACGGAGTGCCTATAACAGGGGCATTGGGAAGTGTATTAATCCTTTCTTGGTTTACTTTGACAGGTGCCTAAATTCCAACCTGCTGTGAGAGATGCTGTGATGAATAAGACCTTCGCTATCATCAGTCCCCATTTCAGCGAATTCAAGGAGAGCGACTGGTTCATGTGGTTCGACCGGAAACTGACTCCTGTCCTCCCAAGTTTCACACCAATGATGCTGATAAATGCCACCTCAACCATAAACTGCACAAACTACCATGTGGTGTGAGTAGTGTCTCAAAGGCATGAGGGACTGCATTGCTGAAAAGCACAGCATGTTATTGAGCGGATGGGTAAGAACGTTTTCAATTTTTTATCCTTTCTAGGGTCAGAGGGCTGGCCAGAGCTTTCCTTGCAATGCCGTTGCAGAGACGACAAGGAATCACAGTTGTCCTGCTGGACTACCTGGTGAAATCTGGAAGCACCATCAACAAGCCAGGTAGGGCTGACACAGTAAACTGTGCCACCAGATTGCGTTTGGTGGTGGTGGTGGTGGTGGTGGGGTGGAGGGTTTATCCATGAATTTGACCGAAATTTGGGAGTAAGTATGCCTCCATGACGGCAAATGTTAACTGTCACTTGTCTGATTCCATGTGAATTCATGGAAAATAATGGCGGCACATTGTACTCACGCTAACGTCCCTCTGCATTCCTCAGTTTGCCGGCAGGCGATTCAGAATGATGGCGAATGGATTGAAGAAAACTTGGGTCCCTTTTCCGAGTACACCACATACTCTGAGCTCAAAGTCTTCAACCTCTCTGTGGTAGGTCACATGTTTCGGTAGCAAGCGTCCTTGATGACAGCAGCACATTATTCAGAAGTTGAGATGTCAGCGCATGGGCGTGGGTTTGCAAAGCCAGAGGGTATAGGATTTCACACATCTGCTTTATTTGTGTCATCAGGTGGAAGTTGTGGATTCCCTGTCACCAAGGCAGAAGGCTGAGCTGATCCTGGATGAAGATATTAAGGGCTTAGATGATGAGGAGCTTGTACGCGAGGTGTTCGAGAGCTTGACAGAGTCCCCTGACTCTGACCAGCTTGATGAGTTTTTCCAGGAGTTGACAACCATCAACAAGCAGGTGAATGCTTTGCTCTGAAATTGCCACATTCACCCATGAAGTTGGCCTTGAAATGAGCCACGTGCGCCTGGTTCTGGACTCAGGGAATGCTTTCAGAAGCCAGAAAGGGGCCAGTATTTGACTCACACTGATCATTTCGGATAGATCTGTTGAATGAATTGATGCCTATAATGCCTTGCGTGATACTGCTGATAACACTGAAGGTGTGACAGCAAACTGGCTCCTCCCATTCCACGATGATTCCAGAAGGCAAAAATGTCCTGCTGAACTAAAACATTGATTCCTTTATTTCCAGACAAACACCAGCTTCATCCCAAATACAGAGAGACGGGACACCATCTTAAACCTGACATTGACCGCCCTCGCTCCTGAAATTGAAAACTTTGAGCCTGAAGACTTTGAGAGGTGGTTCCAGAATAATTTGGCTCCTGTGATGCCGAGCCTTCAGCCTGGCTCTTTGCGGGTGATCCCAAGTTCCATCAGTTGTTCATCCTTCAAGGCCATGTAAGAGACAATCATTATCAAGTCTGTGGAAAGAGAAATTGGTGATACCGGATGTGAAACTCTGGCTCCAGACCTGTCACAATAACCGCTCTTTTCTCCTGACAGACTCATTGGTCTTCGCCAAAGTTTGACAGTCCTGCCACTGCACCTCTCAGATGGTGTGAGATCAAGCATCCAGTTGCTCAAGGAGCTATTCCCAGGTAAGTGGCAGAAGGCGCACATGACAAAGTCCTTTCCAAAAGCAGATGGGGGGGGGGGGGGCTGCGGTGTCACCTTTGTTTTGATCTTGCGCTCATATTGGCTTTCCTCTCTTACAGAATGTCCACTTCCAGACTCCTCTGAGGTAAGACCACTTCTATGAATCTATGACACGGATGACACCGTGCATGTTGAAATTCATAGGAAATTCCCTTGGCACAGTAACTCTGCTAAGGAGGTTGCAGTAAACTAATCAAACGTTTAAGTACATTTCCCCGCAAGAGTAACAACTATGCTTTGCCTGTCCCCAGTGCAAGCCGACCCCAGTCGATGGTGAGTTTGCGAAATATGAGACATGTCAAGATTGATAGCAAAATGGCTCTCTGGAGTTACTATTTCTAACACACCAACATTATCTTTTCACAGAGGATCTCATCTGTGCTGCGGTTGATAGGTATGCTGTGGTCACTGGAGAGTCTGCCTAGCTACAACCATTTAGTAAAATCTCACAGAGATCACAATGGTTTCCTTTTGTGTCCCTCTCCACAGCTCCAAGCTGGACTCTACGAGCCATTCATCTGAAACCCTGTGCACTTTCAGCGTCACAGAGCATGCCTGTTCCTCTGTAAGAATGCTTTAATCAAACCGGGGAGGGAAGAAAGACATTTAGCCTTTGCTATGGTGCTCTCCTGAGGGGGAAAAATGCCCATGTTCTGAAAGACTTTTCTCACTCGTTTGATTTCTTCCAAGGCAAAACATCTCACACCCAGCAACGTGGTGAAAGTGACGGATTGCTCACTGGGAAGCCGAAAGTCATACCCTGTAGTGGTCTGGAAGCTTCTCTTCCAAAAAGCATCTGAAGCTCACGACCAGGCTCTTTTGTCATTTGCCAGCATGGTAAAGCCAGTTCCACAATTTGAAATCTTTGGGTTTTCTTGTTTGGGCATCAAATCAACATATTCTTTGCGATTTTTAGGCCCCCCAAAGCAGCAACCCAGCCTTGTCGCATGTTCTTGAGGCTCTTGGAGAGGTGGTAATTGCCAATTTCAACCAGACACAACTTCAGGATGAGAACTTTGTCAGCAGCTGGTTCAAGACAAAGCTTGGTCCACTTTTGGCTTCTCCCTCTCCAAACTTCCTTGTCTGCCTCAGTTTCAAGAACTTCAGCTGCCAGACGTACCAGACTGTGTAAGCAAATAACGTGGTTTATTTTTCAGCTCACGTAATCTACTTATGTGATGTACTGTACCGCTCTCCGCTCCCTTAATTGCCTCCCTCACCCCAAGGGGATAAATAAAGTTTTCTGAACCTGAAGCGTGGGAAGAAGATTACAGTGGAAGCGACAGTTTTCTACTTGTTAGATTGTTAAAAACCTTCTCTGTGATTTTTTTTTTTTTTTTTTAGCATTCAGGCATTCAACAGCCAAGCGGCATTCATGGACAAGGAACGCAAGGAAATGGTCTTCACTTACTTCATCAAGACATTCCTTTCGAGAAATGACTTACCAGGTAAAGGTGCATAATTAAGCTCAACTTGGTGTCATCCTGATTGTATATGGTGGGAGCATCCCGCAAACATCTTTGCTTCTGTCTCTTTCGCAGATCCTGGCTGTGTGTCATCCACCACAGATAGTAGTGACTGGCTGGAGGTAAACCTTGGCAACTTCTCCAGTTTTGCAACCCTGCAGGATTTGCAAGCCCTAAACCCAGACTTCTCAGTTGTAAGTTTTAACAGCAGTCGTAGCATCCATGTCCAAGCTGACGCGTCTGCCAATGGTCCAGCAACTGCTTCTGTTTCATTTCATTCTGATTCTGTTTCGTAGGACGAGGCGCTGGAAGACCTCACCCCTACTCAGTTGGCACAGTTGGCACTGATCAATGGGGCCTTGAACGATACAACGCAGATGGGCATTTTGTTTGAGCAACTTGAGAAGGGCAATGCTCTGGACAACCTGGATGATTTCCTCACAGAACTGACTATAAATGAGCGGGTAGGCTACTGCTTGTCACTGGTGAAAAGAGGACAAACGTGGGCTTCTCCATCTACGTTAGTCAGCACTTGCAAAGGGATTCTGTCTTGACAAATATATCATTTTGCTCTGTCCAGCAATTTTGCGTGGTTGCGAGCCAATAATGCACCGAGTGCCTACAACAGGGGCATTGGGAAGTGTATTAATCCTTTCTTGGTTTACTTTGACAGGTGCCTAAATTCCAACCTGCTGTGAGAGATGCTGTGATGAATAAGACCTTCGCTATCATCAGTCCCCATTTCAGCGAATTCAAGGAGAGCGACTGGTTCATGTGGTTCGACCGGAAACTGACTCCTGTCCTCCCAAGTTTCACACCAATGATGCTGATAAATGCCACCTCAACCATAAACTGCACAAACTACCATGTGGTGTGAGTAGTGTCTCAAAGGCATGAGGGACTGCATTGCTGAAAAGCACAGCATGTTATTGAGCGGATGGGTAAGAACGTTTTCAATTTTTTATCCTTTCTAGGGTCAGAGGGCTGGCCAGAGCTTTCCTTGCAATGCCGTTGCAGAGACGACAAGGAATCACAGTTGTCCTGCTGGACTACCTGGTGAAATCTGGAAGCACCATCAACAAGCCAGGTAGGGCTGACACAGTAAACTGTGCCACCAGATTGCGTTTGGTGGTGGTGGTGGTGGTGGTGGGGTGGAGGGTTTATCCATGAATTTGACCGAAATTTGGGAGTAAGTATGCCTCCATGACGGCAAATGTTAACTGTCACTTGTCTGATTCCATGTGAATTCATGGAAAATAATGGCGGCACATTGTACTCACGCTAACGTCCCTCTGCATTCCTCAGTTTGCCGGCAGGCGATTCAGAATGATGGCGAATGGATTGAAGAAAACTTGGGTCCCTTTTCCGAGTACACCACATACTCTGAGCTCAAAGTCTTCAACCTCTCTGTGGTAGGTCACATGTTTCGGTAGCAAGCGTCCTTGATGACAGCAGCACATTATTCAGAAGTTGAGATGTCAGCGCATGGGCGTGGGTTTGCAAAGCCAGAGGGTATAGGATTTCACACATCTGCTTTATTTGTGTCATCAGGTGGAAGTTGTGGATTCCCTGTCACCAAGGCAGAAGGCTGAGCTGATCCTGGATGAAGATATTAAGGGCTTAGATGATGAGGAGCTTGTACGCGAGGTGTTCGAGAGCTTGACAGAGTCCCCTGACTCTGACCAGCTTGATGAGTTTTTCCAGGAGTTGACAACCATCAACAAGCAGGTGAATGCTTTGCTCTGAAATTGCCACATTCACCCATGAAGTTGGCCTTGAAATGAGCCACGTGCGCCTGGTTCTGGACTCAGGGAATGCTTTCAGAAGCCAGAAAGGGGCCAGTATTTGACTCACACTGATCATTTCGGATAGATCTGTTGAATGAATTGATGCCTATAATGCCTTGCGTGATACTGCTGATAACACTGAAGGTGTGACAGCAAACTGGCTCCTCCCATTCCACGATGATTCCAGAAGGCAAAAATGTCCTGCTGAACTAAAACATTGATTCCTTTATTTCCAGACAAACACCAGCTTCATCCCAAATACAGAGAGACGGGACACCATCTTAAACCTGACATTGACCGCCCTCGCTCCTGAAATTGAAAACTTTGAGCCTGAAGACTTTGAGAGGTGGTTCCAGAATAATTTGGCTCCTGTGATGCCGAGCCTTCAGCCTGGCTCTTTGCGGGTGATCCCAAGTTCCATCAGTTGTTCATCCTTCAAGGCCATGTAAGAGACAATCATTATCAAGTCTGTGGAAAGAGAAATTGGTGATACCGGATGTGAAACTCTGGCTCCAGACCTGTCACAATAACCGCTCTTTTCTCCTGACAGACTCATTGGTCTTCGCCAAAGTTTGACAGTCCTGCCACTGCACCTCTCAGATGGTGTGAGATCAAGCATCCAGTTGCTCAAGGAGCTATTCCCAGGTAAGTGGCAGAAGGCGCACATGACAAAGTCCTTTCCAAAAGCAGATGGGGGGGGGGGGGGCTGCGGTGTCACCTTTGTTTTGATCTTGCGCTCATATTGGCTTTCCTCTCTTACAGAATGTCCACTTCCAGACTCCTCTGAGGTAAGACCACTTCTATGGATCTATGACACGGATGACACCGTGCATGTTGAAATTCATAGGAAATTCCCTTGGCACAGTAACTCTGCTAAGGAGGTTGCAGTAAACTAATCAAACGTTTAAGTACATTTCCCCGCAAGAGTAACAACTATGCTTTGCCTGTCCCCAGTGCAAGCCGACCCCAGTCGATGGTGAGTTTGCGAAATATGAGACATGTCAAGATTGATAGCAAAATGGCTCTCTGGAGTTACTATTTCTAACACACCAACATTATCTTTTCACAGAGGATCTCATCTGTGCTGCGGTTGATAGGTATGCTGTGGTCACTGGAGAGTCTGCCTAGCTACAACCATTTAGTACAATCTCACAGAGATCACAATGGTTTCCTTTTGTGTCCCTCTCCACAGCTCCAAGCTGGACTCTACGAGCCATTCATCTGAAACCCTGTGCACTTTCAGCGTCACAGAGCATGCCTGTTCCTCTGTAAGAATGCTTTAATCAAACCGGGGAGGGAAGAAAGACATTTAGCCTTTGCTATGGTGCTCTCCTGAGGGGGAAAAATGCCCATGTTCTGAAAGACTTTTCTCACTCGTTTGATTTCTTCCAAGGCAAAACATCTCACACCCAGCAACGTGGTGAAAGTGACGGATTGCTCACTGGGAAGCCGAAAGTCATACCCTGTAGTGGTCTGGAAGCTTCTCTTCCAAAAAGCATCTGAAGCTCACGACCAGGCTCTTTTGTCATTTGCCAGCATGGTAAAGCCAGTTCCACAATTTGAAATCTTTGGGTTTTCTTGTTTGGGCATCAAATCAACATATTCTTTGCGATTTTTAGGCCCCCCAAAGCAGCAACCCAGCCTTGTCGCATGTTCTTGAGGCTCTTGGAGAGGTGGTAATTGCCAATTTCAACCAGACACAACTTCAGGATGAGAACTTTGTCAGCAGCTGGTTCAAGACAAAGCTTGGTCCACTTTTGGCTTCTCCCTCTCCAAACTTCCTTGTCTGCCTCAGTTTCAAGAACTTCAGCTGCCAGACGTACCAGACTGTGTAAGCAAATAACGTGGTTTATTTTTCAGCTCACGTAATCTACTTATGTGATGTACTGTACCGCTCTCCGCTCCCTTAATTGCCTCCCTCACCCCAAGGGGATGAATAAAGTTTTCTGAACCTGAAGCGTGGGAAGAAGATTACAGTGGAAGCGACAGTTTTCTACTTGTTAGATTTTTAAAAACCTTCTCTGTGATTTTTTTTTTTTTTTTTTTTTAGCATTCAGGCATTCAACAGCCAAGCGGCATTCATGGACAAAGAACGCAAGGAAATGGTCTTCACTTACTTCATCAAGACATTCCTTTCGAGAAATGACTTACCAGGTAAAGGTGCATAATTAAGCTCAACTTGGTGTCATCCTGATTGTATATGGTGGGAGCATCCCGCAAACATCTTTGCTTCTGTCTCTTTCGCAGATCCTGGCTGTGTGTCATCCACCACAGATAGTAGTGACTGGCTGGAGGTAAACCTTGGCAACTTCTCCAGTTTTGCAACCCTGCAGGATTTGCAAGCCCTAAACCCAGACTTCTCAGTTGTAAGTTTCAACAGCAGTCGTAGCATCCATGTCCAAGCTGACGCGTCTGCCAATGGTCCAGCAACTGCTTCTGTTTCATTTCATTCTGATTCTGTTTCGTAGGACGAGGCGCTGGAAGACCTCACCCCTACTCAGTTGGCACAGTTGGCACTGATCAATGGGGCCTTGAACGATACAACGCAGATGGGCATTTTGTTTGAGCAACTTGAGAAGGGCAATGCTCTGGACAACCTGGATGATTTCCTCACAGAACTGACTATAAATGAGCGGGTAGGCTACTGCTTGTCACTGGTGAAAAGAGGACAAACGTGGGCTTCTCCATCTACGTTAGTCAGCACTTGCAAAGGGATTCTGTCTTGACAAATATATCATTTTGCTCTGTCCAGCAATTTTGCGTGGTTGCGAGCCAATAATGCACCGAGTGCCTATAACAGGGGCATTGGGAAGTGTATTAATCCTTTCTTGGTTTACTTTGACAGGTGCCTAAATTCCAACCTGCTGTGAGAGATGCTGTGATGAATAAGACCTTCGCTATCATCAGTCCCCATTTCAGCGAATTCAAGGAGAGCGACTGGTTCATGTGGTTCGACCGGAAACTGACTCCTGTCCTCCCAAGTTTCACACCAATGATGCTGATAAATGCCACCTCAACCATAAACTGCACAAACTACCATGTGGTGTGAGTAGTGTCTCAAAGGCATGAGGGACTGCATTGCTGAAAAGCACAGCATGTTATTGAGCGGATGGGTAAGAACGTTTTCAATTTTTTATCCTTTCTAGGGTCAGAGGGCTGGCCAGAGCTTTCCTTGCAATGCCGTTGCAGAGACGACAAGGAATCACAGTTGTCCTGCTGGACTACCTGGTGAAATCTGGAAGCACCATCAACAAGCCAGGTAGGGCTGACACAGTAAACTGTGCCACCAGATTGCGTTTGGTGGTGGTGGTGGTGGTGGTGGGGTGGAGGGTTTATCCATGAATTTGACCGAAATTTGGGAGTAAGTATGCCTCCATGACGGCAAATGTTAACTGTCACTTGTCTGATTCCATGTGAATTCATGGAAAATAATGGCGGCACATTGTACTCACGCTAACGTCCCTCTGCATTCCTCAGTTTGCCGGCAGGCGATTCAGAATGATGGCGAATGGATTGAAGAAAACTTGGGTCCCTTTTCCGAGTACACCACATACTCTGAGCTCAAAGTCTTCAACCTCTCTGTGGTAGGTCACATGTTTCGGTAGCAAGCGTCCTTGATGACAGCAGCACATTATTCAGAAGTTGAGATGTCAGCGCATGGGCGTGGGTTTGCAAAGCCAGAGGGTATAGGATTTCACACATCTGCTTTATTTGTGTCATCAGGTGGAAGTTGTGGATTCCCTGTCACCAAGGCAGAAGGCTGAGCTGATCCTGGATGAAGATATTAAGGGCTTAGATGATGAGGAGCTTGTACGCGAGGTGTTCGAGAGCTTGACAGAGTCCCCTGACTCTGACCAGCTTGATGAGTTTTTCCAGGAGTTGACAACCATCAACAAGCAGGTGAATGCTTTGCTCTGAAATTGCCACATTCACCCATGAAGTTGGCCTTGAAATGAGCCACGTGCGCCTGGTTCTGGACTCAGGGAATGCTTTCAGAAGCCAGAAAGGGGCCAGTATTTGACTCACACTGATCATTTCGGATAGATCTGTTGAATGAATTGATGCCTATAATGCCTTGCGTGATACTGCTGATAACACTGAAGGTGTGACAGCAAACTGGCTCCTCCCATTCCACGATGATTCCAGAAGGCAAAAATGTCCTGCTGAACTAAAACATTGATTCCTTTATTTCCAGACAAACACCAGCTTCATCCCAAATACAGAGAGACGGGACACCATCTTAAACCTGACATTGACCGCCCTCGCTCCTGAAATTGAAAACTTTGAGCCTGAAGACTTTGAGAGGTGGTTCCAGAATAATTTGGCTCCTGTGATGCCGAGCCTTCAGCCTGGCTCTTTGCGGGTGATCCCAAGTTCCATCAGTTGTTCATCCTTCAAGGCCATGTAAGAGACAATCATTATCAAGTCTGTGGAAAGAGAAATTGGTGATACCGGATGTGAAACTCTGGCTCCAGACCTGTCACAATAACCGCTCTTTTCTCCTGACAGACTCATTGGTCTTCGCCAAAGTTTGACAGTCCTGCCACTGCACCTCTCAGATGGTGTGAGATCAAGCATCCAGTTGCTCAAGGAGATATTCCCAGGTAAGTGGCAGAAGGCGCACATGACAAAGTCCTTTCCAAAAGCAGATGGGGGGGGGGGGGGCTGCGGTGTCACCTTTGTTTTGATCTTGCGCTCATATTGGCTTTCCTCTCTTACAGAATGTCCACTTCCAGACTCCTCTGAGGTAAGACCACTTCTATGGATCTATGACACGGATGACACCGTGCATGTTGAAATTCATAGGAAATTCCCTTGGCACAGTAACTCTGCTAAGGAGGTTGCAGTAAACTAATCAAACGTTTAAGTACATTTCCCCGCAAGAGTAACAACTATGCTTTGCCTGTCCCCAGTGCAAGCCGACCCCAGTCGATGGTGAGTTTGCGAAATATGAGACATGTCAAGATTGATAGCAAAATGGCTCTCTGGAGTTACTATTTCTAACACACCAACATTATCTTTTCACAGAGGATCTCATCTGTGCTGCGGTTGATAGGTATGCTGTGGTCACTGGAGAGTCTGCCTAGCTACAACCATTTAGTACAATCTCACAGAGATCACAATGGTTTCCTTTTGTGTCCCTCTCCACAGCTCCAAGCTGGACTCTACGAGCCATTCATCTGAAACCCTGTGCACTTTCAGCGTCACAGAGCATGCCTGTTCCTCTGTAAGAATGCTTTAATCAAACCGGGGAGGGAAGAAAGACATTTAGCCTTTGCTATGGTGCTCTCCTGAGGGGGAAAAATGCCCATGTTCTGAAAGACTTTTCTCACTCGTTTGATTTCTTCCAAGGCAAAACATCTCACACCCAGCAACGTGGTGAAAGTGACGGATTGCTCACTGGGAAGCCGAAAGTCATACCCTGTAGTGGTCTGGAAGCTTCTCTTCCAAAAAGCATCTGAAGCTCACGACCAGGCTCTTTTGTCATTTGCCAGCATGGTAAAGCCAGTTCCACAATTTGAAATCTTTGGGTTTTCTTGTTTGGGCATCAAATCAACATATTCTTTGCGATTTTTAGGCCCCCCAAAGCAGCAACCCAGCCTTGTCGCATGTTCTTGAGGCTCTTGGAGAGGTGGTAATTGCCAATTTCAACCAGACACAACTTCAGGATGAGAACTTTGTCAGCAGCTGGTTCAAGACAAAGCTTGGTCCACTTTTGGCTTCTCCCTCTCCAAACTTCCTTGTCTGCCTCAGTTTCAAGAACTTCAGCTGCCAGACGTACCAGACTGTGTAAGCAAATAACGTGGTTTATTTTTCAGCTCACGTAATCTACTTATGTGATGTACTGTACCGCTCTCCGCTCCCTTAATTGCCTCCCTCACCCCAAGGGGATAAATAAAGTTTTCTGAACCTGAAGCGTGGGAAGACGATTACAGTGGAAGCGACAGTTTTCTACTTGTTAGATTGTTAAAAACCTTCTCTGTGATTTTTTTTTTTTTTTTTTTTTAGCATTCAGGCATTCAACAGCCAAGCGGCATTCATGGACAAAGAACGCAAGGAAATGGTCTTCACTTACTTCATCAAGACATTCCTTTCGAGAAATGACTTACCAGGTAAAGGTGCATAATTAAGCTCAACTTGGTGTCATCCTGATTGTATATGGTGGGAGCATCCCGCAAACATCTTTGCTTCTGTCTCTTTCGCAGATCCTGGCTGTGTGTCATCCACCACAGATAGTAGTGACTGGCTGGAGGTAAACCTTGGCAACTTCTCCAGTTTTGCAACCCTGCAGGATTTGCAAGCCCTAAACCCAGACTTCTCAGTTGTAAGTTTCAACAGCAGTCGTAGCATCCATGTCCAAGCTGACGCGTCTGCCAATGGTCCAGCAACTGCTTCTGTTTCATTTCATTCTGATTCTGTTTCGTAGGACGAGGCGCTGGAAGACCTCACCCCTACTCAGTTGGCACAGTTGGCACTGATCAATGGGGCCTTGAACGATACAACGCAGATGGGCATTTTGTTTGAGCAACTTGAGAAGGGCAATGCTCTGGACAACCTGGATGATTTCCTCACAGAACTGACTATAAATGAGCGGGTAGGCTACTGCTTGTCACTGGTGAAAAGAGGACAAACGTGGGCTTCTCCATCTACGTTAGTCAGCACTTGCAAAGGGATTCTGTCTTGACAAATATATCATTTTGCTCTGTCCAGCAATTTTGCGTGGTTGCGAGCCAATAATGCACCGAGTGCCTATAACAGGGGCATTGGGAAGTGTATTAATCCTTTCTTGGTTTACTTTGACAGGTGCCTAAATTCCAACCTGCTGTGAGAGATGCTGTGATGAATAAGACCTTCGCTATCATCAGTCCCCATTTCAGCGAATTCAAGGAGAGCGACTGGTTCATGTGGTTCGACCGGAAACTGACTCCTGTCCTCCCAAGTTTCACACCAATGATGCTGATAAATGCCACCTCAACCATAAACTGCACAAACTACCATGTGGTGTGAGTAGTGTCTCAAAGGCATGAGGGACTGCATTGCTGAAAAGCACAGCATGTTATTGAGCGGATGGGTAAGAACGTTTTCAATTTTTTATCCTTTCTAGGGTCAGAGGGCTGGCCAGAGCTTTCCTTGCAATGCCGTTGCAGAGACGACAAGGAATCACAGTTGTCCTGCTGGACTACCTGGTGAAATCTGGAAGCACCATCAACAAGCCAGGTAGGGCTGACACAGTAAACTGTGCCACCAGATTGCGTTTGGTGGTGGTGGTGGTGGTGGTGGGGTGGAGGGTTTATCCATGAATTTGACCGAAATTTGGGAGTAAGTATGCCTCCATGACGGCAAATGTTAACTGTCACTTGTCTGATTCCATGTGAATTCATGGAAAATAATGGCGGCACATTGTACTCACGCTAACGTCCCTCTGCATTCCTCAGTTTGCCGGCAGGCGATTCAGAATGATGGCGAATGGATTGAAGAAAACTTGGGTCCCTTTTCCGAGTACACCACATACTCTGAGCTCAAAGTCTTCAACCTCTCTGTGGTAGGTCACATGTTTCGGTAGCAAGCGTCCTTGATGACAGCAGCACATTATTCAGAAGTTGAGATGTCAGCGCATGGGCGTGGGTTTGCAAAGCCAGAGGGTATAGGATTTCACACATCTGCTTTATTTGTGTCATCAGGTGGAAGTTGTGGATTCCCTGTCACCAAGGCAGAAGGCTGAGCTGATCCTGGATGAAGATATTAAGGGCTTAGATGATGAGGAGCTTGTACGCGAGGTGTTCGAGAGCTTGACAGAGTCCCCTGACTCTGACCAGCTTGATGAGTTTTTCCAGGAGTTGACAACCATCAACAAGCAGGTGAATGCTTTGCTCTGAAATTGCCACATTCACCCATGAAGTTGGCCTTGAAATGAGCCACGTGCGCCTGGTTCTGGACTCAGGGAATGCTTTCAGAAGCCAGAAAGGGGCCAGTATTTGACTCACACTGATCATTTCGGATAGATCTGTTGAATGAATTGATGCCTATAATGCCTTGCGTGATACTGCTGATAACACTGAAGGTGTGACAGCAAACTGGCTCCTCCCATTCCACGATGATTCCAGAAGGCAAAAATGTCCTGCTGAACTAAAACATTGATTCCTTTATTTCCAGACAAACACCAGCTTCATCCCAAATACAGAGAGACGGGACACCATCTTAAACCTGACATTGACCGCCCTCGCTCCTGAAATTGAAAACTTTGAGCCTGAAGACTTTGAGAGGTGGTTCCAGAATAATTTGGCTCCTGTGATGCCGAGCCTTCAGCCTGGCTCTTTGCGGGTGATCCCAAGTTCCATCAGTTGTTCATCCTTCAAGGCCATGTAAGAGACAATCATTATCAAGTCTGTGGAAAGAGAAATTGGTGATACCGGATGTGAAACTCTGGCTCCAGACCTGTCACAATAACCGCTCTTTTCTCCTGACAGACTCATTGGTCTTCGCCAAAGTTTGACAGTCCTGCCACTGCACCTCTCAGATGGTGTGAGATCAAGCATCCAGTTGCTCAAGGAGATATTCCCAGGTAAGTGGCAGAAGGCGCACATGACAAAGTCCTTTCCAAAAGCAGATGGGGGGGGGGGGGCTGCGGTGTCACCTTTGTTTTGATCTTGCGCTCATATTGGCTTTCCTCTCTTACAGAATGTCCACTTCCAGACTCCTCTGAGGTAAGACCACTTCTATGGATCTATGACACGGATGACACCGTGCATGTTGAAATTCATAGGAAATTCCCTTGGCACAGTAACTCTGCTAAGGAGGTTGCAGTAAACTAATCAAACGTTTAAGTACATTTCCCCGCAAGAGTAACAACTATGCTTTGCCTGTCCCCAGTGCAAGCCGACCCCAGTCGATGGTGAGTTTGCGAAATATGAGACATGTCAAGATTGATAGCAAAATGGCTCTCTGGAGTTACTATTTCTAACACACCAACATTATCTTTTCACAGAGGATCTCATCTGTGCTGCGGTTGATAGGTATGCTGTGGTCACTGGAGAGTCTGCCTAGCTACAACCATTTAGTACAATCTCACAGAGATCACAATGGTTTCCTTTTGTGTCCCTCTCCACAGCTCCAAGCTGGACTCTACGAGCCATTCATCTGAAACCCTGTGCACTTTCAGCGTCACAGAGCATGCCTGTTCCTCTGTAAGAATGCTTTAATCAAACCGGGGAGGGAAGAAAGACATTTAGCCTTTGCTATGGTGCTCTCCTGAGGGGGAAAAATGCCCATGTTCTGAAAGACTTTTCTCACTCGTTTGATTTCTTCCAAGGCAAAACATCTCACACCCAGCAACGTGGTGAAAGTGACGGATTGCTCACTGGGAAGCCGAAAGTCATACCCTGTAGTGGTCTGGAAGCTTCTCTTCCAAAAAGCATCTGAAGCTCACGACCAGGCTCTTTTGTCATTTGCCAGCATGGTAAAGCCAGTTCCACAATTTGAAATCTTTGGGTTTTCTTGTTTGGGCATCAAATCAACATATTCTTTGCGATTTTTAGGCCCCCCAAAGCAGCAACCCAGCCTTGTCGCATGTTCTTGAGGCTCTTGGAGAGGTGGTAATTGCCAATTTCAACCAGACACAACTTCAGGATGAGAACTTTGTCAGCAGCTGGTTCAAGACAAAGCTTGGTCCACTTTTGGCTTCTCCCTCTCCAAACTTCCTTGTCTGCCTCAGTTTCAAGAACTTCAGCTGCCAGACGTACCAGACTGTGTAAGCAAATAACGTGGTTTATTTTTCAGCTCACGTAATCTACTTATGTGATGTACTGTACCGCTCTCCGCTCCCTTAATTGCCTCCCTCACCCCAAGGGGATAAATAAAGTTTTCTGAACCTGAAGCGTGGGAAGACGATTACAGTGGAAGCGACAGTTTTCTACTTGTTAGATTGTTAAAAACCTTCTCTGTGATTTTTTTTTTTTTTTTTTTTTAGCATTCAGGCATTCAACAGCCAAGCGGCATTCATGGACAAAGAACGCAAGGAAATGGTCTTCACTTACTTCATCAAGACATTCCTTTCGAGAAATGACTTACCAGGTAAAGGTGCATAATTAAGCTCAACTTGGTGTCATCCTGATTGTATATGGTGGGAGCATCCCGCAAACATCTTTGCTTCTGTCTCTTTCGCAGATCCTGGCTGTGTGTCATCCACCACAGATAGTAGTGACTGGCTGGAGGTAAACCTTGGCAACTTCTCCAGTTTTGCAACCCTGCAGGATTTGCAAGCCCTAAACCCAGACTTCTCAGTTGTAAGTTTCAACAGCAGTCGTAGCATCCATGTCCAAGCTGACGCGTCTGCCAATGGTCCAGCAACTGCTTCTGTTTCATTTCATTCTGATTCTGTTTCGTAGGACGAGGCGCTGGAAGACCTCACCCCTACTCAGTTGGCACAGTTGGCACTGATCAATGGGGCCTTGAACGATACAACGCAGATGGGCATTTTGTTTGAGCAACTTGAGAAGGGCAATGCTCTGGACAACCTGGATGATTTCCTCACAGAACTGACTATAAATGAGCGGGTAGGCTACTGCTTGTCACTGGTGAAAAGAGGACAAACGTGGGCTTCTCCATCTACGTTAGTCAGCACTTGCAAAGGGATTCTGTCTTGACAAATATATCATTTTGCTCTGTCCAGCAATTTTGCGTGGTTGCGAGCCAATAATGCACCGAGTGCCTATAACAGGGGCATTGGGAAGTGTATTAATCCTTTCTTGGTTTACTTTGACAGGTGCCTAAATTCCAACCTGCTGTGAGAGATGCTGTGATGAATAAGACCTTCGCTATCATCAGTCCCCATTTCAGCGAATTCAAGGAGAGCGACTGGTTCATGTGGTTCGACCGGAAACTGACTCCTGTCCTCCCAAGTTTCACACCAATGATGCTGATAAATGCCACCTCAACCATAAACTGCACAAACTACCATGTGGTGTGAGTAGTGTCTCAAAGGCATGAGGGACTGCATTGCTGAAAAGCACAGCATGTTATTGAGCGGATGGGTAAGAACGTTTTCAATTTTTTATCCTTTCTAGGGTCAGAGGGCTGGCCAGAGCTTTCCTTGCAATGCCGTTGCAGAGACGACAAGGAATCACAGTTGTCCTGCTGGACTACCTGGTGAAATCTGGAAGCACCATCAACAAGCCAGGTAGGGCTGACACAGTAAACTGTGCCACCAGATTGCGTTTGGTGGTGGTGGTGGTGGTGGTGGGGTGGAGGGTTTATCCATGAATTTGACCGAAATTTGGGAGTAAGTATGCCTCCATGACGGCAAATGTTAACTGTCACTTGTCTGATTCCATGTGAATTCATGGAAAATAATGGCGGCACATTGTACTCACGCTAACGTCCCTCTGCATTCCTCAGTTTGCCGGCAGGCGATTCAGAATGATGGCGAATGGATTGAAGAAAACTTGGGTCCCTTTTCCGAGTACACCACATACTCTGAGCTCAAAGTCTTCAACCTCTCTGTGGTAGGTCACATGTTTCGGTAGCAAGCGTCCTTGATGACAGCAGCACATTATTCAGAAGTTGAGATGTCAGCGCATGGGCGTGGGTTTGCAAAGCCAGAGGGTATAGGATTTCACACATCTGCTTTATTTGTGTCATCAGGTGGAAGTTGTGGATTCCCTGTCACCAAGGCAGAAGGCTGAGCTGATCCTGGATGAAGATATTAAGGGCTTAGATGATGAGGAGCTTGTACGCGAGGTGTTCGAGAGCTTGACAGAGTCCCCTGACTCTGACCAGCTTGATGAGTTTTTCCAGGAGTTGACAACCATCAACAAGCAGGTGAATGCTTTGCTCTGAAATTGCCACATTCACCCATGAAGTTGGCCTTGAAATGAGCCACGTGCGCCTGGTTCTGGACTCAGGGAATGCTTTCAGAAGCCAGAAAGGGGCCAGTATTTGACTCACACTGATCATTTCGGATAGATCTGTTGAATGAATTGATGCCTATAATGCCTTGCGTGATACTGCTGATAACACTGAAGGTGTGACAGCAAACTGGCTCCTCCCATTCCACGATGATTCCAGAAGGCAAAAATGTCCTGCTGAACTAAAACATTGATTCCTTTATTTCCAGACAAACACCAGCTTCATCCCAAATACAGAGAGACGGGACACCATCTTAAACCTGACATTGACCGCCCTCGCTCCTGAAATTGAAAACTTTGAGCCTGAAGACTTTGAGAGGTGGTTCCAGAATAATTTGGCTCCTGTGATGCCGAGCCTTCAGCCTGGCTCTTTGCGGGTGATCCCAAGTTCCATCAGTTGTTCATCCTTCAAGGCCATGTAAGAGACAATCATTATCAAGTCTGTGGAAAGAGAAATTGGTGATACCGGATGTGAAACTCTGGCTCCAGACCTGTCACAATAACCGCTCTTTTCTCCTGACAGACTCATTGGTCTTCGCCAAAGTTTGACAGTCCTGCCACTGCACCTCTCAGATGGTGTGAGATCAAGCATCCAGTTGCTCAAGGAGATATTCCCAGGTAAGTGGCAGAAGGCGCACATGACAAAGTCCTTTCCAAAAGCAGATGGGGGGGGGGGGCTGCGGTGTCACCTTTGTTTTGATCTTGCGCTCATATTGGCTTTCCTCTCTTACAGAATGTCCACTTCCAGACTCCTCTGAGGTAAGACCACTTCTATGGATCTATGACACGGATGACACCGTGCATGTTGAAATTCATAGGAAATTCCCTTGGCACAGTAACTCTGCTAAGGAGGTTGCAGTAAACTAATCAAACGTTTAAGTACATTTCCCCGCAAGAGTAACAACTATGCTTTGCCTGTCCCCAGTGCAAGCCGACCCCAGTCGATGGTGAGTTTGCGAAATATGAGACATGTCAAGATTGATAGCAAAATGGCTCTCTGGAGTTACTATTTCTAACACACCAACATTATCTTTTCACAGAGGATCTCATCTGTGCTGCGGTTGATAGGTATGCTGTGGTCACTGGAGAGTCTGCCTAGCTACAACCATTTAGTACAATCTCACAGAGATCACAATGGTTTCCTTTTGTGTCCCTCTCCACAGCTCCAAGCTGGACTCTACGAGCCATTCATCTGAAACCCTGTGCACTTTCAGCGTCACAGAGCATGCCTGTTCCTCTGTAAGAATGCTTTAATCAAACCGGGGAGGGAAGAAAGACATTTAGCCTTTGCTATGGTGCTCTCCTGAGGGGGAAAAATGCCCATGTTCTGAAAGACTTTTCTCACTCGTTTGATTTCTTCCAAGGCAAAACATCTCACACCCAGCAACGTGGTGAAAGTGACGGATTGCTCACTGGGAAGCCGAAAGTCATACCCTGTAGTGGTCTGGAAGCTTCTCTTCCAAAAAGCATCTGAAGCTCACGACCAGGCTCTTTTGTCATTTGCCAGCATGGTAAAGCCAGTTCCACAATTTGAAATCTTTGGGTTTTCTTGTTTGGGCATCAAATCAACATATTCTTTGCGATTTTTAGGCCCCCCAAAGCAGCAACCCAGCCTTGTCGCATGTTCTTGAGGCTCTTGGAGAGGTGGTAATTGCCAATTTCAACCAGACACAACTTCAGGATGAGAACTTTGTCAGCAGCTGGTTCAAGACAAAGCTTGGTCCACTTTTGGCTTCTCCCTCTCCAAACTTCCTTGTCTGCCTCAGTTTCAAGAACTTCAGCTGCCAGACGTACCAGACTGTGTAAGCAAATAACGTGGTTTATTTTTCAGCTCACGTAATCTACTTATGTGATGTACTGTACCGCTCTCCGCTCCCTTAATTGCTTCCCTCACCCCAAGGGGATGAATAAAGTTTTCTGAACCTGAAGCGTGGGAAGAAGATTACAGTGGAAGCGACAGTTTTCTACTTGTTAGATTGTTAAAAACCTTCTCTGTGATTTTTTTTTTTTTTTTTTTTTAGCATTCAGGCATTCAACAGCCAAGCGGCATTCATGGACAAAGAACGCAAGGAAATGGTCTTCACTTACTTCATCAAGACATTCCTTTCGAGAAATGACTTACCAGGTAAAGGTGCATAATTAAGCTCAACTTGGTGTCATCCTGATTGTATATGGTGGGAGCATCCCGCAAACATCTTTGCTTCTGTCTCTTTCGCAGATCCTGGCTGTGTGTCATCCACCACAGATAGTAGTGACTGGCTGGAGGTAAACCTTGGCAACTTCTCCAGTTTTGCAACCCTGCAGGATTTGCAAGCCCTAAACCCAGACTTCTCAGTTGTAAGTTTCAACAGCAGTCGTAGCATCCATGTCCAAGCTGACGCGTCTGCCAATGGTCCAGCAACTGCTTCTGTTTCATTTCATTCTGATTCTGTTTCGTAGGACGAGGCGCTGGAAGACCTCACCCCTACTCAGTTGGCACAGTTGGCACTGATCAATGGGGCCTTGAACGATACAACGCAGATGGGCATTTTGTTTGAGCAACTTGAGAAGGGCAATGCTCTGGACAACCTGGATGATTTCCTCACAGAACTGACTATAAATGAGCGGGTAGGCTACTGCTTGTCACTGGTGAAAAGAGGACAAACGTGGGCTTCTCCATCTACGTTAGTCAGCACTTGCAAAGGGATTCTGTCTTGACAAATATATCATTTTGCTCTGTCCAGCAATTTTGCGTGGTTGCGAGCCAATAATGCACCGAGTGCCTATAACAGGGGCATTGGGAAGTGTATTAATCCTTTCTTGGTTTACTTTGACAGGTGCCTAAATTCCAACCTGCTGTGAGAGATGCTGTGATGAATAAGACCTTCGCTATCATCAGTCCCCATTTCAGCGAATTCAAGGAGAGCGACTGGTTCATGTGGTTCGACCGGAAACTGACTCCTGTCCTCCCAAGTTTCACACCAATGATGCTGATAAATGCCACCTCAACCATAAACTGCACAAACTACCATGTGGTGTGAGTAGTGTCTCAAAGGCATGAGGGACTGCATTGCTGAAAAGCACAGCATGTTATTGAGCGGATGGGTAAGAACGTTTTCAATTTTTTATCCTTTCTAGGGTCAGAGGGCTGGCCAGAGCTTTCCTTGCAATGCCGTTGCAGAGACGACAAGGAATCACAGTTGTCCTGCTGGACTACCTGGTGAAATCTGGAAGCACCATCAACAAGCCAGGTAGGGCTGACACAGTAAACTGTGCCACCAGATTGCGTTTGGTGGTGGTGGTGGTGGTGGTGGGGTGGAGGGTTTATCCATGAATTTGACCGAAATTTGGGAGTAAGTATGCCTCCATGACGGCAAATGTTAACTGTCACTTGTCTGATTCCATGTGAATTCATGGAAAATAATGGCGGCACATTGTACTCACGCTAACGTCCCTCTGCATTCCTCAGTTTGCCGGCAGGCGATTCAGAATGATGGCGAATGGATTGAAGAAAACTTGGGTCCCTTTTCCGAGTACACCACATACTCTGAGCTCAAAGTCTTCAACCTCTCTGTGGTAGGTCACATGTTTCGGTAGCAAGCGTCCTTGATGACAGCAGCACATTATTCAGAAGTTGAGATGTCAGCGCATGGGCGTGGGTTTGCAAAGCCAGAGGGTATAGGATTTCACACATCTGCTTTATTTGTGTCATCAGGTGGAAGTTGTGGATTCCCTGTCACCAAGGCAGAAGGCTGAGCTGATCCTGGATGAAGATATTAAGGGCTTAGATGATGAGGAGCTTGTACGCGAGGTGTTCGAGAGCTTGACAGAGTCCCCTGACTCTGACCAGCTTGATGAGTTTTTCCAGGAGTTGACAACCATCAACAAGCAGGTGAATGCTTTGCTCTGAAATTGCCACATTCACCCATGAAGTTGGCCTTGAAATGAGCCACGTGCGCCTGGTTCTGGACTCAGGGAATGCTTTCAGAAGCCAGAAAGGGGCCAGTATTTGACTCACACTGATCATTTCGGATAGATCTGTTGAATGAATTGATGCCTATAATGCCTTGCGTGATACTGCTGATAACACTGAAGGTGTGACAGCAAACTGGCTCCTCCCATTCCACGATGATTCCAGAAGGCAAAAATGTCCTGCTGAACTAAAACATTGATTCCTTTATTTCCAGACAAACACCAGCTTCATCCCAAATACAGAGAGACGGGACACCATCTTAAACCTGACATTGACCGCCCTCGCTCCTGAAATTGAAAACTTTGAGCCTGAAGACTTTGAGAGGTGGTTCCAGAATAATTTGGCTCCTGTGATGCCGAGCCTTCAGCCTGGCTCTTTGCGGGTGATCCCAAGTTCCATCAGTTGTTCATCCTTCAAGGCCATGTAAGAGACAATCATTATCAAGTCTGTGGAAAGAGAAATTGGTGATACCGGATGTGAAACTCTGGCTCCAGACCTGTCACAATAACCGCTCTTTTCTCCTGACAGACTCATTGGTCTTCGCCAAAGTTTGACAGTCCTGCCACTGCACCTCTCAGATGGTGTGAGATCAAGCATCCAGTTGCTCAAGGAGCTATTCCCAGGTAAGTGGCAGAAGGCGCACATGACAAAGTCCTTTCCAAAAGCAGATGGGGGGGGGGGCTGCGGTGTCACCTTTGTTTTGATCTTGCGCTCATATTGGCTTTCCTCTCTTACAGAATGTCCACTTCCAGACTCCTCTGAGGTAAGACCACTTCTATGGATCTATGACACGGATGACACCGTGCATGTTGAAATTCATAGGAAATTCCCTTGGCACAGTAACTCTGCTAAGGAGGTTGCAGTAAACTAATCAAACGTTTAAGTACATTTCCCCGCAAGAGTAACAACTATGCTTTGCCTGTCCCCAGTGCAAGCCGACCCCAGTCGATGGTGAGTTTGCGAAATATGAGACATGTCAAGATTGATAGCAAAATGGCTCTCTGGAGTTACTATTTCTAACACACCAACATTATCTTTTCACAGAGGATCTCATCTGTGCTGCGGTTGATAGGTATGCTGTGGTCACTGGAGAGTCTGCCTAGCTACAACCATTTAGTACAATCTCACAGAGATCACAATGGTTTCCTTTTGTGTCCCTCTCCACAGCTCCAAGCTGGACTCTACGAGCCATTCATCTGAAACCCTGTGCACTTTCAGCGTCACAGAGCATGCCTGTTCCTCTGTAAGAATGCTTTAATCAAACCGGGGAGGGAAGAAAGACATTTAGCCTTTGCTATGGTGCTCTCCTGAGGGGGAAAAATGCCCATGTTCTGAAAGACTTTTCTCACTCGTTTGATTTCTTCCAAGGCAAAACATCTCACACCCAGCAACGTGGTGAAAGTGACGGATTGCTCACTGGGAAGCCGAAAGTCATACCCTGTAGTGGTCTGGAAGCTTCTCTTCCAAAAAGCATCTGAAGCTCACGACCAGGCTCTTTTGTCATTTGCCAGCATGGTAAAGCCAGTTCCACAATTTGAAATCTTTGGGTTTTCTTGTTTGGGCATCAAATCAACATATTCTTTGCGATTTTTAGGCCCCCCAAAGCAGCAACCCAGCCTTGTCGCATGTTCTTGAGGCTCTTGGAGAGGTGGTAATTGCCAATTTCAACCAGACACAACTTCAGGATGAGAACTTTGTCAGCAGCTGGTTCAAGACAAAGCTTGGTCCACTTTTGGCTTCTCCCTCTCCAAACTTCCTTGTCTGCCTCAGTTTCAAGAACTTCAGCTGCCAGACGTACCAGACTGTGTAAGCAAATAACGTGGTTTATTTTTCAGCTCACGTAATCTACTTATGTGATGTACTGTACCGCTCTCTGCTCCCTTAATTGCTTCCCTCACCCCAAGGGGATGAATAAAGTTTTCTGAACCTGAAGCGTGGGAAGAAGATTACAGTGGAAGCGACAGTTTTCTACTTGTTAGATTGTTAAAAACCTTCTCTGTGATTTTTTTTTTTTTTTTTTTTTAGCATTCAGGCATTCAACAGCCAAGCGGCATTCATGGACAAAGAACGCAAGGAAATGGTCTTCACTTACTTCATCAAGACATTCCTTTCGAGAAATGACTTACCAGGTAAAGGTGCATAATTAAGCTCAACTTGGTGTCATCCTGATTGTATATGGTGGGAGCATCCCGCAAACATCTTTGCTTCTGTCTCTTTCGCAGATCCTGGCTGTGTGTCATCCACCACAGATAGTAGTGACTGGCTGGAGGTAAACCTTGGCAACTTCTCCAGTTTTGCAACCCTGCAGGATTTGCAAGCCCTAAACCCAGACTTCTCAGTTGTAAGTTTCAACAGCAGTCGTAGCATCCATGTCCAAGCTGACGCGTCTGCCAATGGTCCAGCAACTGCTTCTGTTTCATTTCATTCTGATTCTGTTTCGTAGGACGAGGCGCTGGAAGACCTCACCCCTACTCAGTTGGCACAGTTGGCACTGATCAATGGGGCCTTGAACGATACAACGCAGATGGGCATTTTGTTTGAGCAACTTGAGAAGGGCAATGCTCTGGACAACCTGGATGATTTCCTCACAGAACTGACTATAAATGAGCGGGTAGGCTACTGCTTGTCACTGGTGAAAAGAGGACAAACGTGGGCTTCTCCATCTACGTTAGTCAGCACTTGCAAAGGGATTCTGTCTTGACAAATATATCATTTTGCTCTGTCCAGCAATTTTGCGTGGTTGCGAGCCAATAATGCACGGAGTGCCTATAACAGGGGCATTGGGAAGTGTATTAATCCTTTCTTGGTTTACTTTGACAGGTGCCTAAATTCCAACCTGCTGTGAGAGATGCTGTGATGAATAAGACCTTCGCTATCATCAGTCCCCATTTCAGCGAATTCAAGGAGAGCGACTGGTTCATGTGGTTCGACCGGAAACTGACTCCTGTCCTCCCAAGTTTCACACCAATGATGCTGATAAATGCCACCTCAACCATAAACTGCACAAACTACCATGTGGTGTGAGTAGTGTCTCAAAGGCATGAGGGACTGCATTGCTGAAAAGCACAGCATGTTATTGAGCGGATGGGTAAGAACGTTTTCAATTTTTTATCCTTTCTAGGGTCAGAGGGCTGGCCAGAGCTTTCCTTGCAATGCCGTTGCAGAGACGACAAGGAATCACAGTTGTCCTGCTGGACTACCTGGTGAAATCTGGAAGCACCATCAACAAGCCAGGTAGGGCTGACACAGTAAACTGTGCCACCAGATTGCGTTTGGTGGTGGTGGTGGTGGTGGTGGGGTGGAGGGTTTATCCATGAATTTGACCGAAATTTGGGAGTAAGTATGCCTACATGACGGCAAATGTTAACTGTCACTTGTCTGATTCCATGTGAATTCATGGAAAATAATGGCGGCACATTGTACTCACGCTAACGTCCCTCTGCATTCCTCAGTTTGCCGGCAGGCGATTCAGAATGATGGCGAATGGATTGAAGAAAACTTGGGTCCCTTTTCCGAGTACACCACATACTCTGAGCTCAAAGTCTTCAACCTCTCTGTGGTAGGTCACATGTTTCGGTAGCAAGCGTCCTTGATGACAGCAGCACATTATTCAGAAGTTGAGATGTCAGCGCATGGGCGTGGGTTTGCAAAGCCAGAGGGTATAGGATTTCACACATCTGCTTTATTTGTGTCATCAGGTGGAAGTTGTGGATTCCCTGTCACCAAGGCAGAAGGCTGAGCTGATCCTGGATGAAGATATTAAGGGCTTAGATGATGAGGAGCTTGTACGCGAGGTGTTCGAGAGCTTGACAGAGTCCCCTGACTCTGACCAGCTTGATGAGTTTTTCCAGGAGTTGACAACCATCAACAAGCAGGTGAATGCTTTGCTCTGAAATTGCCACATTCACCCATGAAGTTGGCCTTGAAATGAGCCACGTGCGCCTGGTTCTGGACTCAGGGAATGCTTTCAGAAGCCAGAAAGGGGCCAGTATTTGACTCACACTGATCATTTCGGATAGATCTGTTGAATGAATTGATGCCTATAATGCCTTGCGTGATACTGCTGATAACACTGAAGGTGTGACAGCAAACTGGCTCCTCCCATTCCACGATGATTCCAGAAGGCAAAAATGTCCTGCTGAACTAAAACATTGATTCCTTTATTTCCAGACAAACACCAGCTTCATCCCAAATACAGAGAGACGGGACACCATCTTAAACCTGACATTGACCGCCCTCGCTCCTGAAATTGAAAACTTTGAGCCTGAAGACTTTGAGAGGTGGTTCCAGAATAATTTGGCTCCTGTGATGCCGAGCCTTCAGCCTGGCTCTTTGCGGGTGATCCCAAGTTCCATCAGTTGTTCATCCTTCAAGGCCATGTAAGAGACAATCATTATCAAGTCTGTGGAAAGAGAAATTGGTGATACCGGATGTGAAACTCTGGCTCCAGACCTGTCACAATAACCGCTCTTTTCTCCTGACAGACTCATTGGTCTTCGCCAAAGTTTGACAGTCCTGCCACTGCACCTCTCAGATGGTGTGAGATCAAGCATCCAGTTGCTCAAGGAGCTATTCCCAGGTAAGTGGCAGAAGGCGCACATGACAAAGTCCTTTCCAAAAGCAGATGGGGGGGGGGGGGGGCTGCGGTGTCACCTTTGTTTTGATCTTGCGCTCATATTGGCTTTCCTCTCTTACAGAATGTCCACTTCCAGACTCCTCTGAGGTAAGACCACTTCTATGGATCTATGACACGGATGACACCGTGCATGTTGAAATTCATAGGAAATTCCCTTGGCACAGTAACTCTGCTAAGGAGGTTGCAGTAAACTAATCAAACGTTTAAGTACATTTCCCCGCAAGAGTAACAACTATGCTTTGCCTGTCCCCAGTGCAAGCCGACCCCAGTCGATGGTGAGTTTGCGAAATATGAGACATGTCAAGATTGATAGCAAAATGGCTCTCTGGAGTTACTATTTCTAACACACCAACATTATCTTTTCACAGAGGATCTCATCTGTGCTGCGGTTGATAGGTATGCTGTGGTCACTGGAGAGTCTGCCTAGCTACAACCATTTAGTACAATCTCACAGAGATCACAATGGTTTCCTTTTGTGTCCCTCTCCACAGCTCCAAGCTGGACTCTACGAGCCATTCATCTGAAACCCTGTGCACTTTCAGCGTCACAGAGCATGCCTGTTCCTCTGTAAGAATGCTTTAATCAAACCGGGGAGGGAAGAAAGACATTTAGCCTTTGCTATGGTGCTCTCCTGAGGGGGAAAAATGCCCATGTTCTGAAAGACTTTTCTCACTCGTTTGATTTCTTCCAAGGCAAAACATCTCACACCCAGCAACGTGGTGAAAGTGACGGATTGCTCACTGGGAAGCCGAAAGTCATACCCTGTAGTGGTCTGGAAGCTTCTCTTCCAAAAAGCATCTGAAGCTCACGACCAGGCTCTTTTGTCATTTGCCAGCATGGTAAAGCCAGTTCCACAATTTGAAATCTTTGGGTTTTCTTGTTTGGGCATCAAATCAACATATTCTTTGCGATTTTTAGGCCCCCCAAAGCAGCAACCCAGCCTTGTCGCATGTTCTTGAGGCTCTTGGAGAGGTGGTAATTGCCAATTTCAACCAGACACAACTTCAGGATGAGAACTTTGTCAGCAGCTGGTTCAAGACAAAGCTTGGTCCACTTTTGGCTTCTCCCTCTCCAAACTTCCTTGTCTGCCTCAGTTTCAAGAACTTCAGCTGCCAGACGTACCAGACTGTGTAAGCAAATAACGTGGTTTATTTTTCAGCTCACGTAATCTACTTATGTGATGTACTGTACCGCTCTCCGCTCCCTTAATTGCCTCCCTCACCCCAAGGGGATGAATAAAGTTTTCTGAACCTGAAGCGTGGGAAGAAGATTACAGTGGAAGCGACAGTTTTCTACTTGTTAGATTGTTAAAAACCTTCTCTGTGATTTTTTTTTTTTTTTTTTTTTAGCATTCAGGCATTCAACAGCCAAGCGGCATTCATGGACAAAGAACGCAAGGAAATGGTCTTCACTTACTTCATCAAGACATTCCTTTCGAGAAATGACTTACCAGGTAAAGGTGCATAATTAAGCTCAACTTGGTGTCATCCTGATTGTATATGGTGGGAGCATCCCGCAAACATCTTTGCTTCTGTCTCTTTCGCAGATCCTGGCTGTGTGTCATCCACCACAGATAGTAGTGACTGGCTGGAGGTAAACCTTGGCAACTTCTCCAGTTTTGCAACCCTGCAGGATTTGCAAGCCCTAAACCCAGACTTCTCAGTTGTAAGTTTCAACAGCAGTCGTAGCATCCATGTCCAAGCTGACGCGTCTGCCAATGGTCCAGCAACTGCTTCTGTTTCATTTCATTCTGATTCTGTTTCGTAGGACGAGGCGCTGGAAGACCTCACCCCTACTCAGTTGGCACAGTTGGCACTGATCAATGGGGCCTTGAACGATACAACGCAGATGGGCATTTTGTTTGAGCAACTTGAGAAGGGCAATGCTCTGGACAACCTGGATGATTTCCTCACAGAACTGACTATAAATGAGCGGGTAGGCTACTGCTTGTCACTGGTGAAAAGAGGACAAACGTGGGCTTCTCCATCTACGTTAGTCAGCACTTGCAAAGGGATTCTGTCTTGACAAATATATCATTTTGCTCTGTCCAGCAATTTTGCGTGGTTGCGAGCCAATAATGCACGGAGTGCCTATAACAGGGGCATTGGGAAGTGTATTAATCCTTTCTTGGTTTACTTTGACAGGTGCCTAAATTCCAACCTGCTGTGAGAGATGCTGTGATGAATAAGACCTTCGCTATCATCAGTCCCCATTTCAGCGAATTCAAGGAGAGCGACTGGTTCATGTGGTTCGACCGGAAACTGACTCCTGTCCTCCCAAGTTTCACACCAATGATGCTGATAAATGCCACCTCAACCATAAACTGCACAAACTACCATGTGGTGTGAGTAGTGTCTCAAAGGCATGAGGGACTGCATTGCTGAAAAGCACAGCATGTTATTGAGCGGATGGGTAAGAACGTTTTCAATTTTTTATCCTTTCTAGGGTCAGAGGGCTGGCCAGAGCTTTCCTTGCAATGCCGTTGCAGAGACGACAAGGAATCACAGTTGTCCTGCTGGACTACCTGGTGAAATCTGGAAGCACCATCAACAAGCCAGGTAGGGCTGACACAGTAAACTGTGCCACCAGATTGCGTTTGGTGGTGGTGGTGGTGGTGGTGGGGTGGAGGGTTTATCCATGAATTTGACCGAAATTTGGGAGTAAGTATGCCTACATGACGGCAAATGTTAACTGTCACTTGTCTGATTCCATGTGAATTCATGGAAAATAATGGCGGCACATTGTACTCACGCTAACGTCCCTCTGCATTCCTCAGTTTGCCGGCAGGCGATTCAGAATGATGGCGAATGGATTGAAGAAAACTTGGGTCCCTTTTCCGAGTACACCACATACTCTGAGCTCAAAGTCTTCAACCTCTCTGTGGTAGGTCACATGTTTCGGTAGCAAGCGTCCTTGATGACAACAGCACATTATTCAGAAGTTGAGATGTCAGCGCATGGGCGTGGGTTTGCAAAGCCAGAGGGTATAGGATTTCACACATCTGCTTTATTTGTGTCATCAGGTGGAAGTTGTGGATTCCCTGTCACCAAGGCAGAAGGCTGAGCTGATCCTGGATGAAGATATTAAGGGCTTAGATGATGAGGAGCTTGTACGCGAGGTGTTCGAGAGCTTGACAGAGTCCCCTGACTCTGACCAGCTTGATGAGTTTTTCCAGGAGTTGACAACCATCAACAAGCAGGTGAATGCTTTGCTCTGAAATTGCCACATTCACCCATGAAGTTGGCCTTGAAATGAGCCACGTGCGCCTGGTTCTGGACTCAGGGAATGCTTTCAGAAGCCAGAAAGGGGCCAGTATTTGACTCACACTGATCATTTCGGATAGATCTGTTGAATGAATTGATGCCTATAATGCCTTGCGTGATACTGCTGATAACACTGAAGGTGTGACAGCAAACTGGCTCCTCCCATTCCACGATGATTCCAGAAGGCAAAAATGTCCTGCTGAACTAAAACATTGATTCCTTTATTTCCAGACAAACACCAGCTTCATCCCAAATACAGAGAGACGGGACACCATCTTAAACCTGACATTGACCGCCCTCGCTCCTGAAATTGAAAACTTTGAGCCTGAAGACTTTGAGAGGTGGTTCCAGAATAATTTGGCTCCTGTGATGCCGAGCCTTCAGCCTGGCTCTTTGCGGGTGATCCCAAGTTCCATCAGTTGTTCATCCTTCAAGGCCATGTAAGAGACAATCATTATCAAGTCTGTGGAAAGAGAAATTGGTGATACCGGATGTGAAACTCTGGCTCCAGACCTGTCACAATAACCGCTCTTTTCTCCTGACAGACTCATTGGTCTTCGCCAAAGTTTGACAGTCCTGCCACTGCACCTCTCAGATGGTGTGAGATCAAGCATCCAGTTGCTCAAGGAGATATTCCCAGGTAAGTGGCAGAAGGCGCACATGACAAAGTCCTTTCCAAAAGCAGATGGGGGGGGGGGCTGCGGTGTCACCTTTGTTTTGATCTTGCGCTCATATTGGCTTTCCTCTCTTACAGAATGTCCACTTCCAGACTCCTCTGAGGTAAGACCACTTCTATGGATCTATGACACGGATGACACCGTGCATGTTGAAATTCATAGGAAATTCCCTTGGCACAGTAACTCTGCTAAGGAGGTTGCAGTAAACTAATCAAACGTTTAAGTACATTTCCCCGCAAGAGTAACAACTATGCTTTGCCTGTCCCCAGTGCAAGCCGACCCCAGTCGATGGTGAGTTTGCGAAATATGAGACATGTCAAGATTGATAGCAAAATGGCTCTCTGGAGTTACTATTTCTAACACACCAACATTATCTTTTCACAGAGGATCTCATCTGTGCTGCGGTTGATAGGTATGCTGTGGTCACTGGAGAGTCTGCCTAGCTACAACCATTTAGTACAATCTCACAGAGATCACAATGGTTTCCTTTTGTGTCCCTCTCCACAGCTCCAAGCTGGACTCTACGAGCCATTCATCTGAAACCCTGTGCACTTTCAGCGTCACAGAGCATGCCTGTTCCTCTGTAAGAATGCTTTAATCAAACCGGGGAGGGAAGAAAGACATTTAGCCTTTGCTATGGTGCTCTCCTGAGGGGGAAAAATGCCCATGTTCTGAAAGACTTTTCTCACTCGTTTGATTTCTTCCAAGGCAAAACATCTCACACCCAGCAACGTGGTGAAAGTGACGGATTGCTCACTGGGAAGCCGAAAGTCATACCCTGTAGTGGTCTGGAAGCTTCTCTTCCAAAAAGCATCTGAAGCTCACGACCAGGCTCTTTTGTCATTTGCCAGCATGGTAAAGCCAGTTCCACAATTTGAAATCTTTGGGTTTTCTTGTTTGGGCATCAAATCAACATATTCTTTGCGATTTTTAGGCCCCCCAAAGCAGCAACCCAGCCTTGTCGCATGTTCTTGAGGCTCTTGGAGAGGTGGTAATTGCCAATTTCAACCAGACACAACTTCAGGATGAGAACTTTGTCAGCAGCTGGTTCAAGACAAAGCTTGGTCCACTTTTGGCTTCTCCCTCTCCAAACTTCCTTGTCTGCCTCAGTTTCAAGAACTTCAGCTGCCAGACGTACCAGACTGTGTAAGCAAATAACGTGGTTTATTTTTCAGCTCACGTAATCTACTTATGTGATGTACTGTACCGCTCTCCGCTCCCTTAATTGCCTCCCTCACCCCAAGGGGATGAATAAAGTTTTCTGAACCTGAAGCGTGGGAAGAAGATTACAGTGGAAGCGACAGTTTTCTACTTGTTAGATTTTTAAAAACCTTCTCTGTGATTTTTTTTTTTTTTTTTTTTAGCATTCAGGCATTCAACAGCCAAGCGGCATTCATGGACAAAGAACGCAAGGAAATGGTCTTCACTTACTTCATCAAGACATTCCTTTCGAGAAATGACTTACCAGGTAAAGGTGCATAATTAAGCTCAACTTGGTGTCATCCTGATTGTATATGGTGGGAGCATCCCGCAAACATCTTTGCTTCTGTCTCTTTCGCAGATCCTGGCTGTGTGTCATTCACCACAGATAGTAGTGACTGGCTGGAGGTAAACCTTGGCAACTTCTCCAGTTTTGCAACCCTGCAGGATTTGCAAGCCCTAAACCCAGACTTCTCAGTTGTAAGTTTCAACAGCAGTCGTAGCATCCATGTCCAAGCTGACGCGTCTGCCAATGGTCCAGCAACTGCTTCTGTTTCATTTCATTCTGATTCTGTTTCGTAGGACGAGGCGCTGGAAGACCTCACCCCTACTCAGTTGGCACAGTTGGCACTGATCAATGGGGCCTTGAACGATACAACGCAGATGGGCATTTTGTTTGAGCAACTTGAGAAGGGCAATGCTCTGGACAACCTGGATGATTTCTTCACAGAACTGACTATAAATGAGCGGGTAGGCTACTGCTTGTCACTGGTGAAAAGAGGACAAACGTGGGCTTCTCCATCTACGTTAGTCAGCACTTGCAAAGGGATTCTGTCTTGACAAATATATCATTTTGCTCTGTCCAGCAATTTTGCGTGGTTGCGAGCCAATAATGCACGGAGTGCCTACAACAGGGGCATTGGGAAGTGTATTAATCCTTTCTTGGTTTACTTTGACAGGTGCCTAAATTCCAACCTGCTGTGAGAGATGCTGTGATGAATAAGACCTTCGCTATCATCAGTCCCCATTTCAGCGAATTCAAGGAGAGCGACTGGTTCATGTGGTTCGACCGGAAACTGACTCCTGTCCTCCCAAGTTTCACACCAATGATGCTGATAAATGCCACCTCAACCATAAACTGCACAAACTACCATGTGGTGTGAGTAGTGTCTCAAAGGCATGAGGGACTGCATTGCTGAAAAGCACAGCATGTTATTGAGCGGATGGGTAAGAACGTTTTCAATTTTTTATCCTTTCTAGGGTCAGAGGGCTGGCCAGAGCTTTCCTTGCAATGCCGTTGCAGAGACGACAAGGAATCACAGTTGTCCTGCTGGACTACCTGGTGAAATTTGGAAGCACCATCAACAAGCCAGGTAGGGCTGACACAGTAAACTGTGCCACCAGATTGCGTTTGGTGGTGGTGGTGGTGGTGGTGGGGTGGAGGGTTTATCCATGAATTTGACCGAAATTTGGGAGTAAGTATGCCTACATGACGGCAAATGTTAACTGTCACTTGTCTGATTCCATGTGAATTCATGGAAAATAATGGCGGCACATTGTACTCACGCTAACGTCCCTCTGCATTCCTCAGTTTGCCGGCAGGCGATTCAGAATGATGGCGAATGGATTGAAGAAAACTTGGGTCCCTTTTCCGAGTACACCACATACTCTGAGCTCAAAGTCTTCAACCTCTCTGTGGTAGGTCACATGTTTCGGTAGCAAGCGTCCTTGATGACAACAGCACATTATTCAGAAGTTGAGATGTCAGCGCATGGGCGTGGGTTTGCAAAGCCAGAGGGTATAGGATTTCACACATCTGCTTTATTTGTGTCATCAGGTGGAAGTTGTGGATTCCCTGTCACCAAGGCAGAAGGCTGAGCTGATCCTGGATGAAGATATTAAGGGCTTAGATGATGAGGAGCTTGTACGCGAGGTGTTCGAGAGCTTGACAGAGTCCCCTGACTCTGACCAGCTTGATGAGTTTTTCCAGGAGTTGACAACCATCAACAAGCAGGTGAATGCTTTGCTCTGAAATTGCCACATTCACCCATGAAGTTGGCCTTGAAATGAGCCACGTGCGCCTGGTTCTGGACTCAGGGAATGCTTTCAGAAGCCAGAAAGGGGCCAGTATTTGACTCACACTGATCATTTCGGATAGATCTGTTGAATGAATTGATGCCTATAATGCCTTGCGTGATACTGCTGATAACACTGAAGGTGTGACAGCAAACTGGCTCCTCCCATTCCACGATGATTCCAGAAGGCAAAAATGTCCTGCTGAACTAAAACATTGATTCCTTTATTTCCAGACAAACACCAGCTTCATCCCAAATACAGAGAGACGGGACACCATCTTAAACCTGACATTGACCGCCCTCGCTCCTGAAATTGAAAACTTTGAGCCTGAAGACTTTGAGAGGTGGTTCCAGAATAATTTGGCTCCTGTGATGCCGAGCCTTCAGCCTGGCTCTTTGCGGGTGATCCCAAGTTCCATCAGTTGTTCATCCTTCAAGGCCATGTAAGAGACAATCATTATCAAGTCTGTGGAAAGAGAAATTGGTGATACCGGATGTGAAACTCTGGCTCCAGACCTGTCACAATAACCGCTCTTTTCTCCTGACAGACTCATTGGTCTTCGCCAAAGTTTGACAGTCCTGCCACTGCACCTCTCAGATGGTGTGAGATCAAGCATCCAGTTGCTCAAGGAGATATTCCCAGGTAAGTGGCAGAAGGCGCGCATGACAAAGTCCTTTCCAAAAGCAGATGGGGGGGGGGGGCTGCGGTGTCACCTTTGTTTTGATCTTGCGCTCATATTGGCTTTCCTCTCTTACAGAATGTCCACTTCCAGACTCCTCTGAGGTAAGACCACTTCTATGGATCTATGACACGGATGACACCGTGCATGTTGAAATTCATAGGAAATTCCCTTGGCACAGTAACTCTGCTAAGGAGGTTGCAGTAAACTAATCAAACGTTTAAGTACATTTCCCCGCAAGAGTAACAACTATGCTTTGCCTGTCCCCAGTGCAAGCCGACCCCAGTCGATGGTGAGTTTGCGAAATATGAGACATGTCAAGATTGATAGCAAAATGGCTCTCTGGAGTTACTATTTCTAACACACCAACATTATCTTTTCACAGAGGATCTCATCTGTGCTGCGGTTGATAGGTATGCTGTGGTCACTGGAGAGTCTGCCTAGCTACAACCATTTAGTACAATCTCACAGAGATCACAATGGTTTCCTTTTGTGTCCCTCTCCACAGCTCCAAGCTGGACTCTACGAGCCATTCATCTGAAACCCTGTGCACTTTCAGCATCACAGAGCATGCCTGTTCCTCTGTAAGAATGCTTTAATCAAACCGGGGAGGGAAGAAAGACATTTAGCCTTTGCTATGGTGCTCTCCTGAGGGGGAAAAATGCCCATGTTCTGAAAGACTTTTCTCACTCGTTTGATTTCTTCCAAGGCAAAACATCTCACACCCAGCAACGTGGTGAAAGTGACGGATTGCTCACTGGGAAGCCGAAAGTCATACCCTGTAGTGGTCTGGAAGCTTCTCTTCCAAAAAGCATCTGAAGCTCACGACCAGGCTCTTTTGTCATTTGCCAGCATGGTAAAGCCAGTTCCACAATTTGAAATCTTTGGGTTTTCTTGTTTGGGCATCAAATCAACATATTCTTTGCGATTTTTAGGCCCCCCAAAGCAGCAACCCAGCCTTGTCGCATGTTCTTGAGGCTCTTGGAGAGGTGGTAATTGCCAATTTCAACCAGACACAACTTCAGGATGAGAACTTTGTCAGCAGCTGGTTCAAGACAAAGCTTGGTCCACTTTTGGCTTCTCCCTCTCCAAACTTCCTTGTCTGCCTCAGTTTCAAGAACTTCAGCTGCCAGACGTACCAGACTGTGTAAGCAAATAACGTGGTTTATTTTTCAGCTCACGTAATCTACTTATGTGATGTACTGTACCGCTCTCCGCTCCCTTAATTGCCTCCCTCACCCCAAGGGGATGAATAAAGTTTTCTGAACCTGAAGCGTGGGAAGAAGATTACAGTGGAAGCGACAGTTTTCTACTTGTTAGATTTTTAAAAACCTTCTCTGTGATTTTTTTTTTTTTTTTTTTTAGCATTCAGGCATTCAACAGCCAAGCGGCATTCATGGACAAAGAACGCAAGGAAATGGTCTTCACTTACTTCATCAAGACATTCCTTTCGAGAAATGACTTACCAGGTAAAGGTGCATAATTAAGCTCAACTTGGTGTCATCCTGATTGTATATGGTGGGAGCATCCCGCAAACATCTTTGCTTCTGTCTCTTTCGCAGATCCTGGCTGTGTGTCATCCACCACAGATAGTAGTGACTGGCTGGAGGTAAACCTTGGCAACTTCTCCAGTTTTGCAACCCTGCAGGATTTGCAAGCCCTAAACCCAGACTTCTCAGTTGTAAGTTTCAACAGCAGTCGTAGCATCCATGTCCAAGCTGACGCGTCTGCCAATGGTCCAGCAACTGCTTCTGTTTCATTTCATTCTGATTCTGTTTCGTAGGACGAGGCGCTGGAAGACCTCACCCCTACTCAGTTGGCACAGTTGGCACTGATCAATGGGGCCTTGAACGATACAACGCAGATGGGCATTTTGTTTGAGCAACTTGAGAAGGGCAATGCTCTGGACAACCTGGATGATTTCCTCACAGAACTGACTATAAATGAGCGGGTAGGCTACTGCTTGTCACTGGTGAAAAGAGGACAAACGTGGGCTTCTCCATCTACGTTAGTCAGCACTTGCAAAGGGATTCTGTCTTGACAAATATATCATTTTGCTCTGTCCAGCAATTTTGCGTGGTTGCGAGCCAATAATGCACCGAGTGCCTATAACAGGGGCATTGGGAAGTGTATTAATCCTTTCTTGGTTTACTTTGACAGGTGCCTAAATTCCAACCTGCTGTGAGAGATGCTGTGATGAATAAGACCTTCGCTATCATCAGTCCCCATTTCAGCGAATTCAAGGAGAGCGACTGGTTCATGTGGTTCGACCGGAAACTGACTCCTGTCCTCCCAAGTTTCACACCAATGATGCTGATAAATGCCACCTCAACCATAAACTGCACAAACTACCATGTGGTGTGAGTAGTGTCTCAAAGGCATGAGGGACTGCATTGCTGAAAAGCACAGCATGTTATTGAGCGGATGGGTAAGAACGTTTTCAATTTTTTATCCTTTCTAGGGTCAGAGGGCTGGCCAGAGCTTTCCTTGCAATGCCGTTGCAGAGACGACAAGGAATCACAGTTGTCCTGCTGGACTACCTGGTGAAATCTGGAAGCACCATCAACAAGCCAGGTAGGGCTGACACAGTAAACTGTGCCACCAGATTGCGTTTGGTGGTGGTGGTGGTGGTGGTGGGGTGGAGGGTTTATCCATGAATTTGACCGAAATTTGGGAGTAAGTATGCCTCCATGACGGCAAATGTTAACTGTCACTTGTCTGATTCCATGTGAATTCATGGAAAATAATGGCGGCACATTGTACTCACGCTAACGTCCCTCTGCATTCCTCAGTTTGCCGGCAGGCGATTCAGAATGATGGCGAATGGATTGAAGAAAACTTGGGTCCCTTTTCCGAGTACACCACATACTCTGAGCTCAAAGTCTTCAACCTCTCTGTGGTAGGTCACATGTTTCGGTAGCAAGCGTCCTTGATGACAGCAGCACATTATTCAGAAGTTGAGATGTCAGCGCATGGGCGTGGGTTTGCAAAGCCAGAGGGTATAGGATTTCACACATCTGCTTTATTTGTGTCATCAGGTGGAAGTTGTGGATTCCCTGTCACCAAGGCAGAAGGCTGAGCTGATCCTGGATGAAGATATTAAGGGCTTAGATGATGAGGAGCTTGTACGCGAGGTGTTCGAGAGCTTGACAGAGTCCCCTGACTCTGACCAGCTTGATGAGTTTTTCCAGGAGTTGACAACCATCAACAAGCAGGTGAATGCTTTGCTCTGAAATTGCCACATTCACCCATGAAGTTGGCCTTGAAATGAGCCACGTGCGCCTGGTTCTGGACTCAGGGAATGCTTTCAGAAGCCAGAAAGGGGCCAGTATTTGACTCACACTGATCATTTCGGATAGATCTGTTGAATGAATTGATGCCTATAATGCCTTGCGTGATACTGCTGATAACACTGAAGGTGTGACAGCAAACTGGCTCCTCCCATTCCACGATGATTCCAGAAGGCAAAAATGTCCTGCTGAACTAAAACATTGATTCCTTTATTTCCAGACAAACACCAGCTTCATCCCAAATACAGAGAGACGGGACACCATCTTAAACCTGACATTGACCGCCCTCGCTCCTGAAATTGAAAACTTTGAGCCTGAAGACTTTGAGAGGTGGTTCCAGAATAATTTGGCTCCTGTGATGCCGAGCCTTCAGCCTGGCTCTTTGCGGGTGATCCCAAGTTCCATCAGTTGTTCATCCTTCAAGGCCATGTAAGAGACAATCATTATCAAGTCTGTGGAAAGAGAAATTGGTGATACCGGATGTGAAACTCTGGCTCCAGACCTGTCACAATAACCGCTCTTTTCTCCTGACAGACTCATTGGTCTTCGCCAAAGTTTGACAGTCCTGCCACTGCACCTCTCAGATGGTGTGAGATCAAGCATCCAGTTGCTCAAGGAGCTATTCCCAGGTAAGTGGCAGAAGGCGCACATGACAAAGTCCTTTCCAAAAGCAGATGGGGGGGGGGGCTGCGGTGTCACCTTTGTTTTGATCTTGCGCTCATATTGGCTTTCCTCTCTTACAGAATGTCCACTTCCAGACTCCTCTGAGGTAAGACCACTTCTATGGATCTATGACACGGATGACACCGTGCATGTTGAAATTCATAGGAAATTCCCTTGGCACAGTAACTCTGCTAAGGAGGTTGCAGTAAACTAATCAAACGTTTAAGTACATTTCCCCGCAAGAGTAACAACTATGCTTTGCCTGTCCCCAGTGCAAGCCGACCCCAGTCGATGGTGAGTTTGCGAAATATGAGACATGTCAAGATTGATAGCAAAATGGCTCTCTGGAGTTACTATTTCTAACACACCAACATTATCTTTTCACAGAGGATCTCATCTGTGCTGCGGTTGATAGGTATGCTGTGGTCACTGGAGAGTCTGCCTAGCTACAACCATTTAGTACAATCTCACAGAGATCACAATGGTTTCCTTTTGTGTCCCTCTCCACAGCTCCAAGCTGGACTCTACGAGCCATTCATCTGAAACCCTGTGCACTTTCAGCGTCACAGAGCATGCCTGTTCCTCTGTAAGAATGCTTTAATCAAACCGGGGAGGGAAGAAAGACATTTAGCCTTTGCTATGGTGCTCTCCTGAGGGGGAAAAATGCCCATGTTCTGAAAGACTTTTCTCACTCGTTTGATTTCTTCCAAGGCAAAACATCTCACACCCAGCAACGTGGTGAAAGTGACGGATTGCTCACTGGGAAGCCGAAAGTCATACCCTGTAGTGGTCTGGAAGCTTCTCTTCCAAAAAGCATCTGAAGCTCACGACCAGGCTCTTTTGTCATTTGCCAGCATGGTAAAGCCAGTTCCACAATTTGAAATCTTTGGGTTTTCTTGTTTGGGCATCAAATCAACATATTCTTTGCGATTTTTAGGCCCCCCAAAGCAGCAACCCAGCCTTGTCGCATGTTCTTGAGGCTCTTGGAGAGGTGGTAATTGCCAATTTCAACCAGACACAACTTCAGGATGAGAACTTTGTCAGCAGCTGGTTCAAGACAAAGCTTGGTCCACTTTTGGCTTCTCCCTCTCCAAACTTCCTTGTCTGCCTCAGTTTCAAGAACTTCAGCTGCCAGACGTACCAGACTGTGTAAGCAAATAACGTGGTTTATTTTTCAGCTCACGTAATCTACTTATGTGATGTACTGTACCGCTCTCCGCTCCCTTAATTGCCTCCCTCACCCCAAGGGGATGAATAAAGTTTTCTGAACCTGAAGCGTGGGAAGAAGATTACAGTGGAAGCGACAATTTTCTACTTGTTAGATTGTTAAAAACCTTCTCTGTGATTTTTTTTTTTTTTTTTTTTAGCATTCAGGCATTCAACAGCCAAGCGGCATTCATGGACAAAGAACGCAAGGAAATGGTCTTCACTTACTTCATCAAGACATTCCTTTCGAGAAATGACTTACCAGGTAAAGGTGCATAATTAAGCTCAACTTGGTGTCATCCTGATTGTATATGGTGGGAGCATCCCGCAAACATCTTTGCTTCTGTCTCTTTCGCAGATCCTGGCTGTGTGTCATCCACCACAGATAGTAGTGACTGGCTGGAGGTAAACCTTGGCAACTTCTCCAGTTTTGCAACCCTGCAGGATTTGCAAGCCCTAAACCCAGACTTCTCAGTTGTAAGTTTCAACAGCAGTCGTAGCATCCATGTCCAAGCTGACGCGTCTGCCAATGGTCCAGCAACTGCTTCTGTTTCATTTCATTCTGATTCTGTTTCGTAGGACGAGGCGCTGGAAGACCTCACCCCTACTCAGTTGGCACAGTTGGCACTGATCAATGGGGCCTTGAACGATACAACGCAGATGGGCATTTTGTTTGAGCAACTTGAGAAGGGCAATGCTCTGGACAACCTGGATGATTTCCTCACAGAACTGACTATAAATGAGCGGGTAGGCTACTGCTTGTCACTGGTGAAAAGAGGACAAACGTGGGCTTCTCCATCTACGTTAGTCAGCACTTGCAAAGGGATTCTGTCTTGACAAATATATCATTTTGCTCTGTCCAGCAATTTTGCGTGGTTGCGAGCCAATAATGCACGGAGTGCCTATAACAGGGGCATTGGGAAGTGTATTAATCCTTTCTTGGTTTACTTTGACAGGTGCCTAAATTCCAACCTGCTGTGAGAGATGCTGTGATGAATAAGACCTTCGCTATCATCAGTCCCCATTTCAGCGAATTCAAGGAGAGCGACTGGTTCATGTGGTTCGACCGGAAACTGACTCCTGTCCTCCCAAGTTTCACACCAATGATGCTGATAAATGCCACCTCAACCATAAACTGCACAAACTACCATGTGGTGTGAGTAGTGTCTCAAAGGCATGAGGGACTGCATTGCTGAAAAGCACAGCATGTTATTGAGCGGATGGGTAAGAACGTTTTCAATTTTTTATCCTTTCTAGGGTCAGAGGGCTGGCCAGAGCTTTCCTTGCAATGCCGTTGCAGAGACGACAAGGAATCACAGTTGTCCTGCTGGACTACCTGGTGAAATCTGGAAGCACCATCAACAAGCCAGGTAGGGCTGACACAGTAAACTGTGCCACCAGATTGCGTTTGGTGGTGGTGGTGGTGGTGGTGGGGTGGAGGGTTTATCCATGAATTTGACCGAAATTTGGGAGTAAGTATGCCTCCATGACGGCAAATGTTAACTGTCACTTGTCTGATTCCATGTGAATTCATGGAAAATAATGGCGGCACATTGTACTCACGCTAACGTCCCTCTGCATTCCTCAGTTTGCCGGCAGGCGATTCAGAATGATGGCGAATGGATTGAAGAAAACTTGGGTCCCTTTTCCGAGTACACCACATACTCTGAGCTCAAAGTCTTCAACCTCTCTGTGGTAGGTCACATGTTTCGGTAGCAAGCGTCCTTGATGACAGCAGCACATTATTCAGAAGTTGAGATGTCAGCGCATGGGCGTGGGTTTGCAAAGCCAGAGGGTATAGGATTTCACACATCTGCTTTATTTGTGTCATCAGGTGGAAGTTGTGGATTCCCTGTCACCAAGGCAGAAGGCTGAGCTGATCCTGGATGAAGATATTAAGGGCTTAGATGATGAGGAGCTTGTACGCGAGGTGTTCGAGAGCTTGACAGAGTCCCCTGACTCTGACCAGCTTGATGAGTTTTTCCAGGAGTTGACAACCATCAACAAGCAGGTGAATGCTTTGCTCTGAAATTGCCACATTCACCCATGAAGTTGGCCTTGAAATGAGCCACGTGCGCCTGGTTCTGGACTCAGGGAATGCTTTCAGAAGCCAGAAAGGGGCCAGTATTTGACTCACACTGATCATTTCGGATAGATCTGTTGAATGAATTGATGCCTATAATGCCTTGCGTGATACTGCTGATAACACTGAAGGTGTGACAGCAAACTGGCTCCTCCCATTCCACGATGATTCCAGAAGGCAAAAATGTCCTGCTGAACTAAAACATTGATTCCTTTATTTCCAGACAAACACCAGCTTCATCCCAAATACAGAGAGACGGGACACCATCTTAAACCTGACATTGACCGCCCTCGCTCCTGAAATTGAAAACTTTGAGCCTGAAGACTTTGAGAGGTGGTTCCAGAATAATTTGGCTCCTGTGATGCCGAGCCTTCAGCCTGGCTCTTTGCGGGTGATCCCAAGTTCCATCAGTTGTTCATCCTTCAAGGCCATGTAAGAGACAATCATTATCAAGTCTGTGGAAAGAGAAATTGGTGATACCGGATGTGAAACTCTGGCTCCAGACCTGTCACAATAACCGCTCTTTTCTCCTGACAGACTCATTGGTCTTCGCCAAAGTTTGACAGTCCTGCCACTGCACCTCTCAGATGGTGTGAGATCAAGCATCCAGTTGCTCAAGGAGATATTCCCAGGTAAGTGGCAGAAGGCGCACATGACAAAGTCCTTTCCAAAAGCAGATGGGGGGGGGGGGCTGCGGTGTCACCTTTGTTTTGATCTTGCGCTCATATTGGCTTTCCTCTCTTACAGAATGTCCACTTCCAGACTCCTCTGAGGTAAGACCACTTCTATGGATCTATGACACGGATGACACCGTGCATGTTGAAATTCATAGGAAATTCCCTTGGCACAGTAACTCTGCTAAGGAGGTTGCAGTAAACTAATCAAACGTTTAAGTACATTTCCCCGCAAGAGTAACAACTATGCTTTGCCTGTCCCCAGTGCAAGCCGACCCCAGTCGATGGTGAGTTTGCGAAATATGAGACATGTCAAGATTGATAGCAAAATGGCTCTCTGGAGTTACTATTTCTAACACACCAACATTATCTTTTCACAGAGGATCTCATCTGTGCTGCGGTTGATAGGTATGCTGTGGTCACTGGAGAGTCTGCCTAGCTACAACCATTTAGTACAATCTCACAGAGATCACAATGGTTTCCTTTTGTGTCCCTCTCCACAGCTCCAAGCTGGACTCTACGAGCCATTCATCTGAAACCCTGTGCACTTTCAGCGTCACAGAGCATGCCTGTTCCTCTGTAAGAATGCTTTAATCAAACCGGGGAGGGAAGAAAGACATTTAGCCTTTGCTATGGTGCTCTCCTGAGGGGGAAAAATGCCCATGTTCTGAAAGACTTTTCTCACTCGTTTGATTTCTTCCAAGGCAAAACATCTCACACCCAGCAACGTGGTGAAAGTGACGGATTGCTCACTGGGAAGCCGAAAGTCATACCCTGTAGTGGTCTGGAAGCTTCTCTTCCAAAAAGCATCTGAAGCTCACGACCAGGCTCTTTTGTCATTTGCCAGCATGGTAAAGCCAGTTCCACAATTTGAAATCTTTGGGTTTTCTTGTTTGGGCATCAAATCAACATATTCTTTGCGATTTTTAGGCCCCCCAAAGCAGCAACCCAGCCTTGTCGCATGTTCTTGAGGCTCTTGGAGAGGTGGTAATTGCCAATTTCAACCAGACACAACTTCAGGATGAGAACTTTGTCAGCAGCTGGTTCAAGACAAAGCTTGGTCCACTTTTGGCTTCTCCCTCTCCAAACTTCCTTGTCTGCCTCAGTTTCAAGAACTTCAGCTGCCAGACGTACCAGACTGTGTAAGCAAATAACGTGGTTTATTTTTCAGCTCACGTAATCTACTTATGTGATGTACTGTACCGCTCTCCGCTCCCTTAATTGCCTCCCTCACCCCAAGGGGATAAATAAAGTTTTCTGAACCTGAAGCGTGGGAAGAAGATTACAGTGGAAGCGACAGTTTTCTACTTGTTAGATTGTTAAAAACCTTCTCTGTGATTTTTTTTTTTTTTTTTTTTTAGCATTCAGGCATTCAACAGCCAAGCGGCATTCATGGACAAAGAACGCAAGGAAATGGTCTTCACTTACTTCATCAAGACATTCCTTTCGAGAAATGACTTACCAGGTAAAGGTGCATAATTAAGCTCAACTTGGTGTCATCCTGATTGTATATGGTGGGAGCATCCCGCAAACATCTTTGCTTCTGTCTCTTTCGCAGATCCTGGCTGTGTGTCATCCACCACAGATAGTAGTGACTGGCTGGAGGTAAACCTTGGCAACTTCTCCAGTTTTGCAACCCTGCAGGATTTGCAAGCCCTAAACCCAGACTTCTCAGTTGTAAGTTTCAACAGCAGTCGTAGCATCCATGTCCAAGCTGACGCGTCTGCCAATGGTCCAGCAACTGCTTCTGTTTCATTTCATTCTGATTCTGTTTCGTAGGACGAGGCGCTGGAAGACCTCACCCCTACTCAGTTGGCACAGTTGGCACTGATCAATGGGGCCTTGAACGATACAACGCAGATGGGCATTTTGTTTGAGCAACTTGAGAAGGGCAATGCTCTGGACAACCTGGATGATTTCCTCACAGAACTGACTATAAATGAGCGGGTAGGCTACTGCTTGTCACTGGTGAAAAGAGGACAAACGTGGGCTTCTCCATCTACGTTAGTCAGCACTTGCAAAGGGATTCTGTCTTGACAAATATATCATTTTGCTCTGTCCAGCAATTTTGCGTGGTTGCGAGCCAATAATGCACGGAGTGCCTATAACAGGGGCATTGGGAAGTGTATTAATCCTTTCTTGGTTTACTTTGACAGGTGCCTAAATTCCAACCTGCTGTGAGAGATGCTGTGATGAATAAGACCTTCGCTATCATCAGTCCCCATTTCAGCGAATTCAAGGAGAGCGACTGGTTCATGTGGTTCGACCGGAAACTGACTCCTGTCCTCCCAAGTTTCACACCAATGATGCTGATAAATGCCACCTCAACCATAAACTGCACAAACTACCATGTGGTGTGAGTAGTGTCTCAAAGGCATGAGGGACTGCATTGCTGAAAAGCACAGCATGTTATTGAGCGGATGGGTAAGAACGTTTTCAATTTTTTATCCTTTCTAGGGTCAGAGGGCTGGCCAGAGCTTTCCTTGCAATGCCGTTGCAGAGACGACAAGGAATCACAGTTGTCCTGCTGGACTACCTGGTGAAATCTGGAAGCACCATCAACAAGCCAGGTAGGGCTGACACAGTAAACTGTGCCACCAGATTGCGTTTGGTGGTGGTGGTGGTGGTGGTGGGGTGGAGGGTTTATCCATGAATTTGACCGAAATTTGGGAGTAAGTATGCCTACATGACGGCAAATGTTAACTGTCACTTGTCTGATTCCATGTGAATTCATGGAAAATAATGGCGGCACATTGTACTCACGCTAACGTCCCTCTGCATTCCTCAGTTTGCCGGCAGGCGATTCAGAATGATGGCGAATGGATTGAAGAAAACTTGGGTCCCTTTTCCGAGTACACCACATACTCTGAGCTCAAAGTCTTCAACCTCTCTGTGGTAGGTCACATGTTTCGGTAGCAAGCGTCCTTGATGACAGCAGCACATTATTCAGAAGTTGAGATGTCAGCGCATGGGCGTGGGTTTGCAAAGCCAGAGGGTATAGGATTTCACACATCTGCTTTATTTGTGTCATCAGGTGGAAGTTGTGGATTCCCTGTCACCAAGGCAGAAGGCTGAGCTGATCCTGGATGAAGATATTAAGGGCTTAGATGATGAGGAGCTTGTACGCGAGGTGTTCGAGAGCTTGACAGAGTCCCCTGACTCTGACCAGCTTGATGAGTTTTTCCAGGAGTTGACAACCATCAACAAGCAGGTGAATGCTTTGCTCTGAAATTGCCACATTCACCCATGAAGTTGGCCTTGAAATGAGCCACGTGCGCCTGGTTCTGGACTCAGGGAATGCTTTCAGAAGCCAGAAAGGGGCCAGTATTTGACTCACACTGATCATTTCGGATAGATCTGTTGAATGAATTGATGCCTATAATGCCTTGCGTGATACTGCTGATAACACTGAAGGTGTGACAGCAAACTGGCTCCTCCCATTCCACGATGATTCCAGAAGGCAAAAATGTCCTGCTGAACTAAAACATTGATTCCTTTATTTCCAGACAAACACCAGCTTCATCCCAAATACAGAGAGACGGGACACCATCTTAAACCTGACATTGACCGCCCTCGCTCCTGAAATTGAAAACTTTGAGCCTGAAGACTTTGAGAGGTGGTTCCAGAATAATTTGGCTCCTGTGATGCCGAGCCTTCAGCCTGGCTCTTTGCGGGTGATCCCAAGTTCCATCAGTTGTTCATCCTTCAAGGCCATGTAAGAGACAATCATTATCAAGTCTGTGGAAAGAGAAATTGGTGATACCGGATGTGAAACTCTGGCTCCAGACCTGTCACAATAACCGCTCTTTTCTCCTGACAGACTCATTGGTCTTCGCCAAAGTTTGACAGTCCTGCCACTGCACCTCTCAGATGGTGTGAGATCAAGCATCCAGTTGCTCAAGGAGCTATTCCCAGGTAAGTGGCAGAAGGCGCACATGACAAAGTCCTTTCCAAAAGCAGATGGGGGGGGGGGGGCTGCGGTGTCACCTTTGTTTTGATCTTGCGCTCATATTGGCTTTCCTCTCTTACAGAATGTCCACTTCCAGACTCCTCTGAGGTAAGACCACTTCTATGGATCTATGACACGGATGACACCGTGCATGTTGAAATTCATAGGAAATTCCCTTGGCACAGTAACTCTGCTAAGGAGGTTGCAGTAAACTAATCAAACGTTTAAGTACATTTCCCCGCAAGAGTAACAACTATGCTTTGCCTGTCCCCAGTGCAAGCCGACCCCAGTCGATGGTGAGTTTGCAAAATATGAGACATGTCAAGATTGATAGCAAAATGGCTCTCTGGAGTTACTATTTCTAACACACCAACATTATCTTTTCACAGAGGATCTCATCTGTGCTGCGGTTGATAGGTATGCTGTGGTCACTGGAGAGTCTGCCTAGCTACAACCATTTAGTACAATCTCACAGAGATCACAATGGTTTCCTTTTGTGTCCCTCTCCACAGCTCCAAGCTGGACTCTACGAGCCATTCATCTGAAACCCTGTGCACTTTCAGCGTCACAGAGCATGCCTGTTCCTCTGTAAGAATGCTTTAATCAAACCGGGGAGGGAAGAAAGACATTTAGCCTTTGCTATGGTGCTCTCCTGAGGGGGAAAAATGCCCATGTTCTGAAAGACTTTTCTCACTCGTTTGATTTCTTCCAAGGCAAAACATCTCACACCCAGCAACGTGGTGAAAGTGACGGATTGCTCACTGGGAAGCCGAAAGTCATACCCTGTAGTGGTCTGGAAGCTTCTCTTCCAAAAAGCATCTGAAGCTCACGACCAGGCTCTTTTGTCATTTGCCAGCATGGTAAAGCCAGTTCCACAATTTGAAATCTTTGGGTTTTCTTGTTTGGGCATCAAATCAACATATTCTTTGCGATTTTTAGGCCCCCCAAAGCAGCAACCCAGCCTTGTCGCATGTTCTTGAGGCTCTTGGAGAGGTGGTAATTGCCAATTTCAACCAGACACAACTTCAGGATGAGAACTTTGTCAGCAGCTGGTTCAAGACAAAGCTTGGTCCACTTTTGGCTTCTCCCTCTCCAAACTTCCTTGTCTGCCTCAGTTTCAAGAACTTCAGCTGCCAGACGTACCAGACTGTGTAAGCAAATAACGTGGTTTATTTTTCAGCTCACGTAATCTACTTATGTGATGTACTGTACCGCTCTCCGCTCCCTTAATTGCCTCCCTCACCCCAAGGGGATGAATAAAGTTTTCTGAACCTGAAGCGTGGGAAGAAGATTACAGTGGAAGCGACAATTTTCTACTTGTTAGATTGTTAAAAACCTTCTCTGTGATTTTTTTTTTTTTTTTTTTTAGCATTCAGGCATTCAACAGCCAAGCGGCATTCATGGACAAAGAACGCAAGGAAATGGTCTTCACTTACTTCATCAAGACATTCCTTTCGAGAAATGACTTACCAGGTAAAGGTGCATAATTAAGCTCAACTTGGTGTCATCCTGATTGTATATGGTGGGAGCATCCCGCAAACATCTTTGCTTCTGTCTCTTTCGCAGATCCTGGCTGTGTGTCATCCACCACAGATAGTAGTGACTGGCTGGAGGTAAACCTTGGCAACTTCTCCAGTTTTGCAACCCTGCAGGATTTGCAAGCCCTAAACCCAGACTTCTCAGTTGTAAGTTTCAACAGCAGTCGTAGCATCCATGTCCAAGCTGACGCGTCTGCCAATGGTCCAGCAACTGCTTCTGTTTCATTTCATTCTGATTCTGTTTCGTAGGACGAGGCGCTGGAAGACCTCACCCCTACTCAGTTGGCACAGTTGGCACTGATCAATGGGGCCTTGAACGATACAACGCAGATGGGCATTTTGTTTGAGCAACTTGAGAAGGGCAATGCTCTGGACAACCTGGATGATTTCCTCACAGAACTGACTATAAATGAGCGGGTAGGCTACTGCTTGTCACTGGTGAAAAGAGGACAAACGTGGGCTTCTCCATCTACGTTAGTCAGCACTTGCAAAGGGATTCTGTCTTGACAAATATATCATTTTGCTCTGTCCAGCAATTTTGCGTGGTTGCGAGCCAATAATGCACGGAGTGCCTATAACAGGGGCATTGGGAAGTGTATTAATCCTTTCTTGGTTTACTTTGACAGGTGCCTAAATTCCAACCTGCTGTGAGAGATGCTGTGATGAATAAGACCTTCGCTATCATCAGTCCCCATTTCAGCGAATTCAAGGAGAGCGACTGGTTCATGTGGTTCGACCGGAAACTGACTCCTGTCCTCCCAAGTTTCACACCAATGATGCTGATAAATGCCACCTCAACCATAAACTGCACAAACTACCATGTGGTGTGAGTAGTGTCTCAAAGGCATGAGGGACTGCATTGCTGAAAAGCACAGCATGTTATTGAGCGGATGGGTAAGAACGTTTTCAATTTTTTATCCTTTCTAGGGTCAGAGGGCTGGCCAGAGCTTTCCTTGCAATGCCGTTGCAGAGACGACAAGGAATCACAGTTGTCCTGCTGGACTACCTGGTGAAATCTGGAAGCACCATCAACAAGCCAGGTAGGGCTGACACAGTAAACTGTGCCACCAGATTGCGTTTGGTGGTGGTGGTGGTGGTGGTGGGGTGGAGGGTTTATCCATGAATTTGACCGAAATTTGGGAGTAAGTATGCCTACATGACGGCAAATGTTAACTGTCACTTGTCTGATTCCATGTGAATTCATGGAAAATAATGGCGGCACATTGTACTCACGCTAACGTCCCTCTGCATTCCTCAGTTTGCCGGCAGGCGATTCAGAATGATGGCGAATGGATTGAAGAAAACTTGGGTCCCTTTTCCGAGTACACCACATACTCTGAGCTCAAAGTCTTCAACCTCTCTGTGGTAGGTCACATGTTTCGGTAGCAAGCGTCCTTGATGACAGCAGCACATTATTCAGAAGTTGAGATGTCAGCGCATGGGCGTGGGTTTGCAAAGCCAGAGGGTATAGGATTTCACACATCTGCTTTATTTGTGTCATCAGGTGGAAGTTGTGGATTCCCTGTCACCAAGGCAGAAGGCTGAGCTGATCCTGGATGAAGATATTAAGGGCTTAGATGATGAGGAGCTTGTACGCGAGGTGTTCGAGAGCTTGACAGAGTCCCCTGACTCTGACCAGCTTGATGAGTTTTTCCAGGAGTTGACAACCATCAACAAGCAGGTGAATGCTTTGCTCTGAAATTGCCACATTCACCCATGAAGTTGGCCTTGAAATGAGCCACGTGCGCCTGGTTCTGGACTCAGGGAATGCTTTCAGAAGCCAGAAAGGGGCCAGTATTTGACTCACACTGATCATTTCGGATAGATCTGTTGAATGAATTGATGCCTATAATGCCTTGCGTGATACTGCTGATAACACTGAAGGTGTGACAGCAAACTGGCTCCTCCCATTCCACGATGATTCCAGAAGGCAAAAATGTCCTGCTGAACTAAAACATTGATTCCTTTATTTCCAGACAAACACCAGCTTCATCCCAAATACAGAGAGACGGGACACCATCTTAAACCTGACATTGACCGCCCTCGCTCCTGAAATTGAAAACTTTGAGCCTGAAGACTTTGAGAGGTGGTTCCAGAATAATTTGGCTCCTGTGATGCCGAGCCTTCAGCCTGGCTCTTTGCGGGTGATCCCAAGTTCCATCAGTTGTTCATCCTTCAAGGCCATGTAAGAGACAATCATTATCAAGTCTGTGGAAAGAGAAATTGGTGATACCGGATGTGAAACTCTGGCTCCAGACCTGTCACAATAACCGCTCTTTTCTCCTGACAGACTCATTGGTCTTCGCCAAAGTTTGACAGTCCTGCCACTGCACCTCTCAGATGGTGTGAGATCAAGCATCCAGTTGCTCAAGGAGCTATTCCCAGGTAAGTGGCAGAAGGCGCACATGACAAAGTCCTTTCCAAAAGCAGATGGGGGGGGGGGGCTGCGGTGTCACCTTTGTTTTGATCTTGCGCTCATATTGGCTTTCCTCTCTTACAGAATGTCCACTTCCAGACTCCTCTGAGGTAAGACCACTTCTATGGATCTATGACACGGATGACACCGTGCATGTTGAAATTCATAGGAAATTCCCTTGGCACAGTAACTCTGCTAAGGAGGTTGCAGTAAACTAATCAAACGTTTAAGTACATTTCCCCGCAAGAGTAACAACTATGCTTTGCCTGTCCCCAGTGCAAGCCGACCCCAGTCGATGGTGAGTTTGCGAAATATGAGACATGTCAAGATTGATAGCAAAATGGCTCTCTGGAGTTACTATTTCTAACACACCAACATTATCTTTTCACAGAGGATCTCATCTGTGCTGCGGTTGATAGGTATGCTGTGGTCACTGGAGAGTCTGCCTAGCTACAACCATTTAGTACAATCTCACAGAGATCACAATGGTTTCCTTTTGTGTCCCTCTCCACAGCTCCAAGCTGGACTCTACGAGCCATTCATCTGAAACCCTGTGCACTTTCAGCGTCACAGAGCATGCCTGTTCCTCTGTAAGAATGCTTTAATCAAACCGGGGAGGGAAGAAAGACATTTAGCCTTTGCTATGGTGCTCTCCTGAGGGGGAAAAATGCCCATGTTCTGAAAGACTTTTCTCACTCGTTTGATTTCTTCCAAGGCAAAACATCTCACACCCAGCAACGTGGTGAAAGTGACGGATTGCTCACTGGGAAGCCGAAAGTCATACCCTGTAGTGGTCTGGAAGCTTCTCTTCCAAAAAGCATCTGAAGCTCACGACCAGGCTCTTTTGTCATTTGCCAGCATGGTAAAGCCAGTTCCACAATTTGAAATCTTTGGGTTTTCTTGTTTGGGCATCAAATCAACATATTCTTTGCGATTTTTAGGCCCCCCAAAGCAGCAACCCAGCCTTGTCGCATGTTCTTGAGGCTCTTGGAGAGGTGGTAATTGCCAATTTCAACCAGACACAACTTCAGGATGAGAACTTTGTCAGCAGCTGGTTCAAGACAAAGCTTGGTCCACTTTTGGCTTCTCCCTCTCCAAACTTCCTTGTCTGCCTCAGTTTCAAGAACTTCAGCTGCCAGACGTACCAGACTGTGTAAGCAAATAACGTGGTTTATTTTTCAGCTCACGTAATCTACTTATGTGATGTACTGTACCGCTCTCCGCTCCCTTAATTGCCTCCCTCACCCCAAGGGGATGAATAAAGTTTTCTGAACCTGAAGCGTGGGAAGAAGATTACAGTGGAAGCGACAGTTTTCTACTTGTTAGATTTTTAAAAACCTTCTCTGTGATTTTTTTTTTTTTTTTTTTTTAGCATTCAGGCATTCAACAGCCAAGCGGCATTCATGGACAAAGAACGCAAGGAAATGGTCTTCACTTACTTCATCAAGACATTCCTTTCGAGAAATGACTTACCAGGTAAAGGTGCATAATTAAGCTCAACTTGGTGTCATCCTGATTGTATATGGTGGGAGCATCCCGCAAACATCTTTGCTTCTGTCTCTTTCGCAGATCCTGGCTGTGTGTCATCCACCACAGATAGTAGTGACTGGCTGGAGGTAAACCTTGGCAACTTCTCCAGTTTTGCAACCCTGCAGGATTTGCAAGCCCTAAACCCAGACTTCTCAGTTGTAAGTTTCAACAGCAGTCGTAGCATCCATGTCCAAGCTGACGCGTCTGCCAATGGTCCAGCAACTGCTTCTGTTTCATTTCATTCTGATTCTGTTTCGTAGGACGAGGCGCTGGAAGACCTCACCCCTACTCAGTTGGCACAGTTGGCACTGATCAATGGGGCCTTGAACGATACAACGCAGATGGGCATTTTGTTTGAGCAACTTGAGAAGGGCAATGCTCTGGACAACCTGGATGATTTCCTCACAGAACTGACTATAAATGAGCGGGTAGGCTACTGCTTGTCACTGGTGAAAAGAGGACAAACGTGGGCTTCTCCATCTACGTTAGTCAGCACTTGCAAAGGGATTCTGTCTTGACAAATATATCATTTTGCTCTGTCCAGCAATTTTGCGTGGTTGCGAGCCAATAATGCACGGAGTGCCTATAACAGGGGCATTGGGAAGTGTATTAATCCTTTCTTGGTTTACTTTGACAGGTGCCTAAATTCCAACCTGCTGTGAGAGATGCTGTGATGAATAAGACCTTCGCTATCATCAGTCCCCATTTCAGCGAATTCAAGGAGAGCGACTGGTTCATGTGGTTCGACCGGAAACTGACTCCTGTCCTCCCAAGTTTCACACCAATGATGCTGATAAATGCCACCTCAACCATAAACTGCACAAACTACCATGTGGTGTGAGTAGTGTCTCAAAGGCATGAGGGACTGCATTGCTGAAAAGCACAGCATGTTATTGAGCGGATGGGTAAGAACGTTTTCAATTTTTTATCCTTTCTAGGGTCAGAGGGCTGGCCAGAGCTTTCCTTGCAATGCCGTTGCAGAGACGACAAGGAATCACAGTTGTCCTGCTGGACTACCTGGTGAAATCTGGAAGCACCATCAACAAGCCAGGTAGGGCTGACACAGTAAACTGTGCCACCAGATTGCGTTTGGTGGTGGTGGTGGTGGTGGTGGGGTGGAGGGTTTATCCATGAATTTGACCGAAATTTGGGAGTAAGTATGCCTCCATGACGGCAAATGTTAACTGTCACTTGTCTGATTCCATGTGAATTCATGGAAAATAATGGCGGCACATTGTACTCACGCTAACGTCCCTCTGCATTCCTCAGTTTGCCGGCAGGCGATTCAGAATGATGGCGAATGGATTGAAGAAAACTTGGGTCCCTTTTCCGAGTACACCACATACTCTGAGCTCAAAGTCTTCAACCTCTCTGTGGTAGGTCACATGTTTCGGTAGCAAGCGTCCTTGATGACAGCAGCACATTATTCAGAAGTTGAGATGTCAGCGCATGGGCGTGGGTTTGCAAAGCCAGAGGGTATAGGATTTCACACATCTGCTTTATTTGTGTCATCAGGTGGAAGTTGTGGATTCCCTGTCACCAAGGCAGAAGGCTGAGCTGATCCTGGATGAAGATATTAAGGGCTTAGATGATGAGGAGCTTGTACGCGAGGTGTTCGAGAGCTTGACAGAGTCCCCTGACTCTGACCAGCTTGATGAGTTTTTCCAGGAGTTGACAACCATCAACAAGCAGGTGAATGCTTTGCTCTGAAATTGCCACATTCACCCATGAAGTTGGCCTTGAAATGAGCCACGTGCGCCTGGTTCTGGACTCAGGGAATGCTTTCAGAAGCCAGAAAGGGGCCAGTATTTGACTCACACTGATCATTTCGGATAGATCTGTTGAATGAATTGATGCCTATAATGCCTTGCGTGATACTGCTGATAACACTGAAGGTGTGACAGCAAACTGGCTCCTCCCATTCCACGATGATTCCAGAAGGCAAAAATGTCCTGCTGAACTAAAACATTGATTCCTTTATTTCCAGACAAACACCAGCTTCATCCCAAATACAGAGAGACGGGACACCATCTTAAACCTGACATTGACCGCCCTCGCTCCTGAAATTGAAAACTTTGAGCCTGAAGACTTTGAGAGGTGGTTCCAGAATAATTTGGCTCCTGTGATGCCGAGCCTTCAGCCTGGCTCTTTGCGGGTGATCCCAAGTTCCATCAGTTGTTCATCCTTCAAGGCCATGTAAGAGACAATCATTATCAAGTCTGTGGAAAGAGAAATTGGTGATACCGGATGTGAAACTCTGGCTCCAGACCTGTCACAATAACCGCTCTTTTCTCCTGACAGACTCATTGGTCTTCGCCAAAGTTTGACAGTCCTGCCACTGCACCTCTCAGATGGTGTGAGATCAAGCATCCAGTTGCTCAAGGAGCTATTCCCAGGTAAGTGGCAGAAGGCGCACATGACAAAGTCCTTTCCAAAAGCAGATGGGGGGGGGGGGCTGCGGTGTCACCTTTGTTTTGATCTTGCGCTCATATTGGCTTTCCTCTCTTACAGAATGTCCACTTCCAGACTCCTCTGAGGTAAGACCACTTCTATGGATCTATGACACGGATGACACCGTGCATGTTGAAATTCATAGGAAATTCCCTTGGCACAGTAACTCTGCTAAGGAGGTTGCAGTAAACTAATCAAACGTTTAAGTACATTTCCCCGCAAGAGTAACAACTATGCTTTGCCTGTCCCCAGTGCAAGCCGACCCCAGTCGATGGTGAGTTTGCGAAATATGAGACATGTCAAGATTGATAGCAAAATGGCTCTCTGGAGTTACTATTTCTAACACACCAACATTATCTTTTCACAGAGGATCTCATCTGTGCTGCGGTTGATAGGTATGCTGTGGTCACTGGAGAGTCTGCCTAGCTACAACCATTTAGTACAATCTCACAGAGATCACAATGGTTTCCTTTTGTGTCCCTCTCCACAGCTCCAAGCTGGACTCTACGAGCCATTCATCTGAAACCCTGTGCACTTTCAGCGTCACAGAGCATGCCTGTTCCTCTGTAAGAATGCTTTAATCAAACCGGGGAGGGAAGAAAGACATTTAGCCTTTGCTATGGTGCTCTCCTGAGGGGGAAAAATGCCCATGTTCTGAAAGACTTTTCTCACTCGTTTGATTTCTTCCAAGGCAAAACATCTCACACCCAGCAACGTGGTGAAAGTGACGGATTGCTCACTGGGAAGCCGAAAGTCATACCCTGTAGTGGTCTGGAAGCTTCTCTTCCAAAAAGCATCTGAAGCTCACGACCAGGCTCTTTTGTCATTTGCCAGCATGGTAAAGCCAGTTCCACAATTTGAAATCTTTGGGTTTTCTTGTTTGGGCATCAAATCAACATATTCTTTGCGATTTTTAGGCCCCCCAAAGCAGCAACCCAGCCTTGTCGCATGTTCTTGAGGCTCTTGGAGAGGTGGTAATTGCCAATTTCAACCAGACACAACTTCAGGATGAGAACTTTGTCAGCAGCTGGTTCAAGACAAAGCTTGGTCCACTTTTGGCTTCTCCCTCTCCAAACTTCCTTGTCTGCCTCAGTTTCAAGAACTTCAGCTGCCAGACGTACCAGACTGTGTAAGCAAATAACGTGGTTTATTTTTCAGCTCACGTAATCTACTTATGTGATGTACTGTACCGCTCTCCGCTCCCTTAATTGCCTCCCTCACCCCAAGGGGATGAATAAAGTTTTCTGAACCTGAAGCGTGGGAAGAAGATTACAGTGGAAGCGACAGTTTTCTACTTGTTAGATTTTTAAAAACCTTCTCTGTGATTTTTTTTTTTTTTTTTTTTTAGCATTCAGGCATTCAACAGCCAAGCGGCATTCATGGACAAAGAACGCAAGGAAATGGTCTTCACTTACTTCATCAAGACATTCCTTTCGAGAAATGACTTACCAGGTAAAGGTGCATAATTAAGCTCAACTTGGTGTCATCCTGATTGTATATGGTGGGAGCATCCCGCAAACATCTTTGCTTCTGTCTCTTTCGCAGATCCTGGCTGTGTGTCATCCACCACAGATAGTAGTGACTGGCTGGAGGTAAACCTTGGCAACTTCTCCAGTTTTGCAACCCTGCAGGATTTGCAAGCCCTAAACCCAGACTTCTCAGTTGTAAGTTTCAACAGCAGTCGTAGCATCCATGTCCAAGCTGACGCGTCTGCCAATGGTCCAGCAACTGCTTCTGTTTCATTTCATTCTGATTCTGTTTCGTAGGACGAGGCGCTGGAAGACCTCACCCCTACTCAGTTGGCACAGTTGGCACTGATCAATGGGGCCTTGAACGATACAACGCAGATGGGCATTTTGTTTGAGCAACTTGAGAAGGGCAATGCTCTGGACAACCTGGATGATTTCCTCACAGAACTGACTATAAATGAGCGGGTAGGCTACTGCTTGTCACTGGTGAAAAGAGGACAAACGTGGGCTTCTCCATCTACGTTAGTCAGCACTTGCAAAGGGATTCTGTCTTGACAAATATATCATTTTGCTCTGTCCAGCAATTTTGCGTGGTTGCGAGCCAATAATGCACGGAGTGCCTATAACAGGGGCATTGGGAAGTGTATTAATCCTTTCTTGGTTTACTTTGACAGGTGCCTAAATTCCAACCTGCTGTGAGAGATGCTGTGATGAATAAGACCTTCGCTATCATCAGTCCCCATTTCAGCGAATTCAAGGAGAGCGACTGGTTCATGTGGTTCGACCGGAAACTGACTCCTGTCCTCCCAAGTTTCACACCAATGATGCTGATAAATGCCACCTCAACCATAAACTGCACAAACTACCATGTGGTGTGAGTAGTGTCTCAAAGGCATGAGGGACTGCATTGCTGAAAAGCACAGCATGTTATTGAGCGGATGGGTAAGAACGTTTTCAATTTTTTATCCTTTCTAGGGTCAGAGGGCTGGCCAGAGCTTTCCTTGCAATGCCGTTGCAGAGACGACAAGGAATCACAGTTGTCCTGCTGGACTACCTGGTGAAATCTGGAAGCACCATCAACAAGCCAGGTAGGGCTGACACAGTAAACTGTGCCACCAGATTGCGTTTGGTGGTGGTGGTGGTGGTGGTGGGGTGGAGGGTTTATCCATGAATTTGACCGAAATTTGGGAGTAAGTATGCCTCCATGACGGCAAATGTTAACTGTCACTTGTCTGATTCCATGTGAATTCATGGAAAATAATGGCGGCACATTGTACTCACGCTAACGTCCCTCTGCATTCCTCAGTTTGCCGGCAGGCGATTCAGAATGATGGCGAATGGATTGAAGAAAACTTGGGTCCCTTTTCCGAGTACACCACATACTCTGAGCTCAAAGTCTTCAACCTCTCTGTGGTAGGTCACATGTTTCGGTAGCAAGCGTCCTTGATGACAGCAGCACATTATTCAGAAGTTGAGATGTCAGCGCATGGGCGTGGGTTTGCAAAGCCAGAGGGTATAGGATTTCACACATCTGCTTTATTTGTGTCATCAGGTGGAAGTTGTGGATTCCCTGTCACCAAGGCAGAAGGCTGAGCTGATCCTGGATGAAGATATTAAGGGCTTAGATGATGAGGAGCTTGTACGCGAGGTGTTCGAGAGCTTGACAGAGTCCCCTGACTCTGACCAGCTTGATGAGTTTTTCCAGGAGTTGACAACCATCAACAAGCAGGTGAATGCTTTGCTCTGAAATTGCCACATTCACCCATGAAGTTGGCCTTGAAATGAGCCACGTGCGCCTGGTTCTGGACTCAGGGAATGCTTTCAGAAGCCAGAAAGGGGCCAGTATTTGACTCACACTGATCATTTCGGATAGATCTGTTGAATGAATTGATGCCTATAATGCCTTGCGTGATACTGCTGATAACACTGAAGGTGTGACAGCAAACTGGCTCCTCCCATTCCACGATGATTCCAGAAGGCAAAAATGTCCTGCTGAACTAAAACATTGATTCCTTTATTTCCAGACAAACACCAGCTTCATCCCAAATACAGAGAGACGGGACACCATCTTAAACCTGACATTGACCGCCCTCGCTCCTGAAATTGAAAACTTTGAGCCTGAAGACTTTGAGAGGTGGTTCCAGAATAATTTGGCTCCTGTGATGCCGAGCCTTCAGCCTGGCTCTTTGCGGGTGATCCCAAGTTCCATCAGTTGTTCATCCTTCAAGGCCATGTAAGAGACAATCATTATCAAGTCTGTGGAAAGAGAAATTGGTGATACCGGATGTGAAACTCTGGCTCCAGACCTGTCACAATAACCGCTCTTTTCTCCTGACAGACTCATTGGTCTTCGCCAAAGTTTGACAGTCCTGCCACTGCACCTCTCAGATGGTGTGAGATCAAGCATCCAGTTGCTCAAGGAGCTATTCCCAGGTAAGTGGCAGAAGGCGCACATGACAAAGTCCTTTCCAAAAGCAGATGGGGGGGGGGGGGGCTGCGGTGTCACCTTTGTTTTGATCTTGCGCTCATATTGGCTTTCCTCTCTTACAGAATGTCCACTTCCAGACTCCTCTGAGGTAAGACCACTTCTATGGATCTATGACACGGATGACACCGTGCATGTTGAAATTCATAGGAAATTCCCTTGGCACAGTAACTCTGCTAAGGAGGTTGCAGTAAACTAATCAAACGTTTAAGTACATTTCCCCGCAAGAGTAACAACTATGCTTTGCCTGTCCCCAGTGCAAGCCGACCCCAGTCGATGGTGAGTTTGCGAAATATGAGACATGTCAAGATTGATAGCAAAATGGCTCTCTGGAGTTACTATTTCTAACACACCAACATTATCTTTTCACAGAGGATCTCATCTGTGCTGCGGTTGATAGGTATGCTGTGGTCACTGGAGAGTCTGCCTAGCTACAACCATTTAGTACAATCTCACAGAGATTACAATGGTTTCCTTTTGTGTCCCTCTCCACAGCTCCAAGCTGGACTCTACGAGCCATTCATCTGAAACCCTGTGCACTTTCAGCGTCACAGAGCATGCCTGTTCCTCTGTAAGAATGCTTTAATCAAACCGGGGAGGGAAGAAAGACATTTAGCCTTTGCTATGGTGCTCTCCTGAGGGGGAAAAATGCCCATGTTCTGAAAGACTTTTCTCACTCGTTTGATTTCTTCCAAGGCAAAACATCTCACACCCAGCAACGTGGTGAAAGTGACGGATTGCTCACTGGGAAGCCGAAAGTCATACCCTGTAGTGGTCTGGAAGCTTCTCTTCCAAAAAGCATCTGAAGCTCACGACCAGGCTCTTTTGTCATTTGCCAGCATGGTAAAGCCAGTTCCACAATTTGAAATCTTTGGGTTTTCTTGTTTGGGCATCAAATCAACATATTCTTTGCGATTTTTAGGCCCCCCAAAGCAGCAACCCAGCCTTGTCGCATGTTCTTGAGGCTCTTGGAGAGGTGGTAATTGCCAATTTCAACCAGACACAACTTCAGGATGAGAACTTTGTCAGCAGCTGGTTCAAGACAAAGCTTGGTCCACTTTTGGCTTCTCCCTCTCCAAACTTCCTTGTCTGCCTCAGTTTCAAGAACTTCAGCTGCCAGACGTACCAGACTGTGTAAGCAAATAACGTGGTTTATTTTTCAGCTCACGTAATCTACTTATGTGATGTACTGTACCGCTCTCCGCTCCCTTAATTGCCTCCCTCACCCCAAGGGGATGAATAAAGTTTTCTGAACCTGAAGCGTGGGAAGAAGATTACAGTGGAAGCGACAGTTTTCTACTTGTTAGATTGTTAAAAACCTTCTCTGTGATTTTTTTTTTTTTTTTTTTTAGCATTCAGGCATTCAACAGCCAAGCGGCATTCATGGACAAAGAACGCAAGGAAATGGTCTTCACTTACTTCATCAAGACATTCCTTTCGAGAAATGACTTACCAGGTAAAGGTGCATAATTAAGCTCAACTTGGTGTCATCCTGATTGTATATGGTGGGAGCATCCCGCAAACATCTTTGCTTCTGTCTCTTTCGCAGATCCTGGCTGTGTGTCATTCACCACAGATAGTAGTGACTGGCTGGAGGTAAACCTTGGCAACTTCTCCAGTTTTGCAACCCTGCAGGATTTGCAAGCCCTAAACCCAGACTTCTCAGTTGTAAGTTTCAACAGCAGTCGTAGCATCCATGTCCAAGCTGACGCGTCTGCCAATGGTCCAGCAACTGCTTCTGTTTCATTTCATTCTGATTCTGTTTCGTAGGACGAGGCGCTGGAAGACCTCACCCCTACTCAGTTGGCACAGTTGGCACTGATCAATGGGGCCTTGAACGATACAACGCAGATGGGCATTTTGTTTGAGCAACTTGAGAAGGGCAATGCTCTGGACAACCTGGATGATTTCCTCACAGAACTGACTATAAATGAGCGGGTAGGCTACTGCTTGTCACTGGTGAAAAGAGGACAAACGTGGGCTTCTCCATCTACGTTAGTCAGCACTTGCAAAGGGATTCTGTCTTGACAAATATATCATTTTGCTCTGTCCAGCAATTTTGCGTGGTTGCGAGCCAATAATGCACGGAGTGCCTATAACAGGGGCATTGGGAAGTGTATTAATCCTTTCTTGGTTTACTTTGACAGGTGCCTAAATTCCAACCTGCTGTGAGAGATGCTGTGATGAATAAGACCTTCGCTATCATCAGTCCCCATTTCAGCGAATTCAAGGAGAGCGACTGGTTCATGTGGTTCGACCGGAAACTGACTCCTGTCCTCCCAAGTTTCACACCAATGATGCTGATAAATGCCACCTCAACCATAAACTGCACAAACTACCATGTGGTGTGAGTAGTGTCTCAAAGGCATGAGGGACTGCATTGCTGAAAAGCACAGCATGTTATTGAGCGGATGGGTAAGAACGTTTTCAATTTTTTATCCTTTCTAGGGTCAGAGGGCTGGCCAGAGCTTTCCTTGCAATGCCGTTGCAGAGACGACAAGGAATCACAGTTGTCCTGCTGGACTACCTGGTGAAATCTGGAAGCACCATCAACAAGCCAGGTAGGGCTGACACAGTAAACTGTGCCACCAGATTGCGTTTGGTGGTGGTGGTGGTGGTGGTGGGGTGGAGGGTTTATCCATGAATTTGACCGAAATTTGGGAGTAAGTATGCCTACATGACGGCATCATGTAGCATTACTTACTCCCAAATTCGGTCAAATTCATGGAAATAATGGCGGCACATTGTACTCACGCTAACGTCCCTCTGCATTCCTCAGTTTGCCGGCAGGCGATTCAGAATGATGGCGAATGGATTGAAGAAAACTTGGGTCCCTTTTCCGAGTACACCACATACTCTGAGCTCAAAGTCTTCAACCTCTCTGTGGTAGGTCACATGTTTCGGTAGCAAGCGTCCTTGATGACAGCAGCACATTATTCAGAAGTTGAGATGTCAGCGCATGGGCGTGGGTTTGCAAAGCCAGAGGGTATAGGATTTCACACATCTGCTTTATTTGTGTCATCAGGTGGAAGTTGTGGATTCCCTGTCACCAAGGCAGAAGGCTGAGCTGATCCTGGATGAAGATATTAAGGGCTTAGATGATGAGGAGCTTGTACGCGAGGTGTTCGAGAGCTTGACAGAGTCCCCTGACTCTGACCAGCTTGATGAGTTTTTCCAGGAGTTGACAACCATCAACAAGCAGGTGAATGCTTTGCTCTGAAATTGCCACATTCACCCATGAAGTTGGCCTTGAAATGAGCCACGTGCGCCTGGTTCTGGACTCAGGGAATGCTTTCAGAAGCCAGAAAGGGGCCAGTATTTGACTCACACTGATCATTTCGGATAGATCTGTTGAATGAATTGATGCCTATAATGCCTTGCGTGATACTGCTGATAACACTGAAGGTGTGACAGCAAACTGGCTCCTCCCATTCCACGATGATTCCAGAAGGCAAAAATGTCCTGCTGAACTAAAACATTGATTCCTTTATTTCCAGACAAACACCAGCTTCATCCCAAATACAGAGAGACGGGACACCATCTTAAACCTGACATTGACCGCCCTCGCTCCTGAAATTGAAAACTTTGAGCCTGAAGACTTTGAGAGGTGGTTCCAGAATAATTTGGCTCCTGTGATGCCGAGCCTTCAGCCTGGCTCTTTGCGGGTGATCCCAAGTTCCATCAGTTGTTCATCCTTCAAGGCCATGTAAGAGACAATCATTATCAAGTCTGTGGAAAGAGAAATTGGTGATACCGGATGTGAAACTCTGGCTCCAGACCTGTCACAATAACCGCTCTTTTCTCCTGACAGACTCATTGGTCTTCGCCAAAGTTTGACAGTCCTGCCACTGCACCTCTCAGATGGTGTGAGATCAAGCATCCAGTTGCTCAAGGAGCTATTCCCAGGTAAGTGGCAGAAGGCGCACATGACAAAGTCCTTTCCAAAAGCAGATGGGGGGGGGGGCTGCGGTGTCACCTTTGTTTTGATCTTGCGCTCATATTGGCTTTCCTCTCTTACAGAATGTCCACTTCCAGACTCCTCTGAGGTAAGACCACTTCTATGGATCTATGACACGGATGACACCGTGCATGTTGAAATTCATAGGAAATTCCCTTGGCACAGTAACTCTGCTAAGGAGGTTGCAGTAAACTAATCAAACGTTTAAGTACATTTCCCCGCAAGAGTAACAACTATGCTTTGCCTGTCCCCAGTGCAAGCCGACCCCAGTCGATGGTGAGTTTGCGAAATATGAGACATGTCAAGATTGATAGCAAAATGGCTCTCTGGAGTTACTATTTCTAACACACCAACATTATCTTTTCACAGAGGATCTCATCTGTGCTGCGGTTGATAGGTATGCTGTGGTCACTGGAGAGTCTGCCTAGCTACAACCATTTAGTACAATCTCACAGAGATCACAATGGTTTCCTTTTGTGTCCCTCTCCACAGCTCCAAGCTGGACTCTACGAGCCATTCATCTGAAACCCTGTGCACTTTCAGCGTCACAGAGCATGCCTGTTCCTCTGTAAGAATGCTTTAATCAAACCGGGGAGGGAAGAAAGACATTTAGCCTTTGCTATGGTGCTCTCCTGAGGGGGAAAAATGCCCATGTTCTGAAAGACTTTTCTCACTCGTTTGATTTCTTCCAAGGCAAAACATCTCACACCCAGCAACGTGGTGAAAGTGACGGATTGCTCACTGGGAAGCCGAAAGTCATACCCTGTAGTGGTCTGGAAGCTTCTCTTCCAAAAAGCATCTGAAGCTCACGACCAGGCTCTTTTGTCATTTGCCAGCATGGTAAAGCCAGTTCCACAATTTGAAATCTTTGGGTTTTCTTGTTTGGGCATCAAATCAACATATTCTTTGCGATTTTTAGGCCCCCCAAAGCAGCAACCCAGCCTTGTCGCATGTTCTTGAGGCTCTTGGAGAGGTGGTAATTGCCAATTTCAACCAGACACAACTTCAGGATGAGAACTTTGTCAGCAGCTGGTTCAAGACAAAGCTTGGTCCACTTTTGGCTTCTCCCTCTCCAAACTTCCTTGTCTGCCTCAGTTTCAAGAACTTCAGCTGCCAGACGTACCAGACTGTGTAAGCAAATAACGTGGTTTATTTTTCAGCTCACGTAATCTACTTATGTGATGTACTGTACCGCTCTCCGCTCCCTTAATTGCCTCCCTCACCCCAAGGGGATGAATAAAGTTTTCTGAACCTGAAGCGTGGGAAGAAGATTACAGTGGAAGCGACAGTTTTCTACTTGTTAGATTGTTAAAAACCTTCTCTGTGATTTTTTTTTTTTTTTTTTTAGCATTCAGGCATTCAACAGCCAAGCGGCATTCATGGACAAAGAACGCAAGGAAATGGTCTTCACTTACTTCATCAAGACATTCCTTTCGAGAAATGACTTACCAGGTAAAGGTGCATAATTAAGCTCAACTTGGTGTCATCCTGATTGTATATGGTGGGAGCATCCCGCAAACATCTTTGCTTCTGTCTCTTTCGCAGATCCTGGCTGTGTGTCATCCACCACAGATAGTAGTGACTGGCTGGAGGTAAACCTTGGCAACTTCTCCAGTTTTGCAACCCTGCAGGATTTGCAAGCCCTAAACCCAGACTTCTCAGTTGTAAGTTTCAACAGCAGTCGTAGCATCCATGTCCAAGCTGACGCGTCTGCCAATGGTCCAGCAACTGCTTCTGTTTCATTTCATTCTGATTCTGTTTCGTAGGACGAGGCGCTGGAAGACCTCACCCCTACTCAGTTGGCACAGTTGGCACTGATCAATGGGGCCTTGAACGATACAACGCAGATGGGCATTTTGTTTGAGCAACTTGAGAAGGGCAATGCTCTGGACAACCTGGATGATTTCCTCACAGAACTGACTATAAATGAGCGGGTAGGCTACTGCTTGTCACTGGTGAAAAGAGGACAAACGTGGGCTTCTCCATCTACGTTAGTCAGCACTTGCAAAGGGATTCTGTCTTGACAAATATATCATTTTGCTCTGTCCAGCAATTTTGCGTGGTTGCGAGCCAATAATGCACGGAGTGCCTATAACAGGGGCATTGGGAAGTGTATTAATCCTTTCTTGGTTTACTTTGACAGGTGCCTAAATTCCAACCTGCTGTGAGAGATGCTGTGATGAATAAGACCTTCGCTATCATCAGTCCCCATTTCAGCGAATTCAAGGAGAGCGACTGGTTCATGTGGTTCGACCGGAAACTGACTCCTGTCCTCCCAAGTTTCACACCAATGATGCTGATAAATGCCACCTCAACCATAAACTGCACAAACTACCATGTGGTGTGAGTAGTGTCTCAAAGGCATGAGGGACTGCATTGCTGAAAAGCACAGCATGTTATTGAGCGGATGGGTAAGAACGTTTTCAATTTTTTATCCTTTCTAGGGTCAGAGGGCTGGCCAGAGCTTTCCTTGCAATGCCGTTGCAGAGACGACAAGGAATCACAGTTGTCCTGCTGGACTACCTGGTGAAATCTGGAAGCACCATCAACAAGCCAGGTAGGGCTGACACAGTAAACTGTGCCACCAGATTGCGTTTGGTGGTGGTGGTGGTGGTGGTGGGGTGGAGGGTTTATCCATGAATTTGACCGAAATTTGGGAGTAAGTATGCCTCCATGACGGCAAATGTTAACTGTCACTTGTCTGATTCCATGTGAATTCATGGAAAATAATGGCGGCACATTGTACTCACGCTAACGTCCCTCTGCATTCCTCAGTTTGCCGGCAGGCGATTCAGAATGATGGCGAATGGATTGAAGAAAACTTGGGTCCCTTTTCCGAGTACACCACATACTCTGAGCTCAAAGTCTTCAACCTCTCTGTGGTAGGTCACATGTTTCGGTAGCAAGCGTCCTTGATGACAGCAGCACATTATTCAGAAGTTGAGATGTCAGCGCATGGGCGTGGGTTTGCAAAGCCAGAGGGTATAGGATTTCACACATCTGCTTTATTTGTGTCATCAGGTGGAAGTTGTGGATTCCCTGTCACCAAGGCAGAAGGCTGAGCTGATCCTGGATGAAGATATTAAGGGCTTAGATGATGAGGAGCTTGTACGCGAGGTGTTCGAGAGCTTGACAGAGTCCCCTGACTCTGACCAGCTTGATGAGTTTTTCCAGGAGTTGACAACCATCAACAAGCAGGTGAATGCTTTGCTCTGAAATTGCCACATTCACCCATGAAGTTGGCCTTGAAATGAGCCACGTGCGCCTGGTTCTGGACTCAGGGAATGCTTTCAGAAGCCAGAAAGGGGCCAGTATTTGACTCACACTGATCATTTCGGATAGATCTGTTGAATGAATTGATGCCTATAATGCCTTGCGTGATACTGCTGATAACACTGAAGGTGTGACAGCAAACTGGCTCCTCCCATTCCACGATGATTCCAGAAGGCAAAAATGTCCTGCTGAACTAAAACATTGATTCCTTTATTTCCAGACAAACACCAGCTTCATCCCAAATACAGAGAGACGGGACACCATCTTAAACCTGACATTGACCGCCCTCGCTCCTGAAATTGAAAACTTTGAGCCTGAAGACTTTGAGAGGTGGTTCCAGAATAATTTGGCTCCTGTGATGCCGAGCCTTCAGCCTGGCTCTTTGCGGGTGATCCCAAGTTCCATCAGTTGTTCATCCTTCAAGGCCATGTAAGAGACAATCATTATCAAGTCTGTGGAAAGAGAAATTGGTGATACCGGATGTGAAACTCTGGCTCCAGACCTGTCACAATAACCGCTCTTTTCTCCTGACAGACTCATTGGTCTTCGCCAAAGTTTGACAGTCCTGCCACTGCACCTCTCAGATGGTGTGAGATCAAGCATCCAGTTGCTCAAGGAGCTATTCCCAGGTAAGTGGCAGAAGGCGCACATGACAAAGTCCTTTCCAAAAGCAGATGGGGGGGGGGGGGCTGCGGTGTCACCTTTGTTTTGATCTTGCGCTCATATTGGCTTTCCTCTCTTACAGAATGTCCACTTCCAGACTCCTCTGAGGTAAGACCACTTCTATGGATCTATGACACGGATGACACCGTGCATGTTGAAATTCATAGGAAATTCCCTTGGCACAGTAACTCTGCTAAGGAGGTTGCAGTAAACTAATCAAACGTTTAAGTACATTTCCCCGCAAGAGTAACAACTATGCTTTGCCTGTCCCCAGTGCAAGCCGACCCCAGTCGATGGTGAGTTTGCGAAATATGAGACATGTCAAGATTGATAGCAAAATGGCTCTCTGGAGTTACTATTTCTAACACACCAACATTATCTTTTCACAGAGGATCTCATCTGTGCTGCGGTTGATAGGTATGCTGTGGTCACTGGAGAGTCTGCCTAGCTACAACCATTTAGTACAATCTCACAGAGATCACAATGGTTTCCTTTTGTGTCCCTCTCCACAGCTCCAAGCTGGACTCTACGAGCCATTCATCTGAAACCCTGTGCACTTTCAGCGTCACAGAGCATGCCTGTTCCTCTGTAAGAATGCTTTAATCAAACCGGGGAGGGAAGAAAGACATTTAGCCTTTGCTATGGTGCTCTCCTGAGGGGGAAAAATGCCCATGTTCTGAAAGACTTTTCTCACTCGTTTGATTTCTTCCAAGGCAAAACATCTCACACCCAGCAACGTGGTGAAAGTGACGGATTGCTCACTGGGAAGCCGAAAGTCATACCCTGTAGTGGTCTGGAAGCTTCTCTTCCAAAAAGCATCTGAAGCTCACGACCAGGCTCTTTTGTCATTTGCCAGCATGGTAAAGCCAGTTCCACAATTTGAAATCTTTGGGTTTTCTTGTTTGGGCATCAAATCAACATATTCTTTGCGATTTTTAGGCCCCCCAAAGCAGCAACCCAGCCTTGTCGCATGTTCTTGAGGCTCTTGGAGAGGTGGTAATTGCCAATTTCAACCAGACACAACTTCAGGATGAGAACTTTGTCAGCAGCTGGTTCAAGACAAAGCTTGGTCCACTTTTGGCTTCTCCCTCTCCAAACTTCCTTGTCTGCCTCAGTTTCAAGAACTTCAGCTGCCAGACGTACCAGACTGTGTAAGCAAATAACGTGGTTTATTTTTCAGCTCACGTAATCTACTTATGTGATGTACTGTACCGCTCTCCGCTCCCTTAATTGCCTCCCTCACCCCAAGGGGATGAATAAAGTTTTCTGAACCTGAAGCGTGGGAAGAAGATTACAGTGGAAGCGACAGTTTTCTACTTGTTAGATTGTTAAAAACCTTCTCTGTGATTTTTTTTTTTTTTTTTTTTAGCATTCAGGCATTCAACAGCCAAGCGGCATTCATGGACAAAGAACGCAAGGAAATGGTCTTCACTTACTTCATCAAGACATTCCTTTCGAGAAATGACTTACCAGGTAAAGGTGCATAATTAAGCTCAACTTGGTGTCATCCTGATTGTATATGGTGGGAGCATCCCGCAAACATCTTTGCTTCTGTCTCTTTCGCAGATCCTGGCTGTGTGTCATCCACCACAGATAGTAGTGACTGGCTGGAGGTAAACCTTGGCAACTTCTCCAGTTTTGCAACCCTGCAGGATTTGCAAGCCCTAAACCCAGACTTCTCAGTTGTAAGTTTCAACAGCAGTCGTAGCATCCATGTCCAAGCTGACGCGTCTGCCAATGGTCCAGCAACTGCTTCTGTTTCATTTCATTCTGATTCTGTTTCGTAGGACGAGGCGCTGGAAGACCTCACCCCTACTCAGTTGGCACAGTTGGCACTGATCAATGGGGCCTTGAACGATACAACGCAGATGGGCATTTTGTTTGAGCAACTTGAGAAGGGCAATGCTCTGGACAACCTGGATGATTTCCTCACAGAACTGACTATAAATGAGCGGGTAGGCTACTGCTTGTCACTGGTGAAAAGAGGACAAACGTGGGCTTCTCCATCTACGTTAGTCAGCACTTGCAAAGGGATTCTGTCTTGACAAATATATCATTTTGCTCTGTCCAGCAATTTTGCGTGGTTGCGAGCCAATAATGCACGGAGTGCCTATAACAGGGGCATTGGGAAGTGTATTAATCCTTTCTTGGTTTACTTTGACAGGTGCCTAAATTCCAACCTGCTGTGAGAGATGCTGTGATGAATAAGACCTTCGCTATCATCAGTCCCCATTTCAGCGAATTCAAGGAGAGCGACTGGTTCATGTGGTTCGACCGGAAACTGACTCCTGTCCTCCCAAGTTTCACACCAATGATGCTGATAAATGCCACCTCAACCATAAACTGCACAAACTACCATGTGGTGTGAGTAGTGTCTCAAAGGCATGAGGGACTGCATTGCTGAAAAGCACAGCATGTTATTGAGCGGATGGGTAAGAACGTTTTCAATTTTTTATCCTTTCTAGGGTCAGAGGGCTGGCCAGAGCTTTCCTTGCAATGCCGTTGCAGAGACGACAAGGAATCACAGTTGTCCTGCTGGACTACCTGGTGAAATCTGGAAGCACCATCAACAAGCCAGGTAGGGCTGACACAGTAAACTGTGCCACCAGATTGCGTTTGGTGGTGGTGGTGGTGGTGGTGGGGTGGAGGGTTTATCCATGAATTTGACCGAAATTTGGGAGTAAGTATGCCTCCATGACGGCAAATGTTAACTGTCACTTGTCTGATTCCATGTGAATTCATGGAAAATAATGGCGGCACATTGTACTCACGCTAACATCCCTCTGCATTCCTCAGTTTGCCGGCAGGCGATTCAGAATGATGGCGAATGGATTGAAGAAAACTTGGGTCCCTTTTCCGAGTACACCACATACTCTGAGCTCAAAGTCTTCAACCTCTCTGTGGTAGGTCACATGTTTCGGTAGCAAGCGTCCTTGATGACAGCAGCACATTATTCAGAAGTTGAGATGTCAGCGCATGGGCGTGGGTTTGCAAAGCCAGAGGGTATAGGATTTCACACATCTGCTTTATTTGTGTCATCAGGTGGAAGTTGTGGATTCCCTGTCACCAAGGCAGAAGGCTGAGCTGATCCTGGATGAAGATATTAAGGGCTTAGATGATGAGGAGCTTGTACGCGAGGTGTTCGAGAGCTTGACAGAGTCCCCTGACTCTGACCAGCTTGATGAGTTTTTCCAGGAGTTGACAACCATCAACAAGCAGGTGAATGCTTTGCTCTGAAATTGCCACATTCACCCATGAAGTTGGCCTTGAAATGAGCCACGTGCGCCTGGTTCTGGACTCAGGGAATGCTTTCAGAAGCCAGAAAGGGGCCAGTATTTGACTCACACTGATCATTTCGGATAGATCTGTTGAATGAATTGATGCCTATAATGCCTTGCGTGATACTGCTGATAACACTGAAGGTGTGACAGCAAACTGGCTCCTCCCATTCCACGATGATTCCAGAAGGCAAAAATGTCCTGCTGAACTAAAACATTGATTCCTTTATTTCCAGACAAACACCAGCTTCATCCCAAATACAGAGAGACGGGACACCATCTTAAACCTGACATTGACCGCCCTCGCTCCTGAAATTGAAAACTTTGAGCCTGAAGACTTTGAGAGGTGGTTCCAGAATAATTTGGCTCCTGTGATGCCGAGCCTTCAGCCTGGCTCTTTGCGGGTGATCCCAAGTTCCATCAGTTGTTCATCCTTCAAGGCCATGTAAGAGACAATCATTATCAAGTCTGTGGAAAGAGAAATTGGTGATACCGGATGTGAAACTCTGGCTCCAGACCTGTCACAATAACCGCTCTTTTCTCCTGACAGACTCATTGGTCTTCGCCAAAGTTTGACAGTCCTGCCACTGCACCTCTCAGATGGTGTGAGATCAAGCATCCAGTTGCTCAAGGAGCTATTCCCAGGTAAGTGGCAGAAGGCGCACATGACAAAGTCCTTTCCAAAAGCAGATGGGGGGGGGGGGGCTGCGGTGTCACCTTTGTTTTGATCTTGCGCTCATATTGGCTTTCCTCTCTTACAGAATGTCCACTTCCAGACTCCTCTGAGGTAAGACCACTTCTATGGATCTATGACACGGATGACACCGTGCATGTTGAAATTCATAGGAAATTCCCTTGGCACAGTAACTCTGCTAAGGAGGTTGCAGTAAACTAATCAAACGTTTAAGTACATTTCCCCGCAAGAGTAACAACTATGCTTTGCCTGTCCCCAGTGCAAGCCGACCCCAGTCGATGGTGAGTTTGCGAAATATGAGACATGTCAAGATTGATAGCAAAATGGCTCTCTGGAGTTACTATTTCTAACACACCAACATTATCTTTTCACAGAGGATCTCATCTGTGCTGCGGTTGATAGGTATGCTGTGGTCACTGGAGAGTCTGCCTAGCTACAACCATTTAGTACAATCTCACAGAGATCACAATGGTTTCCTTTTGTGTCCCTCTCCACAGCTCCAAGCTGGACTCTACGAGCCATTCATCTGAAACCCTGTGCACTTTCAGCGTCACAGAGCATGCCTGTTCCTCTGTAAGAATGCTTTAATCAAACCGGGGAGGGAAGAAAGACATTTAGCCTTTGCTATGGTGCTCTCCTGAGGGGGAAAAATGCCCATGTTCTGAAAGACTTTTCTCACTCGTTTGATTTCTTCCAAGGCAAAACATCTCACACCCAGCAACGTGGTGAAAGTGACGGATTGCTCACTGGGAAGCCGAAAGTCATACCCTGTAGTGGTCTGGAAGCTTCTCTTCCAAAAAGCATCTGAAGCTCACGACCAGGCTCTTTTGTCATTTGCCAGCATGGTAAAGCCAGTTCCACAATTTGAAATCTTTGGGTTTTCTTGTTTGGGCATCAAATCAACATATTCTTTGCGATTTTTAGGCCCCCCAAAGCAGCAACCCAGCCTTGTCGCATGTTCTTGAGGCTCTTGGAGAGGTGGTAATTGCCAATTTCAACCAGACACAACTTCAGGATGAGAACTTTGTCAGCAGCTGGTTCAAGACAAAGCTTGGTCCACTTTTGGCTTCTCCCTCTCCAAACTTCCTTGTCTGCCTCAGTTTCAAGAACTTCAGCTGCCAGACGTACCAGACTGTGTAAGCAAATAACGTGGTTTATTTTTCAGCTCACGTAATCTACTTATGTGATGTACTGTACCGCTCTCCGCTCCCTTAATTGCCTCCCTCACCCCAAGGGGATGAATAAAGTTTTCTGAACCTGAAGCGTGGGAAGAAGATTACAGTGGAAGCGACAGTTTTCTACTTGTTAGATTTTTAAAAACCTTCTCTGTGATTTTTTTTTTTTTTTTTTTTAGCATTCAGGCATTCAACAGCCAAGCGGCATTCATGGACAAAGAACGCAAGGAAATGGTCTTCACTTACTTCATCAAGACATTCCTTTCGAGAAATGACTTACCAGGTAAAGGTGCATAATTAAGCTCAACTTGGTGTCATCCTGATTGTATATGGTGGGAGCATCCCGCAAACATCTTTGCTTCTGTCTCTTTCGCAGATCCTGGCTGTGTGTCATCCACCACAGATAGTAGTGACTGGCTGGAGGTAAACCTTGGCAACTTCTCCAGTTTTGCAACCCTGCAGGATTTGCAAGCCCTAAACCCAGACTTCTCAGTTGTAAGTTTCAACAGCAGTCGTAGCATCCATGTCCAAGCTGACGCGTCTGCCAATGGTCCAGCAACTGCTTCTGTTTCATTTCATTCTGATTCTGTTTCGTAGGACGAGGCGCTGGAAGACCTCACCCCTACTCAGTTGGCACAGTTGGCACTGATCAATGGGGCCTTGAACGATACAACGCAGATGGGCATTTTGTTTGAGCAACTTGAGAAGGGCAATGCTCTGGACAACCTGGATGATTTCCTCACAGAACTGACTATAAATGAGCGGGTAGGCTACTGCTTGTCACTGGTGAAAAGAGGACAAACGTGGGCTTCTCCATCTACGTTAGTCAGCACTTGCAAAGGGATTCTGTCTTGACAAATATATCATTTTGCTCTGTCCAGCAATTTTGCGTGGTTGCGAGCCAATAATGCACGGAGTGCCTATAACAGGGGCATTGGGAAGTGTATTAATCCTTTCTTGGTTTACTTTGACAGGTGCCTAAATTCCAACCTGCTGTGAGAGATGCTGTGATGAATAAGACCTTCGCTATCATCAGTCCCCATTTCAGCGAATTCAAGGAGAGCGACTGGTTCATGTGGTTCGACCGGAAACTGACTCCTGTCCTCCCAAGTTTCACACCAATGATGCTGATAAATGCCACCTCAACCATAAACTGCACAAACTACCATGTGGTGTGAGTAGTGTCTCAAAGGCATGAGGGACTGCATTGCTGAAAAGCACAGCATGTTATTGAGCGGATGGGTAAGAACGTTTTCAATTTTTTATCCTTTCTAGGGTCAGAGGGCTGGCCAGAGCTTTCCTTGCAATGCCGTTGCAGAGACGACAAGGAATCACAGTTGTCCTGCTGGACTACCTGGTGAAATCTGGAAGCACCATCAACAAGCCAGGTAGGGCTGACACAGTAAACTGTGCCACCAGATTGCGTTTGGTGGTGGTGGTGGTGGTGGTGGGGTGGAGGGTTTATCCATGAATTTGACCGAAATTTGGGAGTAAGTATGCCTACATGACGGCAAATGTTAACTGTCACTTGTCTGATTCCATGTGAATTCATGGAAAATAATGGCGGCACATTGTACTCACGCTAACGTCCCTCTGCATTCCTCAGTTTGCCGGCAGGCGATTCAGAATGATGGCGAATGGATTGAAGAAAACTTGGGTCCCTTTTCCGAGTACACCACATACTCTGAGCTCAAAGTCTTCAACCTCTCTGTGGTAGGTCACATGTTTCGGTAGCAAGCGTCCTTGATGACAGCAGCACATTATTCAGAAGTTGAGATGTCAGCGCATGGGCGTGGGTTTGCAAAGCCAGAGGGTATAGGATTTCACACATCTGCTTTATTTGTGTCATCAGGTGGAAGTTGTGGATTCCCTGTCACCAAGGCAGAAGGCTGAGCTGATCCTGGATGAAGATATTAAGGGCTTAGATGATGAGGAGCTTGTACGCGAGGTGTTCGAGAGCTTGACAGAGTCCCCTGACTCTGACCAGCTTGATGAGTTTTTCCAGGAGTTGACAACCATCAACAAGCAGGTGAATGCTTTGCTCTGAAATTGCCACATTCACCCATGAAGTTGGCCTTGAAATGAGCCACGTGCGCCTGGTTCTGGACTCAGGGAATGCTTTCAGAAGCCAGAAAGGGGCCAGTATTTGACTCACACTGATCATTTCGGATAGATCTGTTGAATGAATTGATGCCTATAATGCCTTGCGTGATACTGCTGATAACACTGAAGGTGTGACAGCAAACTGGCTCCTCCCATTCCACGATGATTCCAGAAGGCAAAAATGTCCTGCTGAACTAAAACATTGATTCCTTTATTTCCAGACAAACACCAGCTTCATCCCAAATACAGAGAGACGGGACACCATCTTAAACCTGACATTGACCGCCCTCGCTCCTGAAATTGAAAACTTTGAGCCTGAAGACTTTGAGAGGTGGTTCCAGAATAATTTGGCTCCTGTGATGCCGAGCCTTCAGCCTGGCTCTTTGCGGGTGATCCCAAGTTCCATCAGTTGTTCATCCTTCAAGGCCATGTAAGAGACAATCATTATCAAGTCTGTGGAAAGAGAAATTGGTGATACCGGATGTGAAACTCTGGCTCCAGACCTGTCACAATAACCGCTCTTTTCTCCTGACAGACTCATTGGTCTTCGCCAAAGTTTGACAGTCCTGCCACTGCACCTCTCAGATGGTGTGAGATCAAGCATCCAGTTGCTCAAGGAGCTATTCCCAGGTAAGTGGCAGAAGGCGCACATGACAAAGTCCTTTCCAAAAGCAGATGGGGGGGGGGGGGCTGCGGTGTCACCTTTGTTTTGATCTTGCGCTCATATTGGCTTTCCTCTCTTACAGAATGTCCACTTCCAGACTCCTCTGAGGTAAGACCACTTCTATGGATCTATGACACGGATGACACCGTGCATGTTGAAATTCATAGGAAATTCCCTTGGCACAGTAACTCTGCTAAGGAGGTTGCAGTAAACTAATCAAACGTTTAAGTACATTTCCCCGCAAGAGTAACAACTATGCTTTGCCTGTCCCCAGTGCAAGCCGACCCCAGTCGATGGTGAGTTTGCGAAATATGAGACATGTCAAGATTGATAGCAAAATGGCTCTCTGGAGTTACTATTTCTAACACACCAACATTATCTTTTCACAGAGGATCTCATCTGTGCTGCGGTTGATAGGTATGCTGTGGTCACTGGAGAGTCTGCCTAGCTACAACCATTTAGTACAATCTCACAGAGATCACAATGGTTTCCTTTTGTGTCCCTCTCCACAGCTCCAAGCTGGACTCTACGAGCCATTCATCTGAAACCCTGTGCACTTTCAGCGTCACAGAGCATGCCTGTTCCTCTGTAAGAATGCTTTAATCAAACCAGGGAGGGAAGAAAGACATTTAGCCTTTGCTATGGTGCTCTCCTGAGGGGGAAAAATGCCCATGTTCTGAAAGACTTTTCTCACTCGTTTGATTTCTTCCAAGGCAAAACATCTCACACCCAGCAACGTGGTGAAAGTGACGGATTGCTCACTGGGAAGCCGAAAGTCATACCCTGTAGTGGTCTGGAAGCTTCTCTTCCAAAAAGCATCTGAAGCTCACGACCAGGCTCTTTTGTCATTTGCCAGCATGGTAAAGCCAGTTCCACAATTTGAAATCTTTGGGTTTTCTTGTTTGGGCATCAAATCAACATATTCTTTGCGATTTTTAGGCCCCCCAAAGCAGCAACCCAGCCTTGTCGCATGTTCTTGAGGCTCTTGGAGAGGTGGTAATTGCCAATTTCAACCAGACACAACTTCAGGATGAGAACTTTGTCAGCAGCTGGTTCAAGACAAAGCTTGGTCCACTTTTGGCTTCTCCCTCTCCAAACTTCCTTGTCTGCCTCAGTTTCAAGAACTTCAGCTGCCAGACGTACCAGACTGTGTAAGCAAATAACGTGGTTTATTTTTCAGCTCACGTAATCTACTTATGTGATGTACTGTACCGCTCTCCGCTCCCTTAATTGCCTCCCTCACCCCAAGGGGATGAATAAAGTTTTCTGAACCTGAAGCGTGGGAAGAAGATTACAGTGGAAGCGACAGTTTTCTACTTGTTAGATTTTTAAAAACCTTCTCTGTGATTTTTTTTTTTTTTTTTTTTAGCATTCAGGCATTCAACAGCCAAGCGGCATTCATGGACAAAGAACGCAAGGAAATGGTCTTCACTTACTTCATCAAGACATTCCTTTCGAGAAATGACTTACCAGGTAAAGGTGCATAATTAAGCTCAACTTGGTGTCATCCTGATTGTATATGGTGGGAGCATCCCGCAAACATCTTTGCTTCTGTCTCTTTCGCAGATCCTGGCTGTGTGTCATCCACCACAGATAGTAGTGACTGGCTGGAGGTAAACCTTGGCAACTTCTCCAGTTTTGCAACCCTGCAGGATTTGCAAGCCCTAAACCCAGACTTCTCAGTTGTAAGTTTCAACAGCAGTCGTAGCATCCATGTCCAAGCTGACGCGTCTGCCAATGGTCCAGCAACTGCTTCTGTTTCATTTCATTCTGATTCTGTTTCGTAGGACGAGGCGCTGGAAGACCTCACCCCTACTCAGTTGGCACAGTTGGCACTGATCAATGGGGCCTTGAACGATACAACGCAGATGGGCATTTTGTTTGAGCAACTTGAGAAGGGCAATGCTCTGGACAACCTGGATGATTTCCTCACAGAACTGACTATAAATGAGCGGGTAGGCTACTGCTTGTCACTGGTGAAAAGAGGACAAACGTGGGCTTCTCCATCTACGTTAGTCAGCACTTGCAAAGGGATTCTGTCTTGACAAATATATCATTTTGCTCTGTCCAGCAATTTTGCGTGGTTGCGAGCCAATAATGCACGGAGTGCCTATAACAGGGGCATTGGGAAGTGTATTAATCCTTTCTTGGTTTACTTTGACAGGTGCCTAAATTCCAACCTGCTGTGAGAGATGCTGTGATGAATAAGACCTTCGCTATCATCAGTCCCCATTTCAGCGAATTCAAGGAGAGCGACTGGTTCATGTGGTTCGACCGGAAACTGACTCCTGTCCTCCCAAGTTTCACACCAATGATGCTGATAAATGCCACCTCAACCATAAACTGCACAAACTACCATGTGGTGTGAGTAGTGTCTCAAAGGCATGAGGGACTGCATTGCTGAAAAGCACAGCATGTTATTGAGCGGATGGGTAAGAACGTTTTCAATTTTTTATCCTTTCTAGGGTCAGAGGGCTGGCCAGAGCTTTCCTTGCAATGCCGTTGCAGAGACGACAAGGAATCACAGTTGTCCTGCTGGACTACCTGGTGAAATCTGGAAGCACCATCAACAAGCCAGGTAGGGCTGACACAGTAAACTGTGCCACCAGATTGCGTTTGGTGGTGGTGGTGGTGGTGGTGGGGTGGAGGGTTTATCCATGAATTTGACCGAAATTTGGGAGTAAGTATGCCTACATGACGGCAAATGTTAACTGTCACTTGTCTGATTCCATGTGAATTCATGGAAAATAATGGCGGCACATTGTACTCACGCTAACGTCCCTCTGCATTCCTCAGTTTGCCGGCAGGCGATTCAGAATGATGGCGAATGGATTGAAGAAAACTTGGGTCCCTTTTCCGAGTACACCACATACTCTGAGCTCAAAGTCTTCAACCTCTCTGTGGTAGGTCACATGTTTCGGTAGCAAGCGTCCTTGATGACAGCAGCACATTATTCAGAAGTTGAGATGTCAGCGCATGGGCGTGGGTTTTCAAAGCCAGAGGGTATAGGATTTCACATGTCTGGTTAGAGCTTTCGACAGACCCACAATAAAACTTCTATATTTTGAATAATCGAGTAAATCAATTCGCATTTTTTTTAAACCATATTCGCAATTTCCATTTTTATTGTGTATTCAGAATCAGGTGGTATGTTGTTTTTTCAAATATACTGAAGAAATTGTTTATAACCATAAATGCAAGAGTCTCAATTTAATTGTATCATTTTTTAAATTTAAGTATTTGGCATTCACATCAATAACACCATCAAAATAATTCCACAGCTCAATTTAACTGAATATGCTAGTTATATCTTGATGTTGAATATCCAAATTAAACTTAATTTTAGGCTTCATTGTCCACAAGTTTATACATCATAAACATTTTTATTATCTATTCTTGTCGTTGTAACAAATCGCACTGGTCTTTCAAACTAGTTTTGTGTATCAGCACAGCCATGATAGAAAGAACAGAATCACAACAGCTCAAATAAAGTCACACTACTTCAGCCTTAGTATCCGGGAGAGAAAAGCTCAGAAGCACCAGGAACAAAAAAAAAGATGTTGCAAAGATTTTGCTCACTTACATTAAAATCACTCGATTAAATCTAGTGAATCAGGTCAGCAAAATTAATGACAAACCACTTTAGGACTGTCTGGCATCCAGCCAAGGATCTGCAGAGTTGAACAACCATCCATAAATATGATCCGAAACCCTGAGCAGGACCGTGTACAGTCAGTGACGGTTTACAGTAAATTATCAATCAGGAAATCAGCCATTTATCCTTAATGTAAAAAACCAATGATGCAACCAAGTCTAACTGTTACCCCCGTTCCTCTCTATTGTTGCTAAAATGGTCATTTGTAGCATTTGCACAGCTACAGTTTCCCTAAAGGTGTTAATAATCAGTGAGAAAGATGCAAGAATTGAACTTCGAGTTGTCGAGTAGTGTTTCACATTGGCAGAATATGTAATACACGACAGAATTATTGAATTGTCACAGTCTGGCTCATTTAGCGGTTTACCATTGATTAAATGCAGACTCAGCCCTTCACTGTATGTTCTGGAAGCTTCTGTACATTCCCCCATACTTTTCCATGTTTAAAAATCTTAAAATTAAAGTCTGGAAAAGAAAAATTCTTCAAGCAGTTTCAGCCTTTAAACATGGCTGAGTCTCAGTCCAGGGGCCTAATGTGGCTTTTATTGTTTTGCTTTGTGGTATTTTCTTCTTTCCATCACACATGTAGTAGTTGTTACAGTTTTATTCATCACATGTTCATTTTGTGTCATTTCCCCCTCTTAGGTGACATCACTCGGATCCCTGTCTTCACGACAACAAGCTGCCTTGCTTCTTGATGCAGACAACCTGTCGAATGAAACCCTTACAAGGCTTGTGTTCGCGGAGCTTACTGCTCCATCACGTCTGGAAGACCTTGAATCCTTCTTTGATGGATTTGTTCGTGGTGCTACAGAGGTAAATATCTTAACTGCCATTAGATGCACATTGTTGCTGTCAAAATAGACATATAGTTATTATTATTTTTTTCATCTCTTCCAGAAAAACCTGACAACAATTGATTCAAGTGTGCGAGACACCATTCTAAATCGAACCCTAACTGCACTTGGCCCAAAACTAAACACACTTGATCCTGAGGGATTCAAGTTGTGGTTCCAGGTCTACCTGCGACTGTTCCTTCCAAGCTTGAACTCAAACACATTTGAAAGTATTCCAAGAAATGTCACTTGTAACTCCTATCAAGAAATGTGAGTAAAATTCTAATTTCTCTTCACCAAATTCACTACAAGAATCTAAAAAAGGCAAATGGAAGCAGAGTGCAACTGTACGTTTCCCATCCAAGTCAGCTGAGTATCAATGCTTTGTACTCACAGCGTCAAGGGATGCAACAACATTTTCACCCAACTCTCCACAAAGCAGACCCGACAGGTTTTCACATTCTCCAGAGATTATCTGCAGAGGCAATCTTCCTCAGGTAACATTGATGGCTTCATTCATATCTTTTATTGATGAGTGTGCCATCATTCATGCTAATCTTCAATATGGCGAGGTCATTTTAAATATTCAATATTGTTATTTTTAGGTTTATCCTGTGTTGAATCTGTAAATGATGACAGACGCTGGCTTGAAGACAACTTCGGACAGTTCCATGTGCATGCCTCATTCATTGATTTTGTAACCCTGAAGAATGACTTCAATGGGGTAAGATTATTCTGACGATGTTATGTCCTGATGTTTAAGTGAAAACTCACAGGGTCGTCTCCCCTCCCTTTGACGAGCTCTGGTCCCAGGAAACAGAAAGCAAATAGTAGCTGCTTGACAATCTGCTTATTCAATATATACCCAAACAAGCTAGCGCACTAGCAAGAACAAGAGGGTCATGAAGATGGGTTTTAAAGTGACACCATGTCATGTGATCTCAACTGAGGAATGACACACATTGCCTCACAGTTTGGTGGTGTCAATGTGAAACGCTTAACCTAAACAAAGAACTGCAAGCCACATGTCCAACTGTTGGTGTTCACATCCTGAAATGCTGCTGTCACTTTTAGGTGGAGGTTGCAGATCTTCTTACCCCAGATCAGCTGGCCCAGCTTGCAGCCACTCCAACACAGCTAAAGGGAGCGCAGGATGTAACCAAAATCATGACAGCCGTCAACCCTGATGACTACGCCGCTTTCTTTGACGTGGTCTCCCCGGCCATTGAGGTACTGTAAGCATTACGTAGGTGATCTTTCCCCTCAACTCAAATCAAAGTGTTTTGTGAGATAGATGACCCATAGATGGTATTGTGATTCAGAAGTGATATGTTGACGTTTACTGTGTCTGTCAAACTCTTCCTGACACCATGTCAAAATCCCCCAGACCAACCCAGCCGCCTACACAGAGGAGGAGAAATCCGCCTTCCTCCAGGCAGTGATCGACAGTGGAAAGCTGTCCTCTTCTGCCATCAATGACACCAAGTTCCAGATCTGGCTCCAGGTCCGACTGAGACCCCTCCTCGTCAACGTGCCCTCTGACCTGGTGGCACCATTATTTGACATGGTGAAGAACAGGAGTTGTGAAAGCTTTCAAGAACTGTAAGAACTTCTGCACTCATGTTGAGAGTTTGAGGGATTCTGTCAGTGATCAGCAGACAAAAAAGTGAAATGCAAAGCAAGTTGGGTACCAAATGAAGTGATGGCCACTTTTATATTTATACATTTTATTTTTATTTCATAGAGCTTCAGCCTAACACTATTCTGACTTTAGGATTTCATTATTGGACACACTGCACTCGGCATTCAGCAAGGAAACCCACCAAGAGATCTTCAAAAACATCCTGGCCACCCTTACAGGTTGGTACCATGAAGTCTGACAATGACACATCCAGGACCAAATGGGAAGGCATTTTTTTAATCAAAGCGAAAATGAAAACTTTTTTTCCCAAAAACGTGTTCTAATGTTACCCTTCTGTCTTGAAATGGACGCTGATTTCCTTTGTGTTTGAAACAGGTCAGACACCCCTCAAGTGTTACCGTGGCGGCAGCTTCTACATCTATCTGGAGGAGGTTTTCCTGAGTTTTGGCTTTCCAGACGTGTTCACTTTCATATCTCTTTTACCACCAACAGGCACAGCAGAGGTACATTTTCAGAGTTTTATAAATTCTTTGCCCAAACACAGAGGTTGAAAGGAAGACATAAGTTACTATCACTTATCCCATATGTACAATGTCCAAGGTTTATACGGAAGCCCACAGACAATCTACTGCCCCAGCAGCATAAACTGCCCATCATACAGAATTAATAACGTCACTGATAAGAGTCACTGAATTTGTGAGTAGCAATTTTCAGGCCAGGAAAAATGTACGACAGGAAACAAAGCCAGAAATTTGTTTAAAACTTGTGGAAATATTCTTCACAAGGACCTGCATATTAAAGAGAAAATATACATTTTGGATATGAAGCCATGTAGCTTGTTAAATGTACACTGGTATATTTCATTTCATCATGATTGACTTTCGTTTTATGGTTGTGAAAATTCCTTTCAAGGCATTTAAATGTTATTGAAATTTATGTTATTAGATTTCTGCTCTAAGTAGAGGAGTTCAAGTACCTTGGGGTCTTGTACACGAGCAAGGAAGAGACAGATCATGAGATTGACAGGTGGGTTGGTGCGGCGTCTACGGTGATGTGGACTCTGCATCGGCCCGTCACGGTGAAGAGGGAGCTGAGCTGAGAGAAAAAGCTCTCGGTTCACCAGTCGATCCACGTTCCAACCCTCACCTGCAGTCGTGAGCTCTGGGTAATGAGTAAAATGAGTTTCCTCCAGGGGGTGGCTAGGCTGTCCCCTAGAGACAGGGTGAGAAGGTCCATCATCCAGGAGACGCTCAGAGTAGAGCCGCTGCTCCTCCACATCGAGAGGAGTCAGATGAGGGGGCTTGGGTATCTGGTGAGGATGCCTCCCAGCACCTCCCTGGGGAGTTGTTAAGGGCATGTCCGAGCAGCAGGAGGCCTCAGGAAAGACTCAGGATACACTGGAGGGACCATGTCTCTGAGCTGGCCTGGGAACGCCTCGGGATCCCTGTGAGGAGCTGGATGAAGTAGCTGGGGAGATGGAAGTCTGGGTCTCTCTCTGCTTAGGCTGCTGCCCCCCTTGACCCAACCCCGGCTAAGCAGAAGAAGATAGATGGATGGATGGATGGATGAAAGTTGGTGGTAAAAATGGACAAGCCGTGATTGTAACTGTCGTTTTCAGCTCCTGAGCACCATCACCCCCTCGGAGCTGCGTCTGCTCCTCAGTCAGCCTGGTGCCATCAGTCATGACGCTGACATCTGCATCATCTTCCACAACTACAACAACACTCCTGCCTTCCTAGAATCTGTGCGTCCCTTCTCTGACTCACCCATATTACATATATTAACTCATCTATCTATTCACTGATTGTATGCATCTATATGCCATCAGGAGGATCTTCCAGATGATGTAAAGATGGCGACCCTGCCCTGCGTTTGGCCCTTGGCACTGAGCAGCAACATCAAATCTGAGGTTGATTATTGGTTCGATCTGAGATTGAGGACCTATCTCAGATTCCTCAACAAGAGCCTCATCAGCTCCACCCAAGTGCAGAACGCTTCATGTCTTTCCTTCCAGAAACTGTAAGTCTTTTTTTTTACAGTGTGAATGACCAACAGTGATGCGGTCACAGGTCATGACACACACACGTCTGGTTTCCTCCTCAACAGTGTCTCTGTCATGGGATCAAACTTCTCCTACAATGGCACTGACCTCCAGCAGAGTGATGTGTACGCCACCATCAGCTCCTACTTGAGAAGTGGTAAGATGCATGTTTGAGGAAGTGTTCTTGTTGAATGGTTAGTAAATGTGGAGAGAAGAGACTAGACCAGGTGGAGAAGACTCCACCCACTTGTCCAGAATAATCCTCACGAGTACCTATAGTAGTATGTGTACTAGTATATTCTGTACCAGAACCCACTCAGTATATCTGGGCTTTGTTCAGGGTTTAATGCATTCTCACTTATTATGAATAATTGAATTACAGATGTGGCAAAGATACACATTCATTACTCAAGTCGATGTACACGTATTCACGTAAAAATGACTGGTAGAAGTAAATGCACTGATTCAGACTATAAACTCATGTAAAAGGAAAGAAGTGCACTTCTTGTACTCAAGAATGGGGTCAAAAACTCTTTATACACTATCAATATTCAAAAACTATCAAATACCATAACAGTAATACTGTTGATAAAATATTATATCACAAAGTGTCCTATGTGCCGTACATCTCTGAGACGATGCAGCTGCTCAGTGAAACTCTACTCGTCTTGTTCTTGGTAGAACATACGTGTCATCCCACTCTGGAACATACAGGAAGTATTCATCTGTAAAAGTAACATGCTTGTTTTTCAAATAGAAGCAGTAGACGGTAAAGATTTGTGTTAAAATGTTGGGACTAAAAGCACTTTAAAAAGTTGTCAAAAAATAAAGTAATTCAGGTAAATTGAGGCCTGATGCGATGGCTGGAATGCCAGTCGGGCAAAACGTCCGTGTTTGCAGTCAGCGCTTCTTTCCTCTGGACAGACTCTGGAGTCCCATGCTACAGTGCCAGTGATGCAGACTTGAACTCCACCGCCTGGTTTGTGAATTACGTTGGCAGCTTCGTGACCTATCTCACCCTGGAGGATATCACCAGCTTTGTTTCCACCAGTCAGGTGTGCAGCTCGTCTCGGTTGTTCAGCAGGAATGACTCCACTTTGCTTTTATTAGTAAAGACTGACATATTTTTGTTTTTTTCTCATGTTGCAGAGCCTGGTGTTCCTGGAGGACCAGGCCAACCTGGAGCTGTTTAACAACAAAGTGATCCACAAAGATGTCACCAACTACTACATCTCACAGCTTTTCAAGTTCAATCCCAACTTCAGCCCACTGATGTGAGTCTCCACCCACCACTTCAACCTGGACGGCGTGTGGCTGAGCACACGCTTTAGTCCAGAGAGACTGAGCACACGTTGTCAGCTGTAGATCCTCATCATCATCACGCTCTTCATCAGGCTCCAGGCCTCGTCGTGTGTCTTTAGTGGAAGGGACGAGTGACGTTTTAGCTGTTTTAGAGCTTCTATGTTTGATATGAGGCTGACGGCTCTATCCCTGTCCATCCAGGCTCCCTGGCATCGTCCAGTGTTCCTCTGAGATCCCCAGCTCAGTGTATACTTCTGTCACCGAAGCCGATACCTTCCACATCCTGGACGAGCTGAAGAGGTTCTGCAACAGAACAGAAAACCCTGAGGTACCGGTGTTCTCAATCACAAGAGTTCAGGTTTTAAATCCAAAGGATAAAACACAGATTTAGACATTTGAATGAGGTCGTTTGTCCTTTTAAAAGTCAAATTTTAAAAACCATCCTGTTTCATGGGATAAGCTGAGTCTGCAATTACTGCTCACATTGTTTAGGTGACAAGCCAGTCTTTTACATAGTGAAGGGTTTATCAGAGGCAGCTGGACAGAGGCTGAGTTTGAGGGGGGAATGGCTGTGTGGTCCAGAGGAATCATGCTCATGTACGTTTGACAGACAAACAACGAGAAAACATGAAAATGGGGAGAAGAAGTTGCTTTCACTGGCGAGGGTTCATCCTGTCACCTGAGCCACTGAATCGCTCATATTGCCGTATAATGATTGATTCAGTAATATACGACATCTTGATTTTGAACCATAACATTCTTGAAGGATTATTCCCTATTCAGGAGTTCAACACAATATGTCATAAAAAAATCTGATGAAGTATTCAACCTTTTTCAGTTCAGTACGTTTTTACAAAGTTGCATTTGGAAACAGCCCAGTTAGTCAGGTGCTCTGTTTTAGAGAACAATAAAATCATTCGTTATGAAGAATGAACAGTCACAGCCTTCCATATAGGACACCTGTTACCAGTTGCTCAGCAGATGTGAGGAGACCATCAACTTTAGGGTGTTTTAAGGTGTCTTATGAGAGTTGAAGCACCAAGATGGTTTTTTGCCGGCGAAGTTCCCGCAACAGTTGGTTCAGTCCACTTCCTCTCCTGGTCCCCGGGTCTCGGTGTTTTGCTTCTCTCCAGGTTGCAGGTTGATATTTGTACTCTGACACATGACACTGCCTTATTATATCTTCTATTTGTTCTGTAGGTTTCTGCCGCTCTGGCTTCCAACATTCAGACCATCACCTCCGAGACCTTCGTGATCCTTGACAGCGCCAGCGCTGGCCTGAGCACCGGCCAGATCTCTTCAGTTTCCCCATCAGTGCTGATTTCCTCCCTGTCCACCCTGAGCTCTGTCAGCACCTGGAGCCAGGAGCAGAGCGCAACAATCATCAGCAGCATGACAGCTGGAGGCTTCCAGGTAACGGCACCGCTGATGGACGGTAACGTGAGAATAATCTGTGTCAGAGCTCTCCAGCGGTCCAGTTGCTCTCTAGAAAACTCAGAAGCTCTCAGTCATTAAAGCTAAGGAAGAGGTCACAGTGGGTTTATTCATTCACAGCCCTCAAGAGGACAAAGCTCCAGCCCAGCTGATCGGCTTGCTGAGATTATCAGCCAGTATTAGCATATCGGTATCAGCAAAGGCCCAGCTGACGAATCAGCTGCCTGATATTGGCTGATATTAGTTGGTAGTAGCAATGAAATGGCTGTCATTCATGATTAATAGGCCGATATTAGCTGATGACAAGACTTTTTTTTTAAGTGAAGGCAAAGTGCTCGGTTTCCTTTAGAGATGTTCTTGCGTTATCTGTCTGGTGGGCGCTGCGCTCCAGCCGTGCTCTGAGTCACGCGTAATAGAAAGGACACCAAATCCTGATGGAAAAGATAGCAACCGCTGCTTCTGTTGCCGACCGTTTTTGAACAGTGCAGCTTAATCTACTTGGCAACCCTTGGACCACTGAAACACAACATCCGTATTTATTAATGATTTTTCTTATAATTCAATTGTAAATTTGAATTTGGAATATTAATTTATAGCCAAGTACAGTTTAATAAACTGCATAAGTTGTTAAAATAAAGTAACTGAAGTGGTGGCTGTATGTGCACGTGTGAACCAGATCAAGAGTGGATCCTCGCTGGAGTCTCTGGGCACCCTGCTCTCAGGACTCCCCTCCAGGTTCATCAGCAACATCCCGGCGTCTGAGTTGCTCAGCGTGTCTCAGAGCAGAACCTTCATCTCACACATGCTGCGCACGACACAAGTGGTCAAACAAGCCTTTGTCCAAAAGGTACAGTTCCCTCGTGGCCCTCCAGGATTCTCAAGTCAACCATCAAATGGTGTTTAGTGGAATTGATCAAGTGTAAGACAGAAGGGTATTGATGGATGCGAAATGATGCGATGTCCCTCCTCTGGACTGGCTCGTGGTTTTGACTGGATGTAATTCTCCGGTAGATTGTGTCTGTGGATGAAAACCCAGCCAGAGTGGTGGAGAATGTCCCAGACTTGCTGGCAAATCAGATTGCGCGGTCCCAGCTGGTGTTTTCTGAGAGCCTCAGCGTGAACGTCAGCGTGATCAACAGGAAGGATTGGACACCAGAGCAGGTCAGTAATAATCACTGAAACCAAAACAAGCGACATCATCAGGGATGACCAACCTGTTTAAACCCTGGCACACACGCTACATGTCAATCAGGGTCAATGTGCATCAAGCATTCAAGTGGTACTTCACCCAGAAAGAGTATGTAACCTTCCAAGTACTCACTAATTGGAGTAATAGAAGGCACAGATGATTTTTTCCTGCCTGCGTTGCATGCAGAAGGAGCCTGCCACATATATTCAGCTTGAGGCTGATGGAGACTGACGGCTAACGACGGCTAAACCGTCCAGAAACTCTTCAGGTGGTCGTCTGGTGTAATCCAGGTCTCCTTAATCCAGGCAGATGATCAGTGGTCCACTTACTAACCAGACTAGAGTCACTGAGAGGTCATCCAGGAGGGAAAACATCTTTGTGAGCTCAAGACTACTGTTAGTGAGTACTTGAAAGGTCAAATACACTTGTTGGGTGGAACTTTAGGATCAGCAGTACACAAAAGTATTCCAGTGACCGGCTGCACCGCAGCTGCAGTGTTGCTCCAACAGGTGAACTAACAGACTCCGTGTCTTTGTTCCTTCAGGCTGAAATGTTTTTCGACCATCTTGATGATACAGACTTCGACATTGAGCAGTAAGTAGAGGAACGCCTCAAGTATTTGTTCAGGTTTGATGTGTCGGGTGAGTGCTCACTGGTGCTGTGGCTCTTAATTCTCCCTGACAGGCTCTCTCCCTCGGTGCTGCAAGGCTTCACCTGCACGTCTGTCCAGAAAATGAAAAACACCACCATTGAAAAGCTGATCCGGGCCAGCAGGCCCAGGACAGGCCGGGCCAAGGTGCTGCTGAAGGAATCTCAGGTGAGCTCCACACATGTTCCACTCACCTGAATCACAATCCTGTTTGACATCCATTTCTTACCCTGAAAGACTCTAAAGGGTTTCGCGCTCACGCCATCCGTGGAACCCTTTGGAGAGAATTTGTTCTTATTTGCCTCAAATGAGGTGAAACTATTCTGGTGGTCTAAGGTGTTTTTGCTTTGTTTGTTTGTTTGTTTGTTCTCATCCACTGGGACTTAAAGATGACCTGAATGTGGTTTTAATGATCATAGTTCAGAGGTCCAGGTTACTGTATCAGTGGAGGGACACTACAATAGCGCAGTATTTGTAGTTTTTAAACGTTCTGGCTCTCTTAACAGAGTTTGTCTTCCCTCTTGCAGCTGACCTGCATGTACAACCTGGTCAGGAAGAATCTGTCCCAGACCTTCACTGAGTACCCGTCAGACCTGCTCCTGTACTGGAGGTCAGTTTGCCTTCTTGTCATACACCTCCTGTTTCAGACGGGTTTATTTGTTTATTGATCTTTTCATCTTTACGTCTCTTCCATGCAGCAAAGAAGACTTCAAGGAAGAAAACTGCAGGTCCTACTTCTCTGCGCTGGGTGCCGCTGACTTCTCCATCCCCTCCAAGATTCTCAACAAGGGCCCTCTTCTGCTGGCTGAAGCCAGGTTCTGCCTGGTCAGTGGCATGGGAATAATACTTGTACATAAAAATCATCAAAACTTCCTCTTCAACAGATTATTTTACTCTGACAAGGTGTAAAATCCTGCATGAATCAGTTTTCTTGAGTTGGTTGTAAATGTCAAACATGTAAAAAGAAGCAAATGAATGTGAGAGGGTCTGCTGCAGTTTTGATGACATAATGTTTCTATCTCCAAGGACATGAACGGCGTGAATCTGACCAAGGACAACATGGAGGTGCTGGGCAACATGGTCTGCACTCTGCGTGGCGCTGAGATCCAGTACGCACATCCCTTGATCCTGGAAAAACTCAAAACCTGCAAGAACTTCACTGAAAGCCAGGCTGTTGCCATGGAGACGATGCTGCTGTCTGGAAAAACTCACTACGGGTACAGAAATGATAAAAGAATGAAGGTTTATGTCCTTGAAGGAAGGCTAGAGCTGTTTAGACATTTGAAACTAAGCAGAACTCGTTCATTGTTTTCTCTGGTCTTTCAGAAATGTCTCCACTTGGAACCTGGAAACACTGGAGAACCTTTGGAACCTCACTCTGTATTTCTCAAGAAACTTCTGGGGCCAGTTTACAAGAGTAAGGGTTTTACCTGGAGCTTTAATCATGTACGGCCTTAACTCATTTACATTTTCCACTTTGTATTTAAAACTGCAACTTTTTTTTTTTTTGCAGCCAACAAAGAAAACGTTCCTGAAGACCTTCATGGCCCAACTGAGGGGGTCACACACGGAGAAGAGGAAGCTCAAGAAGCTGTTCCGAGAGGTCAGCGGCCTCAAGACCAAGCGAGGAGCAGGTAGGAGAACCTTTGCGCTCATGGCTGGTAGCTTGAAGTAGGAGGTTGATCACCATGCAAGACGGTAAATATTTATTGGCTCCTGCTTCAGATGTGAGAATTTATAGCTTTCTTTTTGTCTTCTGTCCAAATTGAAACATTTTTCATTTTTTGTTTTTAGGCAGAGGTCACAGGTCAGATAGAAGAAACACATCTTCATTCCTTATAGGACATAAAACAATTGTGTTATTGAAGCTACCATAGTTGGTAACAATTGCTTTCAGGTCCTTGTAATAAGAGCTAATTAATGGTTCATAAACCACTTATAAGATCCTATGAGATGTTAGTGAAGCAGTAATTAGAGTGTTGATAAAAGTGTCGTTAAAATGTATTTTTGTGTTACTGACGCTTAGGGACGTCTTATTTGTGGTAATAAACATCATATTAAGGTTCACAAAGGATCTATAAACTTAAACAATTTTATTTTAAGTGCCAAAAAGTGTGTACAAGCGATAATAAACGTGTTTACTGTTACCATATAGTATAGTTTTTGATGTTGAACTGGTTTGTCTGTCACTCCCAAGGCTGCATGCTGGGCAACATCACCCAGGTGACGGTCAGCGACCCCTCCTTCCCCTTCGGCTACGACCAGACGCAGTTTGACCTCTGCCTGGACGCTCCTGTGCTGAGGGACAACCTCCAGTCCATCTGTGAGAAAGTGGATGACGATGACTTCCAGGAGATCGTTCTGAAGAAACTCAACCAGGTACGTCATCGCCACTCGACTGCATTTCTGTTGAAGGAGGGAGCTTCATGAGATTATCCTGGTGTTTGATTATCAGTCCCACTGGTCTTGGTGTTTGCATCTTCACTGGAACGAAGAGTTTGAATGAAATCAGGCAATTTTTTTGTCATAATCCAGATTATTTAATCTCTGCCTAAAATAACGTTAGATATTATGACACGTTCAAATCCATCTGGACCAACTCCATGTGCCGCGCAGGGTAAATGGGGCATTTTAACCCTTCCAGAAATTATTTTGTGTGAAATCGAATTTATGACTTGACAGTATCTTAACAAAATAGAAAACACTCCAGATAGATAGATATCATGGCTCTACTAACTAACAGAACTATGAGTTATACGTTCTTTGTTTTTGCAGGCGTTCCCATCAGGTGTTCCTGAAAAGTCGGTTCAGTTCCTGGGTTCCGTGTCTCGTAGGGCCTCATTTGACGACATCTCCAGGTGGAGCGTCACCCAAATCGACACCTTGGAGGCACTCATGAACCCTGAGGACGGACCGTGGGAGCCAGCGAAGGTACACGGTGGAAGGGCTCTGAAAACTATACTTGTACATGTTTACAATTGGTACATTTAAACTGGTTTTACTGGGACGTTTAGAGCAAAGCAGTTATCAACAAGTACCTGAGTGCTCCTGGAAACTCTCTGGGCAACGCTGAGCTGAACATCATCGACTCCAACCTCTGCTCGCTGGACGTCAGTTCTCTGAAGAACATCACTGCAGACAGCATGAGGTGGGTGTGGGCGCGCCGCTGTCTGACGCATCAGCTCGCCACCGAGACTGACGGCCACTCTGACCCTTCTGTTCAGGAAAACCAGAGCTCTGGATCTGGCATCATGTTCACTGGAGCAGAAGAGAGTCCTTTACAAGATCTGTAACGCCTCCTTCAGCGATTTCCGTGACACCCCCACCACCTTTTACAAATTCACCAAACCCTGCATGGGTAAGAATTTGTTCCATCTCTGTGTTGTCAACTCTGATTGGAGCTCTGGTCCAGTCCGGTCTGGCCTGGTCTCGTCTGCTGGTTAATATTCTATTGCTGCTCTTTACTTTGGTAGGCGGCGCTTCTTTGGCGGATGTACAGTTTCTGGCCAAGCAGGGTGTGGGCATGGACATCAACGTTTTCCGCTCTCTAAGTATTGATGTGATCATGGTAAGTATGAAAGTGTTGATAAATGTAAAGGTTGGTAGTCATGGATCATCTGGTTATTGTAATATAATTAGCAGGGATTGTTCTTTATTATCATTGAGAGTTTTATTCTGAAAAATCCTGAGTGTTCATAATTTATTGGGCAATGCCAGTAGAAGGGCAGCCTGCTTCGGTTAGACACTTCGCTGACGTTGCTTGATGCCTGATACTTTCATGATTTCACTGCCAAAACAGAAACATCAGAATTGAATGGTTTAAACAGGATGTACCAGCTGTCGTGGATCAGGAGCTCCCACACAGCTGGTTAATGCATGATGGTATCACAGTGACCTAAAAGTTAGCGCTTGGATGGTTTGCTCCAGCAGGGGGCAACAGCACCTTCTGTTTTTACTCTTGTTTGCGAGCATCTCGCCGGGGCGCGTTTCCTGGTCAAATGTCTGATCATGTCGCCGCTGTGTCCTTTGGAACCTTCAGGCTTTGAGCGTGGATGATGTGCAGGGACTCATGGGGGACTCATTTAGAGATCTGGAGTTGTTTAAGGATGATGAGGTGGTTGGTAGGTGGCTGAATGCCAAGCTGAATGAGCTGGGTGACCAGAGCACCACCAACATCCTGCCCACCCAACCGCCCACCCCCAGCAGCGGCGAGCCCATGCCTGTCAGCAGCGGCGCTGACCCCGGCCTCGCCAACGGAGGCAGTACTACTGGAAATACCACTGAGGGTGAGATACGACCTGTTCATTCTGTGTTTCAACTCGTCGACTGACATGCACCTGTAAACAAACAGTTTTTCAGGCTAGTCGTGCTTGGACAATTTCTTAAATGTCAAGACTGTATTTTTGCTTATGGGTGAGATGAATATTTCCACATCAACACACATCGTGAATGTGTGTTTTCTGTTTTTAGGTGAAACTACGTCGGGAGGAGCGGCTCCACACACGGCGTCCGTCTTCCTGGCTGCGCTAACGGCAGCGCTGCAGCTGCTACTCAGAGTCTAAATACGTGTTTGCCTTGACGGTACAAATCAGCCATTTTCTGAAGTAATCAATGACGTTTTTAGTAACACTCACATCCGGGGAGTGCAGTAGTATTTGATTAATACTGCCTTCTACACAACAATCTCACTTCATGTTTATCAACTTTCAACCTCATGTTCTCTGGGTGTCGGCTTGTGTGTCTCAATCTGATCAGATTATAACAAACGGTTCTGCAGCAGAAGGAAATCGACGCCGCTCACTTTATCCTCCTCAGCTGTTTTATTGGCTGAACTGGGAAGAATGACCATATCAAATTACTCAAATTAAGATACTTTTACTATTATAAATAAAAATCTTTATATGCATAAATGCTTTTGTTTTCTGTCTCTTTCTTTGGATTCAGTTCAACACGTAGTGGAAGCTCCCAGGACGCCAGACGACACCTAAATTTTGATGCATTGAAATCTCTGACGATTTGTGGTTGTTTTGTTTGTTTTTTGCTGAAAGTCTGCGGGACCTGGCAGAGAATAAAGCTGGGAAACCAAACGCTTCCATCTTATCACTTTCCAAAGGTCTCCACAAACTGCCTCTACCACTGCAGCTTCAGGAGCGATCAGGCCTCTGTCAGACCTGCTGCAGCCTGAATCGACCGTTGCAGGACTCAAGCTTGACTCCTTAACCCTGATATCATTGCGCTCCTGTCAATCATCCACAAACGTTACTGGAGGAAAACAATAGACGGCCCTTTGTTCTTCTCACAGCACAAAATACAACCAAGACAAGACGCTTGTATGAGTGATGACACAGAGAAACTGGTCTGAAACAACATTTACTGTCTCCAGCAGAGAAACACAGAGGCTGTCAGGAAGCAGCAGGAGAGAAGTAGAGCGAGAGTAACTGAGCTGCTGCCTTGAAACCGCCGTGATGTCACCAGGTTCTCCACAGTCATGAATTCAAGTCTGGCCTATTTTGACTGTTACGTTGTCAAACTATGAATTTACTATTGCTGCTGTCCAACTCTGCAGAGGTGCAGCTCTCACACGCAAGAAAAAGGAGGAGACGTGTCACAATTATCTATAAAATGAAATCATATGCAGCAGCACATCCTCGCTTACTGCATTCACATGTATTTCTGAATGTTGATTCAGTACCCATGTGAGCAGTACTCAGCAGCTCTGTTTGATCACAATGTTCCATCTCTTTTAAAAGAATCTAGTGGCTAATAACGGTCATCAGCATGATAAGAGCGCCACAAATCGGCAGAGAACACATACGAGAAAAAAGAATTTGATCTACAGGCCCATCCACTCCTGGATGTGGGTGTAAGCCACCACGGCCACCATTAGGGGGTGACCAAGATCTGTAGAAGTAAATGTAGAAGTAAATGCCCCCCCCCACACACACACACACACACACAGGTGTGTCTTCATCCCAGCGTCTGTTCCTGTCGCAGCATCTCAGGTGTACATGGAGATGTACAACCACTGCAAAGAAAGAACAGATACTCCATTGATGTGACTGAAGTAAAACAGGGGGGCGGATGGATGGTTGGAAGAGTTCCAGTACCTCTGACTCTCGAAGAGTCAAAGCCTGCCCATTGGACAACAGGCTGAAGATTCCTGATGAAAAAACACATGTTTTGGCTGTGAAGGCAATCAGATGTTCACACATGCGTGCACGCGCGCACAGGCACGGGCTCACCTACCCTTCATGCATTCCAAGCGAATGCTGAGGCTGATGAAGCTCTCCAGGGTTATCTGTCCAGACGAGGAACCGTAGCGCAGAGCCAGCAGGTCCAGGATGGTGTCGCTGATCCCGCCTCCTGACCAACGTCACCAGAGACCGAAGTTACCACGACAAGCGCTCACGGTTACGACTCATCACGCCCACACATGTGACTTTCTTTTGTCCGTCCACGTCGTCGAGACGGCCTGTTCTGTCCTGCTCAGCGACAGTGACTGTTGAAGCGCCACCTCTGAAACCAGTGGAACCAGTAGCGCACACGCTCTCCCTCCCACTGGTTAGTGTGAGCACAACTCACTGCTTCACCTCAGGTTGCAATTTATCAACGACAGCGTGTTTCTGCCACCTGTTGCACTGATCTGCTGCGGGTCACAGGTCCTGAATTCCTCTGTGCCTCCAGCTGAAGGGGTGTGTTAGCAGCGTGGGGACGTTTGCTCAAACAGACAACATTCCTAAAGATTATACCTGAAAAACTGTAATACTGCAGTATGGTGACTAATTGAAAAGTCCTCTGGATGAACTTCTTGTGTTTACATTTGCATTATTCAGAGCTACTGCAGTACTTTTGTGGCTGTCAGACAAGCATGCAGTACTGTAGTTGTTCTTTTGGATTTAAAAGTTTGGAGTACTGCCAGCAAACATGGCAAACTGCAGAAACTCCAGCTGAAGGCAACACATCCACACGTCTGGATGAAAGCCATGTTTGTGCCAAAGTACTCGCTGACACGAGCATGTGAGGAAGTTCTACCTGAAGCCATGATGGCGTTCCTCAGCTCGCTCAGCGACAGCGTTCCTGTATGCGAAACATCACAGCCGAAGAAAATCTCCTGTAAAAGTGTAGAAATTCAAAGATGAGGAAGCAGGAAGCAGACAGAAGGAAGGCTGGATGGAAGTCGAGCACTTTTCTCTCATCTTTAGAGTTTTCATGTTCACGTGGATCGTTCACCTTGGCTTTGCTGACTTTCTCCCACAGGCGAAGGAATTCCCCGCTGTTCAGTTTGCCGGTAATTGATGTCTGCAGCACTGAAGGTGAAGGATTATAATGTTTCATGTATGACCTTCACGTGTAATGGGTGGGTGTGGAGGGGCTACGGGGGGGCAGGTGGTGATAAACAAGTACAGGTGCCATCACCTGTGGGGACGTGAGTGGCGGCTCCATGTTGGTTTACTGCAGGTTCAGTGATTCTTCTTCAGGTTGTGGTCTGGCGCACTGAGACCCTCCTCTCACTGGACTGCAGTTAGCAACCAGTTTTTCAGGATTTTGCTTTTCCGAAGAGAAAAACGTCACGTGACCTCATCCACCATGTTCACACGCCAAACGTGACAATTTGTGATGAAAACACACCAGAACATTTCTGAGTGTTCGTGGATTACTGAGCAACCGCCTGGATTAATTAGACCTGGATTATACCAGACCACCTGGAGAGTTCGAAGATCGACATTTGTGAGAAAACAAGGGGCGGGACTTAGTGAAGGGTCAGGTAATGAGGACTGATGCTGAGGAGGATACGTCCATGAGCGCCACCATACTTTGACATGCATCAATGCTGAAGCTGCCAGTCTTCAGGGCCCCTGCATCAACATAGAGGAAAACAGCAGAGGTTCAACCCAGCAACACAACACACCTGATGATTCTGCCAGGCGCCGCGTCTGGGCCACCCCCAGTCCACACCTTTCATGATGTTCTCATTCAGAAGCACCTGGAGCTTCTCGGCGTCCACTTCCTCATACTGGACATGAAGAGAGGCACACATTCACTTGAACCCTGGGCTCAACCTCCCGGACCAGCAGGAAACACTCCTTCTTTTCACTTTCAAGATGAACGACTTACCTTATCGGAGTACTGGCGGAACAAAGTTCTCTTGTTTTTGTCCTCTTCTCCACCTTTGGCTGGAATGGGCTGAGAAACATTGAGTGTTTTCAGCTTCAGACAGAAAGTAAAGCTGGTCGTGACTCCACCAGCCGTGTATGCAGCAGATATTGGTTGTCACATCTGAGGATGTTAGGATGGTTGGATCTATGCATCTTCTCAATAATAAAACAACAGCACTGAAGTATAAAAGTGACAATTCATCGCACCTCCTCAGTCCTGTGTTCGTGGTTGTGGCCACCAGAGTTCTCACTGAGGGGAGAGACAGGAGATGTTCACTTTATCCAGTATGGCAGGCATGAGGTCAGGATGGTGTGACTGGCTAGCCAGGGTCTTACTAGCCGTGGGTCTCCGCCTTGGAGAGGATGGTGAGGAGGAAGGAGGCGGTCTCGTTGGCCTTGAAGGTAGACGGCATGATCAGGTACTCGCCGGGCTTCAGCGTGATCAACTCCATCACCTCGCGGGAGTTCAGGTAGGTTTTAGTTTGGACAACAGGTTGTTTTCGGCTGAAGAAAGCAGGTTGAAACTTCCCTCTCTGCATCTTGTCCTGTAACGCAGTCGAGACCAGGTGAGTGCAGCTCATATGAATCTCCATGGCAACAGCGTGTAGACGACTGATGGACACTGACTCTTACCTCATCCGTCACCTTGCAGGAAATCAGAGGAAGATTCATGTTGGAGGCAAAGAAGAAAGAAGTTAATGACACGTAATCCAGTGGAACGCTGACGTGATGCTCGCGGGTGGATGGTAGCACGGAGGAAGATTTGTTTCGCTTGTCTAGAGATGAAGAGATGCGTCACCCAAAAAGTTCAAGAGTCAAGATGTCAAGTAGATTCTGGAGCTCACAGAAACTTCCTCCCTCCTGCATCACTTCTTTGTTTTAACTACATTCTCTTCATTTTGGACCCGACACACTCAGGAATGCATTCTTTCCAGATACGCTTCTGAATAACGTTCCCTCAGTGCTGCACTTGTTACCTCAAGAGTACAATAATGGTCTTCAAAAGGACAGAAGGGCATTCCTTGACTGTAAAAAATATTTGTACCTTTTGAGGTACACATGGTACCTCAGTTTGGAGTGTGTTCAGGATGGCAGAGGGATGTTTGTTGAAGTATTCCTGTTTCCTGATTCTAGTACTACTACTGCTCTCTGTACTCTCTCAGCATCTTGACTGTTGGCTCCTGTGTCAGCAAGACAGAAGTAACAAAGGCTGGTATTCACCTCAAATATGGAGAAGCCGATGTGCAGATTGTGCACCAGCGTGCGGTTCCTCTTGTTGGGCTTCTGCATCAGAGACACCAGCATGTTGGCTCCACCCTGCTGCTCAGCACATTCTTCGTGGAGTTGGTCAATCTTGACCCGATACTGGGGATTCGTCCAGAAACTGTCTGGAGAAGGAAGAGTGAAGGTGGTTTCGTTAGGTCACACTTGTCACCTTGTAGTGAGCCACCAGTCGTCCTGACCACACATCTGGGGTAGGGAGGGGTTTTCCTTTGAGTTCTTTGTCCTCCTCTATTTTCCCAAATGATGTCTGGGCCAGGGTTTCTGTCAGTGGACTGTTTTGTTTATGAAGCACTGGTCGAGCAGGACGGTTATTTATTTTGAGGTTTTCTTCTGTTCTTTTTATTATCATGGGGGGTACCGGAAGGTTTAAATGGGGGGGGGGGGGTGGTGACGTAGACCAGGAGGAGTGACTGTGACGAGGACAGAGAGTGAGACGGCGTTTGGACGGCTGGCGTGGCGGGCTGTCCAAACCGCTGGGATGATACTGGGGAAAGTACCTGGAGAAGGATACCCGGTGGATTACTCCAAGGACCTTCGGATCGGTTGGACTCCACACGGCTGGGGCTGTAAATGCCAAACGCGTCGTCGGGGAGTTCTGCGTAACTGCGCAACGGAGCTGCGGCGACTTTCCGCGCATCGGAACCACATGACTCAGTCTGACTCCCACACAGCCACACACACTCACACACACACGCACACCTACACACACCTGGAACTGCAAGGACAGTGGGACAGCAGGGGGGGGTGGGAGTACGGGTTTTGTTATCTATTTGTTATATGAGTCAGTGCGTTATTGTCCATCATGGATCCGTTTTGTGTTTTGAATACATAATTTGATTGCTCTTCTTACATTTTAAAATAACAACCAGCGCGAGCCTTGTCCGCCTGTTAGACGGCGTTGGCCAGTTCCCCTGTCTTACCTCTAAGAAGAGGAAGGGAAATTGTTACAACCTGCCAGCCTTCTAGCATCCGAGGGTCCTATGTAAGTGATCTGAAGTGGATGATCTGGAGCGGCTAATCCTTTCAAATCAGTTAAACAATTAATCGGGGTACCTAAATTGTTCATGCATCCTCCAGCAGTGGTTCCGGCAACCCATCTGCCCTCATAGAAGGAGGTCTTCCAGTGACAGGAGGAACCTCCGTCCAGAAAGTCAGGACACAGGCAGCAGATGTCAACATCATCGTAGAATGAACAGAAATCCTGCAGGGTCATCCTGGGGGAGTCAGAGATTAGGATTATATAACACACTTGATACAGTAGCCTTCTGGGACGCATCCCATCACTGGACCGCCATTGCAGGTAAGAACCAGTGAAATCAGAGTCCACACTCCTCACAAATCGTGACATAAAAACCATCAAATGTTGATCATCTTGAGATGGCTTTATTTTGTTGACCTCACACGTACCAGAACTCTCCGTCATTCGCCACTGACAGGCACAAATCCCGATCCTGAGGGCTCACTGTTTGCCACAGAGGGGATCTTGGGACACAAATTTGAGAAGAGTCAAATGCTTCACAAGTCATAGTTTGAAGAAACTCACAACAACTTAAAGTCTTGGCTTCTCATTCAAACTACGTTGATGAGAAATGAGGGAAGTAACGGAAGTCCGCCGCTTCCTGTAGTATCCGCAGTATGGTTCCGTTATCTGAAGGTGTGTACTGAGCAGTATAGGTACAACACTGTGGTCTCGTGCAGGTGTACAAGCTAAACCAACCACATCGTGCAAGTGAACTATGAAGGTAATCCCACGATTGTCGTGAGACTCCCGTTGGTACAGCAGGTGCTGTGAGTGAAGACTCGTCTGGCTTGACGCTGATTACCGACCGTGACAACCAGATCAACTGGATTCATCATAATTGTTGTTCCTGCTGGCTAAAGCTCAGATAAACTAACAATTAAATCTACAAGCCTTTAAAGATGAACATGAACACACCACTCTCGAGGCTACAGTCACTGCTGCAGGCATGAATAGGAGTGTTGGGCTCACAAAGATGGGAGTCCAAAAAGCAGGAAGGTCCAGCCACGTATATTTAGCTTGAAGCTAATGGAGACTGACGGCTGGTAGTCAGCCTGATATAATCCAGGTCTTCTTAATCCAGCTGGATGATCAGTAGTCCACTAACATTTTGAGAGGAGATTAAAACTGAGGAGAACACTTTCAGGTTCGGTTCTTCCATGAGAGGCTGTGGATGCTTTTCTTAGGAGCACTGAACTGGACTGTTCTTTTTAGGGTTTTTTCAACCAAAAACAACTGTTGTTGTTAGCATCAGTCTCTGTTAGCTTCAAGCTAAATATACGTGGCTGGTTCTTCCTTCATTGAGGAGCCTCAAAACTTAAATGCAGTTTTGCTAACTGAAGCATGTGTGAGTTTGATCATAAAAACATCTGCATTGCAGTATTTCCTGCTTTGAGAGTACTCTTAATTCCTACTGAAACAGAGCATCAGAGCTGTCCTCTGTGACGTCATCATCATGACATCATGCTCTTACTGATCGCTCCAGTCTCCTTTCCACTCTCCTTGACCCCAGGGGTTCCACAGGCGCACCAGCCTCACTCGCTGACCTCGGCTCATCACCTGAGCCAGAAACACATCAGACGGCACCGAATGTGACTCCCTATTATCATCATGTCACTGCAGTGGCTACAAATGAGGCAGTTTACCTCTTTGACGCCCGTGACGGTGTAGGCGTGGCCTTGGACCAATCCATTTGCCATAACAGTGTTGGCAGATGTCTCCTACAAGATGGAGCAGGTATTTGGTCGCCATAATTAACCACATAATTGATGCAGACAGACATCTTGTGACATTTCCTTTGAACCTACCCCCTGCGGCGTTCCACACCCCATCAGTGACCTGGACTGGCCGGCTCGGCACATCAGCTCCCACAGGTCTGGAGGAGGCTCCGACAGCTTGAGACAGATGTGAACGCCACCGGTGAAATCCACCAGAGCCTCGGCAGGAGTCCCAGCGTTCATGTCTGAGTAGGAGCCGCACACTCTGACACAAGAGCATCTGACTTTACTGGCACAGCAAATCTCCAAAGACAAACCTCACAAACGACAGGAACGGCAGGTTGCGTACTTGGCGTAGGCTTTCTCCAACAACGCAGGCCAGAATTCATTGGGGTTCTTGGAGTGAACGAATATGAGTTGTCCGTCGATTGTTGGTAACTTGTCATCAATGACGACGTCCACCCACCTTCCAAACCTCCAGAACTGGAAAGTGAGAAAATGAGTTATTGTGGGGGTGAGGGAGGGGGAGGTGGGTGAGCTGAGTCCCCGCAGTTTCTAGGTAACTATAAACAAGAGCAGTCACATGACCACAAATTAAGGAAGTGAACTTCACATCAGGATTTCCTCTTGAACTGAAACACATGAATCTTCCATGCAAGATTAGAGACCAAACAAGGTTCAAACACAGACTTCTAAAGGTAATCAGTTTGATTCCTGTGTGTTGTGAAGGACATTCATTTCTATAGGAAATACAGTCACCACCAGAAGTGTGTGTACTCACCCTGAAGTGGAACAATCCACAGTAGTTGTCGTCAAACTCCTGCTCAGAAGGAACGACCTGCTCCAGGATGTAGTGCTGGAAGGTCAGAGCTCCGATAGATGCGAGGAACCAGCAGTTTCCTGGGGAAGAGGAGAATGACGGAACGATGAGGACGGAGGGCTGCCGGCTCGCCACGGACGTGTGTAGACAGTTGGAAAACAAAGTTGCTGGGAACAAAGATTGGACTAGGAATGAAGCAGTTTTCCTACCGACTTGGCCTTGGCCGAAGTCAAACCTGGAGAGCCCGTCAAGGATGAAAGACGGATTGGAAACAAGTTTCTGAAACAGAGGAATTGTTGATAACAGAAAACAGGTCACACCAGTGCTGAACTGGACAGGAGCTGCTGGTTTCGCCACTGGAACAGAATTCACACCCTCCTATGAGACTCGATGGAGCTTCCACAGCATCTATCCATCCAATCCTCCATCCATCCAATCCTCCATCCATCCAATCCTCCATCCATCCAATCTTCCATCCATCCATCCATCCATCCATCCATCCATCCATCCATCCAATCCTCCATCCATGTTCCCCCTCTTCTCCTGTTCAGGGTGGTGGGGGTGGAGCCTATCCCAGCAGCCTTCCCCCTGGACAGGTCACCAGTCCATGGCAGGGCCAACACATAGAGACAGACAACCATTGGCTCTCCCAGCCACGCCTACGGTCAATTTAGAGTCTGGATTAACCTGGTCCCCTCTTGATGTCTTTGGACTGTGGAGGAAGCTGGAGTACCAGAGAGAACCCAGCAGGAACAGGGAGAACATGGAGACTCACCCAGAAAGACCCCGTGCTGCAGCCGGGGCTCCACCCACAACCTTCTTGCTGGGGGCCACAGTAAGGACCACTGCTCCACCGGGCTGCCTCTTCTACAGTTTCATAGGCAACTATTTCAGCTAGCTAACTAACAAGCTAATTACCAGTGCAACATTAAAGCAAAAACTGACCTCAAAGTTGACGTTCCCAGTGCTCGCTACCAGGAGTACTCAGCTCACTAAGATGTTTCTCTCTCCTTCATCACCTCTTAGAGACTCCAGAATGCAGGAAGAACCAGACATGTATATTTAGCTTGAAGCTAACAGAGACTGATGCCAACAGCGGCTGTCCAGAAACGTCTGTTTACAAACTCTCCAGGTCATCTGGTATAATCCAGGTATCCATAAACCAGACGGACAACCAGTAATCAACCAACACTTTACTGGAGAGTAAAAGGAACCAGAACCCAGAACCCTCAGCGCGACTTGCTTGCATTCACTAGAACAAACTCACTCGCCTCATCTGTGCTCATTGGTGGCAGCACTTAACTTGAACTGTTGGGGATCTCCTGCGATAATCCACAGTGTTCTTGATTCAGTGTTCTAGGTGTCTGTAGATGAAACACTTACCCGGGGTCGCAGCCACTTCACGCAGGCCAGGTCAGACTCCTTCAGTAGCTTGTTGCCGATGGATAAATGGTCGGGCGGGAACGTTTCGTCGATGAACCTCAGCTGCTGGATGACGCAGAACTGCTTCAGCTGTTGGAAGTCTTGGCCAAGGAACTTCTCGGGGTTGGTGATGGTGCCGACACCATCTTTCCTGTTGCGCTCTTTGAGGATGCTCATGCACACACCTGGATGAGGCATCACTGCTGTGCTGGACGTCTGTTCAGGAGAGGAAGTTCTCAAACAGGGTTTTCAAACTCTGGTTCTAGGAAACTCGACAGACACAGAGTCCTCCAAACTGTTGCTCCTTATTCTCTAAAGAAGTTTGATGACAATAAATCCCCGGTATGTAAGAGGTTATATTTGCATTTACAAAGTGTGGAACAATACGAGCGTTCGGCTGTGGGTTTTTTTGGCTTGCTGACCTCAATCATGGCTCTTGCATTCACGTGGTAGTGAACTTTGACAGCAAACAACTGTGATACCTGCTGCCAGCACAGCTGTGCACAAACACCAATGGTCACCAGGGTCTGATCATTGGTTTAAGATTATAACCAGGATTCCAAATACTGGACACTAGCAGGCTCCGGAAGTATGGATGGCCTCATTCACGCCTGCAGCCTCTCCCAGAAACCTGGAAGGAGTCGTGTGGGAATCAGAGCCAGAATCAATTTCCTGGCATTGCCATGTAATGAGGGAGCAAGTGCAGTGAGTGAGTGAGTGAGTGAGTGTGTGTGTGTGTGTGTGTGTGTGTGTGTGTGTGTGTGTGTGTGTGTGTGTGTGTGTAAATGTGTTGAAAATTAATGGTGGTGCCTGCAAGATATTACCAGTAATTTACTAGGAACTAAGTGTGAAAGGGACTTTGGAAGGACAAACACACAACATGTTCCTGTTTTAACTGCTGTTGCTCACAGAGGCGTTCAAATCTTTTTTAGCTGAAGAAGTAGAAGAAGAAGTTATTAGTTATTGAACATCAATAAAATCAAAGTGTCAATCATCCATGGAGCAGTGGTGGCCTGCAGCACCGACAGAGTGCATGGTTTTGGTGGGGGGGTGGTTAACGCTATGTCATCTGTATTGATTTTTGTTGTGTTTTCCTTTCTCGTTTGTATGTGTGTGTGTGTGTGTGTGTGTGTGTGTGTCTGATATACACCCATCTATTTTTGCCTCAAAGGTTTGTTGCTGATTTCTGTAGCAGGACGCGTGTAGGGATTTTTTTTTTTTATATCTTAAACTCGAGAGCAACTTCTTCCGAGTTTTAGTACGACGGCTGAATTTTTAACTCATGGAAGACTTCCTGCCATCATCTGCAGAAGGAACCCAGAGGTGCTGTTCACCTGTGAGTGGCTCCGTAGCCTGACAGCGGGTCACCTGGCAGCTTCACAATGTAGACAAACACCACACTTTGCATTTTAAAAAGACATTTTTTTGCTCTCAAATGCACAAAAATATAGACTGACACATGCAACACGAACACTGAACAACAACAGAAACACAAGAACAACATCACCTGCAGCAAACCTGTGAAAATATGCTTGTTTTAATGAAAGTTTCCTATCAAGTGAAGATCTTAGTGTGGACTCACCGCGCCAGAGAGTGAGAGAGTGAGGTGAGGCACCAACTCTTCTGTGAGTGGCGCTCGTACTTGAGGCCACCTACCAGTGGAGGTCTGCCACGCCTTCTAAACAGAGGCTTAAGCCTCCTTTATATTTAAAGGACCTGTGCCAGCATGTTGGAACCTTCTGCCTCAACTTGTTCCTGTCACATCGCCTTCACAAGCACTTTGGTATTCGTGACCTTTGTAGATGTGAGGAGTGACGTCGCCGCCGCCATCTCTTATATAAGCAACAGCTCAAGAGCTCACGTTTTAATCCTTTACAATCCTAATATTATTAATAAAAGGACCACAGACATACCTCATCCCAAACATGATCACTTCCTGTTGGACTACAGTACATGTACTTGGAAGTACTGTAGGTACCAGTAGGCGTTGAGCTGGTATTTACATGGACATTCTGAGAAATGACCTGATAAAGTTACACTCTAAAACACAAACCGTACATATTTGAAGTTGCACTTCTGTTGTCATCAAGTTCAAGGCCACTTTGAGCGTCACACAAATAAAACGCAGCTTTTGAAAATGTAATAATCAGGAGCATTTCTGTCGGGCAGAACCTTCCCAGAAGAACGTCCTCAGAGATCAGGCACAGGACGAGACTCGGCAGGCCTGCTGACCGTCCTGGTTAGGGTTTAACCTTCTAACTGATCTGAGTTCTGTTTCATTATCGTTCCCTTGTGTTATACGAGTGAGGAAAGCTGGTGCATAACATCTCTTCTCTTTGTTTGACATGAGTGTGGCGTTCCTCTGTGTTGCAACTCTGCAGGAAAACTTTTTACCTGCTGACGTGCTGTGCCTGCGCCAGGCTGCTTGAGCCATTTTCAACCAGCAGAGGGCAGAAGAAGCAAAATCTTCTGCACCATCAGCGTCACAACGACATGGTGATCAGAAGATTTGTTCAGAACTGGACCACACACAGCCAGCCCCCGCCCCACTTATGGGTGGACCCCCATGCAGAGAGCCAGTGAGCTCACACCTCGGACATGTTTGGAACTGTTAGTTTATTTTGAGAAATTCATCATCTTTAACAGGAAATATTCTCCGCCGGCTCAGGTGTACATGGAAACGTACAACCACTGGAAATGAAACACAGACAGGTGTCAATCACACAGCAGCAACACAACAGGAGCTTTTAAATCACACACTGTAAAATGAATGAGGTTACATGGCAGCTTTCTCAAAAGTCCTCCTTGTTTTTTCTTTCAGCTCCGTTATTAAAGAACTATAAGGTAGATATTTATTTTTGTAGTGATGAGAGTCAAAATGTGACATCTGATCCCAAACAAGCGACCATTTTGGATCCGACAATCAGAGCACGCCAACACAAGCGTGCCTCCGTTAGTTCTGCGTGTCATTCTGAGATTTTCCCTGAAAACGTTGTGTGTGTGGGGGTGAAACACTGAACTACTTTATTACCTCAGCCTTTTTAAGGCTCATGACCTCTCCACTTGACAATTGTGTGAAGATTTCTATTGAGAAACACACACACACACACACACACACACACACACACACACACACACACACACTATAACACAAATCAAAGAGCTGGCGAGGGTCCTCTTCTACTTTTGTCTACTTACTGGTCATACAGTTCAGGCGGAGCATCAGGCTGATGAAGTTCTCCAGGGTCATGTGACCTGACGAGGCACCGTAGCGTAGAGCCATCAGGCTCAGCATGCTGTCCCCGACGCTCAACCCTGACCACAGACAGAAGTCTCTTCACTATCAGGCTCAGGCAGAGGTGTTCATTTCAGTCTCAACTCTATTGTATCATTTGTAGCTGGTTCTCCCGCAGGTGGAACCACAGAACATCACCTGACCAGCGTATAAATTCCACAATGACACACCACATTTGTCATGCCGTCTCTTCTACTTGGCCAGTCGATGACCTTGTTGGTGGAAACACGGATCACATTCCAAGGAACAAGTGATCGGCCTTTAAAGGGGATCTGGATCAGATTATAGATCTGAAAAACTGTCCCAGAGCACTGAAAGGGTTTCGGTACTCGTCTCATTCCTGTTATCACAAGTAAACCACAGACGTCCAGGAGGATGAGGTGAGCAGATCTGGGGTCTGTGACGGCTCCCTCGGGAATTCACTGTCGCAGGTGGGTGATCAAGGTTCTCCTCCTGTGTTCTTAAGGGTTCCTCAGCAAGGTTTTCTTCTTCTCTCCCTTCTCTTTTCACACTCTGGGACTCAGGATTCATTCCATGAACTCATTTTCTGACTTCCACCTCCTTCTTACAACTCTTCAAACAGTATGGTCCCACTTTTTGCTACAGCCAGGCACCAGGTCAAAGGTCAAAGGTCAAAGCCAAGGTCACTGTGACTACAGGGAGATTTTCATCATATTCTGGAACAAGAAAACCACCATTGTCGGTATGATGGCTGATGTCTAAGAAAAATCTAGCGAGTTTTGAAGAAATCCGTGATGGCTGTGTTCTAATCGGAGATCCGTTTGAGCTCCCAGAGACGGGTCAGGTCGGGTTCCGCCCCTCTTATCTGATCCATTTTAGCCAGGAAGAAAAATAATGAAATTTCGATGATACTGTGTTTATGAGTATCTATGTAACTTCATCGGTGGAGGTGAGCAGTCCCAGTACTTCCTAGTTTGTGTGATTGCTGTGAAAGTATCATGAAGGGAACGACTGAAGCCGATCTACCTGACACCTGAAATGCGTTCCTCAGCTCGCTCAGTGACAGCATTCCCGTCTTGGAGACGTCCGTGAGGAAGAACATGTCCTGGTGGAGGAGGAAAACAAAGAGCAGGATCGGGAAACTCCTCCTGGATGGATCAGCTTCCAAGGCTGCACTTACCTTGTACTGGACCACCTTCCTCCACAGATGAGTGAACTCCTTGCTGTTCAGCTTGCCGGTGATTGATGACTTGATCCTGACATTAAGGGATCAAAGCTGGAGACTGCGCTTAGTTTCACGCCTCAACTCGACCTCTAGTCACGAGTTAACTTGTGTTACATCATCAGAAGGCCTGATTCCACATACAGTTTGTTTCATGAAGCTACGGTTGGGAAAAAACTGGAAGGAGAACTGGGTGTGCTAGCATTAGCATGAGAGCAGGATACGTCCATCAGTGCAACCATGCTGCGGCACGCGTCGATGCTGAAGCCAGTTTTTAAGTTCCCTGCATGAAATTAAAAAGTAAACACAAACTCCTGTTACCACATGCTTGGAGCCAACACGCAGTGCAGGTGAATGTCATCCACCTTTCAGGATCTTCTCGTTCAGGAGGATCTGCAGCTGCTCGGCGTCCACTTCCTCGTACTGGAGGGCGAAACAGTCCAGTTAGTTCTCACTGGTGCTTTCAGTCAGCTGACGCAACAAAACCACGCAACATCCAAAGAATCGCAGTACGACCATATTTTTACTACCCTGAACATGTGACGCGTTGCTAGCAGATGTTTATGACGTGTTTATGATTACACTAAACTTATGAGAAGAAGGAGGAAAGACCTTTGCTCAGAATTTGTATGAAGTGCGAGGTGTATTTAAGTGATACTGCCATGCACTTCCAGTCTGATACGAATATCTGGGACCTTGTGGAGGCTGCACGTCACGCCATAACTCACCAGCTCTCAAAAGACAAAATGCAGAATTGTATATAAACAAAAAACTTGGAATTTCGAAGTAAACCTTTATATTCCGGCTCGATCAACCCTGAGCCACCGCCAAGCGTTTGGATGCGTTACTGATCCCGCTGAGGAACCTACACAGGAAGTGAGGACACGGAGCCTCGGGAAGGGAATTTCTGCTCGTAAACACGCCACATACCTTGTCAGAGTTCTGGCGGAAAAGCTCTTTGCTCCTTTGGTCTTCCTGTGCGTTTGTGACCACTCGGATCTGGGAGGAGAAGGTTGAGCAGAGAAGTTGTTAGACAGACTTCACATAAATGCTAAAACTTGTTCAATGTTGTTCTGGCTTCGCCTCCCGTCCCGCCACAGCCGGTCCTCCGGCTGTGGCGGTACGTTTCAGTCACTTCCTGTGGAAGCGGTGTTGGGTTATGGCTTTTTCCAATCAAAATTGCTGCTTCTTGTTTTGCTTCATAGTTTAGTCAGCTGATCACAGCATAGCGGGGTGGCCTCTTTTGAAAAACGCGGGATTTTGGTTATGTTACTGCCTCCATCCGTGTTCACACTGGAACTCCCAGCGGAACGCTATGGAACGTTACAGAGCTTAAAGAGATCTGGCAGGATTTCCTTCATCACCTCATCTGGAGTTTCAGAACTTACAGACACAACTAGACGGAGGAACTCCAGCATCTGGCGCTGCTGCTCCGCCGCCTCATCCCCAGTCATATGAGTCATTGTTAACGCATTCGTGTATTGGTTCTGCGTCTCTGTTCGTTCTGCATAATTCAACTCTTGTTGCCAGTCAGAATTAATAAACCACCAAACCGTTCCAACATGATTGGATGATTGTTTCAGTTCTGTCGGTGGTTGAACGAGGATCGTAAACTCCGGCTGATGACATCATCGATCCCTTGGTGACACTGTCTAGTCCTGTGTACCTTTTCATTCACCTCATGATGAAGGTCACCTGAGTTCTCACTGTGAAGACAGATCAGAGAAATCAGTCTTTGATCTTTGCACTCAACAGACAACTTGTGCGGTGCCTGTTCCGATGCGTCTTACTAGCCGTGGGTCTCCACCTTGGAGAAAATGGTGAGGAGGAAGGAGGCGGTCTCGTTGGCCTGGAAGGTGGCGGGGACGATCAGGTACTCACCGGGCTTCAGCAGAAAGAACTCCTCCACGTCTCGCGCGTTTAGGTACCGTTTAGTCTGGGCGACAGGAGCGTGACTACTGAAGAAGGATGCTGGGAACTTCCCCTTCATTGTCTTGTACTGCAGTAATGAAATGATTGTCAGCTCAGTACTGCAGTGTTGTATTCATATGAGGGGGCAAACCTATATTTCTGTAATACAGTAAAGTTATCCAGTAGCAGTAGTACATGTACATGTTCACAATCTGAAAATATTCTTTATATTGTGAACTGGAAGAAAATGTTTTCTTACTTTTTCAGGCACCTTGGAGGAATCGGTCAGGATAGGTTCATGTGAGTGACAAAAAGCACATTTATTCAACGACAATAATGTCTAAACAAACAGGATGGAGCAAAAATGTCAGCCCTCATCTGCTTTTTAAAAACCTATAAATCTACATGGACTTTGGACGCCAGCGTTTACTTTTACTACGTTTACTGCTCCTCAGATATGCTGCCTTGAACAAAAGCAACTCCTCTAAAACTTCTGCTCCTGGTCATAAACAGTAATGACACACAGCGGCTGCACCTCAAACACGGAGAATCCAATATGGTGACTTTGGACCAGGTGTCTGTGCCGTTTGTCTGGTTTTTGCATCAGAGATACCAGTACGTTGGTTGCTCCGCTCCCACCGTGTTCACCGTGAAGCTGGATCCGATACTGAGGGTTGGTCCAGAAGGTTTCTAAAGAGAAACACAACCTGCATAAAACTGATGTACTGTGATGAGAATGTTTGATGTCTGAAGGAACCTGGAAAGTGACACCATACGTATATAAGACACACATACACGCACACACACACACACATACACACTTGTTTCTACTTGTGAATCTACCTGAATCCATCCTAACCTGAACACATTCATGTTGTGACGTGTTTCCACCTCTTCAGCCTGTGTGTGTGTGTGTGTGTGTGTGTGTGTGTGTGTGTGTGTGTGTGTAGTTGTGCTGATGACTTGTTATTGTAGATTTCTGGTTCAATGGCGCTTCCTAAACGTATGCGTTTCTTAAGTGTTTTTGGAGTTTGTGGTTCCTCCCATGTGTGTCTGTCCACCTCATCTTTCCGAGCAGAGGAACTTTGTGCCTACGTCAGCTCTCTCACTGGATGTGCTCATGTGTTGTGTTGCTACTTCTTCCATGTTACCACCAACACGGATCTTGGAACAAAGAACCAGGAAGTGCATTCAGAAGAGAAACAGCTGGTTAACATATTTGCCTTTCTTCAATGTCAGTTTTTAATTAGCTAATAGCCTCTTAACACCTGATTAGCTTATGTGTGCCCTTCTGCCGTAAAGTGGACCACTACACCCAAAAGGTGTAGTTTTATCTTGTGCTGATATGACGACTGCGAACGAGCTTCCAAACGTATCGAAGGATTTTGTTGCTTTTATTGCAAAAGAAAAGTGGTGCGGTTGAATGTCTTGGAGTCACCTCGATTATTGGTGCAACCCCCAGCAGTGGTGCCTGCGACCCATCTGCCCTCATACGAGGAAGTCTTCCAGTGACTGGCAGGGTTCCCATCCAGGAAGTAGGGACACACAGAGCAGATGTCCATATCTGCGTAGGCTTTACATAAGTCCTCCAAGGTCATCCTGTTGGGGGCAGGAAGTAGATTTCAGCGGGTCTGGGTGTGAATGTTCGGACCTGTGAAGGCCTCCAGTGGGAACACGTGTGCAATTTAACTCAGGAGCTTCTGAATAACGAGGAAAATTCAGCTCATCTTCACTGTGCTTCAGTCTCAAAGACCCTGCTCCTGCTTCTAGAACATGCAACGAATCTGATCTTTGGTATTCTCACCAGAACTCCCCGTCATCCTCCACCGCCAGACAGGTGTCTCGATCCTGAGCACTGACAGTCTTCCACAGAGGCGACCTTCAGGAGAGTTTGACATTTAAGTAACACCGTGCACCTCAATCTTTGCACCAACATGTCACATAAAACACGCAGGAGGGTTTATGTGTGATTACAGGCTGCCTGAGGAGAAGCAGACAGTCACAAGACTGCAGTGAAACCAGTTTGAGTCACGAATGTACCACACATAATTGTGGAGTAACCCATCTGAAAAATGCCCCAACTGTTAAGCTGTTAGCGACCTGCTAGCTTTAAAAGAAGCTGTAAACACGCTAACAAAATGTACAATAAATCAGTCTCTGTTGTTCTGTTGACGGAACATACTGGATAATAAATAGGTGCTCTTACTGATCGCTCCAGTCTCCTTTCCACTCTCCTTGACCCCAGGGGTTCCACAGGCGCACCAGCCTCACCAGCTGCCCTCTGCTCATCACCTGAACACCAGCAGAAAGTCTCATCAGACTTTTGAACAGACATGTTCAAAGGAACACGCCAAATCTATTCAGGTCCACATGCACAGATAGAGACATGGCAATGGACCTCTGTGGAGGTCTGGAGGGGACACGGGTCTTGAGCTGCTGGTCTTATGGACACTGACCACATCTTCAAACAGTTGGCGTGTTCACTTAAAGGCCCAACGTTCCCACTTGTAGCCAAACGCTGATGATAATAATCTGAGCCCGTCAGCGGTAAGAATGACTCTGACGCCGACGGTTGCGGCCACTCCAGTTCCCAGTCACAGCGTTCTCCCTCAAACATGGGACAGTCTGTCATTGCAGCTGGAACACTTGGGAACATAGAACCCAGGCGGACATAGACGTCTCCATCTGGCCTGCAGATGCAGAGCTTTACAAACAGGATCAACCTGGCAAACGCAGCGTTTAGCTCTTCACCTCTTTGACACCGGTCACAGTGTAGGCATGACCCTGGACCAGCCCGTTCGGCAGCACGATGTTGGCGGAGGTCTCCTACGAGCCGAACACATCCAAGAAGAAAGCATTTAGGTGATCACATATGAAGAGCACTCAGCAGACTGAGAGGATATACCCTAACATCAGTGACAAGCGTTAGCTGACGTTAGCCAGCAGCAACAACATCATGGGAAGTAGCTCCTTACAAGGCGGGTAGTTCCTGAGGTTAGTCACAGTCCTGTTCCACACACGTTTCTGTTTCTGTTCTCTTTTTGCGCTAAAACAAATATTTCATGGTCATAACTTGTCTGCTGGCTGGTCGCTGGGTTCCTGCTGGGGCGTCAGTGGAGGAATTAAATGGAGCTGTGGTGGTGGGTGGTGCCTCTTCTCTATGACAACTAAAGGGCTATTGGTCTTTTGGAAGGTAAAGTAGTAGTACAGTAGTAATACAGTTGTAATACAGTAGCAGTACAGTAGCAGTACGATTGTAGCTGTTGAACAGGAGTTTTTGTGTCAGGCCTGTTGTTGTAGAGCCTGGGCTGTCCCAGGACACCTCTGAGGAGCGGTGCTGGCTCGGTGTGGACGGGAGCACTCACCCCCTGAGCTGTCCCACAGCTCATCAGTGCCTGTGACTTTCCAGCTCTGCAAAACAGCTCCCACAGGTTTGAGGGGGGCTCTGACAGCTGGATGGCCATGTGAACCCCCCCGGTGAAGTCCACCATGGCCTCCGCAGGAGTTCCAGCTGCCATGTCCGTGTAGGAACCACATACCCTGAAACAAGAGGATGAGATGAGAGTCGCATGCAAAGGAAAGCACGTTTTCCTCAGTGAGATGTCAGTGTTTCTCACTTGGCGTAAGCTTTCTCCAGTAAAGCAGGCCAGAACTCATTTGGGTCTTTGGACACAACAAAGATGAGTCTCCCATCGATGGTTGGGAGCTTGTCGTCAATGACAACATCCACCCAGGTTCCAAATCTCCAGAACTACTAGACACACAATAAAAGGTTTTTATTCATAATTTAAAACAAAGCTTTTACTTTTTTTACTTTTTCTCCGATCATTTATAAAATAACTGTACAATCATTTTCATTCTATTTTCTCTGACTGTAAGAAGGTGTAGACTGAACCCTACGCTTATCAGCCACTGAGCTGAAGAGCGTGGAGTGATGCTGTCGCTGGCGAGATTTTATCATCCAGTCACAGCGTCATACCACATCACGTCCAGCCAATCAGCGTCACTGAGCCTCACCTGTAGTAATTAAAGTGCTTATGTAGGTATTCACCCTGAAGTGGAACATCCCGCAGTAGTCTTCAGCAAATGTTTGCTCAAAAGGAACAACTTGCTTGAAGACACTACTCTGGAACGTCAGCGCTCCGATTGATGCCAGAAACCAGCAGTTCCCTGAAGAGAAACCCGTTCACTGTTCACCAGACACACAATGTCAAAGTATTACGAAGGAGCACGTTCCCTACCAAGTCGTCCTTGACCGAAATCAAACCTGGAAAAGCCATCAAGGATGAAGGAGGGATTTGAAGAAATTTTCTGAAACCCAGAAAACATCGTCAGTGAGTGACATTTAAAGGATGGAGTCGCTGTGTTTCTGTCTTTGTTACACCATCAAACCAAACAGGCCCAAACAAATTTGTTATGTTCTTTGCACAGAAAACTGGTCCATGTGTCAGAAAACTAAAAGTTTGCAGGTTGTTCTGGTGAATCTTGTGGGCGGGACCTAAACTAATAGGAGCCGTCTCCATTGGTCAGCCATGATCTGAGTGACAGCTCGTTGGCTCCAGAGGAGAGGACGGATGTGGGAGGATGAATGTTGTCTGTGCATTATAACTGTAGCATGAGCGCTGGAGCGCGTCTGGCTGCTGGTTGGACCCATCAGCTTCTTTCCTGCAGTTCGTAACGTTAAAGTTGGAAAGATTCATCAGTTTGATTCATTCATTCATTCATTGGCCCTCAGCACTCGGTGGGACAGTTTCCCCCTCTCTAGTCACTCACTGCTGGTCTCAGCCACACCACTCGGGCCAGGTCAGAAGCATTCAGTATCCCTTCGCCGATGGACATCCTGTCAGGGGGGAAGACGCTGTCTATGAACCGGACTCCTCTGATCCTGCAGTACTGTTTCAGGTCCTGGAGGTCTTGGTTCATGAACCTCTCGGGGTTGGCGAGGGTCCCGTACCCCTCCTGTTTTTTACGAGCTTCCATGATGTTCAGACACACACCAGGAGGAGGCATGGCGGCGTCGACCGGTTCTGTGGAGGAGATGCAGAACAACCGTGAGATCAGGACTTCCTCCTGCTGGGGGCTGCTGTGTCTTTAAGGGTCAGAACTCTACAAGAACAATGAAACCGAACTTGCTGTGGAAAGGTGAACCGACGTGACACCACAAACCAGAAGAACCAGAAAAGTCATCTAACACATGCACATCCGCCCTGGTCGAAGTGAAAAAATATCAACAGGCGACGACGAATCAAACTCTTCAACCTCTGTACTTCATGTCAGTAATATAACGAAAAAATGCTACTACATCAAAAAAGGTGACTCCATCCGTCCATCCATTTTCACCGCCGATCCTCGTTGGCTCCTGCATCAGCCAGTGACCTCATGTAACTACAGACACAGCGTTTGTGGGTCACTTGAACAGCTTCTGATTTTTATCTCTCTAATCATTAACAGATCAACTGAAACAATTTCACCGTGTCGCATTTATTACCCTGCTGTATTCAACCCTTGGAGTTTTTTCTTTTCATGCATCCATGAATGACATTTATATTTGAATCCTGTTTTTATTTTTGTGGTGTTCATTTTTTTTCATTCAATTTTTCTTTTCTCACTCATTTTGTTTATTGGAGTCCAAAACTGTCAGGAAGCTTCCGTATCAGTGAGTCGGCATGAAAGTTCCACTTGTCTGCTGTCAAACGAACATCTTCAACTCCAACAGATTTCCTTTTGAAGCAGATTCATTGCACATTTCATCTCCTTTTGCCATTCTGTTCATCTACATGTTATTTATTTTCATGAATTTGATCATTTATTGATTACTTGTGCCTTCTTATGTTGATTCTGTGGATCAACAATAAATGCTTACACTGGGAAAAAGCCTGGTTATACACATTTATCTTATTTAAAAGCATCCATCTATCTATCTATCTATCTATCTATCTATCTATCATCTATCTATCTATCTATCTATCATCTATCTATCTATCATCTATCTATCTATCTATCTATCTATCTATCCATCCATCCATCTATCTATCTAGCTATCCATCCATCCATCTATCTATCTATCTATCCATCTATCTGTCTATCTATCCATCTATCTATCTATCATCTATCTATCCATCTATCTATCTATCCATGTATCCATCTATATATCTATATATCTATATATATATAGATATATAGATATGTAAATCGTACAGATGTCTGAGTACAGCGAGAGAGCATAATTGTGTCTGTTCTTGTTAACCGTAGAATCTTTGGACCCTGAACTGAGTCAATCTAAAGCCTTCTCTGCTTTCATGGTTCTTACCTGAGCAGCAGGTGAGAGATGTGGTGCAGTAGCGAATGAAGCTGCAGCAGCAGGTGAGAGCGCGGAGACTCACGCTGACATTTATAGCCAGCCTGACAACGCCTCTGGGCTCGTTTTGTTCCCTGGAATTGACCTCCAGACTCTGTGGAAGCCTGGGGGTGGCACCAAGTATTGCAAAACTACTGCAAAATTCACTCCTTAGATCACATCGCAACAATCTTTCACCTGTCTGTCTGTCTAATCATTAACGGAGTGCAACACTTGATTAACTGATGTTTGAACGCCTGCTCAGCTCTGCAAGCTGCAACAAGGTCAATCATATTTAGACAATACGACAAGTCAATATTTGCTATACCAACTTGAAAGCCTCATATTTATTTTACCCTTTAATCTACTCTTAAGCTCCTTCAGCTAGCTCAGGTCCTGGCTAGTTAGCTTAGCCCAGTGGCTGGTAGTGGGTGGGAAGTGTTAGCATCAGCAAGCTCAGGTCCAGGATGCTGGTGTGTCCAGCAGGAATCCTCCTCCTCCTCATCATCAGTAGCAGCAGTCGCTCTTCTAGTCCTCCACAAACCTTTGGTTCTGTTGACCCAAGTTCCAATGGAGCTTTGGAGGTGCTGCGTCAAATCACTGCGCCCAGTCAGGAAAGTAGTTCCAGCTACGTGTCTGCTAAGATCAGACACATCCTGGCTCAAGAAGATGCAGGAAAAACTAGTCCCTGCTTCTGTTACTTCCAGGCTGGATCACTGCACCTCCCTCCTACCAGGCTGGACTAATAAGTCCCTAAAGACTCTCCAGCTGGTCCAGAACGCTGCTGCCCCCCTCACTAGAACTGGTAGCAGAGACCATGTCTCTCCTGGACTGCTTCTCTGCATGGCTCCCTGTCAGATTCAGAACAGAATTTAAAATTCTCCTTCTACCATCAAAGTCCTCAACAATCAGGCTCCTTCATCCCTGACAGAGCTCCTAGTCCCCTATGATCCAGCTAGAACCCTTCACTCCCAGGATGCAGGGTTCCTGCTGGTTCCTAGAGTTCTAACAGCAGAATGGAACCAGAGCCTTCAGCTATCAGGCCCCCCTCCTGTGGAACCGTCTCCCAGTTTCAGTCCAGGACCCAGACCCCCTCTCTAGGTTTAAGAGCAGACTTAAGACCTTCTTTGTTGATCAGGCTTATAGTCAGGACCAATGATGGGAATAACGGCGTTAAAATAAACGGCGTTACTTTTTTTTTTTTGTAACGGGTACTCTACCTAATTACTTTGTCTATCGTTACAACGCCGTTCCCGTGACCAACACGTCGTTACTCCGCGTTACTGAAGCGACTCATTGAATCTGCCATCGGCTCGGCTCACACAGACACAGGAGCCGCAAATGCGTGTTGTTGTTGTTTTTTTCTCGGGAGAGGGGAGGGGCGAGATAACCGCCCAATGATGATTGGTTAAGATAGAGTAAAGATTTCACATTGAGCCAAACGCTTGAGAAAGACAGTGTTTTCTAGATGGAAATAGAGGCACTACTTTAACTTCGTGGAGGTTAAAGGTCAAAACGTACATATTGAGTGGGCGTTATGTCGTCCCAGAGCGAGAGTGAAGAGGCCGTCAACGTCCAATGTCAGCAACTCCAATTTAATGAAGCGCCTCTCGACGGCCCGACTCTTCTTCTACTAAACTAGTGGCCAGAAACTGCGTTGACACCGCTGATGGTGACAGCTAGAAGGAGCTGTGAAGGTGAGCTCCGCTAACAGAGAAGGACAGGAGCCACGCGTCCCAGCAGCCACAGCAGGATTTTTCTGCCCCGCTCCACAAAAACTTGTGACACAGACAGAACTTAACGAACTGGTAGGCCTTTATGTTGAAAACAGGCTGCCGTTGTCAGCAGGTGATTCAGACTCCTTCAGAGCCCTCATAGGCACCCCCCCCCCCAAAAAAAAACCCCTCCAAATTCTTTGACATTTTAAACTTAAAAGAAAAAAAGAGTAACGCAATAGTTACTTTCTCTGGTAACTAGTTACTTTCATAGTGGACTAACTCAGTTACTTTTTGGGAGAAGTAACAAGTAACTGTAACTAATTACTTTTTCAAAGTAATGTCCCCAACACTGGTCAGGACTGCTTAGGCTGGCCCTTAGATCTGCTGCTATAGGCTCAGACTGCTGGGATCTCCCATGATGCACTGGGCTTCTCTCTCCTCCTCCTGTCCTCAGACGTGTTACTAACTCCTCTTCCTCTCCCCTCATCCCAGATCCTGGTGCTGCTGGAGGAGGCTCCAGACCTGAAGACGCTCCAGCTGCCACCCGTAGCTCCACCTGCTCACGTCCCCGTCTGTCCATCAGTCTCTCCTCCTTTCTCTCTCTCTTTATCTCTGTCCCTCTCTTTCCTTCTGTCTCTCTGTCTTCCTCCATTCTCTGTCTTTGTCTCTGTCCATCAGTCTCTCCTCCTTTCTCTCTCTCTTTATCTCTGTCCCTCTCTCTCCTTCTGTCTCTCTGTCTTCCTCCATTCTCTGTCTTTGTCTGTCCATCAGTCTCTCCTCCTTTCTCTCTCTCTTTATCTCTGTCCCTCTCTTTCCTTCTGTCTCTCTGTCTTCCTCCATTCTCTGTCTTTGTCTCTGTCCTGCTCTCCTGCTCTCTCTCCCTCTACAAACATACCTCATACCTGCCATGCTCACTTCCTAAAAAAATAAAATACAAAATACGACACTGAAGAATTTACAGCCAAAATTCTCTGCAACGACAGTTTGACACGTTACACATAAATGACAGTTGGGCTCAGAAGAGGATCCAAACTGTTGACTGTTGTCCCTAATAGTCAGGAGTGAGTTCTATAATGACATGATAAGTGTGTGTGTGTGTGTGTGTGTGTGTGTGTGTGTGTGTGTGTGTGTGTGTGTGTGTGCTCTTTCAGATCGTGGAGGAGATTAGAGAGTGTTTCTATTTCCTGTGATTGTTGCTGATGCATCCTGCCCTTAAACAAACACTAGAGGTACGATCTGGATGATGTACTGAAAACACACTCAGGCTCTGTGCTGATACTGCAAACCAATGTCTGATAATTTACTCCAAGTATCGGGACTAGAACAATAGATTTCTATCTTCTTGGTCTGACTGAAATATAAACTAAAGAGGGACAATATTATTAGTACAAGTATCAAAACCAGTTCAACTCTCAAGGCCGCATACATGAACTTTTCAAAATAATCTTAAAGGAGTCAATTAATCTAAAAATAAAACAGCATTCTTGGGATTTTGGTGCGTAATCGATCATGATACGGGTCCGTCAAGTACACGTGTCCTGTTTTCAATTTAAATGCTGAATGTTATCCTGTCGCTTAAATCAAAAGTACCTGTAGTGAGGCGAGCGCCGCTCACCTCTGGCTCATGACTGCTGCCTCACACTGGCATCAACAACCACCGGCAAAAGGCATGTTCAACACGTGTGATAGTGTCATACATGAAACGATCAACAATCAAACAACGCACAGTCCTTTTAGGCACGAAGGTACAACAGCTTGATCCCATATTTCCTCAGTAGGCCTGGAGCAGTGGTTCTCAAACTTTTTCTGTCATTCCCCCCACGCCAATTTTTTTGACAAAATAGGCCATGTTTAACTTTATTGACCTATTAAAAATTACAAACATTCCTTTAGTTTTTCAGAACTAGAAAAAAGGAAATAAAATGTGTTTCATCCCTGTCAAATATCTCTCCATTTTAAAAACAGACCTGACAACAGTTGCTATGACAGAGGTTTAAAGCGCGCTTTGGTTCCACCGCGAAAAAATTCCGAGGTCCAAACATTAGTTCCCCCCTCCCCTTTTCCCTCCGGTGAGTGTTAGTCCAGGACTCACCGGAGGGAAAAGGGGAGGGGGGGAACTAATGTTTTTTTTTGCGGTGGAACCATAAACAAAGCGAAAGGTGAGGGGGGAAATAATGTTTGTACGTAGGGTGAATCGCGCCCCCCCTGGGACGCCCCACACTTTGAGAAACGCTGGCCTAGAGTGAGATCAGTCACGGCAGAAAGTAGCCTGACAGGTACAGGCATGCCCACCTCAAGGAGCCATCAATCAAACGCAGTACCTGAGCCAGGGAAGAGCTGTAATCATGCAACACATGTAAACCCCCAGGGCAGTGACAGACACGAATCTACCGCTGTTCAACGCCGACATGGTTGTGTTTTTTTTCTTGTTCGCTCCATGTCTGTCAGCAAGCACAGTATTTCTCAGGAGATCTTCAGGGTATCATTAGCGTCCAGACTTCCAACAAGTTTGTGCAAGATCACAAAGATGTTCTTATGTCCCACCTTCATCACTGCTTTGAGACTCCGGAGTGTAGAAAGATCCAGCCACACACCGTTAGCTCAAAGCTAATGGAGTCTGACAGCTTACAGTCCAGAAACCTCTGTTTACAAACACTGAAAGTCATTATAATCCAGACAAAGCACTTTCTATGCCTTCCTGTTCATGTACCCCCCCAGCAAAAACTGTGCTGTATGATTTAGTGGAGTGCGACCTGGCTGAGAGGGTGGCGGCGTCTCACTCAGCTTCCTGTGATTGTAGTCAGAACTGAATGTGTTCACACAAACTCAGGAAACGTCTTGATTCACTGATGTTAGCAGTCGGGCTGAAACACACAGCCCAAGGTAAGAGGCTGCTTAGAGACCCGCAAACACCAGGGTACTGTCGTCGCTAATGTAATGCTGCTAATCATCTGTACTGGGGGACAAGTGGGGGTCATCGTTGTTGTCTCATTAACTGCATCAGGGATTGAACAGTTTGCAAGTTGGAAGTTTCAGATTCAGGAAACGTGATTGTTTGTCATGAGAGAAACTCGTCTGCGGGTTGTGCAGTAGCGGCGTGTTAAAGGTCACAGCCATTGTGTGCCCATCCAGAGAGACCATCAGTTATGTCACAGTGTCTCTGAGACTCTGACCTCTGCATGTTGGAGTATTGTGTCTCACCACAATTGAGGGAGGCCGTTAAAATGCCTCGGTCCATTCAGGGCCGGAGACATCTGGACAAGCAGTCAAAACACCGCCGAGCTCACCATTGTTTTCTGTTTCCAAACGGAACTCGTCAGTTGAGGAGTAGCAAAGACGCCATAACTGCTCCTGAGCATTATTTCCGCCTTCAGTTTGTGTTCAAAACAGGATGCAGAAGCATGGGTGTTGGCTTCAGAGCCACATCACTTGTTTGTTGGCAACAAGCAGGTTGGTCAAATTTTCCTCTAAACCCTTCGAGACTCCCGGTACCTTTAGCTGGCAAACATGTTGCTGCTCTTGCTAATTCTGCTCGGCAACAGTCTGAAGGGATTTTCTGGAGCTGAACATGAAACATTGTGCACGTCCAATGCCTGCTTTACTCTTCATTTGGAGAAGGTGAAATTTGAGAAGGCCAGCCACAACTGCTACCACAACGGAGGTTATCTGATGACAGTGAGGAACAGAGACGAGGAGGACGTCCTGCGCTCACTTCTCTCACTGATGCAGGGACAGCATCAGGAGAAAGGAAGCACAATCTGGATTGGGTTAAAGCTGCACCGGGGTGACTGTGTGTTAGCCAACAGGGCTCTCAGGGGCTTCAAGTGGACATCTGGGGAGAGGGACTCCCACTACTCCAACTGGGCCAAGGAGCCTGCGGAAACTTGCACTGAGCGATGTGTGAGCGTTGATTACAATTCCTCAGGTTCGAATCCCCTGAAATGGACCACTGGACCATGTAAGACCAAAACTTTTTATGCGTGTAAGTTTTTTTTTAAAGGAATGTGCAAAGCTCTGTCTAAGCGGGGACGTGGACTCATCACATACACCGCACCATTCTCAGAGGAGCCACTCAGGCGTGACATGGACTCTCTACCACTGGGAACGTACGCCAGGATTGTTTGCGGTGACCAGCAGCCTCTCTTCTCCGTCTGCATGGGGTTGGACAACGAGCACCGCTGGACCGTCCCAGGTCCCTTTTGCCAGACAGATAATGAAAAATGTGCAGTAAACAATGGTGGGTGTGAACAACTGTGTCACCAGGACTTGGAAAAGATTCGATGCTTCTGTAAAGATGGTTACGACCTACAGGAGGACGGATTTTCCTGCAGGGAGACAGACGTGTGCTCCACCTGTGAGCACCAGTGTGTCCGGGACGTGTCAGGATTCTCCTGCAAGTGTCCCGACGGATTCAAACTGGCCGCAAATCAGCGCAACTGCTCGGACATCGATGAGTGTCAATCACACTGTAAGGATCACATATGCCTAAACACACATGGCAGTTACAGGTGTGAGTGTAACGTTGGCTATGAAATGGTGGACGGTCAGTGCCGTGACGTGGACGAGTGCACTCGGCCCAGATGTGAGCACAGCTGCCTGAACACAGCTGGATCTTTTTCCTGTTCCTGCCAGGAGGGCTTCGCTTTATCGGAGGACAGACTCACGTGTGTGGACGTTAATGAATGCGACGGTGACCTCTGTCAGTTCAACTGCATTAATACCGTCGGCAGCTTCTGGTGCGCGTGCCCGCCAGGCTTCCGTCTGGACACCGCTGGAACGACGTGCGCTCCAGATGCCACTGCTACATCACGGAGTGATGTAGCCGATGAGGAATCGCATGACAACTTCACCGAGTCTTCGCTCAGAGCCACAGCTGAGTCCGCTCACACTGACGCACCACTGCCAGAGCTGGTCAATGTCACACAGGGTGATGCACAGAGCAATGTATCCATGACGATGAGCCAGGCCAACGCGGCCAGCGCCCGGATGATCATCTGTGTCCTCGGCTCAGTCATTCCTCTGCTGATCCTGATCTCAGTGACTCTGGCAATCGCCATCTACCGATGCAGCCAATCAAAGAAAGAAGCCAAGAAAACGACCTCGACGGATGGCTATTGCTGGGTGTCCTCTGGCTTGGACCCGCGCTTAGAAAAACTGTATGAGTCCATCCTGACTGATGACCTATGACCTGATGGAGGGGACTGCCTTGATGTGTTGTCTATATTGTGTATAATTTATCATCATATTTATGTAATTTATGGTTCTACGTCTACGTCTACGCCTATCCCAGCTGACATTGGGTGAGAGGCGGGGTTCACCCTGGACAGGTCACCAGTCCGTCGCAGGGCCATCAGGAGCAATTAGGGGTTCAGTATCTTGCTCAAGGACACTTGGACATGGTCACCGGGGGAAGTGACTGGGATGAACTCATCCTCAGCAGCAGAGGAGACTCTTGGTCTTCCTCTCCTGGGGAGGTCCTCAGGTGACCCAGTTTCATCGTAGCACCTGATGGTTTTTGAGACTATGCTTGAGGATGCATTCAAACTTTTTGCAGTTTTCCAGACTGACTGACCTCCAGTCCTCAAAGTGATGATGGACGGTGGTTCCTCTCTGCTGAGCTGATTGGTTCCTGCCATGACATGAATTCTACCAGTTGTCAAACAGAGCTGCTTTGAAACTAAATTAAAATTCTAAATGAATTTTGCTTGACAACTCAGCATCTCTCCATCTTGGTTCTGGATATTTACACACACACACACACACACACACACACACACACACAGACACACACGCCTGCATATCAAGTAGTTACATATCAGATCATCATCACAGTTTTACAAACACATATCCTAAGTATCAATAACACGGCCACTTGATGTATTGGTCACATTAAACAGAGCTGACCGTGTTCTTCCTCTACATTTCTACTAAGTTTGTCTTTCCTATTGCAGACTTAAGCCTGATTTATGCTTCTGCGTCGTGGCGACGCCGTACCTACGCCGTCAACGCAGACCCCTACGCCGTAGCCCGACGTGCACCTCCAAAAAATCCTGAAACCCGTCACGTCGACGCGTAGTGATGTGAACGTCAACGGACTGTGATTGGTCCGCTCACACGACGTTTCCAGTTCAGCACAACAACACCGCTATTTTTTAAGTTTCTGTGGTGAGAGCAACACGCAAAAATAAAAATGGACCAAGCCGAAGAAAGAGTTATCGAGGAGGTTCGCAGGTATGACCACCTTTACAACTTCCATTGTTGTCTGTGTCTCTGACCCATGTGCTATGACCGGAAGAAAACTAAGGAATTCGACAAGAGTCCCCCAAAACCATACAAAGATAAAGCCACACCCCTCTAGTGGCTTGGCGGTGAATTACAGAGCAACGCGTTCCCTCGACGCAGAACTATAAATGCACAATGACGACGTAGGGGCTAAGGCGTAGGTACGGCGTCGCCACGACGCAGAAGCATAAATCAGGCTTTATGTAAACCTAACACAAGATAAATATGATTGTATTCAATCAATAAAAAAAGACTCCTCAGACACATGTAGGTCAAAAACCAGAACTCTCAATCAGAATTTGCTTCGAGGGGCTTGGTGTAGTTTGTGTGACGATCTCAGTGGTGGCGTCTACGTTGCTGTAACACTGAACGTGAATATTCTGACTCTCGTGGTTGAATTTCACTGTTGTCAGGACCGTCGCCTGTGTTCAGCTCACGTATGGACTCACGTTACTTAAAGTAATACTTTACTCACTACCAGGAGTACTCAGCTCACTAAGATGTTTCTCCCTCCTCCATCACTTCTTAGTGACTCCAGGATGCAGGAAGAACCAGCCACGTATATTTAGCTTGAAGCTAACGGAGGCTGATGCTAACAGCAGCTAAACTGTCTGGTCGCCAACTCTCCAGGTGGTCTGGTGTGATCCAGGTCTCCTTGATCCAGATCAGTAATAAACAAATACTTTGACTGGAGATTAAAACTTCATCAACACTTTTGCAGTTAACACAAGTGAGTCGGTTTAATGGTCTTCGTGGGTTCAAGATCCCTATTAGTGAGTCACTGAACAAAAAAATACACCTTTTTAGTGAATTGTCGCTGTAAATCAGAAGTAAAACGCAACATGTAAAAGGTGCTTTATTTGCAGCTTGGTGGTTCAAACAGTACATCCCATTATATGCTCATCATGTGGTGTACGGGAACTCTCAGCTGTTAAATAAAGGCAGTAGTGGAGGAAAAATGCAATATTTGCTTTTGAAATGAAGGGAAACGGAAGTACAATGCAGTGTGAAATGGAAAAACTTGACTTAATTCCTGGTTTCCACTCCTCCCTGACAGACAGTCGGCAAACACTGGCTGCTGAAAATCTTTGGATGAAACTTTGTGTACAGAAGAGAGTCAATCTGTCTTTGTGGAGATGCTCAAAGATAAAAATAAAACCACATCATTGTTCCGAAAAATGTATTTGTGGCAGTGTTTAGATTTTTCTGGCTTCGCTGAATAAACATGGTAGTTTGGTCTTTTATCGCGTTTCCTTCCTGCCTTTAAGTTCCCTTCCGCAGTAGGTAGCCTGGGGCTCCACACTGGAGCCAGGCAGCAGTCAGGGATAATCTACAGCAACAACATGGCCTGCATGATTCACCAGAGTGGGTTTGTTACTTGGAAGGTGGCGACATTGCTTATGTTGATGTCATGTTCGTGTGTCAGCAGAGGGTTTTGCCTGACTGGCACCGACAGGCTTGTATGTTCGGGGAGCACCTGTGTGAACACTATCAAGGACCGAGTTGATTTCGCAACAGCGGGGCAGAGATGTCGTGCTGGGAATGGAGAAATAATGACATTTCAGTCTGGCACAGATGTGAGCTTCCTCGACACTGTGATTCCACAACTGGAGGGAAACTTCTGGGTTGGGCTGCGTTTGCCAGCCAATGCCTGCAGCAACCTTTCAGCTCCAATGAGAGGCTACGAGTGGACCTCTGGCGGAGGGCTCAGGAACTTGAGTCCATCCGTCATCGGCTGGAGGGGCGATGTTATCGTCTGCTCTCCGCACTGTGTGTCACTCTCAAAGCACCACAGATGGAAGGAGCTGCCATGCTCGGACAAAGCTGACGGGTTTCTGTGCAAAACAAAGCACAGGAGCGCATACCAAGCACAGCGAGTAGCAGATCCACACGTGGTGCTGAGTGCTAAAGGCTGCTCAGATGCCCCGTGTGAGCACATGTGCACTACTGTCACAGGAGGCTTTAAATGCTCCTGCTTCGAAGGATACGCGCCTGACAGCAAGGACCTGACACAATGCAGGCTCCACTGTGGGGAGGAGAAGTGTCCGGCGTCGTGTAGGGGGAACTCCTGCAGATGTCCTGAAGGCTTCATCCTCAACGGGCAAATCTGCGAGGACATCAATGAATGTTTGTCGAACTTTTGCGCCCAATTCTGTCAAAACACCTTTGGTGGATTCATCTGCTCCTGCAAGGAGGGCTTCGTGCTGAAAGACCAGTTCAAATGCGTAGAGGGCTTCAACATCACCCCCCCGGCGGCCAAGCCGACCCCCAACATCACCCACACCGATTTGTCGGGTGTGTCCTCTGGCAGTTTCCTCTGGATCTGGATTTTCCTCGTGGTGGTGGTGGTGGTGTTCATATGTACGCTCCGCTTCTACGTAGCGAGCCGTCGGAAGCACAGAGAGCAGAACGGCAGCCGATGGTCGACTGCTCCAGCAGACGATACCGGGTATTAAACCTGACCCATTCATTCATAGTGAATCCACCCGACTTCAGGGAGACGGTGGAGACGTGACAGGGTTGTGAATGTAACTGCCATTTTGTTTTAAATTTGATTTATTTTGAAGGACAATACAAATCACTCGACATTTCTGTGCATCTCGTGTCCTCTTGGCGAGACGCTCTGAAACTACTAAAATCCTTCAGTCAAAGCAGCCAGTTCCGTTATTTCTTGTTTTTAACTGCATTTTCAGAGTTTTCCCAAATATGAACAGAGTAAAACAGGCAGCTCAGTCACTTCTGATGAAGTAGAACAGGCGACCTCACCTTTGAATGAGGGAGGATGAACTGAGCCGCTTCTACTGCTGTAACCTTCATACCAGCATTGTAGTCTGACAATAAAAGCTTGCATTTTTCAGAACATTCCTCCGCCCCTGGGTTGTTTTTATTCAACAGGTTCCATGTGGAACACACCCAATGACATTTCACTGAGTAAAAGTACTACGCAGTATATTCAAAAATGCTTGACGGTTAGCATAGCTTAGCATATATTTTGTTGGACTAATACAATCCTGAAAAAGACGGACATATTAGTGACAGGTAAAAGCATTTCCAATACAGAGCAGTCTGACCATTTGTTTTGGGACGTGACATCAATGCACTGTTTGAGTTGCAAGCACCAGCAGCTGATATTGTCCCGGGTTAAACCATCACCAGGAAGGAAACGGTCTTGAAAATGTTGAATTAAACATACAACAGTGTGTGTGTGTGTGTGTGTGTGTGTGTGTGTGAGACAAGTATGATTTCATAACTTCAGTCCATGCTGTCATTATTCTTGCTCTAAGAGTGCCATCTACTGGCAGACAGGGGGCCTTCCCTGAGGCCAGGACTGCCCAACATAACACAGTAGACATTACAATAACAGGTCTCACAAAAACTACCAGAGTTATTCCAAGAATACTGCAAATCACTTAGCTTAGTGAAACCTACATGTATACTTATATTTCATAATATTATCAAGCTCAGGACGCAGTGGTAGAAAGTATTTCTACTCAAATACTGTACTCAGCTGTGAAGGTATACGGGTATAAGTACAAGGTATCTGTTCATTATTTGAGTATTTGCATTTTAGAGGACTTTGATGAGGCGGCCCGGTGGAGCAGTGGTCCTCCCTGTGGCCCCCAGCAAGAAGGTTGTGGGTGGAGCAGTGGTCCTCACTGTGGCCCCCCAGCAAGAAGGTTGTGGGTGGAGCCCCGGCTGCAGCACGGGGTCTTTCTGGGTGAGTCTCCATGTTCTCCCTGTTCCTGCTGGGTTCTCTCTGGTACTCCAGCTTCCTCCACAGTCCAAAGACATCAAGAGGGACCAGGTTAATCCAGACTCTAAATTGACCGTAGGCGTGGCTGGGAGAGCCAATGGTTGTCTGTCTCTATGTGTTGGCCCTGCCATGGACTGGTGACCTGTCCAGGGGGAAGGCTGCTGGGATAGGCTCCACCCCCACCACCCTCAACAGGAGAGGAGGGAGAAGATATAGGGATGGACGGTTGATGGGTGGGTGGGACTTTGAAGACAGGAAAGGAAAAGAAAACAATTTCTTTAAGTATGGAAAGCTTTTTGGAATATTTGGAAGATGAGAAAGTTCCAGTAACTTGAACGTCTTCTGCTGCTTTTTCTGTTATTTGTTTGTTTTTATTCACTTCTGTTACCACTGCATTATTTGTGTTATTTGTTTCATTTTTCCTTGTTTGCTTTGTTGTGTAGGCCACTGATGCAGTATTTCTACTGCTTCGGTCATTGGTATTTGCAAGTGTCCTGTATGTAAAAACCCAATTAAATACTGTTTAAAAAAACTAACCAGAACGTTAATGATCCAGCGATCGTGTCTCTCAGATGTGAGTGTGAACGTCTCAGCATGGAGGTTACAGGGGTTTACAGGCCAGCGAGCCCAACCCTGAGATGACCCCAGCGATACGGCCAACCTCTGCGACGGTTCCCCTCTCAGAGAAGCAGCACGCCAGATAAGAACCCTGCTAAACAGGGCAGTTATCAGGGAGAGAACATGGATCCTGTGAATGAACACCCAACACAGGTGTGCAGGGTCATGAACCCGAGACAACATGAGCTCTGATTACCCTTCAGGATCCGGCATCTAAACAGGCCTGCATGGCAAACGCCTCGCGACACCTGATATCAAAGCCCAACAGCAAAACTCAGAATGTGAATGAATTTTATGGACGTAAACGTGCGGCGTGGTTGTTTCAGACGGCCGGGTTACATCCTGGGTTTCCAGTTCAATCAGGTAATCCGACATGAAACAACAAGAGTTCAGGGTGCGTTCAGACAAACAGGATTCCTGACAACTGACTTGGAGACAATTTAAGTAAAGAACTTATAACGCGGGAGATATATTTATGTCACACTCCTAAACTGTTAGTTTTTCTTTGAGAGACGGACAGAACATGTAACCGCCCAGACTTTAGGGAGGTAGTGATGTCGCAGTCCAATGTGGACGAGACCTTGAAAGGCGAGGGAAGATGGAGCCTCCCGTGTGACTCCGTGTGGACATCTGTGACCTCCACCCGTCCCTGTCTAGAACGTAGCAGTGTTGATAAACTGGGTGGTGCAGCTCTAACCTGGACTACACCAGTTACGGCTGACTTGCCTCAACCGGCACGGTTATGTGATTGTTTTTGGACTGAATCAGCCAATCGCAACAGGAGGAGTTCACTTTTTGGAAGGGAGACGCAAAAACAGGCAGGACAAACCGTATTAGACAGCAGAAGAGACGAATGAGGTTCCTCTCTGGATTTATCATTTTCTTCTACTCTCTTCTGTTACACATTTAACCACACAAACATGTCTTTAGTCGGCGTGCGCCCACCTCCTCCACTGTGCGCTCATGTCTTCTCGCATTTCTGCCGTTAAAACCTCCAACACCCTCCCCTGTAGGTGGCAGGCTGAGGATCAGGTACAAGTACATGTCTGTCCACGTTGCATGATGAAATAAAGCATGATGAAACATTAGAGGGGCGTGGCCACATTTACAAGTTTATTCCCCAAACGATGACTGACAGGAATAACTTTCCCCTAAAGCAGCGGTAGTTCAAGTGTAATGTATGACGTCAAACACTTTTCTAAGTATATCCAAAAATATTTATCACCCGAAGCGTGTACTGTCGGCATATTAGAGCAGAACTGCGGTGTTTGCTGAATCAAGGGGGGAACCGAGTGAGGCGTGACGTCACGACGTAAATACGGAAGCAGGAGCCGTCTCTTTTTTCAGCCAATCAGAAAGTAGGCGTCAGTCTATGGCAGCGTGTCATTGGGTTAAAGTTTGTCCCCATGACGTTGCTCATATAAATAATAACAACTCATATGTGGAGCATGTGGACAGAACCTGCGGTTTACGCTCGACGGTCCCTCGCATTCTCCCAGCAGCGCGTTCGCGGAGCGTTTTAATGGCGGAGAGCAGCAGCAGCATGTCGGTCGACAGCGTCTTCCGGACCCGCTCCCTCGGTGTGGCCGCCGAGGGGCTGCCTGATCAATACGCCGACGGAAAAGCTGCCAAAGTGTGGCAGCTATACATCGGGGACACGCAGAGCCGGACGCAAGAGTACAAGAGCTGGGTGGTGTCGCTGCTGAGGGGGCAGGGGGCGCGGAGGGTCCTGGACGTAGCCTGCGGAACTGGGTAACGTCAGCACATTGGTTCCGTTTCTACACGTGAACATCCTGCCAAACTCCTTTGAAATTTACGTCAATTCAAAGTAAACCCTTGTGTAACAGCAAAAGTAACACAGGTAGTGAAAACTGGAATAAATGAACTGTGTGTATATAACCTAGCATCTCATTCGGCCTCAGTGCCACACTCATCCACAGTATACAGATTTAGATAAAATGTCGTCTCCTGCTGCAGTTTATGCAAATGTGCTGCAATGAATAAGCTGAATGAACAAGAATAGGAAGCCAGAAACTGAGTCACACGACTGATTCAGATGGCAAGAGTTCTTCTGGCAGGTGTGGTGACCAAAGCTGTTCTCCAGCTCCGTGGGTTTGCTGTTCCCACACCTCCACCGTGGACTGTGCTAATGTGTGGGTCAGAGCAGTAGACAGTCTCTTGTTTTTCTTAATAAAAGGCCTGTTTTGCTGTGCGGGATACGTTTGATATCTTAATAGCTAATCTTTTTAGTTTGACTTCCCTGGAATTTCAACTCACTGAACCCTCTAACTGTGGACTAAATCCGGATTAGTCCAGAGAATAATGAATTCAAATCATGAAAGAAAATGCCGACTTGCACCAGCCACTTCCTGACAGTCTGGTCTGCCTGCCTCCAGCGTCACGTTGAGTTCATGAAAGGAAAGTGATGTCACATTGCGCTACTTTGCTGGGATTTTTCCTGTTGTGATCAACCTGGAAGTTGTGTGAACTGCGGGGAGTTGTGACTGGTTCTCTGCTGTCTGTTTGCCTGCACTGATAGTTTATCTGAGCTCCAGGACAGCTGCAAGGCCACTGACCCCGCAGACCGACGCTCCCCTCGCTCGGCCTGCGTATGCTGGAGCAGGTCTGCAGCGCAGTGCTGTGCTGTGCAGGGAAACGGAACATCCAGTATTCTAAGGCTGCCTTTTTTCTTTCCCAATCAAGGTATTTGCTATGTCAGCGAGTGTCACGTGGCAGGAGATCCAGAGACGTTCATTGAAGCAGGACGCACGCGATTCCTCAGGTCTTCTCTGAGACCTAAGACTTGATTTTTAGCGCTGATGTGGACGGCAACATTATCAATCCTGATTCTTGATACTGCAAATACTTATTCACAGCATGAGATCTATTTGTATTAATACGCAATAATACTGTGTATTATTACTGTGTATTGATCCCCTCAGCCATGTTCTGCCTGCCAGGAGGACGTGTGGTGAAGCCTCGTATCGCAGCAGTTGTTGCTCAGATGTGTTGCTGCCATCCTCTGACTTTGACCCCATTCCATAGTAGTTGGGGTGTCAGCGGCCCGGCCATCCTGGGTAATGTCCACATGGTGCGAGTGGAATGAGGTTACAAGTGGCCTCACTATTTTCAGTTCTCTAAATATGTCAGTGATGCCGACCTTTCCAAGTATTCCGCCGTCAGGTTGAGCGTAAACTTGTGCAATAAGCGAGGAACCCACAGAGATGAAGCGATGCAGCGTTCTACTCATCAGGAGAGTTCCAGTTCAAAAGAAACAAACACAGCAGGGTTTAATACACCCTAATCTCAGGAGTACCGTATACTCTGAAGGCCAAACGTGTTAAAGTACCACTGCACATGAAGTACTGAAGTATCTCAGCATGCTAGCGGTACTCTAGATTAGAAAACCTGCTTGTGTGGTACAGATCGTTACAAACAGGTGTGACAGCGTGGAATCAGCCATAGAACCCCCCCCACCCCACAGCTGTACTTCAGTGTGTTACTGCTCAGTCACAGTATTAATCTACCCAGGTGCGACACAACAAATGGTATTTTCAGCTCTGTTTAAACTATGTAGTACTGCAGTACATGGTGGTACCCTGAACATGAGCTTCCACTACACTTGTTTGGTCCTCCAGCTCACAAACTGTTGGTCTGTGAGTTTCTTCAACATATTTGCTGCTGAAGATAGTTTTGTTGTTTGTTGTCATGGTAACTGAGTCGTTGCCATCGATGATTGTGGCGTCATTGTCTGCTCGCTGCCTTCCTGCCTGGTTCGGGCATCAATCGTCACGAGCCTGTATCCGTCACAGATCCGCTCACTCTTAGGAGACGCCGGAGAGCAAAGCTCCCGCAGACGGAGGTTGACCAGGCTTCATCTGTCGGACTCTCTGGGCCCGAGGAGGGACTGCCTGTCAAACATCAACCAACCCTGACAGCAGTGAAGTATTAAGAGGAAGCACTTCTATGTCCCGCGAGAGCTGTTGGAGGCGTGTCCAGTGACGGGTGTCAGATCTGAACTGAATACCTGGCCCTGGTGAAGGTGGACACACGTGGTGGCGTCGGCGGCGCCTCCAGCTGATTCTCATGTGTCTCAGCTGTGCATCAAAATCATTCTGATAAACTGTTGCTGTAGTTTTGAATCACAGTTTTGACTCCATTTGTCCACTGAGTCATGATGATGGGAGGTATCGTTAGACGACCCAGTTCTGCTCCGTCTGAAGTAAAATCATGAATAGTACTGTGATCTGTATCGTATTATAGTGTATTAGAATACCGAGTAGAAGTAGTAAGACACTCGAGTATTCTCAATTCAACCACACGTGTGTCGAGGAAGGTCACTGAGTGTGTTTGTGGAACGTGAGAGGGTCTTCTTACCGTCTGCCAGGACGTTCTAATACTGAAGGGAGCGTCGTCCTCTTCATCATCTTCATCATCAACCACCTGTCTTGAGCAGGGACACACCTGCAGAGAGAGAACACGGCTTCAGTTCTGATCCGGATCCGCTGGTACGAGTCAGTCTGGCCAACGGTCCACCTGCTAAAACTGAAGCTGCACTCCAGCAGCAGTCTGGTGATGTCACATATGGCTGCAGGTTTCACGTGGTATCCTACTGTCAAAGGTTTTAGCTGTCGGGTCCTGAATCAAAAGTTTAATCGATGGTTTGTGTTTTTAACCAAGAGTGACTTCTGTAAGCCAAACCACCAACTTCAATCCCAGAGCAGCACCTCATCTCCAGCTCTTGGATTCAGCCTCCAGCGACTCCTTCCTTCTCAGATGGATATGGTGGAGTAACAAGGAAAGTCTGTAAGAGCCGCTCGATTAAATTATGTTTCCAGATTCAAGTTGGCAGGGAGCGAACAGGAAGTAGCCAGCTAAGTCTCTGGCGCTCCGCCACAGAGCATGCTCAGTACGAATCCCTCTTGCAGTCTGAATGTCGCCACATCCACACACTCCATCTACTGTGAAACACTGGAGCGCCTCAAACACGTGAACTCGCCCTTCATTCCAAAAGACAACAGGATCGATCCAGTTGTCTTTTTAACTCAAGGGTTGAGGAAGTCAGGTTTGCTGGGAGCACAGAGTCCTGCATTCCTGGCTGATTGTACTCACAGAGCATGTGGTTCTTATTTCTGCAGAGTCGACTCCATTATGCTGGTTGAGGAGGGGTTCAGTGTGGTGAGTGTGGACGCCAGCGACAAAATGCTCAAGTATGCACTGAAGTCAAGATGGGAGAGAAGAAAAGAACCAGCCTTTGACCAATGGGGTATAAGAGCTAAAATCACAAAACACAGCCGAAATATCAGCTGATACTGGTCAGGTGACCCTTGTTGTTTGACCCTCGTCTGCAGTGATCGAAGAGGCAAACTGGTTGATGCTGCAAGACGACATTCAGAAACCAGGAGACGGTTTCGATGCCGTCATCTGCCTCGGCAACTCATTCGCACACTTACCAGACTTTAAAGGTATGTCAGTAAACCCCTTAACCCCCAGTCAATGTGATACTTCAACCAAAAAGTGTATTTCACCCTCCAAGTACTCACTACCAGGAGTACTCAGCTCACTGAGGTGTTTCTCCCTCCTCCATCACTTCTTAGTGACTCCAGAATGCAGGAAGAACCAGCCACGTATATTTAGCTTGAAGCTAACAGACACTGGCGCTAACAGCAGCTAAACTGTCCAGGAACGTCTGGTCACCACCTCTCCAGGGGGTCTGTCTGGATCCAGGAGACCTGGATCCAGACAGATATTCTAGAATGTGAAAGAGATAAAAACAAGGACACTGCTGCTCATTCGCATGAAGGACACTTTTTGGGTGAAGCGTCACTTAAATGGAAAAGACCTTTTTACATCATCGTAGAGGCTGGAAGGTTTTTGGGATTATAGACCTATGCTTTCATAATTTGGTTGCCAATTCAGATGTTTGAATCTCGTGTTTCAGTCCATGTTTGTATTCAGTCACTTGGTGGTACCTGGTTGCATCAGTGTGGTCGTATTATTTTAGGGGACCAGAGTGACCAAAAGTTGGCCCTTCAGAACATCGCCAGTATGGTAAGACCTGGTGGGATCCTCATCATTGACCACCGCAACTATGACTACATCCTGGAAACCGGGAAGGCGCCTCAAGGCAAAAACATTTACTACAAGGTACTACATGTAACAGTGTACACACTTAATGATCCCTCCAACCTCAGTGCTTGAATAACGGCTCAGGTACCGATCATGTAGTCCTGACTCTCATGAAAGATGGTTTTATTTTCACGTGTGCATGGAGACCACACACAAAGTCTTCAAGGGTCTAAGAATTCATGCCTGAACCTGAAGAGACCCAGAAATTTAGTACTCAGAACCAAGCACTTCCTCTCTCACCAGTCTTCTTGGACACAAGCAGCTATACTTTCACCAAAGACATGATTGTGTGTACTTGTACCACCTGTGCCTCTGGCTGTTGCATGTTGGAACAGAGCAGGAACTGCTTGTGTGGGCGGGAGGCGTCTTGGCCGACCCAGAAAACAAACACTGAAATAAGAGCAAATCAAACTCGCAGCTGCCAAGAAGTCTGACAATAGACTGACTGAAGGGACTCGTCCCTCAGTGACCGAACACGCCTGACAGTGGAAAATGCTCCAGCGCACTCAAAGGTAGAGCTGGGATATCAGAATCAGCTGCAGAAGCTGACCTCTTTCATGGGTCAGATATCCGAAGGATGGCGCTGACCCAGAAGTTGCAGGATCACGAGTCAGACCTGCAGGCCCTCAGGGGCACATACAAGCTAAGAACATCCAAAGTCCCGTAATAGCTCCTGAGGGTGAGTGAGGGTCCAGAGGTTTCACCTGCACTCACACCTGGAGGAGATGGAAAAAGTGCTTTTCCTTTTTTCCTAACTTTGTAACAGCGCCAGCTAGTGTTGAGCCTGGTGTCACGTTATTAAGGATCTCGATGCTTGGGAGAACATTATGTCCGCGTTGGTTCTTGAAGCAACATCAGAGAAAGTGGCTGCTTGGTTTAAACCCTCAGCTTCTCCTACATCAACAGCAATGGACAGCAGGAGGCGCTGCTGTGTCACACCGGGATGCAAATGCTCTCACAAGAACACCACAAATGAGTCATTCCCCCATCCAGGAGAAGTGATCTCTCAGGGGACTTCACAGTTAAAGATGAAGGGCAAAGACCCAAAAACTAATCTGGCCTCTTAACTTCAGGCTTGGTGTAGAACTGCCTCGTAGAAGGAGGAGCCTCAGATCTGTTAGAGGGCGAATGAGTTGAAGAAGTCTCACCGGTGGCACAAGAAAAATCTGATTTTAACTTAGACACTCTGGTGTACCTGTCTCTTCCTTACACTGTGGAGAGTTGCTGTTTGGGAAGGGTTTTCCTTCCTCATCCCTAACAGCAGCTCAGAGTAAGACCTAAATCTCCACTCAGAGCCTGGAGGATATCAGGAGATCCTCAATGAAACGCCGCAGACGGAACTCTGCATGAAGCCGTCAGTGTAAGTGAGAAACCTGATCATGTCAGGAGTCTGAGGATTGTAGCAGAAGTCTGGGATGGAGGAGAGAGAAATGCATCCTACAGTTGTGTTTGGCATCAACTCCACAGGTCCAGTGTGCGTTTACCATCTATTAATTATTCCTTCCTGTCTGACTCATGTTGCAACACAACTTGGGGTTCAGACTTGAGAAGTTACTCTGCAGCTTTACACTCAGAGCTTAAAGAAATAGACAGCAGCAGGTGCCGTAAGCAACCAGCCATATTTTCTCTGTACTTTGTTTTCATTAGAAGAAGTTCCATATTCTTTAATCCAGCCAAAGCAGGAAATATCCAGATGGAAGGTCTAAATATAAATGCTAAATCAACAATCGCATGCTTGTGCAAAATCCACCCCAGATACCTCCGTAATCCCTGAGTCAGCTCTCCCGGTCCTGCAGCTCCAGCATGCCAGAGGAGAAACCTCGAGCTCCTACTCACAGATCATAGTGGCTAGGAGTTGCCCAGGTGACAGTAGTCCACATTAGCTGCTCATCAGAATACTGTATATTAGCAATTAAGCGGCCGATATCAGCTGACACCAATATCAAGGAACTCAGGAAGTAGTTTGTTTGTCCTCCAGTACCGCTGCCAGCTTGCGGAGCGTTTTACTCCCAAACATCAGCAACTGCCCTAAAACTCCTGAATGATCAGGCTCCATTTAGAGTGTGCACCAATAGATGCTTTAGAAGTGTGTGTGTGTGTGTGTGTGTGTGTGTGTGTGTGTGTGTGTGTGTGTGTGTGTGTGTGTGTGTGTGTGTGTGTGTGTGTGTGTTTCAGAGCGATCTCACTCAGGACATCTCTACCTCAGTGCTCTGGGTCAACAGTAAGCCTCACATGATCACTCTGGACTACACCATCCATGTGCCCCAGGCAACCCTCCAGAACCTTCCTGAAGTCAGGTAGGTGTCGAGCATGAAGGCTCTGGCTGCTGTTCAAGTACAACATACAGTACAGTACTGCAGTACAAGTATCATATGCATTCTTTTTCTTTGCCTCTTTACATAAATGAGGTCTTTACATCTTAAATTCCAAAATGTTCTATGAAACCTGTTGCAGTTAGAAGTTCACTAACAGGTGCAAACCCCACATTTGGGGTGAGTTCAGTTTGGGGTCAAGGTCAAGGTCAAGGTCATGATATAGAGGTGTATCCACAGCCATATTCTCCCTCACAGGTGTTTGTCTTGGAACACTTTTACTGTTCCTTCTTCTCCCTGAACCTGTTGTGTCAGTGACAGTCAAGGTCGACTGACTCTCTCACATTGGACACAACAACCTTCGCCGCTGCAGGCAGGAGGACGTTAACGCGTGTGCTCCGTCTGTGTTCCCAGTAAATTCCGTCTGTCCTACTACCCTCACCGTCTGGAGAGCTTCAAAGCTCTGCTGAATGAAGCCTTCAACGGCAAACTGGAACACAGCGTCTACGGAGACTTCAAGACGTACGTCCCCGGTCAAACTCAAGCCCCCTGCTACTTCATCCATGTCTGCAAGAAGACGGCTTAGACGTCCTGCCCGCCACCCTCCAACACACACATGAACATAGTGCTCCAGCAAAATTTTAGAAAATTATAATTGAACACTTAACAACTATTTTATCTCAATTTCAGAAAAAAGTTTTTTGATCAATAATTGGAAGGGATAGACAAAAGTTTGGAGTGTTTGTGGTTCATGGAACCGGAGCACGTGTCCCTCAGTGACCTGCATTCCTCAGTGAGTCTGACGGCTGCTGTAAACCGGGCGACCGGCCGTCTCTGTGTATCGCGGTGGGATTTGGCTTTAAAGTGGGAGATTGTAATCTCCAGCTTCTTCTTCTTCTCTAAGGAGAAGCTGACTTGAAAACGGTTTTGTTTTTTTACTTTAAACTCTGAATCAGAAAATCTCGTTTGAAAAAACAACATTTCTGAAGGATTTTGTTGTTTTGCCCCCCCCCCATGTACCGTATTCTGCTTTTGTATTTTATTTGTCAGAATGTTGCTTCTTTCCTCCCTGAGCTTTGCAATCCACTTGATCATTTTCTGGGTGATGTTCTTGTCTAGAAAGGTGTCAGCTCGTATTCATGGACAATCCACTTTTATATGTTTACCACAGTTGTCTTAAAAAAACAGAAGAGGATCAGTGTGTTGCGTGATATTTTGTTTTCAAGTCATTTTGAGGCGGAGAAGAACAAGGACGTGGTCTCATTTCTGCTGCTGATGTTCAGGCAACTCTTGGGCCGGCAGAACACGCAGCAGTGTTCCAATGTTCCCTTCGCTGAAGTAACTTGAGTTCCGTGACACTAGGGTTTAGCAAGAACTGCAAGGCAAATTTCCATGAGTTGCTTGAGGGTTTAGCATGAACCATTTAACTAAGCAAAAGAACTCTTCTCATCTTAAATAAATGTTGGTTCAGCCGTAATCAGTTGCTGACATCATCAGACCAAAACACAGCTTAAGGGTTTTTATTCAACTGTAAATTGTTAATTAAGTCTGGTTTACTGTACGTTTGCATGGGGCGACTATTTCCGTCATCATTCTCTGCCCTTTATGGTTTTGTGAGTGCTGCCATTTTCCTTTGTAACAGCAAACACACTGAGCCAGCTAGCTAGCTAGCAGCAACATCAGCTAATGAGCTGGCTAGTAGCGACCTACAAGCTGAAACTAGCGAGTTTTGATGAAGACTCTGATTGTAAAATACAGGAGGTCTGTTGGGCTCTTCCTGTGAATGTAGAACAACAGAATAGAACAAACTTGATTGATCCCAGAGAGAAATTTGGTGTGAATATAATGAGCAAGATTCCCAAATAGAACTTGGTTAACGCTGACATTATTTTGCAAGGGCTTCATCACTGCTTCCTGTGCTTAGCACCGCCCACGGTGATTATGATTGGCTTAGAGAAATACAAATATGCTGGAGGGTCGTCCCCACGATAGCAGAACTACATGTGGGGACGTCTCTACAGGAGGAGGACTGGCTACATTCGACGAGTCCAGAGACTCGCTCTAATTCAGTCTAACAGGAAGTCTCTATCTCCTGACTTCCACCACATTGATTGCTTTAGGAGCCGGCCTTGTTCGCAAATCTGTGCTGGAATGTTTTGCGTGAACTGAAGACTCATCCCAAAAACCTGGCGGAAGACAAATCGATATTCATTGTTGCTGAGGGGCTTCAATGTGAGCCCCTGGCAGCTCAAGGGCAGCAGCAGGGGGCCCTGGTTGTCGCACAAGGAAAACAGCGGCAGTAAATAGACGACACACTTGCAGAAGAACAAAGTTCAGTCTGAGGCACAGTAAACCTCTTCCGCGTTCTGCATTGGTAAACCTTTTGAGTTAGAATGGTTAAAGATCCCACACGTGACTTCCTGCCACCACTCAGACATGTAGTGAGAACACCAGAAGATTTAAGAGCAGGTTGTGTTGTGTGAACTGGGCTTTACTGGTCCTTTTTGTATGATTTTCTAACATCAAACTGCTTAAACTGTGACTTCCATCCTCGGTAAAATACCTACCAGCTGCAGGTCATCCAACCCTAACCTCTGACCTCTCCGAGGCTGAGCGACACCCTCGATGTGCTCATTATTTGCTTTAATGATCTCAATTTCTGTGTGGTGCAATAAAGTTTACTTGTAGCCAACAAAAATGTTCACATGTGCTGATCTCTACCAGGCCTGAGCCTCCCAACTGGCCAGCAGCCAACTTTAACAGATAGCAAACAGGACACCACCAACGTAGAAATCTCGGCCCTTTTTAAAATGCACAATCAACCAAACATTTCAAAGGTAAATTTAACATTCTCATCTTTGTCTTTTACACTTGTACAGCACAGACGCACTGTGCAGGAGAAATGATTTAGTTTACCTGAAGAAGGTCATTTTGCTTTGATTCCAAGTTAAAAATGTGTTTTCCTGTGAAATGGGAGCGTGCTAGCATAGAGACGTAACAAGGTCCCATGACATTCAAACATGGTGCAAGAACCTCTCGTAGAACCAAAGCTACAGTGCAAGTGTTATTACTGAGAGAACAGTGGGTCCAGGTTGTGGCAACAAAGAGTGTGTTTTCAAATTTATATGAAATTAAAACAATTTCTGAACAATCTTATCATGTTTCCAGTTGTTCAACAAGTGTAAAAAGTGTGACTGTTGCAAATGCATTTGCTGGAAGTATTTTGCATGAAATTAAAACAGTTAAATAAGTTGCCATGATGTCATGTTTTCACTTTGCGTGCCATGTTTGTTTCAGTCATGCGAGCAATGTGGTTGTTTGACAGACAGATTAGCAACCGTGTCTATGAACTGTGGAGCCCCTCAGGGGTCCATACTGGGGACACTTTAGTTCCGTTTTCTCCCTCTTAGCCGCTTTATGAATGGACATAGAACTTGTCATTGCTATGCTGCTGATTCAGCGCTGCATCTCCCAGTAAAACACTCCCAAAATCACTAGGCTGCGGTCAATCGAGCAAACATGTTAGCTTAACTTTAATGAGCCTAGATCAGCTGCCTGTTTGTTTGAAGACATTACTTTCACAGTGGGTCATGATCCGGTCCCACAATGGTCGTCATTTTACAAACTCCCTTGTTGATCTGCTGTTTCGAATCTGATATTTTTCTGTATTCTGTATTTAGCAGTGATGAGATCAGATGTGTTGTGATGTCTTGATGCTGCTGATATCCGTGGAAAAATGGGTTGCATGTGACGCAAAAATACTTTTAGAATCTTATTTGAGCGTCCAGACCGAGACGAATCTCAGAAAATCTGATTTCAAACCAGCGCCAAATGTGGTTTGGAGCAAAATTTGATTTCATGTGGTCTTTGGCTGTTCTGACTGTCCAAAATCAATCTGTCTTCACCACACGAGTACGGTAAACATTAAAAACTCCTGTCCGTCATCTAACCTTCATTTTACTGCTAGCATTCAGGCTTTAGCTTTTAGCTCGGTTTGGTTTTGTTCGACGCTAAATACTGCAGACTACAGGAGGGAACACGAGAGCACAGATGTTACTGCGCTCACTTTAGCTGCTTGTCTAACAGAGCTCAGTCCTTTGACGGCATTTAAGTAAAAACTTTTCTGATTATTGACTGAAGGAGAAACATTTAAATGTGGAAATTATTTTTTCTGCCAGATATGCATAAATATATCACCTGGAGTATTTCTAAACCATGTAGAGGGGATCTTCAACCAAACTAGAGAACATTATAATAAATATTCTGGATATTTTGAAGGTTGCAGCCATGATTGAATACCTAATGCACACACAGCCAGTCCATGTGTAGAATACAGATGTACCACTAGATGGTGCTATTATATTTTAAATCTATTCATAACACCAAGCCAAATCACCATGAATTTTTGTGTTACATTTTTGCAACTTAAAAACAGGTCGCCCCCCCCCCACACACACACATTTTAGTTTGTAATGTAAGGTGTCAAAGATGTAGAATGTAGATGCAGTTCAGTTGGCCCCTGGAGTGATCACATGTTTTCAGATCTTGCAGTTACACATCTCAAACCTCGCAAACACCTGGATCTCCTCGCCGGTCCGAGGTTGAGCGACGTTTCCTGCTCCGTGTATGTGAACAGGAACTCGCTCGCCATCACTTCCCTGGGAGCGTCTGCAGCTCATCTCATCTCATGTCTCAGAGGTATGCTGTCAGACTCTGTGGTAGACAGCCGTGCAAGGAGCTGATACACAAACCAGATGTGAGAAATGTTTGCCAGATGTGGCTGCTCTGCTTTGCTTTGCTAGAGAGTTAAAGTGGTCAACCATGACTGGCTTCAGCGGGGAAGATTGCTTTCACAGCAGATCGCTGGCCAAATCAAACAAAAACAGAGGGAGCGCGGAGACGCATCCAATCGAGAGGAGATGAGTAATTATGATGAACAATTTTAATACAGCAGAACCTTCAAAGGAAAGAAGACGGCGAGCAATAATTATCCATCCCATATGTTCTTGTGGAAAAAGAGCACTGAGTGAGTTTCTATCGAGCAGCATCAGAAGTGAATCTTGAGGGACTCCGTTGGATTTACAAGTCAATTGAGGATTTCTGGCCTGTTTGATGAAAAAGGTCACAAGCTCTGATGTTGCGTACGTCCCTCCAGGAACCTCCTGGTTCCCTGACATGTTCTCGCTCCAGCTGTTAGTCATTTTGTCTTTCTAAATTCAGTTGCTGGGAAAAATCCTCTGCCGAAAATTTCAGCAATTTGTTTTGAGTTAATCTGCTGTAACGTCGTAAATCTCAGAGGTCTAAAGAATCAAGTCAAGCTCATAAAAGGACACAACAGCACGCTGTTAGTAATTATCAACGCCATGACATCACACCGTAGAAGAGACAAACTGTACGCGCAAACTCACAAAGAAGCAGCAGCCATGTCACGCACACTTCTCACCCCCTGCACGGTTGACGAGTCAAAGAACGCAGGATCGTTTCCAGAGGTCACCGCAAACTCAATGATTAGAGATGGACACACAGAGAGGTTTCCAAAAGTGCTGGTGGTCGCTGGCTACAGTAATCTATTACTTTAGGGCAGCAACAGAGTAATAGCAGGTGTTTCTAACAGGGCTCCAGTAATGTGATGATGATGTCAAATGAGAGAAGCTGAGGTGACTCAGGCGTGGCTGAACGCTGACGGTGACTCTCTCTGGGTCTCCCGGCTCGTTGTTCCTCGACTCGTATTTCCTTCCCTCTCAGCCTCGTTTCTAGCAGGAAGCTGATCTCCTGTTCTACCTGACAACTGAGATCAGAACATTCGTCTGGTTTGAAGAGCGCAGACATGGGAGGAATGCTGGGAAATTCCTACGGGGGGGGGGGACGGGACTATTGCAAGAAAAGGATAAAGGGTGTGAAACAAAAACTTCCACATCTTTGCCAAAACCATTGGCCAAGAAAAACGTCAGAGGAGCGGGGAGCATGTAAAGATGTCTGGAAATAGAAACGCGAGTGGCGGAGAAGTCCGGAGGCGAGTGACCAGGAGAAGATTACATACCTGACACAAAGCGCTCGGATTCTCCCCTGACCAGCGGACACGAGGGGTCCATCAAGCTACAGAACCAATGGATCAGCCTATTGATCAGTGACCACTTTACTCCAGGCTGCCCAAAGTGGGGCCCACTGACCAAATATGACCCTCAATGAGGGAGCTGCGGCCTTTCAGATGTGCCATTCTAAGATCAGTGACAACAACGTACCTGACGACAGCACATCGTGGCCTCAGTCCACACATGTACACTCCTCTCTTCCTCCACAGCCACTTCAGGGCTCCAGAGGTTCTGAACAGCTTTTCATCCGATTCCCTCAGTATCAGTACTGTGACACAGAAGTACTCTGATAGTGTGAATGCAGTACTTGCAGCCTAAGTCTCAGAGTTTCTTTTTTCTTCTCATGCTGCCAAAAACTAACACTCTCAATTTAAGAGAGAAAAAACACACCAGGACCCATGTCTGAGTCGGAGTCTGAGCCACATCAGCCAGGCGTGTGTGTGTGTGTGTGTGTGTGTGTGTGGGGGGGGGGGTCCTCCAGATGTGAGAGGTGGACAAGGAAAGAGGTTTTCAGACCACTCTTCTTTCTTTGTGTCTGAGTTTCCAAAGCTGGTCCTCGATTAGTCAGCCTCTGTCGTCCCCCCCCCCCCCCCCACACACACACCTCTACCTCCCTACCTGATGAGTTGCTTCTCCTGCTCGATGCTTTTACGCGTAACGTGACTCCTTCTTCCGAGGTGCTTCTCACACCCTGGACACAGCAGTCAAGAGTTTGTTTATTTGCATCTTCAGTTCTTTAATCTCACTTTTTAGGTGTGTGTGCTTCCATCATGTCTGTGTAAAGAGGGGGCTTTCTTGAAATCTCCCCCCAGGGGGGGCCAAGCGAGGGCCTCGTACTACCAGAGTGGGTCACAGCAGCAACTCCACGGCAGCGATGGGACTTTCCATCCCTCAACTCCACTGGTGCCAAGATGCTGTTTGGAGCTGCAGATACTGAACGCCGAGTCTAGGGTTACACCCGAGAACACAGCCTAATCCATTCTTTCCCATATGAATGGTCTGTGTGTGTGTGTGTGTGTGTGTGTGTGTGTGTGTTGAGAAGTGGCAAGCGGGAAAAGAATCCAGAAACAGACAACATCCTCCTGCTGTGAAGAGAGAACCTGAAGAACAATAACGCCTGGCGAGAGAAGGAAGCTGTCTGGCTGGAGGCCCACCACTGGACAACGCTCAGCTTGTTTAGGGTCCACACACACACACACACACACACACACACACACACACACACACACACGGATCCATATGCTTTTAAAATGCTGCATTTGTTTCACATTTTCCCTCAAACTATGAGCACAAATACAGTGTCCATGCACCTAAAAAGGAACACGGCCACGTTTAGTAGACCGACCCCAGCGGTCACATGACCTTGGCTGAGACGATTAAACAAGCAGATGTAGATATTTGGTAATAAAATGGTAGATCACGTTATTAAACTATAGCAAACTCAGAGGAGGAGTCCTAAATCCCACAACTGAGCGGAGCGTTCGGCTCCCTCGTCTCCAAGGCAACGACTCCACGGTTCCTTGTCTGAAAGTAGATCTGCGGTTGATGCAGGCTCCTAATTCCTCAGACGCACAATGTTCCAGCTCCATCTTTCAAAGCACCTGTGTCTTATAAGCCTTCAACAGGCTGGACATCTTACTGATGTATGACGCAACGAGAGCAGGAAAATACCAATAAGAGTAATGTTAGAATGCAAAGACACGCCGAGCGCGTCAGCAACGGCGGGCACGTCAGCAGCTGCTTGGACGCTCAGGCCTCATTACAACAACCCTCTAGTTTGTTTTTCTACAGTTAGACTCTACAAATGTGAGGTGTGTGAGGTCCGGGTCCTCCCCAGGAACAAGGGTCCTCCAGCGCCGGTTCAGCTCCACACAGAAATAACAGTCACGCTCTCCAAGTTAAACAGCGAAGTCGTCACACATATGAAAGCCCCTCTGCTTCCTCTGGGCCGCCCACCGCTCCAAGAATGTGTCTTCAGTTTGCTGAGAAACGCCACACACGCAAAACCAACGTGCACGTTTGTAGACGTGAACATAAAGATGTCACTTTCTCTCACACACACACACGCGCACGAGCTCTCGCCACGGTTAGTTCACTGACTGTCCCGAGTACACTGCAGCTATTGTTTAGAGGCTTTGTGGGTTCCAAAGAGAGCAGTAAAGGGTTTACCCACATGGGGTGGTGGAGGTGTGTGTGTGTGTGTGTGTGTGTGTGTGTGTGTGTGTGTGTGTGTGTTTGTGTGGTGGTGTGGGGGGGCAGGGGTATCCATTTCTATACACAAGTGAATCTACACTCATTCCCTTTAACTGCAGCCACATGGTGAGTTCTCCTGATGGAATACAGTCGAGTACAACCTGCGCCCTCCCATCAAACACACACACACACACACACACACACACACACACACACACACACACACACAGGCAGACAGGTCTTGTCCTGCAGACACTCAAGTTTTCCACAGTTTTAGCTGTTGGGAGGGTTTGGGGAATCCTTCACTCAGAGCCACGAGGCGTCACAGCGCCGGCCGGCTGCTGCCGGAGCTCCTGAGCTCACTCAACTTATTATTATCATAAATAATAATTATTACAATAATTATAATCTGATACACAGAATGCAGCCCACGGTGCGTCACATGCAACAAAGTTAAGAGAATAGTCACTCTCTGTCTCACACACACACACACACACACACACACACACACACACACACACACACACACACAATGATGTCTCAGAAGCCATCAAACACACCTGAGGGCAAGTCTGACCTTGAAACCAACAGTTACGTGTTCAACCTCCTCAGCTGCTCTTCAGCTGAAACGTCCATAAAAGGTTTTTCACAGGCAGTGTAAACATTTCACACCCACAGATCATCTGTTGCCATGACGATCACCCAGACCAGTGCAAACACAGTCAGATTTGTCTGTCTGATGTGATTCCTCCTATTAAACACGTGACTCAGACGGTCCTCTGAATCACTTCTACAGCACACACACACACACACACACGCGCGCACACACTGTGTGTTTATTCCTCCCCGCACTTCCCGTCTGAGTGCTTGATGGCCGTCTCCACCACTGGTATAGAGCAGTTAGGAGTAATCTATTACATGAATGCAGCAATGAGGTATTGTAACATGTTTCTTTAAAAATAGCAGTAATATTACTACATATTACTACAGTTTTGGAGTTTGTGATTTCAGCAGGTATCTCGTTTGATTTGGTGCAGTTCATGGCCTTTCCTACTCACTGTCTGGGCTGACCGAGCCAGCAGAAGTCAACTCTGCTAGCATGCTAGCGTGCGCGTGGCTGTCCGACATGCCAGCTTGTTAGCATGAAGGGAGCAGCATGATGCGCAAAACGAACTCGAATTCACACGCAAAAAACTTTTCAGGTGATGAGGTTTTTAACTAAATGTGTAAAACAGGAAATTGAAACACCAAATAAACTCTGACGTAGTAAAGCTTCCACTCACGTGACTGCCCGGCCGTTTCCGCCGTCCTCTTCCTGGTTGTTGTCAAACTTTGTCTTCGTCTCTGGAGAAACACCAACCTGTCCGACACTAGCTGGCACCAGAGAACTGGTCCGACTGGTCCCACTGACACTCCCTCCTCCAGACCCCCCCTGCAGTACCTGGGAAACGTCTGGAGACCAGAACAACGAGCCCACCTGTTGTGTTTCGGAAAAAAAAACAAAAAACAAACCTGTTGTGTTCCGGGTTTTCTTCTTCTACGCTGTCTGTTAATGACGCCTACACCGCCACCTGCTGACGGAAGTAGGCACTTCGTAACCTGCTTGATGGAACCAGCTGGAATTCACATTCATCTTTGGGCGCCATTTCTTAAATGCACTTAAAACATCCCTGACCTTTTATGGGAACGTGGCCAGTAACCGTGGCGTTTGTGAGCACGTCGGCGTGCAAATATGAAGAAAAGTGGACGACATACATGATTTTCTTATTTTCGGAGTCCGATCAGCACCTTCATGTGTCAAATTCAGGAAATTCACTTTGTTTATGTGTGTTTTTCAGTACTTACAAACTGTAAATATGATATAGATTTGTTTCTGCTGCTGCTAGCGGCAACATCGGCTACAGGCTAAATGAGTTGTGACTACAGGATGTCGGCATCCCTCCGCCTGCCGTCCATGTGAGGATGCCAACCTGTGAGGAGTGCCGGGACTCGCTGCTGTTCGCAGCCTGGTTGCAACACGTTTCTGTGCAGCACCAAACAGTCGCTGAGCCTCCGGGTTTAATGGGTCTTTGGACGACTACGAGCTGAGAGAGCAGGAGGGGCTGTAATCAGGCCCAGATGACTTGGCTCGCCTCGACTGACGGATGAAGACGGAAACGAGAAAAAAAATGTTGACATTTGAAAGTCTGAAGTGAAATATGTTGGTAGCAACAGTATCACATGGAGGTTAGCAGATCTCTGTCATAATTCCGTGGTTCCTTCCTGTTCTATGTGTTCTGTATCACAGTCAGCTCAAAGAGACGCGGTGCAGAGAAGGGACACATCTGGAGGAAATAGGACGGAGGACCGGGGAGGATCCCAGGGGATCGTGGCGTCGTTGCGGGTAAAAGAAGAAGAAGGAGGTGTAGTGGATGGTCTCGGGCCGTCGTCTCCCCTCCCCCAACACCGCTCCTTCCCTCGTATGTGTCAGGACACGCCGGAGCAGGGACACTGGTCCCGGGACGTGTGAATGTCTCCTGTCAGTCTTCAGACCTCTCGCTCCCTCAGCAAGCTGCTGCATCGGATCAGAGAGACTCCTGATGATGGGAGGAGACGATAAACGCCACAAACGTTCTCACCTTTAGTTTAGCGAGTAATGACGGCAGTGGGATGGGATCCTGCCACTGCTGCACATCTGAAGCATCACTGAGGCGAGGATGGAGGTCTCCACCTTTAATCTGTGGACATTTTGCCTGCACAAAGACAACAACTTGTTGACCTAACTGTTGACCTCTGGCTGCCGGCCAATAGCGAGGAATGCTAGGTTAGCATAAGCTGGCCCCGTTAGCTGCTCTCAGAAGACGATGGGATTGTTAATCTGAGCCTAACAGCCGGGTTCTGCTGGATGGAGACAGCGGTTATGTAAGCTGGATCCCTCTGATCCCTCTGATCCTGCCGGGATCGACTTGTTGTGCTTCAGCTGCTGGATGAACGTTCACCAATAATCATCTGTAAAAACTCGCAGAGGGAAAACCATTGCTGCACAACTGGAGTTTTATTACTTGTTATCAGTGAAACAGCCAGTAGAGTGTGTGTGTGTGTGTGTGTGTGTGTGTGTGTGTGTGTGTGTGTGTGTGTGTGTGTGTGTGTGTGTGTGTGTGTGTGTGTGTGTGTTCGCGTCTAATGAGACTCCTGGATCCTGGAATAAAACAGGAATTCTGTCAGTTGATGGAAAACAACCCTGACAATATGTCTGCAGCTGAGAGGCGGAGGAGAGGGCGATGGAGGAGGGGACCTCCGAGCCTTTAATGCCAATTTGAGGACCTTGTGATGCAAAACCAGTCCTCGGCAACAGACAGTTCCCATGGCAACGGTGAGCTGCCAAAGTTCTTTGTTGACAAATGACAGCTCCCCTCTCCTCAGCACTTGCCTGGTTTATGTGTGTGTGTGTGTGTGTGTGTGTGTGTGTGTGTGTGTGTGTGTGTGTGTGTGTGTGTGTGTGTGTGTTTAATTTGGTTAGTCTCACGCACGCATGCACGCACACACAAAGTTGTCAATATCCTTCATGGGTGATGGGAAGATGCAGGTCTGGGCTCACAATGAAAATCTGAATTTTTGTTCCTCGTGTGTTTGGCTTCTTGTCTGAAAAATGTGTCCGCGAGGCTCGGCTGGGCAAAACTCTGAGGTGGGAGACGAGAACGAGGGAGGCGAAGCAGTTCAGCAGCGTCTGCTCAGGAGACCACAGCAGCACTTGATGACTCTCCTGAATCTGTGTGGAACGATGGGACTCAAATGATCATTTGGAGCAGCGGCTCGACAGGTACCGGTTCAAATAAGAACATTTGTCTCTGTTCAAGTCTACCTCGTGTGTCTTGTTTGTTGTGTCTTGTGTTGGTGAGACATTTCTGTTACAATCAGTCAAATAAAAATGACGTGAACGAAGATGGTGAGGCTGTGAAGAAGCAGCAGAGACGAACATGCCTGCAGCAGAATAGATGATCCTCCACCGTCACCTCGCAACAGAGCTGTCAGGACCTGTGATTTAACCTCACCATTCACACACACGCACACACACACACACGTACATGACTGCTTTCAAGCAGGCTGCAGTAGCATCACATGAAACCTGCTCAGTGTTGGAGGAACCCAGTAATGAGGGCACGCGTGCTGAGCTCCATCAACGGATCAAAGGAGCCTGTAGAGTCCACAAAAGTCCGCAGACGCCGCTGCTGTGTCGCCGCCGCCTGAGTTACACCGCATTAAAATGACTCTTCACCCCAGAAGTGTCTTTGTAGGACTGTTGGCACGCACAAGTTCATCGTGACGCCACAACAGTCAGAACACAACAAGCTCGTCTTTAAAAATCAACATGGTTCCCCAGAGCGCCAACATGGTTCCTGAGAGAACCAATATGGTTCCCCAGAGCGCCAACATGGTTCCTGAGAGAACCAACATGGTTCCCCAGAGCGCCAACATGGTTCCTGAGAGAACCAACATGGTTCCTGAGAGAACCAACATGGTTCCCCAGAGGGCCAACATGGTTCCCCAGAGGGCCAACATGGTTCCTGAGAGAACCAACATGGTTCCAAGAGAACCAACATGGTTCTTCAGAGAGCCTCACTGGATTGACGGAGTCAGTGAGGGAGGGGCTACACATCAGCCAATCAGAAGGAGGCATGAAACACATCTGATGCAACATGTTGATGACTCTGAACTGGTTTAACTGGTTGTGTCAGTCTGGTGATCTCTGAGGTCACAATGAAAAGATCCACTGGGTACCAAGAAGTGATTCATATATTAATGTGTTGGTCCTTTGCCAGCCTGAGTTGTTAAGCTGAACTGACCAGAAACGTCCGTCTGCAAGCGTCCACGTCTTCTTAATCCAGTTTACTGTAATTAGCAAACAGTTTAGCTGCTGTTAGCATCAGTCTCTGTTAGCTTCAAGCTAAATATACGTGGCTGGTTCTTCCTGCATTCTGGAGTCACTAAGAAGTGATGGAGGAGGGAGAAACACCTCAGTGAGCTGAGTACTTCTGGTGGAGTAGGAAGGAAAAATACACTTTAGAGGTGAAGTATCTCCTCACAGTCACAAGTGAGTTTGTCTTGAAACTGGCCCTTGTGTTGTCTCTCTGTTGCAGGCGATTGTGTGTGTGTGTGTGTGTGTGTGTTTTATGGGAGTATGACGATCACAGGGACAGCAGATATGACAGCGAGTGCAGCAGTGGAGGCGACTGTAGTGTCAAGATTTACAAGCAGCAAACTGACACCTGAGACGTTTGGCAAGCAATAAGCTGCAGTCCTTCACTCCACTGAAGAGCAGACACACACTTTCTCTCTCTCTAACACACACACACACTTTCTCTCTCTCTCTAACACACACACACACTTTCTCTCTCTCTCTAACACACACACACACTACTGCTGTATCTGAGCTGCAGGTTGAAATGTTCAAGAAGGAATGGAGGCCATGTTTGTTTGGAACATGTCTTTTACTGATCTTTACACTTGTCACAAAACATCACGTAAAATTATCAGAGCGGATTTGCTCTTCAGTTTTTAATAACAGACAGTTACACGTCTCAGAAACAAGTATTGCTTTATCAAATTTTTTTTTTAAAAACCCACTGATAGTCACATGATTTGATCATTTAGGATTCAGAGAGATGAAATGAAACAGGCTGCTCCACTCATCCATGAGCAGACGCTCTGGTTTGTACATCAGAACCATCGGAACCCTCCAAGTGAGCGGTGACAGAACTACAGAACACATCAGCAGTCAGGGACTCCTTTGTCATCAGTTTCAGGACCTGAATCTTCAGCAGGCTGACAGAAGACGGAGGGATCAGAGGGTTGACCGTCGTACCTGCCCTTGATTGGTTCGTCTGCTAGGTGATTAATGGTCTCAGAGCTCGTCCGTGTGTGTGAGTGTGTTTTAACAAACAGCTAATAATACTCTGTAACCTAGACGATGGCCTTGGGTAGCTTCAGGAGACACTCGTCATTAATGCTACAAAGGCCGACAGAAAAGGCTGACTGTTCATCTTCTGAAAAGTCATGAAATCACGTGTGTTAGCATGTAACTCCACATGTATGACGCTGAAGCTCTCCACTGTGATTGACTCAAACGGGATTTATCTTCTTACACGTTACATTTCAGGTGTCCATCAGCAATACTACTCAAAAAATGACGAGGCTGCTTTTTCACCAAACATGGCGGAGGGGCAGAGTTTGGGCCTGGGAAGAACCGTTACACCGTTCCGACCTGCACCTTGATTTTACCACACCGAGCTGATCAAGAATCCATACAGAACTGGACCAGGAAGTAGTATCAGTCACACCTCTGACATAAATCTTATCAATTCCCATCCCAAACCAAGACTTACAGAACAGTCAGACGTAGCGCGCTAGCGTGTGTGAGCGAGCCAACTGTCCGCCTGAACTCTGCAAGCGACAACGTGACTGGAGGAGCAGCTGCACGAACACATCGTAGGTGACAGGTTTCTACTGGGAACTGACAAACTTCGGAGTGGACTTGTGGATTAACGGGCCTGGAGGCGTGAATTAAGACCAGAACACGAGGGAGCCAGGAGACGGAGGCAGGTGCCTGCGTGTTAAACTTCTACTGGTTATACTGGTGTCATGGTGCTGAAACTTCTCGGTCCATTCAACCAACATGAGATCAATAGTGTATTGCTGTAACGGTTCTCTGGTGAGCCGATTATCCACATCGGAGACTCAATCACATGGTCAAAGACAGGCGGAGTCAAGGGGCAGAACAACAAGCCTACAGAGCCTCCGTTGGTCTGACTAATGATATCGAGGTCCTCAGCACCGGTTCCACGCCACAACAGTTCTTCACAGTTGTCTTGTGTTTGTGTGTGGTCAATACAGGAAGTGCTAACAAACATGCATGTTTTAGTACAAACAAACAGAACACATGTGGGTGCGTAGGCTACGTTCTCTTCAACTCAAACCTTCGAACACTTCAGAGTCACCTGTCACGTCTGAACCAAACCCAGTCATTCAGGAGAGCTACTTAGGGACAAGAACAATCACATGGACACGCAACATACATGTATCTGTAAAAACACTAAGGCACTTGGAATTGTGATGTCATATATTCCAAAGTTTATGATTGTTATCTCTTGAAATCATATAAAGGATAAAGATGGTGGTGCCACTCGTGCAGTCGCTCGCCATTGCCTGAGACAGCGCCAAAGTCAAGGCACACATCATTATGTGTGAGCCCCGTTTAAGAAGAAAGAAACAGCTTAAACTCAAGTTTAAAAATGCTACATCATCTTTTTCACACACATACAGAAGCACACACCTCCAAATTCACACCCTTCATCTCATAGGCTCGTTTAGGGTCCTGAAACAAGACCGTTGACCAATTTAAGGTCTAATCAGAGCCCTGTGGGTCTCTGACGTGGGACTGACGATGGTCTTGGAGACAGTGCAACAGCTTCACTTCACCTTCAGGATCTAAGATTCCAACATGTGTGTCTTTATTATTGTCTGAGGGCTGGAGCCAACGGCCATGACTGGATTTGACTCTTTCTGTCTGACAGAAGACGACTGAATCTGAGCGCCATCCTGAAGTATTCCATCATTACAGGAACACGCCAAGTTTTTAGGAAATCCCATCAATGTCCCTCATGTTATGATCCAGACCAGCAGGTAGAGACTTCCTCAAGACCTGCACCAGACAGCTGGCTGCTAGTTAGCTTAGCACAATGGCTGGTAGTGGGTGGAAGTGTCAGCATCAGCTAGCTCAGGTCCAGGCTAGTTAGCTTAGCCCAATGGCTGGTAGTGGATGGGAAGTGTTAGCATCAGCTAGCTCAGGTCCAGGCTGCGAGTTAGCTTAGCCCAATGGCTGGTAGTGGGTGGAAATGTTAGCATCAGCTAGCTCAGGTCCAGGCTAGTTAGCTTAGCCCAATGGCTGGTAGTGGGTGGAAGTGTTAGCATCAGCTAGCTCAGGTCCAGGATGCAAGTTAGCTTAGCCCAATGGCTGGTAGTGGGTGGAAGTGTTAGCATCAGCTAGCTCAGGTCCAGGCTAGTTAGCTTAGCCCAATGGCTGGTAGTGGGTGGAAGTGTTAGCATCAGCTAGCTCAGGTCCAGGATGCTGGTGTGTCCAGCAGGAATCCTCCTCCTCATCATCATCAGTAGCAGCAGTCGCTCTTCTAGTCCTCAACAAACCTTTGGTTCTGTTGACCCAAGTTCCAGTGGAGCTTTGGAGGTGCTGCGTCAAATCACTGCTCCCAGTCAGGAAAGTAGTTCCGGCTACGTGTCTGATTCTACCACTACAACATCTCCTCATGCTAAACTGGTATTCATCACCAAGGTTACCACAACCCTCCTGATATTAAGGCAGGTGAAGAGCCTTCAGCAGGAAAGTCTACCCCCCCCCCCCCCCCCACTGATAGCTTTCATAGTAGCTAAGCCAACAAGCAGCCAGCTGTCTGGTGCAGGTCTGGAGGAGAGAAGGGGGTCTACCTGCTGGTCTGGATCTAAATATGATGGAGTAGAGGAGGATTTCCCAGAGAGGAGGCGTGTTCATATGAAGTCAGTTCAGTTTGGGTTTACTATAATGAAGCTTTCATGATAGCTGATGTCATCGTTATGTTTTCATTCTAACAGCCTCAGACTGACAGAGGGACTCATTGTCTGTGACCCCTTCGGTGCCAGAAGTGAACCTTGTGGAGATCTCCTTCTGTGGCACCCGATTCCCACTGACAATGTCTGACAGCTCGCTCCTCCTCCTCTTCCTCGTCCTGCTCTCCCTCCTCCTCCTCCTCCTCCTCCTCCTCCACTCTCTCAGTCAGGCAGCTGTCCTCTGTCCTTGTATGGCCCAGCATGTTCCTAGTCCTACTTTTCTGGTTTGACTTGTCCTTAATCAGTTCAATAGAAGGTCCTGCTTTTCTTCTTTCATCATCATCATCATCTTCTTCCTCCTCCTCTTCCTCTTCTTCATTTTCATCCTCCTCTTCTGCATCATCATCCTCATCATCGTGCTCCTCTATGGCGACTGTCAGACCTAATTTACTATGGCCAGCCAGCTGAAAGAAGGAGGATGAGTGTGGCGTGGACGGGCAGGTTGAGAGCGCTCCGTCGTACATGGAGAACGGGAGGTGGAGGTAGTGACCTGCAGCTGCTGCCGCGTAGATGCAGCAGCACGTCTGGGCGCAGTCGGGCCGTAGCTCCCCCTGTCCAGCACGCACCATTCTGAAGCGCTTCCGGAAGGGAGGTCCAGCTTGGGGAGCTAAGCAGATCTGGGTGGGTACAGCTCGGTGGAGCACCTGGTGGGAGGAGTTTGTGCTGGGTGGAAGGACGGTGGTGATCACAGGGTTGGAAGGGAAGCACCAGTCGGAGCTCTGGAGCAGAATCTCAGCTCGCAGACGCCGGAGAAGGTTGTTAACCAGGACGGAACGCCGCAGAAAGGCCTCAGGGTCGTCGATGAAGCGCATCTTCTCCAGGGAGAGACGCAGCACATGAGCTCGCTCCTCCAAAACTGGCGCCACCTGCAGGGCAATATGTCATCAGAGGTGTGGAAGCAAGTCAGCTGCTTAGCAGGAAACAGGTTCGTCTAACAAGTTTACAGGGTTTTACCGGTTAGTCAAAGAGCTGCAAACCCATGAAATATCTTTAAGAACTACAAGCTCATCCAAAACACTTCCATCCAGCTACACTGGCGCCCTTCATAAGTGATCTTCATCTTCCTCTTCCTCTCTGTGCACCAGTGAACGACAGCAGTCATGAATTCACACTGGTGTCATGTGATCTACAACGACTTCATTGGAAGCCTTTCCCAGCTTCCCAGTGTTGAAACATCTTACTAAAGTTCACCAAAATCAAACCCCAGAGTCTCTTGTTGAACCGTGAAGCAAAGTTTCAAAAACCCTGCACAGGTAATCACTTCTTACCGTCTGGCAGTACGTTCTGATACTGAAGGGAGCATCATCATCATCATCATCAACAAACTTCCTCTTGAAGTACGCAATCCTGGACATTGACACGTGAGCAGGGACGCGCCTGCAGGGGGTGCCTGCGGACAGAGAACACGGCTTCAGTTCTGATCCTGATCGTCTGACCAACTGTCCACCAGCTAAAACTGGAGCTGCACTCCCGCAGCAGGTCGTCATGGCAGCAGCAGGATGGTTGTCTGCCGGGAAGGTCAACGATCAAACTGACATAAGCACAAACTGCCGGTTGTCTGCTGCTGTCAAGCTAATGTTAGCGTTTGATCACCATTTCAATCAACGCACTGAGTCGTGTTCAGACTGAAGAGCCTCACACCTGTAACACCTGGTGATGCAGGTGTGAGGCTATCAGCAGATGTTGGTCATTTCTAAAAATATCAGTTTCATCTGATGACCGATGCTCGACTCTCTCTCTCTGGTCAACACGGAGTTTAGGGTTTGAAATAACAGAGTTTTTGTCATTCACGATGTTTACAAGTAAATATATCAACTTGCTTTTATACAATGATACTGACATTGTTGTACATCAGCTATCAGCCGAATTGGTTGACACCATATATTATAGTACATTATTGTACAATAGGGTACAATATTAGCCTGAAATCCAATATTATGCATCTCTAATAAATCTGAATGAGAAACACATCATTTATAAAATTTGAGCTGTAAAACAGACCAAGTTTCAAAAGTACACGCAGCCATGAAACCATTCTTCAGCCTTCAAAGAGAAGTGAGTTTAGAGGAGCAGCGTCATGGCTGCTAGGACACGAGTGGGTGTGTGTACCCTGTGTAAACTGCTCCTCAGTGCTGCATGGTGGGGCTGGATTTGACAGGCAGGTCTTGGTGCAATGCTCCGATTCCCATATGGGCTGGTACGAGAGTGGAGGGTCTCCCTCTGGATCCAGGAAAGGATTCATGGACAAGACGAGGGTCATCTCTCTCTCTGATTCAGCTCTGAAAAACACAGCAGAATGTTCGTGTGTCGTCCCTCCGTCAGCTGTAAATCCAATTAAAACATGTTATTAATGATTCAATACCAATTTGGAAATTAGTTTTGATCTTTTTTAATGCATCATTTTAAAAAATCTCAACATATGCTTTCCTAATGATGTGCTAAATGTTAACAAGATGCTTTTTCATGGCAAATGCACGCGTGTTGTGTGGAGGAGTCGCCAGCCGCTGTGCAGCCAGCATGACGAATCCGAACAGCAATAATGGTGAAAACTACAAATTGGCAGATGGTTGCCAGCTCCGTGACACGCGTGGTACTGTAACAAGTAGGACACAGATGGAGAAGTCACGCCCACTCACACCATGAATTCCCTATTGATTGGTTGGTAGTCAGAGTTGGTGAGATGTTTGACACCAATTTGTTCGGTGAAACGGATCCACACAGGGAAGCTGTGCCAGCAGCCTGGTGTGCTGCGACGGTCGGTCGGTTCAGCGAGCAGCCTGGCAGAGGCGGGCCTGCCGAGCGTTTGATTTTAGTTCATCTATTTTCTGCTTCCAGACAAAAGACTTGAAACCACTTCACCTCATGTTGAACAGGAATAAGATGGAGCCAGCATGGAGAGCATTTCTCTCTCACCTGGAGGGAAGCTCTCACACCTTCCTTTGAAGCTCAGTGGGATCAAACGCTGGAGTCTGCACCGAAACAACTGGACTGACAAACCCAGTTGAAGTCCTGTGTGCACGCAAATTGACTCTGGTGGGGTGCATTTTTAGGGCTGTGTTAAAAAAAATCCTCTAATTAAAATCAACTAAATCTACTCGCTTAAAACAACAGCATTCCTAATACATTGATCTTTTGATATCTTTCTGCGACACCGACATGCAGCAAGAGTGCTGCTCTTCACGTAGCCAGACAGAACGTTTCAGGTGGAAACATGAACAAAACCTTTGTTAGCTGGCGTCATCGAATCACACCACTTGTTTTCTAGTTAACGCGTTCAAGTTAACTGGAGTATTTGCCTTTTACTGTTGTACCGGAAATATTTCTGAGAAAAAACGATCTTGAATCAGAAATGAGGACAACACGGTGGAGCAGTGGTCCTCACTGTGGCCCCCCAGCAAGAAGGCTGCGGGCGGAGCCCCGGCTAAACTGCTCCTGTAGCCATGGGATCTTTGCATTGTTTTGGATGCGACAGACATGCAACTTGTAGCAGCTTGTGTAGAACGTCATTTGTGCGGGAGCTTATTCACAGCGCCGTTGGTGTTATTCTCCACACACACACACACACACACACACACACACACACACACACACACACACACACACACACGTGACCAGCAGCGATTCCTTCCCGTCGTTCAGAAAGCAAAGCCAGCTGTTTCAGGCCTCAGCAGCTGGACTTCCTCACCCCTCCTCCACAGAACTAACTGAGGCGACACCATCTTTACCCCTGTTGCGGGCGCTGATTACAATATCCCTTTGAATAGGCTCCTCACTTTGCTCAGCTAAATAGTTTGAGTTCTCTGCGCTGTTTGCAAGCGCTTGTTTTACTCTCTGATCAGACACACCTACAGGCACCAACCTACACATCTCGCTCCTGGGAAGAATGGATTATACACAACATTTACATTTTCTCAGCCTTTAGCAGATTTGCTTGAAACAAAGAGAGGCTAGTAGGAAGCCCTAATCACTGTGGCGGCTGCACAGATCCAAGAATGTAAAACTTATATCCCATCTCACCCTCACTGATGAGCACAAACCCTCCATGAATCCTGGTTGCAGGTCCGTGCTGATGTGGTCAGCTCTCACCAGTGTGTTCAGGCTCCACGCGTCTGCTGTGAGCGGATCTCACTCCCCCGCGCAAATAACAACATTCAATACTTCTGTTTGCAATGTTGCTAATCAGTGTATTTACCATGACAGTTTAGGTTTTATGGCAAGCAGCACCTGAATTACTTCTTGGTGACTCCAGAGTGGAGAAAGAGCCAGCCAGCTTAATCGTAACTGTCGGGTAAAAACAAACTCAATAGAACTTCTGGTTCTGTGCTGCTGTGGACGAGTGCAGACGAGCGAGCGGTTCAAGTGAACGCGGCAGCTGGTTAACGCTTGTTCATGTTAGCACCAAATCAGTCGCGTTCATTTGTCTGTTTTTAGTGTTACTGGATCCCTGATCAGCTGTCTGGATTAAGAAGACCTGGACGACACCAGACGACCTGGAGAGTTGGCAAACGGACGTTTTTGGACAGTTTTAAAAACTCACAAGGTCGTAGTCGGGCTAAATATACGTGGCTGGCTCTTTCTACATTCTGGATTTACTAAGTAATGCAGTTGGTAAATAACATCTTAGTGAACTCAAGACTCCTACTAGTGAGTACTTGAGAGCCTCAACACACTTTGTGTGTGAGGTATCACTTTAAGACAGCAGTTGGGTGATAATCCACTGAGCAGTATTATGACATTACATTTTAAAACTGTCAAACTGTGCTTGTGTGAGCTGGATTCCACTACTGAGGGGTCCCCCACCAAGGACCACCGACTAGGGCCAATTATGTCACTGCTATTGAGCGCGAGTGCCATAGTTAATTAGCAGCTTTGGCCCTGCTCGTTTCCCCCGGTGCTGCTGTTTTACCCTCAGCTATTTTCCTCTCCATCACTTCCCCTCACCGCTGCTGTTGCTGCATTTGCTTGGGCACAAAGAAACAAGCACGCCATCACTCCCTCTGCCCTCCGTAGGGACCTCCATCTTGACATTCCCCTCCCGCCTTTACAGTCCCTTTCATCCCCGGTCTCTCTCTCTCTCTCTCTCTCTCTCTCGCTGACATCCTTTCAACAGCGGTCACAGTTGACAGCTCACTGAACCAGGGGGGTGGAAAAAAACAATGAGCATACAGACGGAGCAGCTTCCCTACATGTACAGCAATACTTCTTGTTCTTCAAAGAGAAGGAGGAGGAGGAGGAGGGTAGACAGTGTGAACAAGTGTGTGTGTGTGTATGTCTGTAAAAGAGGAAAAGAGAAATGGAGGGTTGAGCAATAAAAACGTGGAACAAGGAGAGAAAAATCTCCTGGGGGGATATCATCCCTCTCTTTCTCCCTTTCTGTCTGCATCTCTCAGGAATGTGAGATGATCGAGAGCGAGTGCAGGCTGTGAGATTGTGTTTAACAGTGTGTATTTGAGGGGAAAAAGAACCTGTGCATGTGTAGAAGTGTGTGCGTGTGTGTTTCACCTCTGTTCAGTCACACTCCTCCTGGCTTCATCCCTCTTATCTTCCCTCTCTTACAGCTTCTCTACCTCTGTCTGACTCACTATCTTGCCTTCTTTTTCATTACGCCCTTTGATGATGAGAAGTTAATTGCAGTGCCAGGACACGAGACAAACTGTGGGAGGGAGGGAGAGTAACAGAGAATAGAGGATGGGAGATGAGGGAGGGCTCAGACAGGGAGGGAGGGATGGAATGAGTCGGGGAAGGAAAGATAAGTGCCTTGGGGAGCCTTGTCATGAGTGGAGACAGATCACCCGCAGGGATGATTTCTGCTGTTGTGATTGACTCCCTCCCTCCAGCACTGACACACGCACACACACACGCACACACACACACACACACACACAGAGTTTTTGGTGTCCTGAAATATTTGGAAGGGAATGTTGAGCGGGCCCATGTCAGTCAGAGATACCGAAGCATCCATCAAGAGTCGGCATGGACTCAAATGGTCAATAGTTTGGCTTAAAAAACATCAACAAAAATCCATTGGTGCGTCGGCGCTCTCGTTCTCTCTGAAGGAGAACAACATTAAAACAAACCATGTGACTGTTCTCCGGTTACAATGCTATACCTGAGATCTGCAGTTTATAATGGAATGGAAGGAAAGGGTCACAGTCAGCACCAACTCAGAGAAACACGGAGCTGCTGCAGCTAGCGACCAGGCAGGCTAATGCTAGCAGTCGCTGCTAGCAGGAGTACCGGCTCGGCAAGGTTCTGGTTCCTCCTAAAAAATAAATTACATTTCTAGAATAATAGAACAACAGAGCCCCAACACTGGAGCTGCTCTGGGCTTCACAAAGCTAATTTACAAATCTCAGCTTAAAACAATACTTCTACCAAAAAGTACATTTTACGCAGGAAGAGCCAGTCACGTACATGGAAACAGAACTAACTCCTTCAAAGTGTCGCCAGGTACCACCAGGGGTGGTCTAATAAAACCTACATCATATTAATATTGATAATAACAGACACAGAGCGTCAAAACGTTTTCATTCACAGTTTCTGTTCCACTTTGTTCTGATTTTATTTGCAAAGTTGCAGGTTCGTGAACCACTGGTGAACATCCGAACTGTGCAGCCATTCCATACATGGGTCCCCACTGGATTTCATCACAATATACTGCAAGACGATATAATCTATTTTATATTAGTATCTGGAAGGTACTGATGGGTATTGTGAAAGAATATTGTAATACACTGCTGTATCAACTTTAATGCGCAGCCGTGATCATTTGTGCATAAATTCCAGAGTAACAGGCGTCACAGTGACCCTTGACCACCGCATCAGTTCATGCCTGTGTCAAATGTGCAGAAATTCCCTGGAGGTGTTCCTGAGGAATCACGTCAACTGGAATGAGTCGGATGACCAGTAAACAGCTGCAGTGGTCTCCAGGACAGAGGCACAAGAGCTTTAGCTCTGCTCCTTCTCCTGGATTTAACGGCTCAACTTCAACTACACCATGAATGTGACCTCGGAGCAGTATCAGGGGCAGGTTTGGAAAGTGAAAGTTGGAGGGAAACATTTTCTTAACTGCTTGTTATCTCCATTTCCTCAATTGTGGTGCTTTTAAACGTTGCACTAAGTGGCTCTCCCTCCACCTTTGATCAAAGATGCATCCTGGGGAAGAGTTCATTTGTTCCCTAATTCTGGGGGAGAAAGCATGCCTCTAATAAACTTAGTGATCTCTCAGTCTTTTTCTCTGCAGCCACAAATATGCTAATCGATTCAACATGTGTATTACACTAAGCAGTATCAGTGTGTGTGTGTGTGTGTGTGTGTGTGTTAAATGTTTACTCCCTGTTCTTTTGGCCAGAGTTTTGCTAAGTGTTTCCGAGCCTAAGGGGAACAGATAGCAGTGAATAGAGTTCATGTCTGTGGTTTTCACATCAAAATAGATCCCAGTCCACCCCAGAGGGTCCTCACAGTACTCTCTCTCTCTCTCTCACACACACACACACACACACGTGTCATGTCTTATTAACTGCAAAGAATCAGGCATATAAATTGTGAGCAGGGGACACAGCAGAGGACATGAGCATGATGGTTAGATTTTGTCATGCTGGAGTCTATAACTATAAATGTGTTTGTACATTAAGAACACAAATTACAGGCAGACTAACACAGAGGACACACACACACACACACACACACAATTGTGATTACAGTCCAAGAGTTAAACCTGACCCCCTGCTCCCCCCGTGTCTGTGGTGTGAGTGTCTTGATATTAAAAGATTCAGATCACAGTTTCCTGATCCCATCTCATTGACTGGTTACCCCTCCCCCTTGCTGCTGTGGACATCTGTTCTGTCCAGGTGTTCTTCTGACGTCTACCTGTCTGCTGAGACCCACAGCACCTCACAGGAACCAGAAACACCATCTGAAGGCGAAGGGCTGCTTACAGAAGACACCATCCTCTTGGGTTTGTGGCAGCACAAACACTGGGATCATCCATGTTTGATGCACTTCACCTCTGCTGGACTATCATTATTATGACCATAAATCCAATCACACATCTGTAGTCATACGTGTGTAGTGAGTTACAACACATTCACCCAAACACACACTCAAACACTGACAAGACGCCACCCTGCTAACAGCCTCACCAACACGGCTCTCACTACTGAGCTCACCACTGTTATACAACATGTTGGCTCTCAGAGCAAATACTTGCTCAGCTCATTTGAACTTCCCAGGAAAATCAGTGTTCATGTGGGAGGGTGCAGATTAGTTGTGTGTGTGTGTGTGTGTGTAACACCAGCAACTTACATAGTAAGAATGTGCACAGCCATACTGACACTTTAATGAACCATTGGTATGTATCCGTGAGTGTGAGAGAGAGAGAGAGAGAGAGAGAAAGAGAGAGAGAGAGAGAGAGAGAGAGAGAGAGAGAGAGAGAGAGAGAGAGAGAGAGAGATGGTTTTGATACCTAACCTCAGAGACAAAGGAGCAAAAGCAAACCACTGAGATTCAGCGAGAGGCTGGGATGAAGCAGTGGAGGAGGAAGACAGAAGTTCCAGCTGTGGCCTTTTTTTCCAGCGGAAATATCTTGAGTGGAACACCATAATTCTTTGCATCTAGAGCCCGGGTGTGCAGGATCATTGCTCCTCTGATGAACACTCATCAGGACCCCTCGTTCTCATGGGGACCAGGGACCAGTTCTATGGTGGAAGAGTAAAGCTGAGCGTGTTCAAGTGTGTGTTGGTGCTTCGTCTCCCCAACGAGAGGACTGGTGGCGGTCGCCCTGAAACAGCTGCCTGCGGTTGCCTTGACAGAGAGCTTCCTCAGAGCCGTCTGATCTCGTGGCAGAACTCTCAGTCTTGCTGGAGGACTTGAGAGCTGCTGTCACTGCTTCCCTGCACTTCTCCTGACTCTGCTGGCTCTTCCACTCACGTCATTACTCTCACTGTTCTGCCGGATGTTTACGGCCTTCCTAAATTTAATGTTTAGTCAATCAAAGGGTCCTGACATTAAAACCTGCCAAAAGTGGGCAGATCTTCAGTTTAATGTGTAAAATAAAGCAACCAGCAGGTAAACGTTTGACCGAGACATCACCTGACATGCAGCTGCCATGAGAAACTCTAGACGGGTCATCATGAAGCACTTTCATCACAACATACGCTGATCCGCCGCTACTGCTGCTCTATCCATGTTACTGGGCAGCTCCAGAACCTCCAGTGAAACTACATCCTCTCAATACGCTGGTTGGCATGTGGGTGGAGAGAGCGTGACGACAACAGGTCTCATCACATCAAACTCTCCTTCACCGTAGCAGCAGCAGCGTGGACCCACGCCACCAACTACGCATGTTCAAATGAACAATACCCCCCCGGGCAGATTCGACTACCATGTGTACACACCTGAACCCGAGGGCCTGTACGGGATCACCAAACACTCACTACATGGTACCATTACCACCATGGAGGTGACCCGGACCGGAGCTGCTCAGTGGCAGCGGGTCAGGCTCTGGTCCTGCTGCTGGGGGGAGCCATCAGAACAGAGGATGGCTCTCCGTCAGTTTCCTCTCGACTAAGCAGGAGTGAAGACAACAGAGAACAGGATGTCGAGGGCGGCTGGACGTGATGGTTGATTGATGACTGGTTCAACTTGGTCAGTTAGACACAGTTTGGCAGCATTTCCTTTATGCCGTTTACTCAACTTTAGATTGCGACTCTTCTTGTGCCAACAGTCTCCATTCCAGATCAGAATTAAGGTAAAATTACACACCAGGGGTAAATTAATGATTTGTCTTTGAGCCGTCTTTGCTCGTGGCTCAGTGAGCCTGGTGGTGAACCTGTGGCTGGGTTGAGTTTAGACGGGCGAACCCACCTTGAAGCTGCACCGTTACTCAAAACCACATGGGGGCCACACGAGAACTGAGGCGAGAGCAGATGTGGGTCACATGTAGGCCAAACCTCCACCTGAACTTTCAAAGTACAATTTTTAAGAAAAAAGCATTCATAGATTTTCTGCTGACTTTGCTACTGCAGGTAATTTTTTCAGGGTCATGGTGCCGTCACACAAACTGCTGTTATTCTTCTGTTGGACAAAGACGCTGCCTTATCTTCTCGTCCACGCTTCTGCTGGTACACTGCAAAACACACTGCTCGCCAGATACGTTTAAGTGAGTCAAAATAAATCTCATTACACTTAAAAACTAGCTGCTTTATCTTGCTGAGAGGCTTCTCTTCAAGTGGTTGTTTTAAGATGCCTACAAAGTATATATTGTTTACCGCACTGGCAGATTATTCTGCTTACTACAGTCCATACAGGGGGGCTTTTATATTTGCAGCTTGTTTTCTGTATTTGGTTGAACTGAAGGAAGTGTTTGTGCCAGCTTGCAGCCTGTCAGGAGGCATCAGAGCAGCGAGCAGTTGGTGGAGGGCCGTTGTGGCTGCGGTGGCGTGACTAAGCTGGGTTCAGGACCCTCAGGGTTTCACCCAGCATTCTTCTTGCTGAGCGGTGACACATGTGTTGTGACAGAGGGCTGCTTCATGGACTTTCTGGGGATGGCTTGTTGTGGCTGTGAGAGGAAGGGTACGGCAGAGACCAGGGGGCGCGGCCCCGGGGGCGTAGCGTGCGCCTTAAATTAACATCCTAAAACAGGTTGCTATTGGATGTAGGTGGTCAAAGTTCGCTCTGAAGAAGATGGCATTTAAGCACTAAGACAGCACAAGCAACAGGATGTTATTTGACAAATAAACACTTGAAATCATTTTAAAAAGAAAAACATTTGTAATGGCAGCTGTGGAGTACAACACCACAGGAACACGCCTCCTCTCTGGGAACTCCTCCTCTACTCCATCATGTTCAGATCCAGACCAGCAGGTAGACCCCCTTCGCTCCTCCAGACCTGCACCATACAGCTGGCTGCTAGTTCGCTTAGCTGCTATGAACACGAGCTCTGTGTGTGAGTGTGAGTGTGTGTGTGTGTGTTGGGGTGTTTAACATTCACTGTGAAAAAACAGTTGAAAATGACGAGATGTCTGGAGCTCCGTGATGCACCAGAGAGGAGAGGAGGGTCTCGATCTACTGGTCTGACTCTAAACATGATAAACACAAGCTAACATTGGCTCGGCCTGCCAGCATTTGTATTTGTGTGTGTGTGTGTGTGTGTGTGTGTGTGTGTGGTGCGTACATGTGTAGCGGGTCAGCTAAAACGGGTCTGAAAGCAGAGATGAGTACACACATGTTACCACTTATAACAAGTGATAAACAAATTTTATTATCTGGTGCGTGATCATTAAAGCCACATACAGACAGAAATCTTTGGGAAAATACTTTTTAAGAGGCCGTTTCCAGGAAGACGGCGTCCTCAGACGAGCGCAGCAAAGACGGATAAATAATTGCTCAACAAAAGTACGTCCTGCCAGTGAAGCTGTCCACCTTCGTCGTGTTTCTATCTGGAGCACAAAGACATATTCATGATGGGAAATTATAGCCTGAGGGCAGTCTGGAGCTACACCCTTCAAGTCACGCATGCACACACACTCAATCTTAATACACACACACACACACACACACACACACACACACACACACACTGGTCCTGACTGAGACTTTCTACACAAAACAGATGCGATAGAGAGGGATAAAGGGACTGAGCTGTGAAGCCAACATCACCTTGTCAACAACAGTTGTGTGTCCATGTCATTGTCGAACAACTTTGAAAATGTGTTGCAAAAAAAAGGAAATGTGAATTTACTCATTTTGTTTGGGTTTACACAGAAAAACGCAACAAAAATCCACCCCAAAACAAACACCTAGAGAAAGTGTGTTTTGTGTGTTTTTGAGAAAAAAGGGGAGTTTATTTCCAAGTTCATCGTTTCCAGCGAGCTTTTCTCATGCCAAACCTCCAAATAGGTCAAAATGCATCGATGGAAACATCTCATCATCATTCACATGCTACTGACGTGTTTGTCTTTCCTTTGTCTGGTAACACACACTACCTACTACGCCTGCCTGTCTTGTGCCAATTACAAGCCACTGAAGGCTTGTGTATGCGCAGCATACTTCAAGTAGTGTTAATGTTATGCTTGGCACCGCGTCTGCTGAAAGGCAGACTTTAAAAATGTATCGACTCTCCTTCAGCGCACACTGCACGTCTGCTAAGAGCCTTGATTTGAAATGCTGCTCCAGATGTGAGTCTCCGCATCCTGCTGAGAGAGATGAATGGCTAGGGGGGCTGCAGGCTACCTACCGGGCCACATCCTTAATGAGCGGAGCAGTCTGCTGAGAGAAAGATTGATAGTGCCACAACAGAAGTGGAGGAGGGCAATCGCAGTGAGAGCTTTTGATAAAGGCTTTGACAGCCAGCAAAGAGATGGAATCTGGCAGTACACTTCCACCAGCCTGATGCCAGGAATCTGTCCACCATGTTTCCTCTTGTTACAGCCTCTCTCTCCTCTGATCTAGGACTTTAATCTGAGCAGGATGTTCCTCCCCGGTATGTGCCTCGCTGTATTCCATACAGCCCAGTTTTCCCTCCGAGGGAAACAAATAGCAAAGGTGGAATTCCTGGTGAATGACTCCGGATATTGCCGACCTGAGTTGAGGTGAAGCGCATCCAAACGTTTTACCAGTCAGCCAGTCGCTCACGAAAAACACCAATAATACAGATGTTTATTTGTTGCTCTGACAACAAAACACATGAAAGTCATATTTCACCCCCCAAAAAAAGAAGCATTTACTGTGTCATTTTTTCAAACCCAACACCGACCAATGTTGGAGCGTCGCCGCTTGAACACGGACGGCTGAATTTGTGTCTCAGATGACAAGAAGTCGTACAAGCGAGGAGGGAAGCTTCCATTCCTCCATGCCAACTGCTGAAGGTGGGGCTTTGAGCCTGGAGCCCCGTTTCCAAATAACGTCAAACAATATTGCAGCAATGCAGCAAAGATGAATGTGAATTCCAGCTGGTTCCATCAAGCAGGTTACGAAGTGCCTACTTCCGTCAGCAGGTGGCGGTGTAGGCAACATTGACAGCGTAGAAGAAGAAAACCCGGAACACAACATGTGGGCTCGTTGTTCTGGTCTCCAGACGTTTCCCAGGTACTGTGGGGGGGTCTGGAGGAGGGACTGTCAGTGGGACCAGTCGGACCAGTTCTCTGGTGCCAGCTGGTGTCGGACAGGTTGGCGTTTCTCCAGAGACGAAGACAAAGTTTGACAACAACCAGGAAGAGGACGGCGGAAACGGCCGTGCAGTCACGTGAGTGGACGCTGGACTACAGCTGAGTTTATTCCTCCCACTGTATTGGAACATTTTCTCCTCTTCAGAAAAAGAAACCACCTCAAGAAAGTGTCAGAACTCTTCGGTGAAGTTGGGGTTTTGGCTGAAAAAAGGCTGTTTCCATTAAAGGCAAATGCGCATCAGGATCCCTTTATGGAAACAAGTATGTGCGGGGAGGCAGCCGCAAATGACCACGTTCACCGAGGTTTTGTGTTCTCGTCGACGCCGATCGCAGCCAATAAACACGGGTGTCTACTGCAGGGTCATGTGACTGGGGAGTGAATTACAGATGTTCCAACTGCAGACAAAAGCTGTCAAAAGATGTTGCCGGGCAGAGAGGAGGCTCGGAGTTCTGCGCTGGCTTGCCTTCAAAGCTAGGAAGTGCACCTTTAAGTCTAAGAAAGCAGTGACATCACTGGCATAATTACAGCAGACCCCCCCCCCCATCAAAAGGCAGCAGTATTCCAGCCAACCGCTGGGACTTGCAGCCAAGAGCAGAGTGAGTCCCCACAACATAATGAAGTGAGTCTGGACGGAGGCCAGGAGTGTGGCTGCTTATGTCAGCCTGCGTAATGCGACCGGCCGGCCTGTGTCACGTCCCCGCAGCCGGCGATTGACTGACCTGATTCCCATTAATCCTGCGCCATCAACTCCGCTCAGATCCACCGCAGGTTTACATCCAATAACGTAGCGAACTAAAAATAACCTGTGTAGTAGAATCACCTCCCCGCCAGGCTGCTGCGGCCGTGTTACCGTCATGGTTTTACTGCCATTGTTCCTTTGGCTTCCAGATGGAACAACAAGCTGAAATACACGAGAGCAGTTGGCGCCTTGATGGAACCCTGGAACCCCTGGAACCAAGGTGAAGTTACGGGCTCCAGTCAGGAGGGAGCCAAACACACGCACACACACACACACACACACACACACACACACACACACACACCACACACGGAATGTGCAGCTACTAACCTGAACTAAAAAAAAAATCCTCAGAGATGACCCCCCCCCCCCCCCACACACACACACACACACACACACAGACACACACACACACACAGACATTAGTACCAGGATCGGAAGTCTGGACTGGACCACAGGTTGGTGTCTGTACCCAAAATGGTCTCTATCCCAACACCCACACTTGAAGCATATGGGACCAACTTTTGCTGCCAAATAACTCAACTTTACCCCGCCGTGTTCGCTTACCTGTTCCGCCCGCGTCTGACCTCGTCTTGGGCTCCACACTTGCTTCCGAGCAGCCACGGGAATCCACGGACGTGCGTCGGTCCGACCGGAGAAGAGAGGAACCCTTCACAGGAACCGGCTCCTGGTTCTGACTCAGCCCTTACAACAGCGTCCCGCCGGTAATTGCTCGTTAATTAGCCGCTTGTTTTAAACACTAAGCGCGCGCCTTTCTCTCGCTGCTCTCCCTGCCCGCGCGAGCATCTCCCCCCCCCCGCCGCCGCCACGCGCCGGGGCCAAGGTGGAGTCGTGTTCCGTTTCTCAGAGGAGGCTCGCGTGAGTGGTGTCGGTGGCGGTCAGTCCACGGCGCGTCCCCGCGTCGTGGACGTGGTCCCGGATAGCTGACGTGGTAACGGCTCGGTGGCTCCAGAACGTGTGGCGGAGAAAACAACAGCGGCGCCGCAGCTCCATCCCCCGGTCAACCACCGCTGCGGCGTTCAAGGCCGCTCGGAATTTTTATCACCACCTCAGCAGCCTGTCCGTCTGTGACTCATTCTCTCAGCTGTGGCGTGTTGACGCTCGTGTTTGCGCCCCCCCCCCCCCCCACGCACACACACACGCACACTAGGGGAGAGTGGGGTAAGATGAACCACCTTGATTTTTACTACACGAGGGTCCAGTCGCGGTTCAGGAAGCTGGCCAGTCAAAACTCTGCCTTCCTCTCTGAGTAACACAACACTGCAATACCGATTAAAGAAACAACAGGTTTATTTGGACACAATCACAAATACAAACTTAAGAATACTAACTTTTTTAGTAGTAATTACAGTGTCCACTGGTTGAAAACGTATTGAACTTTTTTAAAAAAGTAAATTCCAATCTGAAATCTTTGTCTCAACTACAGAAATGATATCTGCGTGTGCAGCAGAACTCCTCCAGATGTTTCATAGCTCATCTTGTCGCCACGTGCAGAAGCCGATTCACACAGAGGTTCAGACCCTTTGATGAGCGTATTTAAGGTAAGATGCAGAGAACTGAGAACTTGAAAAACACGGTACATTTACTGGGTTCGTTCCATGTGCTTCATTCTGAGATGGACTCAGAAATGTGAAGTGCACTTCCTTAATTTGTGGTCACATGACTTCTCTTACTAGCCAATACAGGAGGTAACCTGAGGTCACACCTGTGAAAGCACCCTGAAGGCCTCAAACAAGACTACCAGTAACGAACACCTTGGAGATCACCAACAAACCAATTCATGATGGTTGAAGTCTCAACATTGAAGGTCACAGATCTGGAAAAATTTATGACTGCAAATTTGCAAAGAAAATAAAAGCTGTAAGTAAACTGTGTAATTAAATTTGTTTGTTTCTGGATTGTAAAACCGCAGTTAATTATAATGAACTCAGGAAAAGGAAGGAATCAATCATCTTTGCTTCTTTAATCCTGCTCCCTCACAAACACAAGGTATTCGGATGCTTGAAATCCGGTTTTTCCACGTGTTTACGTATACATACATGGATGCACGTACCTGGTGCGTTCTCTCTCCAACATCTGAAGCCGATGTCGTTCCCCAGCACCAGGAGGAGGAACCGCTGCTGACCTGCTGCCATCAGGTGATTTTATTTGGCTTAAAGCCTCACTTCGCTTGTCCTAACGTCTCTACATCAGCTGATTAAACATCAAAAGGTTGGTCAGGTTGGCTCTCAGTCTACGTCATCCCTGTGTCCAATCCGCTCACCAACACATTCATTCATCAGTTTTGCATCATTTCATTTCGATGCGCGGTTGTCGTATTTCCGAGGGCCCTGGAAGGCGTCCCGACACTTTTTCAGATGGTTGTGTTGCTCTGCAGGGATGTGACCGACAAAGGGGGGGGGGGGGGGGGGCGAGTCCCTCATCTGTTATGCATTTCCCCTTTGATTCAGCCGCCGCCACTGAATCTGATTTTCCAGCTTTTCTCCCCCGAAGCGTTCAGTTCAGGAATGTGCTGGAGAGAAGAGATAATTGCTAAAAACCATATATTTGTGATCTTCTTCTCCCTCTGCCTGCACCAAACATGTCGGTGTTAGCAGGTGAGCGAGTCCCAGCAGAGCAGCGACTCCTCCACCTGCTCCCTCACCTTCCCTTTCACAGCTTGAAGGCGTCAAGTTCGCGAAGCGCAGCCGCGGCCGGGAGGCCTGCTGCTCACCTGAGGACAGGCGGGAGCCCCGCGTCTCTCAGTTCCTACGGTTTTCTTAGGAAAAAATATTCCCAGCCATGGTGGAATTAATCATTTTTCATGAAAAAAATCGAATTCGAATTTTGTTTTGACATATGGGTAAAATTATTCAATGATTACTTTAATATTTAATAATCCGAGGATCTGAATGTCTCCATGTTTATCTCACATTTCCTGAGATATTCACGTCGAATGGCAGTCAAGGTCTGACCCAGCTGGAGCTCCCGGAGCCGACCCTCGGTCCTCAGGAGTCTTCCTGGGCTGACCCTCCTCCTGCAGCCTCCACCTCCATGAACACCATCTTCTTTACTGGAATGACTCTCAAACACGTTTGTGGGCCTTGACACTTTTCTGCCCTCGGAGCTGACGACGAGCCGCTCCCGGCAAACATGAAGTACTTCCGAGTTCCGTCAACAGAAAGGTTCATGGAATTTGACCAATACTGCAAAATCAGCAGTAGACTGCTTGATTGCTCCACCTGTCGGTTCCTCGGTGGTGTTGCAGGTCAGCGGGCCTCAGCCAACACGCTGCGGTCTGTTTACACGTGAAGGCAACAGAAGGCGTGAAAAACGGCTCAGACTCCAGCAGCTTCTGTCTTCAACTCTTTTTTTAAAACAATCAAATCATCACATCGAAATTCTCTCCACCATGAATCAATTTAAAGACGTTTTTACAAATTAACCTCAGACAGAATTACAGAAGTACATGTACAAGTACCTTAAGACACTATGACACCAGGTTGCTGTGACGACAGTAAGGCACCGATGCCGTCAGGGGCAAAGGTCAGTAAGAAAGAAAACAAACAATCATTCAAAACTGCTGTGAAAAACAAGACGATTCTTTTCTGTGTCAAGAAAGTGGAATGAAAAGAGAGAGAGATGCTGCAGCGCGTCGGGGAGCGAGGGAGAACGCGAGACTGGTGGAACATTCAGGAGCCTCCGTCAGGACGCAGCTTGAATTCACCTCCTCATGCCACCGCTTGATCAAGTCTCCTGCTGACTACCCAACGAACCATGGTTGGGTTGCTTTTGTTTTGTTTTTGTTGTTACCAATTTAAAATCAGATTTATTTTTTATTAAAAATTGAAAGAAACGAGTTAAAAAACACTGAGATATCAACGTCCTGGAGCGTCTGAAGCGTGAACCCTGGATTTTAGAGCCACGAATCACAGCTAAGTGCTGAACCCTCAAGTGGACGTTTGCCAAGTAACTCAACAGCTATGAATTCAACGTGAGTTGAACTTCAAAACTGACTAAAACCTGACGAATTAAGAACACGACTCTTGACAAACTGAAGTGATCCAAAACCAGACGTCTGTAAAACTGGTTCTGAAAGCATCAACGCTAAAAAGTGACGTGAGCGGAACCCTGCCGGTCCTCATCACGTTCTCCTCAGGTGTCAGAACAGCAGACGAAACGTTCTCCTTGCAATAAGAGCAACGATCCCGACGTTGACAGAACGGGTCGATTCAGATTTAACTCCTATTTCACATAATTCCTTCCCTCTAATTGATACAAAAATAGATGTGAAAACATTCAGTTTATAGAAAGTAAGACAGCGAACGTTCAAGTGGCCTGTTCATCTAAACACAAGTCATTAAAGTACAAATTGTCACACCCCGAAAATAAAAAGCAACAGCAAAACCCCTCGTTTACCCTCTACTGCACCTCTGCACTCAACACACACACACACACACACACACACACACACACACACACACACACACACACACACTCACACGGTAAACACTGCACAGAGCTAGCTGTCACGACTGCAGGCACGTTCAAGAGTAAATGTGTCCTCTGATGTCTATAAATTACAAAGAAGACTTGAAAAAAGAGAGAAAGTGCAACACTTGTTTGTCCGTTTAGATGTTTCATCCCTCAAAGTGTGGATTCTCCTCTGAGTGTGTGTGTGTGTGTGTGTGTGTGAGAGGGAGACAGTGTGTGCATGTACGTGTGTGTGTGTGAGAGGGAGACAGTGTGTGCATGTACGTGTGTGTGTGTGTGTGAGAGGGAGACAGTGTGTGCATGTACGTGTGTGTGTGTGTGTGAGAGGGAGACAGTGTGTGCATGTACGTGTGTGTGTGTGTGTGTGTGTGTGTGCGCGCAGCACCTGAGCAGGTGAAAAGTCCATAAACTCAAGTTGTCTTAACTGAAGAGATCCCAGAAGGAAGAGACGATTCCTCGAATGTTCCTGGGCGGGACTTTGGAATCACGGCTGGAAACTGACGATCACGAAAGCACCACAGAAGCGACACACTTCTAGATGTAGATATAATAGATCAGCCTGTCGATGCTGCTGGTATTTTCCAAAAATATCTGACGCCGTTCCCCTCAGAGGCCACCAGGGAGCCTTGGTGCTGACATCAAGCCTGACACTTGTCAGTGCTAGCAGGTTATTTGCCTTGAAAAGGTGTCTATTTAGTTGATGTTTTGTTTACTTCTCAAAGGCGGCGGGAAGTGTTGGCAGTGCTGGCTGAGGGGAGGCAGACGGGGGAGACGGGGGAGTGCAGCCTTATCAACGCAACTTTCCAAATTAAGAGTTTCTCTTAGAGGCTGGTCCAACACGCCGTTTCCTGTGAGGTTGTCAGCGTGTCCGTCGCAGCGTCCAAACCTCAGACACCACTGGTGCAGACAGAAGTGAGCTCTGGTCAAAACGAGGTCTTGGTTCACTTCCACGTGGACCTTGGTGCACCGTGCCGGGACCCTTTCACACCCCCCTACTGTGGTCTGGATGTTGAGACTTTGTGGAGGAGGAGGAGGAGGAAGAGGAGGAGGGGGACTCGTGAACACTGTGTTGTCCTTAGTTTCATATGCCGTCACGGCTCCTTTCGACAAGGACAACAGTGGAAACTTCAGGTGTGGATGAACCCGCAGGAGTGGAAGGTGAGCAGGTTAATAACTAGACATATTAACGCGGCAGAGACCTCAGAAACCCTGCTGGTTGAAGGCGTGGCTGAGGCGTAGCTGTGGCATGGCTGTGGCGTGGCTGTGGCGTGGCGGCGGTCTCTGCTCTCACCTCGTGACAGGGAGGAAACAATCTCGCTCCAACTTCAAATCAGCTTCAACTTCTCCTCTGAGGCGTGACAGCGACACAGACCAGCTGAGTGGAACAGGGCCATCCTTGATATTCTTGACACCTGTGTTGACCCTAAACATGGCCGCCGCTGCCGCCATCAAGACAAGGCATCAAAAGACAAGTGCAGGACCGGCTGAGAACCCTTTACAGTAAATTGAAAGAATAACATGTTGACCTCAGTTGTTTGAGCTGGATTGTGGATGGACAAAATTAGTGGATGAAAACCTGAGCTGCCAGAACAGAAACTCAAGCAGCAGATAAAACAGGAGTCTGATTACCATGAGAGGGAAACTGAACAACAGCTGACAGAATTAAAGGGCAACCCTTCTGAGTGATTTTCCATTTTGCCTTCCAAGTCGTCACTCACAGGTGTCTTGGTGTTCTCCACCTGCATCACTCCTCAGAGACTCCAGAACGCAGAAAGATCCAGCCACGTAGCTCACAGGACAATTCCCAAATGAAGCTTGAGGCTAACGGAGCCTGACGGCTAACAGCAGCTAAACTGTCCAGAAACATCAGTTCAGAAACTCTCCAGGTGGTCTGGTAGAATCCAGGCAGTGCAGAGTTGGGAGTAGCTGGTCGTTATCAGCCTCCACCTTAGAATCACAGACTGATTATCTGGTGACTATGACACCTGTCAAAGGGGAGGGGCAAATGAGGTGGGTGAACACTCACTTTTTGAAGGTGATGTTTTGGAAAGATCTTTGACGGCCAGATTCAGAGCGGGTCTCAGGGACAGCAGTGGGTCTCGGTGTCTTCCTGGTGTTCAGTGGTTACCATTTATGGCCTTGGAAGGAAAACCAGTGAACCGGGTCATAGATCCCAAGGACACCTTCAGAGGCCTTGTGAAACGGGACCTCAGAGAACTGGGGAGGTGGTTTAGGTGCTTTGGCTGGTGGGTGTACGTGGCCGGCTCTTCCTGGAGTCACAAAGCAGTCACGCAGGAGGCAAAAACACCTCTGAGAGTTCAAGACTCCTATTGGTGAGTTTTGAACCGTGAAAGAGACCTCCTGGGTGTCAAGGTCAGATGCTGAGCGAATATGAACATGTCTTAGTGCAAACAGGCGGTTCTGTTCCCTCCTCTTCATCACTGGGACCCCCGCCCCCGTGCGTGTACCCGGGCGGACCCTCCGGGCCCCCTCATCCTCCCTGGTTCGGCTCTTCTGAGGCTGTTAGGACTCCAACAGACTGTGCCAGCGGCAAACCTGCTGTCCTTTGGACTCCTTCATCTGAGTCCAGTGGGTGAGCTCTTCCTCCCCAGAGCTATTGAGGCCGAGGGAAATCCAGCCAATCATCTCCTTACGCTTCATGCTGCGCTTGTTGTAGACAGAGAGGATGAGCGTGACGTCTGAGAGCTGGAACAAGGCTACCTGGAAGACAAACGTCTCTTTGTAGGTGGGGTTGGGCTGACCTCGGCAGATGGAGGTCTTACACTTGGACATCTCGTGGCCCATGGAGTTCAGTAAGGTCAGCTTAACGAACGTGTCTGAACGAGGAACAGAAGCAGGGGACAATTAGGTGACGGTGTGTTTACATCAAACCATTTGTTGAGGGAAGTCACACACCTGAGGTATGAATCATTTGTGCAAAATCCTCATTTCTTGCCTGCTTATTGTCTGAATCAACACGACTAACTGCCACAGCTGTCGGAGGCAACGTATGACACATTTTCTCCACAAAGTATTTGTCCCTGGTGAAGTCGCTGCAGTTGATGCCTGAATCGGATGTTTTTCTCCTGATCAAACACAAAGCGCAGCTGTGAGTGTTCCTGATAAGAGAAGGAGGACTCAAAGAGTGCAGGAAGTGTTACTCCAGTCTGGTTGCTATGCAACTATGTTCAACCTGAAGTAGGAGATAATGTTGAAGATAAAAATGGGACGGAAAAAGTTGTGTCTGCCGGTTCTTAAAGTAAGAGGAGCCGATGTGGCTGAAATGAATGTTCCTCATCATGTGACTTTTGGAGCCAGGAGTCCCTAGCAACCGACTCAGCGTCGGCACTACGAGGAGGAGCAGGCGGAGGAGAGGAAGGAGCACTGGGACCCACTTGACCAAGGAGTTCTGGAGAGTTAAATGTGAGGTCAAAGGTCATCTGAGAGGCTGCTGTCAAGTTAGCTGGCCACGACGGAGGTCTCCGTCATCATGTGACGTCGATCAGGATGTAAACAAACGAGACCACCCCGGTAAACACGCCCACATACCCAGGGAGGCGCGACAGGGAGGCGTCTTAGTTTCATTCTCATAATTTTGTACTTCTATGTTTGTTTTTTACCTTTTTTATCTGATGAGGAAGAATGAGAGCCGATAAGAAAATGCATCAATGAGCCAAAGAAGGATAGGCAAGAGTCGAGCCATCAGAGCTGATGACGACCGTGACTGATCAGCTCTGAGCATCGACGCGAGGAGCTACGTCACTGGGCGCCGTTACACCACAACGAGCCTCCATTTGATGCCCACACTGGTCGGTGTGGCAGCTCCCACCCTTTTCCCTCCAGCTGATTCACGTCTGTTTCTTCCTAAATCAGAGCACATTCCCAAAAATCCTCCCCAGTGAATCGCATTCATTCAACGCCAGAGGGAAAAAGGAAACTGAAACACGGTCATTATCAAGTGATTCTGCATTCACGATTTCTTATTCACAGCTAATTTCAGATCATGACATCAACTGAAGCAACAAATCCGGCTTAAAGTAAACGAGGCAAGACGGGCAACCACAATGGCCCTTTGAAAGTGTTTCGCCCCTCGTCTACAACCGTGCTCCACAATGACGCTGTGTATTATGTGCCTGTCGGAGAGGGAGTGGAAGGACTGAATTGCTGAGGCTTTCATGCTGTCGAGTGCCAGCTGCCTTCCAACGCCTTGCTCACCGCCTTGAATCATACATTCAGTTGCTCTCTTTGACATAAAAGCACGAGGGGAAAAAAAGCCTTGATTTCTTTTTTGACTGCAGCTGAATGGGCTCTGAAGAGCTGTGGATGTCTTAAGTGGTCAGTAGCGGTGATGCGTGGCGCTTTGATATTGTTGCTGAATGAGAGAGGCTGCGGCTGATGATTAACTTGACTCGTAGCCTTGGCACTGTTTTGAAATGATAAAAAAAAGGAGCTTTGAAATTGCTCTGCATCATTTACCACGCTCTCTCCATCTTTGTAAGAAGCACAAAGTCAATCACGGCCTTCGTAAGGATTTTGCACAAAGATCTTTCTTCCTCAGTGTTACCAGATGTGACTATTCTCCAGATTTAAAGCAGCTACAAGGACTTTTACTGATTATGAGCCCTTCTCAATCAATGCGGACGCCTCCCCAGCTGGCAAAGGACGCTTACATTGATGTCAGGGATGAGGAACAACCCCACTGGCAGGGATGAGGTATTTTTGTAGTCCACAGAAAGTTAGTATATAATGGATGAAATATTTTTGTAGTCCAGCAGGAAGTTCGCATCTCCACGGTTTCCTCCATCAAAGGCCAATGGGATTGTTCCTTTGGCTTTTGGATGATCGATTTCAAGCTCTTGGTTTCTGTGGCGTCACCACACGCGTTCAGCACATTACCTGCTGAAATACCTTACGTCCTTTAATTTTTCCCAAACGATTGCATTTGCTCCATTTTTTTCATAGTGACACACTGGTGCTCCAGAGAAATGCAATTATAACTCACTGCCACTTCTAGCCAGGGGGGGGCGCCAAAATCAAAACAAACCAAAAGCTCATAGCAGCTGCTTTAAAGTCACGAGGTTACACTGCAGGTGCCTCCTCCTTTTATAGGGTCTACATCCTAAAAGCTACGACACAAAAATCCGACATCTTGTCATCATTCACAGACATTCATTGACAAGGAACACAGTGATTAATGAGAAGATGGTATCGTGTGATTGACATGTACATGGAGGCTCTGCTTTGCCACACGTCTGTTTGTGTTTGCTGTAAGCGGAGGATGAAGCCACATCCAAGCCATGCTAACAAGCTCTGTGAGTGAGTTCAGCCAGCCGTCAATGACACACATTTCCTCCTGCAAACAGGACCGAGTGAACATGAAAAGTGTTGCTCTGACGGAGAACGAGACATCCAGGCATCACAGCACAAACAGGAGGAAGTCAGAGGAGAAGAGGGGCAGACGGAGGTTTACAGGGAGGGGTCGTCTTCATGGATGAGTCTCAGCGAAGGCCTGGATCAAAGGGTCTCCGAGGGATTGACGGAGAACATAAAGACGTGTTGTCGTTGCTGCAGCTCCCATCAAGTCAATTGCAGGTCATTTTAATTTTGTATAATTATTCATTTGTGATCTCATGACATTTTTTTGTGAGTACTTGAAATGCAAAGTGCACTTTTTGGGGAAAGTATCATTGAACACTGAATAAAAGTTCTCTGAGTAAAATAAATCAGAATTTGCATTCAAAGTGTTTTTAGTTTGTCAGCTTTTTCTTGTCAACCATGCTCTTGTTGATTAATGTCCATTCTAACGCTGACCTGTGGAAGATGCCCACAGCTGTGCTTGGCAAACCTCATCCATGAAGGTGCTATGAAAACATCCAGGATCCAACAAAGATAGCGCCTCACCAGGCGGGGACAGACTCACCTCTGATAATGTAAACCTGTCCACCTATCAAGTGTTTTAGACAACAGAACAGCCCGTCTGACAACAAGGGTTGGACAGCAGTAAGAAAAACAACGGACCAAGATGTCAAAAAAGGTAGTAAGGTGACAGAATCTCAGGTGCAGACATAACAGACGATGCAAGGGAGGAAAAACAGGGTAGAAGGCCAGCAACATGGCACAGAGTTCAACAGGAGGCAGGTTCTGTTTGAACTTGCTGCTTGGATCCCTTGAAACTGACTGGGAAGCCCACTGGGAAACGAGGGGAACCAGGGACGGAACCAGAGGAAAACTGAGAGGCGAGCAGAGCAACTGGAATAAACTGTCAGTTTCTCTCTGGCTCGAACGATTCAGTGTGTTTGATATCTAATATAGAACTCTCACATCTGGAAGACTGCATAGGCAACATCCACACATATACGTTTGAAAACAGAATTTTAGAATTAAAACAATCTCCACACACACACACACACACATACACACACACACACACACACACACACACACTCAGGTGTTAACACATCCTAATGAATCCCAGACCACTGACACACTTGCAAACACATACAAAGACCATTCATGAACACGGAGCACTCACGTGAAAATGTTAAAACATTACTAGCGCATTTAAAATCTGTTTGCAGTGACTAACTTAGGCCACAAGGTGGCAGTAAATGTTTAAACCTGAGGTTAATGCAGTAAATAGGCAGTGAGCTAGAGAGGTTGTTAGCGGTGTTGTTAGCAGGTAATGAGGCGTTAGGACACGTATGTGTTCTTTGTAGTGTTGAGCAGTCTGATCAGTAAACAGATAAATCACAAACGCGTCTGGTGTTTACTGGTGGATCTGATGTAGAACTGAACCTCCACCATCCACCGGTCTGGTGTTTACTGGTGGATCTGATGTAGAACTGAACCTCCAACATCCACCGGTCTGGTGTTTACTGGTGGATCTGATGTAGAACTGAACCTCCAACATCCACCGGTCTGGTGTTTACTGGTGGATCTGATGTAGAACTGAACCTCCACCATCCACCGGTCTGGTGTTTACTGGTGGATCTGATGTAGAACTGAACCTCCACCATCCACCGGTCTGGTGTTTACTGGTGGATCTGATGTAGAACTGAACCTCCACCATCCACCAGTCTGGTGTTTACTGGTGGATCTGATGTAGACCTGAACCTCCACCATCCATCGGTCTAGTGTTTACTGGTGGATCTGATGTAGAACTGAACCTCCACCATCCACCGGTCTGGTGTTTACTGGTGGATCTGATGTAGACCTGAACCTCCACCATCCATCGGTCTAGTGTTTACTGGTGGATCTGATGTAGACTTGAACCTCCACCATCCATCGGTCTGGTGTTTACTGATGGATCTGATGTAGAACTGAACCTCCACCATCCACCGGTCTGGTGTTTACTGGTGGATCTGATGTAGAACTGAACCTCCACCATCCACCGGTCTGGTGTTTACTGGTGGATCTGATGTAGAACTGAACCTCCAACATCTACCGGTCTGGTGTTTACTGGTGGATCTGATGTAGAACTGAACCTCCAACATCTACCGGTCTGGTGTTTACTGGTGGATCTGATGTAGAACTGAACCTCCAACATCTACCGGTCTGGTGTTTACTGGTGGATCTGATGTAGAACTGAACCTCCACCATCCTCCAGTCTGCTGTTTACTGTTGGATCTGATGCAGAACTGAACCTCCAACATCTACCGGTCTGGTGTTTACTGGTGGATCTGATGTAGACCTGAACCTCCACCATCCACCGGTCTGGTGTTTACTGGTGGATCTGATGTAGAACTGAACCTCCACCATCCACCGGTCTGGTGTTTACTGGTGGATCTGATGTAGAACTGAAACTCCACCATCCACCGGTCTGGTGTTTACTGGTGGATCTGATGTAGAACTGAACCTCCACCATCCACCAGTCTGGTGTTTACTGGTGGATCTGATGTAGAACTGAACCTCCACCATCCACCGGTCTGGTGTTTACTGGTGGATCTGATGTAGAACTGAACCTCCAACATCCACCAGTCTGGTGTTTACTGGTGGATCTGATGTAGAACTGAACCTCCAACATCCACCAGTCTGGTGTTTACTGGTGGATCTGATGTAGAACTGAAATTCCACCATCCACCGGTCTGGTGTTTACTGGTGGATCTGATGTAGAACTGAATCTCCAACATCCACCAGTCTGGTGTTTACTGGTGGATCTGATGTAGAACTGAACCTCCAACATCCACCAGTCTGGTGTTTACTGGTGGATCTGATGTAGAACTGAACCTCCAACATCCACCAGTCTGGTGTTTACTGGTGGATCTGATGTAGACCTGAACCTCCAACATCCACCAGTCTGGTGTTTACTGGTGGATCTGATGTAGACCTGAACCTCCAACATCCACCAGTCTGGTGTTTACTGGTGGATCTGATGTAGACCTGAACCTCCAACATCCACCAGTCTGGTGTTTACTGGTGGATCTGATGTAGAACTGAACCTCCAACATCCACCAGTCTGGTGTTTACTGGTGGATCTGATGTAGAACTGAACCTCCAACATCCACCAGTCTGGTGTTTACTGGTGGATCTGATGTAGACCTGAACCTCCAACATCCACCAGTCTGGTGTTTACTGGTGGATCTGATGTAGAACTGAACCTCCAACATCCACCAGTCTGGTGTTTACTGGTGGATCTGATGTAGAACTGAACCTCCAACATCCACCAGTCTGGTGTTTACTGGTGGATCTGATGTAGACCTGAACCTCCAACATCCACCAGTCTGGTGTTTACTGGTGGATCTGATGTAGACCTGAACCTCCAACATCCACCAGTCTGGTGTTTACTGGTGGATCTGATGTAGAACTGAACCTCCAACATCCACCAGTCTGGTGTTTACTGGTGGATCTGATGTAGAACTGAACCTCCAACATCCACCAGTCTGGTGTTTACTGGTGGATCTGATGTAGAACTGAACCTCCAACATCCACCAGTCTGGTGTTTACTGGTGGATCTGATGTAGAACTGAACCTCCAACATCCACCAGTCTGGTGTTTACTGGTGGAGCCCTCTTTTCTAACAGTGGTGTGATCGCTCAGTTTTGGTCCCGTCTTCATGTACTGAATACGATTAAAGGAAAGATGAATAACAAGAGGGATCCATCCATCCTCTCAACCTCACATAAAAGACAAATAAAGAAGCTTCGAGCACTTACTGGGTGGCTTGTTGGCCGCCAGGTTCTTGAAATGGATGCCTTTGATGACCTCCACGGAGAGGCGTCCTGTTGTGGCGTTGTAGACCAGGCCCACGAGGATCTCCGGGGTGGACGTCTGACTGACCGACTGGAATGATGAGGCGCTTTCACTGCATGTCATATCTGAGAGGCTGACCTGGGATTCACCCCCCTGGGAACGTTAGCAGAGGGTTTGCTGGTATTTATTTCAGTGCACTTCTTCTACTGCAGTAGAAGGAGTTCATCATGCTACAGATACCTCTCCCACAAAGTGTATTTTTCCTTCCAAGTACTCACTACCAGGAGTACTCAGCTCACTGAGGTGTTTCTCCCTCCTCCATCACTTCTTAGTGACTCCAGAAAGCAGGAAGAACCAGCCACGTATATTTAGCTTGAAGCTAACAAAGACTGATGCTAACAGCAGCTAAACTGACCAGGAACGTCTGTTTACTAACAACTCCAGGTGGTCTGGTGTGATCCAGGTCTCCTGGATCCAGATGGAGGATCAGGGATCCACTAACACTTGGACTGGAGATAAAAAAACAACTAATAATTACCTATTGGCGCTAATTTATTGGTTTTCAATTCAAATCGAATGCTTGTGTTTTACAAGTCAGGGCAAAATACGTTTTTCAGGAGAAGGTCGACTTTCAGGTCAACTCAGACTACAAGTCTGGTTCCTAAACTCAGCAGCCATTACATCCTTTCCAGATGTTTTAGGTGAGGAGATCATCAAATTACTTGGAGAGAAAAAGACGACAAACACTTTGATTGGTGTTGTTGGTTTGAGTGCCGCTGCTCCTCAGCAATACAACAACGTATGGTTTGAAGAAATGCTATAAACAGTAAAAGGCACCGTTGATGACCGATTCTTTGGAGAGCGTGTAAATGCACCCTGCGGTTTGAGAGACACCACCAAAGCTTCTGTTTGTTCCTCAAACCTCGACAGTTGACTTTGTTGTTGTTTTCCCCTCTGATGTAAAATGGCGGGCGTGTCACCTCACACATGACACAAACATTAAATCTGGCTCCCCAAACAGGATCTTCGTACATCTCGGTAGAACCGGCTGCTCCCCCTGCTTACCGGCAGCATGCAGCATGGGTGTAGAATCACCGGCACCGACAGTTTGCCCTGAAGGTTGAGCTTGGTGAGGTAGAACACCTTTTCCCCGAGGACCTTCTCCTTCTTCATCCGCCGCAAACTGTACAGACGGAACCGGATGGCGTAGTTGCTGATCATCTCAGACTCGACGTGGCTGAAGCGGAAGGTCTCAGTGAAGATGGGACACGGGCCTCTCTGGATCCCCGTCTTCGCCCTCTGCTTCTTGGTGGGCAGCAGCACCAGGTGGACCTGCCAGGAGATGTCGCCCGTGTTTTTTAGCGTGGGAAGGTCTGTCACTGCCATGATGGTGAGGGTCAGCTGCTGCTCCTCCGAGTCATAGTTGAACACCACGTCCAGGGTGCCATATTTTGCGACAGGATCTGGTTCATAAGCTTTAGGGAGCTGTGCTGCTGAGCCACGGGCCGACATGTCCTGGAGAAACACCAACAAGACACTTGCTCGCTATGTTACCTCAAAATACATTTGCTGCCATCTTGTGCTGTGTTGAGCAGGTTACCTACAAAACGTTACATGTTTGCAACCACCAGTTACTTTCAAGAAAGAGTAACTCTCAGGACCGCTGCAGGCTACAGAGTGCAACTCACACAGAAAACTCCACACGGCCCCCGGTAGGTGGTGAGGTAGGCGTGGGCAACATTTTAAGGCACACTTGGGCTCGTTGAGTCCCACATATGAGGTCACAAAATATAAAGCCTTGTATCCAAGTGTCTGCTGGGGTGAGGGGAATATTGTGAGGTAGGCCACGCCCATTTTCACCTCTAAATGCAATGCGTCGGTGCGTCCAATCAACCTGAAACCGCACAGGGCATCTATGGATGCTCATGACAAAAAGTTACCAAAAGATTTTGTACTGCAAAAAAGGGTATATAAGAGAACAACTTCCTGTCTGGTTCAATCCAAACAGGAAGTGGTGCAATAACTTGGTAACAGGAAGTCCTTTTTTCACCAACGTTTGGATTCTTACTGCCCGACCTGCCAATCAGCGGCTCAACGACACTGCTGCACCAATGTACACAATAAGAAAGAAGTACTTCAACAATCTCCTCTGAGGCTGCTTGTCCATTTTGGACAAACAGTTTCGTACCATGAATCTATGATGGAGACGATAACCTAAAATTATATTCACATAACTTTAACTTGGCATAGCTTTATGGCCAAAAAGCTCTTGAATATCAGGCTCGTGGTTTCATTTACTGGACGCAGTCCATGTGAAAATGTAACACAGTTTTAGAATCACATTATATTACTACTGAAAAAAATACTGCAATACCCCCCCAACACTGATGTGATGCAGGCAGCAGTTTCACCTCTGGGCTGAGGACGGCCGTGCTGTCGCTGGGTACGTCCTCCTCATAGCCCTTGTTGAGGTAACTCTCTGTCTCCTGGGCGTCGCTGCCCTCGCTGGGGCATTTCCCAAAGGACAGGTGAGGACTGCCACTGGTGTGGGACAGGTCACATTTTGCATCCCCCAGGTCTGACAGGGTGCAGGACATCCGAGGAGAGCCGTTCTCATCCTGATAGGGCGGAGGCTGAAGCTCATCCAGCGGCGGTGTGCGCCTCATTCTCTGAATGCAGTGGGCTGATACAGTAGAGACAAAGACAGGGAGACATCGAGGGACACGGGTGGAGAGACTGCAGCTCAGAGGAGGCATGAAACTGTCATGTCAGCATCTTAATTTACTTCTCAAGTACTCACAAATAAGAGTCTTCACCACACTAAATGTTACTCCCTCCTTCATTACTTCTTAGTGACTCCAGAACGCAGTACGAGCCAGCCACGTACATTTAGCTTGAAGCTAACGGAGACTGAGACTGGAGAGTCTTAAAAACCTGGGTTGCTAACAAAAGAGCCTGCAGAGGTCATGGAGGTCATTAAAGGTCATCAGAGGGAAACACAAGAAGCCTGAAACTTAGTGGTGGTGACCTTAAAGTCATGTGACCCTGGTGTAGCTCCTTCATAGGCTAATGTTAGCTTAGCACTGCTAACGTAGAATCCAGGCTTCCACATCATCAAAGGGTTCATTAGTGAAGATGATCTTGATGAACTCAACCTGGAAGATCATCAACTTTTGTTCACCACAGTTTTTTCAGAAATAAATCAAGATGGTAACCCTGGCGATGGCGACGGTCACACTGGCCTCCAAGAGCGCCTCATCCTGCTGCGCTGTGTGCAGTCAGTGATGCATTCGTGCATCTGCCTCACGTAAAATTATAACACATTTTATTTTGTGAAGTTGGAAGCGTAAATGTCTTCTTGCATTTTTCATACTAAAAATGTTTTTTTCCCTGGTAAAATGTAAAGGTTTTGTGATTCCTTAACCCTGAAAAACACTATTATATGTAATTTATCAAAATTTTTACTTTCACTTTGACAAACAGCGCTTACATGACCATCCTCATGAGCATAACCTAAATAATACATCAGATATGCCGCATTAAACTGAATTCCTCCTAATGTGCCGCGGCTTTCCTGCCTGTCACCCTTCTAAATGATTCAGCTGCCTGGGAGGCAACGAATGAGGCGGCGCTGATGGTCTGGGTGGCACCTATAAAGAACCTCCTCTCGTCCTGTCAGCTGCACTCTCAATCCTGCCTCCCTTGTCCAATTTAGATTCACAACAATTGAGCAGCCGATGCTAATACTCCCAGAGGGACACTGGCGAGGAGTGCTTTAAACCAGCAAATAAGAAAGAAAACAAAAGATGAAGAAGGAAAATAGCTCCGTAAAAAAATCCTCTTCTTTGCCGTCTCCTAACTTTTAGAAAAAAGCCAACATTGTGATGACGTAATTCACTCCAACTTATTGTTCCAGCTTCCTCTCGACTTCTTGAAACTTTTCCTGGTAATAATGTCAGACAGTGAGACGCCAGCTCAAAGTGACACATATCAGCGGCAGGATGGAGGCAAAGGAGTCTTAACTAAGTGTCATGGAGGGCTTGATAAAAGGAGCAAATCCATTTGGAGCAGTTTTTTTCCCGCTGAGCCGGGGGCGGTTGATTTGATGGAAGCTGCTGTGTAAAAGCACCACTCTTTTCTGCAGCCCGCTAATTGGAATGGTTACCATCCCTCCCCCCTCCCTGCACACACATTCAGCCCCTCTGCACTGGCGGTCGCCTTGTTTTGCCTTCCTTTGAATCCTGACTGTAAAACTCAGGTATAAATATCTTAGGAGACAAATGAGCAGCACTTCATTGTCCATGCTGCGACTGTGAGGAGAAAGCACACGACCCTCCCCTCTGCAGAGCTCCCTCCTCTGTCCACTCACGTATGAAAGTCCAATATAAATGTAGCACATTTTCAGATTCAAGGGGGTGAAGGAGCTTTTACAAGGTGATGGAGGAGCAACTGTTTCAAAACCCACCTGGAACAGAAACGTTACCCTAGGACATTTTGATGTTGAATTAAAGCTTTCATCTCGGGAACGCTTGTGCCTGAGGTGAGAGAGGTGTCCTAAGAAGACACACGGCAGGTCCAGGGAGACAAAGTCCTCCAGGGACTCTGTGTTACCGTGGCTGAGTCCCGGGTGTGGAAGCAAAGGCCAAACGTTCATTTTTCACCAAAGAGGTTCAACTCAAACATGAACCATCTGGTTCTGATCCGGCCCAGCATCTTCTTCTGTCACAAGTTGAGTCGTTATCATGCAGAATATACTATGTGTATATACATCTATAGATATAGATACATCTATAGATATAGATCTATCTATCTATATATATCTACATCCATAGATGTAGATATATATAGATAGATAGATCTACATCTATCTATATATCTACATCTATAGATGTAGATCTATCTATCTATATATCTACATCTATGGATGTAGATATATATAGATGTAGATATATAGATATAGATACATCTATAGATGTAGATATATAGATAGATGTAGATATATAGATATAGATACATCTATAGATGTAGATATATAGATAGATGTAGATACATCTATAGATGTAGATATATAGATAGATAGATCTACATCTATAGATGTATCTACATCTATAGATGTATCTACATCTACATCTATCTATAGATGTATCTACATCTATAGATGTATCTACATCTATAGATGTATCTACATCTATAGATGTATCTATGTCTATAGATGCAGATACATCTATAGATGTATCTACATCTATAGATGTATCTACATCTATAGATGTATCTATATCTATATATCTACATCTATAGATGTATCTACATGTATAGATGTAGATATATAGATAGATGTAGATATATAGATATAGATACATCTATAGATGTATCTATATCTATATATCTACATCTAGATGTATCTACATGTATAGATGTAGATATATAGATAGATGTAGATATATAGATATAGATACATCTATAGATGTATCTATATCTATAGACATAGATACATCTATAGATAGATGTAGATACATCTATAGATGTAGATATATAGATAGATGTAGATATATAGATATAGATACATCTATAGATGTATCTATATCTATAGACATAGATACATCTATAGATAGATATAGATACATCTATAGATGTAGATAAATCTATAGATGTATCTACATCTATAGATGTATCTATGTCTATAGATGTAGATACATCTATAGATGTATCTACATCTATAGATGTATCTACATGTATAGATGTAGATATATAGATAGATGTAGATATATAGATATAGATACATCTATAGATGTATCTATATCTATAGACATAGATACATCTATAGATAGATGTAGATACATCTATAGATGTAGATATATAGATAGATGTAGATATATAGATATAGATACATCTATAGATGTATCTATATCTATAGACATAGATACATCTATAGATAGATATAGATACATCTATAGATGTAGATATATCTATAGATGTAGATATCTAGATATCTAGATATAGATAGATACAGATATATATCTCTCTATATATATATAGATATAAAAATATATATATAGAGAGAGAGATATAGATATAGATATATGTGGGGGGGGGGGTTCTTGTTGTTGTTCTTTGAGTGCAAAGATTTTTTAAAGGAGCATCCAAATGCAGACGTGAAGCTGTGAAGCTGCCAGAACTTGACGGAACTCCTTACAGGTGAACTGCATGTGAGGAACTCCCTGGAGAACAACTGAGGTGACACAAGGATCTGAAGCTGAACCTCAATACAAACTCTACTAATGACGCAGTACGAGAGGGGTGGAGGAACACGGGGGCTGGGGGGAGCTGCTGGAGGAGCCCACAGAGGGCCGGCCCGCGACTGAGGAGCACTAATTAACAGGCCAGGTTCTCTGCGAGGGGCAACAATCGTCTGGATGTCGATGTGTTCCACAGTCTCCGAAAACATTTGGTGGTTTTGGTTTCGCAACGATCTTGTTAATGTTTTTGCGACACATTTTCAGGTTTCAACCCCACGGCAGTGTCTCTTCTCAGTCAGGCTGGAAATAGACAGACAGAGAGAACCCCTGAGGGTTGTGGAGGCGGAACCATTTCACCACAGTCCAATCACAAGCTGTGTTTTCAGGTGAATGTGATTGACAGGCTGCTTCGCCGATAACTGTGTACTTTGCAGCTTGACAGTAAAGGCTAACTTATCATAGCTCAAGGCTACATTCATCCCATGCTAGCTGCTAACTACTCCAGCAGAGAAGCTAAGTTACTCCGTTAAGCTGCTAAGCTCAATGTGGCGTTTCCAAGAATTGCTGGCATTATTTATTCTTTATAAAAACTTGACGGTATGAACACAAACAAGAGTTTAGTTCATGAATGATAATTATCTTGTCCTAATGTGAGCAAAGTCATGCGACGTTTAACTGCAACCGTGTCCTGATTAAGTTCTCACGACGGCATCTTTAACTCGTGTCATTCTGAGTGCGTACGTCCTATTTTAGGAGGCTGTGTGGAGCCACCAGAGCCCCCGCCCTCCACGGTTCTGCAGCCTCGGCACAATTTCTCCTCATGTATAATACATATGTCCCGAGGCCACGGCGTGTTCGGATACTCCCAGACTAACAAAGCAGCCGAGGGAGCCCAGAGAAAATAACACAGATGCGTCAGAACTTTTAAGGCTGCTTGTTTGACAGTAATGGGATGAAACGCACCAGAGTAAATAGACCCGGCCTTCCATTCCACCACTGAAATGATCTGCAGATGCGTGCGCTTCTAAAAGGGTGTGTCGCGCGCTACAATTAGCATCCAACAAGCGCTGGGATACGTATGAACGATGACATCACACTTCTGCTCGCTCTGTACTTTTGTGATTCTAGAAGTGGATGAGGACGCAAGAGAGTGAGCGTTTTGGAGGCGTGTTTCTAACGGAGAGAAACAGTGGGCGGAGTCCTGGTTGGGGGGGCAGCCACTCAGAGCTGTTAAACTATAGTGACATGCTAGCGTTGGTAAATGTACCACCGAGATGAACACATTCATGTAATACGGCCCCTTAAAGCGGAGGTGGGCAGGCGTCACTCCCAGCGACCAACCAACATCCCAGTAACGACAACAACAACATCAACAACAATGATTTGGTTTGAAGAATCACGCCAGGGCAGCTCAAAACAAACCAGCTGAGTTTCAGGGAGGAAGATGAGCCTCTCCTGTAACTGAGGGGTCGTTTGTGTTAAACAGGATCTTTGAGAGGAATTTATGGAAATAAAAGACACTTGGGGAGGTGCAGCAGGAGAAAGGAGCCGGACAGGACCACCCTCGTTCACCTGTCGGGCCGAGGACGCCAGAGACCGTCTCCTGGCTGAGAGGAGACGACCCCTTCATGAGGACAAAGCCGTACAGTGTGATGCTTCTTCACTAATGGAGTCAGAGGCGTGTCATACACTATTTATCCCTCAGCTACACATTCAAACGTTGCTTTAAATAGACCGCACCACACTCAGTCTTGGAACGCTCTGTCTTATATAACACAAAGCAGGTTCAAACACGATGCGCCAATTTAGGGAGCTGGCGAGGATGCACTTGTTTTTGTCTTTGGAAAACACAGAGACACAAACAGGTCTGATTCCTGACTGATGTCTAACAAAGACATGTCACATCCCTGCCTCGGCTTGTGTCAAAACACACTTTTAGAAAATGATTAAATTCTGCACTTTATTGCCACATCTAGTTCAAAAGAGAGTTCCTTATCTTAAAAATAATCAGCACATGAAAAGCATTTCCATGTTCATGACTCCTATCAGAGCACCGTCAGGTCAGATGACTCGCAGCTTTGCTTCTGTCACTATTTGGCAGCAGCCTGACAGGCCAGGTATCTGTTAGAGAGGAGAAATACTCAGCAGGTGATTGGATGAACCACCTTGTCCATCAACCAACCACATCAACGAGCTGAGGGCAGCTAGTCAGCTCGTGGGAGAGTGAAACGCCGTTCCAACAAAGAAAAGTCCGACTTCTTCACTCTTCTCTAACAGGAGGAACACGCCGTTACTTGGTGGCAGCATCAACGCCCCGATCTTCGCTAATGACTGAGACAAATAACTGAAGCGGGATTGGTGCGGTTCAGAGTGCAGGTAGAGTGCATCACACTCTCATGATGTCACATCAACGGCTCGCGCTTGGATGAATAAGAGAGCAAACAGTCTGATCCAAATAGGCCAGAGCCGCTTCTCCTGCGACTTGGTCGACGGCGCTGAGATAAAAACCATCTTCCCTCCGCCGCTGCCAATGGAAGAGTTTTCAAAAAGAGAAAGAAGAAAAAACAGGAGTGAGGCTGCAGCTGGGCAGATTGTGCAGACAGTTGACTGTTTCACAACCCTCCCACGGAGAGTGCGCTGAACGCAACTCAGCTTTGATCACCTCTTTGAATTAAGTGCCAGTGTGTATGAGTGTGTATGAGTGTGTATGAGTGTGTATGAGTGTGTATGAGTGTGTATCAGAGTGTATGAGTGTGTATGAGTGTGTATGAGTGTGTATGAGTGTGTATGAGTGTGTATCAGAGTGTATGAGTGTGTATGAGTGTGTATGAGTGTGTATGAGTGTGTATCAGAGTGTATGAGTGTGTATGAGTGTGTATCAGAGTGTATGAGTGTGTATGAGTGTGTATGAGTGTGTATGAGTGTGTATCAGAGTGTATGAGTGTGTATGAGTGTGTATCAGAGTGTATGAGTGTGTATGAGTGTGTATGAGTGTGTATGAGTGTGTATCAGAGTGTATGAGTGTGTATGAGTGTATGGGTGTGTATGAGTGTGTATCAGAGTGTATGAGTGTGTATGAGAGTGTATGAGTGTGTATGAGAGTGTATGAGAGTGTATGAGTGTGTATGAGTGTGTATGAGTGTGTATCAGAGTGTATGAGTGTGTATGAGTGTGTATCAGTGTATGAGTGTGTATGAGAGTGTATGAGAGTGTATGAGTGTGTATGAGAGTGTATGAGAGTGTATGAGTGTGTATGAGTGTGTATCAGAGTGTATGAGTGTGTATGAGTGTGTATGTGTGTGTATCAGAGTGTATGAGTGTGTATGAGTGTGTATGAGAGTGTATGAGTGTGTATGAGTGTGTATGAGAGTGTATGAGAGTGTATCAGTGTGTATGAGTGTGTATGAGTGTGTATGAGAGTGTATCAGTGTGTATGAGTGTGTGAGTGTGTATGAGTGTGTATGAGTGTGTATCAGAGTGTATGAGTGTGTGTGAGTGTGTATGAGAGTGTATGAGTGTGTATGAGAGTGTATGAGTGTGTATGAGTGTGTATCAGAGTGTATGAGTGTGTGTGAGTGTGTATCAGAGTGTATGAGTGTGTATGAGTGTGTATGAGAGTGTATGAGTGTGTATGAGTGTGTATCAGAGTGTATGAGTGTGTGTGAGTGTGTATGAGAGTGTATGAGTGTGTATGAGTGTGTATGAGTGTGTATGAGTGTGTATGAGTGTGTATCAGAGTGTATGAGTGTGTATAAGAGTGTGTATGAGTGTGTATGAGTGTGTATAAGAGTGTGTGAGTGTGTATAAGAGTGTGTATGAGTGTGTATAAGAGTGTGTGAGTGTGTATAAGAGTGTGTATAAGAGTGTGTATAAGAGTGTGTGAGTGTGTATAAGAGTGTGTGAGTGTGTATAAGTGTGTATGAGTGTGTATGAGTGTGTATGAGTGTGTATAAGTGTGTATGAGTGTGTATAAGAGTGTGTATAAGAGTGTGTGAGTGTGTATAAGAGTGTGTATGAGTGTGTATGAGTATGTATAAGAGTGTGTGAGTGTGTATGAGAGTGTATGAGTGTGTGAGTGTGTATAAGAGTGTATGAGTGTGTATAAGAGTGTGTATGAGTGTGTATGAGTGTGTATAAGAGTGTGTGAGTGTGTATCAGAGTGTGTGAGTGTGTATAAGAGTGTGTATGAGTGTGTATAAGAGTGTGTATGAGTGTGTATGAGTGTGTGAGTGTGTATAAGAGTGTGAGTGTGTATGAGTGTGTATGAGTGTGTATAAGAGTGTGTGAGTGTGTATAAGAGTGTGTGAGTGTGTATCAGAGTGTGTGAGTGTGTATAAGAGTGTGTGAGTGTGTATCAGTGTGTATGAGTGTGTATGAGTGTGTATGAGCGGGTGAACTTGTGTGCTGTGTGGAGGGTTCATGGAGTCTGGCTCCATGCAGTGACTCTATCAAACTCCTCCCAGAACACGTTCGGTACTGTGTGATGATCCAAAAACGAAGCAGTGAGCTGGAGCTCGTATGAGCAGCAGACGCGTCGGTGTGTCAATCACATCTTAGCATTAGCTTCTGTGACTTAGCTAGAGTCAGTTAGGAGGGAGACCAAGGAGTTCTGGGGAGTCACGTCAGGTCAAAGGTCATCTGAGAGAGGCTACGGTGAAGTGGTCTCCATCATCAGTCAGACGAGGCTTGGAATGTAAGCAAACATGGCGGCACCAGAGGCACACACGTACTCGCTACTGGGAGGCCTTCCATAACTTATTTGAACTGGTTTTATTTTGAACTCTCTCTTTGGTATTGAGTCTGAAAGTCACCTTTTCTGAGGGAACTGTGCTCCGACAGGGAAGAGTAACTTTCCAGAGGAGATGAAAGCTCCTACCATCATCGACGGAGGCTTCGCTGCTGTAGCCGTCGTAGTCAGCCATCAGGGGGCTGTACCTCTGGCGGCTCTCCCACCTGAATCCTCCTGCATGTTTGGCGTTCGCTGCCTTTGCTCCTCCTGCTCCTCCTCGGAGGCCTTGGGAGCGGCTGATGGCTTCTTGGTACTGACCCATCAGCTCATCGTCGCTGTCCGACGACGAAGCCTGCAGGTCACCTTCAGAGTAGACCTTCTCTGCTGAGAGGAAGAAGACACAGCCCTGTCAGCGTGGGGGAGTGGCGGCCTCTACTGGCCACACCAAGGTGCTTCACAAGCAGCTGCTCCATTGTTTGTTGGGAGGCAAACCAGGACTCGATCTCTCCGGTGAATCTGAGCTAACAGATGCTTGACTAGAGAAGGGAGGAGAGACGTCTGTAGAGGTCCGAGATCCAAGCAATACAATCACCTGTTGACAGGACTGTTTGAGACACAGAGTGTCACGGACGGACGAGCACCTGAGTCAGTAGGACACCGTTACCTCAGCCTCTGGTGCACAAACCAGACACATCAGGCAGGAAGCAGTTTGTTCGACACCCAAATGTGAGAACTTGAAAGGCAAATCACACTTCTTGAGTGAAGCCTCACTCCCATACTTGAAGGATCTGCTGACTTTCTGCAGTCTGGATTTTTTGCTGTTTTTCTTTTAAACTGTTGACTTCTTTCCTCTCTTTTGCAGCCTCCTGTTGGAGTTGGTTTGTCTTTGGTGACAAAGAGTCTTAACAAGGTTAAGGGAATCGTTACAGCTTGGGTTGGAACAGTTATAAAGAATGTCTTCCAGCAACAATTCTTAGTTCCAGATTATTGGTTATAGACTAATGAAGCATACTTATTAATCTATATTTAATTTCTGCCTAAAGATCCCACTAAATCATACACACTGCATGTGGAGAAAAGGTCCCTGATGTTCCCACAATAAGATGAGAAGGTTCGAACAGGATGATAGTTCACACCGGGCGGGACGAGCAAAGACTGCCTCAGACATCAGAGGATGGTTGAAGAAAACGACGTCATCGCTGTACACTACATCATATACTACAATGGTGAGTCCATCCATGATTAAAATGTATATTTTAACATACTGTACTTGTGTCATCTTTGCTGCCAGGCTGGCCAACCCCAGGTGTAGCTCCCCACTCCCCCCAGCAGGAGGCAGCAGAGATTAGAAATAAAAGATGATCTGTTATCGCAGCTCATGTGCGTTCGTTTGTGCCAAAGTCTTTCGGAGGTTTGATTTGTTTATTCAAGTTGAGTTATGAGAACGTTTTGAGCCCTTTAAAGGACCCCGTTGACCCCCGGGCACTGTAGGAGGCTGGCAGATGTCCATCCCTCCGCTGCCCACCAGCAGGATGCAGCAGATTAGCTGTTAACCATCAACCCGAACAGCGGAAGCCGTGTCTGTGATTGACGGTCATGCTGGATGCTGATGGTGCATCAGAGCTGGCGTGTGTGAAGGGGCAGGCTCACCTTGCAGCTCGCTGTTTTTCCTGAAGTCATCAAGGCACTGAAGGTTTCCGACGTTCTCTAGGGTCAACTTGTTGTTGAGGTACCAGAAGAGGAACGTCATGAGGATGATGAAGAGTCCAATGGCGGTCAGAAACCCCAGCACCTCTGGAGAGACTGAGAAACAAAGACAGATTCCAGTTTCAGTCGCAAAGTTTGGTATTTTATCAGCAAGCTGTGACAACTCCCTCGCCCACCGCTCAGGTGACAGGTGAGGCCTCCGTCTGAGCTGCTGGCTGCACCTCCAACACTGAGGCCAACGTCAAAGGAAAAAACACAGTTTCACACAAGAGCGTCAGGTTGTATCGGGTTCTTCCTGGGTTCAGGCTCCGCCCCACAAAGTGTTGACAGCGTCATAGTTTTTGCACAGGATGGAACCATGATGAGAAGAACCCTTAAAGATGGAAGGATCGACATTTACAACCACAGACTTTAAAACAGCTTTCCAGGCAGAGCAACTTCCACCTGCATTCTATCTACTGACCAGCAGGTGGCGACTTCTGGTTGATTGTGCAACATCTCCCCCCTTCATCCACTTCCCCAGTACAGGTTTTCCTGATGAGTTTATCACGCCAGTCTCACATCCTCCTATAGGCAGCATGATATCAACTTGACTAAATTTTGAATAAAACTGGCGGGGCTGCAAAGTCAGCAGCTCATCCCGAGATGCTGACTTTCTTTGAGACGACAAAATGACCTCATCCCTGCCGATCTCCAGTTCACGGTGAGCAAAACTCACTTCTGGCTACAAAGCGAAGCAGCATATTTCCTTCTAAGAGAGTAGAATCTCTGAGTGTGAGTCAGACAATTGATGATGAATGAATGTGGTTGCTTTAGGTTCAAGGGGCAGGCCGCACCTCTACTGTGACCAATGGTTTAATGGGTCTTTGGCCGAGACGCTCAGGTGCATCAGGAGACAAATAACCAGCCGCCTCCCTCACCTACTTGCAACAAACATCAGTGGAAGAAAGATGAGATGTTCAGAGGCCGGGGGGGAGGGCGAGAGAGGGAGGGAGGGAGAGGGAGGGAGAGAGAGGAGTCAAGAGAGGTGGAAAACATGGATGGAGGAGACAAGAGTGAGGCTGTGAGGAGACACAACCTGTGTGGTTGCCATAGCAACAGGTTCAGGTGCAGCTGCACTCCAGACACAGGGGGATGTTAGCTGTCATTAGATGCAACACTGAGTAGACGTTTGCTTGGAAAAACACAGGAAGTGCAGGATCAGCTGATGTAGCGAGACGCCTGTGACACCGCCCGCTACATCAGCTGATGTAGCGAGACGCCTGTGACACCGCCCGCTACAAGCTCGCCGCCTCCACGCCTGACCAGAACGAAACCCTCAGGACTGAAGATGTGATTTCAACAAAGGTTCAAAAGCCCCAAGTGTGAAACTCCACAGATCTGCTGTGAGTTCAGAACATTTCACGCTGCGTGCAGGCAGAACCTTTGGATGAGGTATCACTTCACCTCAACGACGGCAGACAACGCGTGCAGGGTTATGATGAGGTAATACCAACACATTCCTTCTTCATACGTGTGTTTGTGTATTTCTGTGTGTGTGTGCGTGTAGTAGAGAGGATGACAGAAGTTTGCAGAGCAGTACAAAGTGGTGGTGGAATACACACACACACGTGTGTAGATCTACGTATGTATGAAAACACACGTATATACATAAATACATGTATGCATGTATTTATGTATATATAGTTTATACACATATGTATGTTTGTATATGTATATATTATCATACATATTTATGCATTTATACATGTATAAGTACACACACACACACACTCCTCTTCCTTTGATGCAGGTCAATGAGCTCGTTAGGCAGGACGGCGGATGACATCATGTGTTCCTGTCACTGGTGTTACTTGTGGCACCAGTGCTTGATTTGGCACCACGCCGTTCCATCAGGAGGCTGTCCTGGCTGGGGGAGGACGCTACACAACCTCAGATTCACTTCATCCTTCAAGCCGACAAAAACTTCAACCATCAAACTTTTCTCACTTAAATATTTTGCTTTGTTTTCCTTCACAATGCAGGGGTGACGGGGGGGGGGGCAGGAGGAGTGTCTCCTCACGCTGGACTGAATCGTTCACAACCCAGATGGAGCGCGATGTGACGGCCATCCCTCCACAACCGGCTTGAACAGTGACGGGATATGCAGTCCGTGGCTTCTGCTGCTGGCACCGTGGGGGAGATGCCGGGAAGCTCGAACCCTCCTGAGCAACACTGCTCATCACTAAAACCTGGAGAAGATTCAAGCAGCTACGCACAAACTTCCTTTTCTCTTGAAAATTTCACTAAAGCTGAATAAACTTGAATAAAAATGCTGGCAAAATAACCGATCAATTAATTAACAATAACAGAAATGATTAGGCTTTAAATAAAAGCCTTTTGCCCTTTGACCCCAGGTGAGGATTTGGCTGAGTAACCAGCAGGGGCAGCAGTGGCCTCATGCTGCGTTCACATGTATTACCTGGAATAATAGGAGTTGTGCGCCATAACCTGATTAATGACTACGGTTCGTTACTGAATGAGACACCTGGCGTTCATCTGCTAGCTAGAAGATCGGCTCACGTCAGAACTGGGTCCAGAATGGTGCTCCACATCTGCTCGCATTCAACGTGCAAGCAAATATTTTCAACCCTATGGAGGAGATAGGAAGCGCCGTGTTGCCATGACAACTCAGAGGTCGAGGTGCGCAACTGGCACACTTTGTGAAGAAGAACTCAAGTGAGTTGTACTTGCTTGCTGCGTCTAGACTAGGGGTAGGTTGGTTGCCTTGCTCATTTCATCATAAATGAGTTTAATTCAGTTAACATGAACAGGAGGTTTGGCGAGGTTGCCTAGCAACCAACAGGAAGTGCAGCGGGTTCTTTGCACCTGCTATACCCAACACGCAAATAGCAGTTCAATGAAATACGGACACTAACGTTAACAGGAACGCTGACTCAGCTGCACACTGCACTTCTACGGAACGTTCGCCAAAGCACACGTCATCACACATCCACATTTAGAGAACCCTTCTTTATCAAGCCATTACTTACAAAACAACATCACCCAGATTCATTTTTTAATCAAACACCTGTCCTGATTACGAATTAACTAGCAAACCTCCCCCAAGGTCATGTGATGCTCTAATCAGGCGTTCCTCAACCTGAGTTCTCTCACTCGACTTTGAGTTCTCCTGCTGACGGTGAGACGGACCAGCGCCAGAGATCACATGACCTCCAGCGGGGCAGTACTCAGTAGGTCTCCAGCGCACGCACGCGCACACACACACACACACACACACACTTCTAGCTAATACTGCTTGTTGAACTCGCTGTACAGGCTCCATTAGTGAGAACAGCTCTTCCGTGGTGTGTGGGGGGGTTTGAATTATGACTCAAACAATAACTGTTACACAACACACAGGCAGAACAATCACGCAGGCGAGCCGGCCGCTGATGCTGCATCAAAAGAAGCATGACGACGGCTGATGCTGGAGCAGATGAACAACAAATATCACACCTCAAACACTTTACAAGCTACAGAAATCAAATCTCTCACTGCAGCAAGTATCTGGTTACACTTCGTTTGAGATCCAACAACCAGCTAACGTGAGACATTTAAGGACCACTTCTAGACAACCTGATATCAACAATTCAAATTGTAATCCAAATGGTGGATATTTGTACTTCCTTAAATGTGAGAATAAGACAACAATCTCAACTCACAACAACCCCTGAAACGCAGCGCTGAATCCCAAGTGTGATGGGAAGGAAACTGTGTTTCTTTTCTAAGTCCAGTCGAGAGTCTCTTCTACTTTTGCTTTGTGCCTGGAGGAAGTACTTTTGTTCTTGAGACAGATTGTTATCATCTAAATATAGAGGTCTTTGACATCACTCACACTCACACACACTCACACTCACACACACACACACACACACACACGTGTTCTCAATATATCAGTTCATACAAACTTTGATCAGGATTTCTTGATTTGTTTTTTCTTTTGTTACTGCGATGCCATAATGAAAAAAATGATGATGGAGCTGTTTAATTTAAGTAATACTTCAACTTAAAAGTAGACTTCCTGCTCAGGCTCTCCAGCTGTCAAAGAGGAGTTTTCCCTCCATGAATCCAGAATGCAGAAAAAGCCATGTTCGTTTAGCTTGAAGCTAACGGAGACAGCTAACCACAGCGACACCTTTGCAGTCTTTTGTGTATTTATTGTAAAGCGTTGGTGTATTACTGATCATCCAGATGACCTGGAGAGTTAAAAACGAAAGATTCTGGACAGTTTAGCTGCTGTTAGCATCAGCCTCTGTTAGCTTCAAGCTAAATGTACGTGGCTGGTTCTTCCTGCATTCTGGAGTCACTAAGAAGTGATGGAGGGAGAACCACCTCAGTGAGCTGAAGACTCCTGGCCCTGAGTACCTGGAGGGTGAAAGTGGTTACAAATAGTGCTAACCCTTAGCAGCAACACTTGTGTTGACATATTTTCGGAGGTCTGATATTTTCATGTTTGTTCCTTCTTTGCTGCGTTCTATTCACATGGAAACAGTTGCTATGCTACATGTCAAAAAGCACAAAACCATCTCATAATCACAGACACCCACACACTCCACACAAGCACCCCCATCATACACATTCCCACACATGACCAGACTCCACAGCACAAGCGCGCACACACACACACACACACACACACTTCCATTAGCATCCTCTGAATCCACTGGAGCTTTTATTTTCGAAGAGTCTCAGCTCTCTACAGGATGCGACTATCGCCATGGCGATGTGACTCTTGTCATCTTTCTCTTACTTGAGAGTCCAAAACCTGAGTTCCTTTTTATTTGACAGTTGTACAAGCAGTGAAACAGACAACAGAGGGAGTGAATCAGCTGAGGCACAGGTAGGGCAGCACACCTGAACACAGCCTAAAGGTAAAATAAGGACTCTTGGGGGGGGGGGGGGGGCAGTGACAGGTGCTGGTGGTGAAGGGTGGAGTCGCCGTGATCTGCCCTACCTTTTCTGACGCAGATCAACTCATGTACTCCACAGTTACGTTCGCCACCTGGAACGACAATGCAGTTTGAATGAGCCGTGATGGAGGGAACAGAAGACAAACAAGTGGACAGAAAACAACAGCAAGACAAGAAGAAGGAGACGGACACAAGACGCTGGCAGACAGGTGACGGGGAGTCTACATTCACACTTTAGCGTGACGCTGCAAATGTTTGCCAGTCTGAGATGGTGGTTTATTTCCTCCCTCTCACTACCGGACAGCAGCAGGAGAACTGGAGGTGAGTAGGAGCTCCAGCAGCCCACACAGGTCCAGAACCTTCTACCGGCAGCTTCTGACAGCTGAACGTCCTCCTGCTAGTTTTGTGTTTTCCCATGGGCTGATGATGAAGTCTGGAAACTGGAGGCCATGCTGTGGTTAGCAACAGTCACAGGACCCCTGCTGAGACTCCTCCAATCACCATCAGCTTGAGTTTATGATGATGATATCAGGAACCACGCAGCCTCTCATTTACACCCAACTGAGGTCTCAAACGGCCGACAACTGCAAAACTCTCCCAAAACTCTCCAGGGGGTCTGGTGTAATCCAGGTCTCCTTAATCCAGAGGTATGATCAGTGATCCACTAACACCTGGACCGGATTAAAACTAGAAAGCCAGACTTTTCTGCAGCTCCACAATACTTCATTTAACATGGTACTTATTTATTGTACACAAAATTACCCTTTCACATGTACTGTACATGTACTTCCTGCCATCTGAAGTTGCAGCAGGCCGTACTGGACCGGACTGTATTTCGATGACCTGTGCAACCCTGTGCTGCAGGGATGAAATGGCGTCTTTCATCGTGAGTAAATCTTTGTTCCAGGAAGCGCCAGTGGGGCTGGGAGAGGATTCTCTGCTGCGCTAAGAGCAACTCACTCAAGTTATTTCTGATAAATCTGGAGTTGAAGGAGTGAAAGAGCTCGGGGAGCTTCCTCCCACACGCAGCTGCCGAGTCGATCTGCTGAACCACAGCAAGAACCGGGCTTCCAGCTCCAAGTTTGTCTTCATGTCTTCTCTGCTTGTCACACGATCCTGGCCCAGTACTGGTGGTTCTGATAGCACCGATCATTTGGAGTCCACCACGTTTTCTATGGCCACGAACACATACTCAGACTGCACTCTGAGGCTGCTGAGGGAGGGAAGGTACGCTCGCGAGGTGTAAACACAGGTCACATGAAGGTAACAATGAAAGTGAGCAGGGAGAGGCTGCTATAGCACCAGAACCTTGAGAACCAGCACTGGTGTCACCCGAGGGGGGACACTGGTCTGGGCTCTAGTGGTGAGCTGGACTCCACTGAAAGCAGCAGGAGCTGCCAGACAGGTGGTCGACCTGTCGCTCCCCCCGAGGCTGCAGCCCAGCTCAGACACCTGCACAAGTGTGAGTAAGATGAGCGAATTACTGCCACCGGTTGGAGGCCTGGAGGACGGCGGCGAGCTCCTTGCATTCATGCTGTTCTGTAGGAGAGGATGAACGGTGGGTCCTGAGCACTGGTTCTTCATCATAAGAACCAGTGCTCAGGACCAGCTCCACCCTGCAGCTGCAGCCAACTGACCTGCCAGTGACGGAGACCAGCAAGATGGAGACGGGATGAGTTTGACAACAAACGTTTGAGCAGAGTTTGTTACTGTTAGCATCAGCCTCCGCTAGCTTCAAGCTTCGTGTACGTGGCTGGAACTTCCAGCATTCTAGAGTCACTAAGAAGTCATGCAGGAGGGACAAATATTTTAGTGAGTTCAAGAGTGAGTACTTGAAAGGTAAAATACAGTTTTTTGGATGAAGAATTTAAGAAAGAATAAAATGAAACCGTGAACCCTCACTAGCGGTGCCCGGGACACATTCGAGTTTTTAAGTGCCGACACTCCTCGGAGAACTCAGTGTGGTAGATTTCTAGCACTTTGCCAAGAGGTTCCCATGATTTCTGCTGCTCAGATCTGGCAGAATCAATCGTAGTGATCAATACGTGCAGCCTCTTCTTCCAGCTCATCCTGAAGCAGGTCTCCTAAACTGAATCAAGGTGAAGTCGGTGGCTTCATTTCCAGGGTTTGTCCCAGTTTCTTTAAGGATTTTACAGCAGCTGCTGCATCTATTCAGGCTGTCCAGGCCGACTGTCTGGTCTCAGCTAAGTGGACCGAGGCCTTGACACAGAAAACAGACCTGACAGACATCAGAGTGTCCGAGGTCAGGGGAGAGGACACGCTGGGACAGAAAGTTTCCAACGCAAAGACAAAGCTCACATGAATGATAAGAATTATTCTGAGCCACTTTTAAGAACTAAAAATGGCCTAATTCTTATACAGCACTTTTCCACCATGGAAGTCCTCAAAAGCACTCTCCAATGTTATGTTTCTCCCTCTCTCCCTCTCTCCCTCCCTCCCACACACACACACACACACACACACACACACACACGGCACTTCAAAAGGAAACCCTGGGGCTTGAACCAATGATTCGTTGGTTACTTCTCAAAGGAGCGTGGACCCAGGCTAGTTAGCTTAGCAGAATAGGTGGTAGTGGGTGGGAAGTGTTAGCATCAGCTAGCTCAGGTCCAGACTAGTTAGCTTAGATCAGTGGCTGGTAGTGGGTGGGAAATGTTAGCATCAGCTAGCTCAGGTCCAGACTAGTTAGCTTAGCCCAGTGGCTGGTAGTGGGTGGGAAGTGTTAGCATCAGCTAGTTCAGGTCCAGAATAATGGTTACCTTAGCCCAATGGCTGGTAGTGAGTTGGAAGTGCTAGCATCAGCTAGCTCAGGTCCAGGCTAGTTACCTTAGCCTAATGTCTGGTAGTGGGTGGGAAGTGTTAGCATCAGCTAGCTCAGGTCCAGGCTAGTTAGCTTAGCCCAATGGCTGGTAGTGGGTGGGAAGTGCTAGCATCAGCTAGCTCAGGTCCAGGCTAGTTAGCGTAGCCCAATGGCTGGTAGTGGGTGGAAGTGTTAGCATCAGCTAGCTCAGGTCCAGGCTAGTTAGCTTAGCCCAATGGCTGGTAGTGGGTGGGAGTGTTAGCATCAGCTAGCTCAGGTCCAGGCTAGTTAGCGTAGCCCAATGGCTGGTAGTGGGTGGAAGTGTTAGCATCAGCTAGCTCAGGTCCAGGATGCTGGTGTGTCCAGCAGGAATCCTCCTCCTCCTCATCATCATCAGTAGCAGCAGTCGCTCTTCTAGTCCTCCACAAACCTTTGGTTCTGTTGACCCAAGTTCCAATGGAGCTTTGGAGGTGCTGCGTCAAATCACTGCTCCCAGTCAGGAAAGTAGTTCCGGCTACGTGTCTGATTCTACCACTACAACGTCTCCTCATGTTAAACTGGTATTCATCACCAAGGCTACCAACCCTCCTGATATTAATGCAGGCAGAGACGGAGCTACGCTAACACTTCCCACCCACTACCATTCATTGTGCTAAGCTAACTAGCCTGGGTCTCAGCACAGAAGAGCAAAGGGTCTCTATCCTCTTGTCTGTCTCTGGGGATGATGCACAGTAAAAGAGCATCTGACCTTCAACTAGTCAGCCAGTGGTTCGTTAGTCCTGGTTCTAGAACTAATCGGTTCAGTAAAGTAATTTGCCTCTCGTCCACAGCCAGTGACATTGCAGGCCCTCTGAGTCTTTATTCAGTCTGGTTTGCGGTGCATCAGGTTGTTCAGTGACAAGACAGAATCAGCTCCACTTAAGCTAATTAACAAGCGGAGGGCAGCCTGCGTCAAAGATTAGCCAGGTTACACAACAGAAGACGGGCAGGGTTCTACTGGGCTTCCTAGTCAAGAAACTGAGAAGAACCACTGCTCCGCATTCCCAGCACCATCCACAGCCTCGGGCCACGGAAACACACGTTATTTTTAGAACTGCAAAATACAAGTGTGCTGAGTTAATACCAGAAATGCTGTTGAGTGGACAATTGGAGAATACAGTAAAGGTAGCGTCACACATGTACACACAAACATGAGCGTTAGTTTGGGGAGCTTCGTTTTGTTCCAGCGACACACAAACACACGGTAACGGGCTGGTGTCTGAGCTTCTGCTGGAACAAGTGTGTTAGCAAGTACTTAGTAGTGAGTACCTTCTCTGTTTGTGGTTTAACTCAAGACCTCCCTGGATGTTTGTCAACAGTACTAGTGTTTTTGTGTACATGTACTCAGAAGTACTTTTTCATCAATCCTCTACAGATCAAACCCCTGGAGTTCCCGGTGTTACAGACAAACACTGCAATTAAAAAGTGGAGGAGGGAAGGTTGTGTGTTGACTGGGCAGCTCCTCCTCACTCTGAGGAGATAAATGATCCTGTTGGCGTCGTGGCGAGCGGCTCTTCAGACGCACGACGCTACGTTCACATCCTAAAAGCAGCCGAGTTGAAACGATACTAATAATCATAAAACTCTGGACTGTAATGGTTCTGTTGTTTCACGTCTGTAACGCAATCAGAGGTGAAAAGGAGTGAATATTAATAACCGACTCTGTTCCGGGCAGCTCAGAGGAGGAAGTGCTGCCCCCATACCGAGGTAACCATGGAGACAGGAGGCGTTGAGGAACGACTGTGTGGCTCTTCTCTTTATCTGGCGAGTGAGAAACGGACCAGTGGTTGACCGTCACATCGCGGCCCACGTTCTGATTCTAGCTCAGTTGCTTTCCCGCCTCCTGAGGTCGGGCACATGTGAACTGGTCCTGAGACCACCGTTCAAAGTGGACTAGTTCCACTTGTGTTCCTGAATTTTGGGGTCAAGCAGGCTGGGATCCAGACCCGGAACCCTGGTTTGCCCCCCCTCACAGCCTCCTACTAGAACTCCTGCAGTATCTTGGGTCAGTATCTCAGGAGGTACCAGGAGGGGTGCGACCCCTGACATCTGGAGCTTTACGGTCTCCTCCTACTTTCTCTACTTGGCTCTGGTTCAGGACTGGACCGAGCCTCGTACACACCGAGCGCCTGTGAGCTGACAGACCGACGTGGGCCGGCGCCGGCCCGTCCACCGGCTGCTGCTCCCCGTCATGACACAGATAAACACACTCACAGCACATCAGCACATGTTGATGAGCGTTCCCAGCCAATTATCCACAGAAAAGGCTTGTGTCCTCCTAGCTGCTTCAGTCGCTCCGCCGCCGCCGCGCGGCTCCAGCTAACGGGATTAAGCAGCTCTGATGTATATTTGGTTCAGAGACGGTGAATCAGAGATGAAGCACAACCTGAATTAGCAGAAGAAACAGATTTGATCACAAAACAGGACGACAACATGAAACTGGTTCGTCAGGACTCAGAAACGAGGGACAGCAGCGGTGAGGACGTCCAGCCAGCACGCCGGCGGCAACAGAGGAGGAGCAACGTCCGTGAACTGAGGACAAGGAGGCGAGCTGCGCCCTCAATGACCGCTCCTCCAGACCTCAGAAGTACTTGAAGACACTCTGGCTGGAAAATGTCAGGCAGAAACGACTCGTCTGTCCCTTGGCGCCTCACCGTAACCCCCCAGCTGCCACGCGGGTCTCATCGGGCCTTTCAGGAGACACCAGATCATGTAGATGAAGCAGAGGTCAGAGGTCACGGCAGGTAGGGACACCTGCTGAATGAGCTTCAGATTTCCAAAAACACCAGTTTCTTTGGGATTTGTTGGTTTTGTTTTGTCAGGATGAGGCGAGAAAGCAGGAGCTGGACGGCGCTCCGGGGAGGCGGAGACAGGGAGGCCTGCGCTCCTCTCGACTTTTTTAAATAATAAAATGTTGACATCAAAAGTGGAGCTGCAAAGAGAAGGGAAGTTTCTGGAAAATAAAACGTACATGCGGAGTTTCTACATGGAGTTCAGACTCAGACAATAAAAGAGATGAAGACCCGCGTGGGACCAGGAGCCCGTGGGTTCACCTCCGTCTCCGTCTAGGTTCTAACGCTACCAGGCGGCGAGCGAGGAGTCCCAGGCCGCTAAGCGCTCCAGAGCGAATATCTCCCTCTCATCCGCCTCAGAATCCAGCCTGGAACTTCTCCAACCGCCAGGAGCCAACAAACGCATCATCGCACTGAACCTCTGAACCGCTTTCCAAGAGTTTCAAACCATTTTACCGCCCTGGTCATTGTTGATGCCGCCATATTGTGTGTGAGGACTTCAGGTACAAATTCATGCATTTACACAAACAGAAATATCCCTGAAATATTACAGCGACCTGCTTGTATACACAGAAACATACAAACACGACATATGGAAAAGTAGAAACAGGCAAGAAGCAGACGGAAACCCCGCGCTGGTCTGGACTACCACCACACCTCAGGAGGCGTTTGTGTTCCTCGCTTCAAGAGTCTGAAAACGCTTTCAAGCTCAAGAGTCCAAGACTCATCACTGCAGGTTGAGCAGGTGAGGTGAGGCCCCTCCCCCTCTGCTGCTGGGATTCCAGAGAAACGCAACGATACAGTAATGTAACCTATTACTTTCAAATGAGAGTAACCGGGAACATGCAGTACACAGTGACTTGAGCACCACCGCGATGATGACCACTGACATTTACAGTAAAATTACTTCCCACTACTGCATTCAGAGCAAAGCTGCATACAACCTGCTGGTTACGTCATCAGAGCAGGTGCGAGGTGGACTCGTGAAGGGAACTCGCAGAAGTGACGCGTGTCCGACCTGAGAGAACCTTGCTCGGTTCCACAGCAGAACCACGAGGGTTCCACAAGCAGAGCTGCAGGAACGTTAGGCGGCGTGTCCGCAGCCTGTCAATCACCGCGCCAGACCAGCGGAGCTCTCCTCTCAGCACCGAGGAGGAAAAGACCCGGCTAAGACCCGGTATTCACTGCCGTCAACCCCGCCGGAGCAGGGATCCTCCGCGGAGGTTCCTACCGGTTCGTATCGGGCAGAAGTGCCGCGGTGCGCCGGGAGTTCCAGCTGAAGTTGAGCAGAGAGCAGGAGGAGGTTATTGGCCTACTTACCATCAATCGCCATGATGTTCTGTTGTGGCTTCAACCAAGGCGGGCGGTGATGAAGGGGGACGGGTCCACTGCTAGGCTGAGGCGGGGGGGGGGGGGGGGGCAGGACGTGGTACAGCCCAATACGCGTCGGGAGGAAACCGAGCCTCCGTCGCTTCCATTTATCAGAGCAAAACATCGAAGTCAAATAAACTACAGTTACATGAACGAATGTGTAGCACAACGTGCGACACACGAAAGAAATCGGTTCTCTTGATATTTGTAGATTTTGTTTTTAAATCTGTACCAACTTCAAACTTCTCAAGAGGAATTGCTGAATAAACCTCTGACGAAGGTCGTGACGTCAGGCTCTGCTCTACTGAAACGTGTCAAAACTCAAAACCCATTTTTGCCCGACAGCCACTTGCCAGTAAGTGGTCCCGCCTAACTTGTCCTGACTGGTTCTGACTAGTCCTGGGTCCAGAAGCGTGTCACTGCTGTAGATTTGATCACTCATGGGTGAAGATTTCACTCCAGCGCCGTCTCCATCCCACACCCGTACACGTGTCAAGTTTAAAATGTCCACTGCTGTCTTCTGCCTCCATGATGGATGTGACTGGAGTCTCTGTTGGTCTCTGTCTCAGAACCAGAACCAGAACCATGCTGGCTAGATGTTTGACTCAAGGACTGTAAACCAGTTGTCCTCCCTGGACAGGGACTTGAACCCTGGACCCTCAGATTAAAGTCAGACCTCGACCAGCTGAGCCACGCCCTGATCAGATTGAAAAATGTTGCACATTAAAAAGAGCACAACAAATTCAGCTGAGCAGAACGATAAATGAGAGCGCGTGACAGGTTTGACCTTTGACCTCCTACACAGAAGCCGATCGTCCCCTCGGCCTGTTTGGATCACAAACAGGGTTCCGTTTGACTGGAGGAAGCGGGTTCCCTCTGGTAGGGTTGAGGCCTGACAGCAGAAGGACTTCTTGGAGGAAGGAGACCTGCAGGTCCCGTGAACACGCGTGTGCGTCCACCAACACGTAACACGCCATTTCCTTCCCCTCCCAGTTTACTGGGTCCTATTTTTAGTTCACATGCCCTCTGCTGGACTCATCAGAGCAACTCCTTCCTGTTGTCATAGAAATGAGTCGAAGGCTGCACATCATGGGGGGGCAAAGCTGCAGGTAGTTGATGTAACAGAAGAAAGTCACATGACCATTATTCAATCATGTCAAGACAGAAGCAATAAACACTCATGATGCACAGCTCCATTACACGTGCTGCTGCTGGGAGTACTGGTGCTGCTGCTGGGAGAACTGGTGCTGCTGCTGGGAGAACTGGTGCTGCTGCTGGGAGAACTGGTGCTGCTGCTGGGAGAACTGGTGCTGCTGCTGGGAGAACTGGTGCTGCTGCTGGGAGAACTGGTGCTGCTGCTGGGAGAACTGGTGCTGCTGCTGGGAGAACTGGTGCTGATTTTCTTTTTCTAACCCGCTCACGTCCTCAGGTGCTCCAGCGCCAACATGGAGGCGGTGGCTGATGATCATACCAGCGTGAAGCTTTAACAACCTTGAATCTTAAACACTCGACTCAACAAGTTTTCGCACAGTGTGGCAGACACAGAAGAACTGAACCGTTTCCATAGTAACGGCTCCCTACGCATGACAAAGTGACAGCATTTCTACAGTTGATATGGAGGAGAAAATTACAGCTTGTAATGATCGATATCAAAGTGACAGTGTTACGTAAAACACAAACGGGCGTGTTCACCAGGGACACACCCACCAATCAGAACCGTTACAATGTTCTGAGTTCCTAGAAAACAAATTTAAACTCTTTAACAACTCTTGATTAGCTCACAGGCCGGCAGGGTGGAGCAGTGGTCCTCACGGTGGCCCCCCAGCAAGAAGGTTGTGGTGGAGCCCCGGCTGCAGCACGGGGTCTTTCTGGGTGAGTCTCCATGTTCTCCCTGTTCCTGCTGGGTTCTCTCTGGTACTCCAGCTTCCTCCACAGTCCAAAGACATCAAGAGGGACCAGGTTAATCCAGACTCTAAATTGACCGTAGGCGTGGCTGGGAGAGCCAATGGTTGTCTGTCTCTATGTGTTGGCCCTGCCATGGACTGGTGACCTGTCCAGGGGGAAGGCTGCTGGGAAAGGCTCCACCCCCACCACCCTCAACAGCAGAAGAGGGGGAACATGGAGGGATGGATGATGGAGGGAGGGATGGAGGGATGAGCTCACAAATGTTCATCCAATCAACATCTAACAGGGTGGGTGCACTGCTGATGCTGCCAGGAGGAAAGCTGGAGAGTCGCAGGGTCTGAAGGTCTGGTGTGTGAGGGTCTGGGGGTCTGAGTAGCTTTGATGCTGTCAGTCTGTGTGTGGCTATCAAAGCAGTCAGAGATCAAACATGAAAGAATGAGATCAAAGTCAGCAAATGTTGGGGAGTTTTTATCATGTCACATGACCCTTGGCCCTGCCCCTCAAACACGAGGCACTGCGCCAATGAAAGCACATGATTTATTTTCACATTGAACACTCACATACTGTATATGATGGTGTTGATGTGAGCTTGCAGGCTCGTTTGTTTCCTGTCTGACACGACGATCATCATGATGTCATCAATAACGTTTGCGTCCACGACAGATCGTTTCTGTAGCTCGTCTTTTATCATTTGCATACACGTATCTGTACGTCTGCTGTTCATCCATTTACAGAACCAATGCAACACACCTGTCCACACACACACACACACACACACACACACACACACACACACACACACACACACACACACACACACAAACAGAGGCTCAGTTGTTCACTTCTGGAGTTTGTGTTTGAGGTTGGATAGTTGCTCCATGTCGATGCTGCTGCCGCCGCACACGATCACCAGCAGGGGGCCAGAGAGAGTTGGCAGACGACCTGTGAGCAAATGAGTCCAAATGTTGGGTGCCTGCTGTCGTCATGGTTACAGCAACAGTCAACAGTGACATCTACATCTGAGCCTCAGCAGCAGACGAGCACATCAAAGTGTGACTTCCTGTGATGAGGTTCTACAGCTGCGCTCCCACATCTCGCCACCCTCCCTTCCCTCCAGTCACAGAATGATTGTGCTTTTAGGCGGAGTGTGACTCACTGGCAGGGACCTCAGACACGCCGAGCTCAGGTCAGTTACCTTCAGCCTGTAATCTGGAGACCACGCCGCTGTAGATGGCCGCTAGCGCTGCTCCGCACGCCATCTCCACCAGCACACGCTCCTCATCTACAAGATCACACGTCAACACAACAGGACGCCGCAGTCGTTTGCTCAACCTATGTCATCTCTTTCAACTCACCCAGGAAGGTTTCGATGGCATGCAGCGCCTGACGGTCAGTCACCAGCTCAGAGATGATGGTCAGCTCGCGGCACCGGCTGTACTCAAAGGCTTTTGCACAAACCGTCTTTGCCCCGAGGCATTTGGCTTCGCTGTGGGAACACGTGGGTTCAATCAACGACAACACGACATACAAGACACATGTGACATCAGAAGAGAGCCAAAGTGAGAAGCTCCGGCGTAAATGTCTGCTAGCTTTAGCCGCCGGGGCCCCAAGACCTCGCCGCTATCACAATACTGGACCAATGATTTTTGTTGTAGCCCCCCGCCCCCCCCCCCCCCCCCGCGACCCTGAACAGGAGAAGCGGAAGAAAATGGATGGATGGATTTTTGTTGTGCAGTCAAACCAAAAGATAAGACAAAAAAATAAAATTTGACTTTGTAGAATGAAATATTCATTCAGAAATACCTGGTGATGTCATCCAAGGTGACCAGCCTCCCTGCTTTCACTGCAGCATTGAAGCAGTCAGCCCCCGCCGTCTCCATGGCGATGATAGGTACACCCAGCCAGCCGACATCCCTCAGGCCCTGGACGACCCCACACAGGAGCCCCCCTCCCCCCACAGACACCAGCACGGCTCCAGGCTTCACGCCGGGACCCAGAGAGGCGGCCACCTCCTGCATCAAACTGGCATGACCCTGCCTGGTGCCACAGAGAGCAGGGCCCCAAAATGAAAGAATGAACGGATGAATAAACGAGCGAATGAACGGATGAATGAGGTTCTACCAGAGCAGGGGGTGGTCGAACGGGGGGACGTAGGTTAGTCCCTCACTCTCTGCCAATCTGAGAGCTTCCGCGTTGGCGTCGTCCCAAACCTGGAAGGAGGACCAATGAGTCCAGTGAGAGCTGGAGCCGCATCAGCAGCGTCAGCGCACAGCGCCCTCTACTGGACAGTTGGTGCAGGACGTTACAGCCAAATGGAACTCAGAAACTTGCCTGCACGAACAAACCCTGATCAGCTGATATCGATGATTGATCACTAATATTGGCCGGCTGGTGAATGGAGCTGACGCTGCCATGGCTGATATTTACTGATGTCCTCATCATCGCTATAAAAGAAGCCATGATCATCACATGCAGGACGTGTAAACTTTGAGAATTTGAAAAAATAGGATATTTAATCATAGCCACAACAAGACGCAGCTCAAAAATCTCATAAAGCAAATTATTTCCTCAAAACAAATGTCAGTCAGTAACACGCAGCCTCGTTGTTCACCGGAAAGTCACAGATTATTACAGGTAACAACTATGAATACGTCTGACGCGACGTAGAGGAGGAGCTAGCCAGGGAAGCACTGCCACTTCCTGTAGCGCCTTCAAAATAAAAGTGACTCTAAATTCACTAAAAAATACACAATGATTTGTTCAAGTTAACTTTGCGCAGGATCCAAGAGGGAAACAGAAGCTCCAGGAGGTTCTTTCAGCTCACAGCACTCACACGGAGTTTCTGGAGGAAACGCTCCATCTGGTCATTGAGAAGAGGTTTACCAGTACCAGCTCATTTAACCTGCTACACCCTCACTAAATGTCAACTTTAGCAACGTTAGCGTGTCTTCAGGGTAAGAAGCTGCCAGCAGCTTCACCCAGGTAGCACTGCAAGACTGTAGGAGTCGGGGCGCCCTCTGCTGGAAACACTGTGTAACTACGCCGTGCTTCCAGCTATCAAAGCTTTTCTGCAGTGTGATGTGTGTGAGTTAAAACTTAAATAAACAGATTTCAATAAACCAAAACCAGCCACTGGAACCGATTGGCTGCTCCATCACACTCCAAACACCTTAAGCTGTTTTTGTGTCATCCAAATCCTGAGAAAGTAAAACCTTCAGGCGCCACGACTGAGCCAGATCTGACATCGAAGCAGAGATGGTGACACGACCTTGCCAGTAATCTTGACGGTGGCGCCCTGATCCTGGAGTCTCTGGACCACCAGCTGAGGAGAAGACCCGGGAACCACGATGGTGGCTGGAACACCCATTTTTTTGGCTACATAGGCGGCCGCCATCCCCGCGTTCCCACCTGGAATCAGATCATCTTATGTAAGAGCACAGTCCATTGGTCTATGTTGCTCATTGATGTGCTGTGTGATGATGTCGTGATGATGTCACCTGAAGAGCAGACAACTCCTTTGGACTGGCTGGCGAGCTGCCGAGGAGAGCAACGATATCAGAGAGCTTTCCTGAGATCTGGACCTCAGTGAGTCCCAACATGTCAAGGAGTTGGTGGCATAGAGTCACTGGTCTGGTGGCACTGGTTTGGAGACACTGGTCTAGTGCCAGTGGTCCAGTGTAAGCGGTCTGGTGACTGTGCTCTGGTGTCACTGGTGTGGTGTCTGTGCTCTGGAGTCACTGGTCTGGTGTCGGTACTCTGATGTCACTGGTCGGAGGTCACTGGTGTGGTGTCTGTACTCTGGTGTCACTGGTCTGGTGTCAGTGGTCCAGTGTAAGCAGTCTGGTGTCTGTTCTCTGGTGTCACTGGTCAGGTGTCACTGGTCAGGTGTCTGTGCTCTGGTGTCACTGGCGTGGTGTCTGTGCTCTGGTGTCACTGGTGTGGTGTCTGTGCTCTGGTGTCACTGGTCCTGGTGTCACTGGTCAGGTGTCTGTGCCCTGGTGTCACTGGTGTGGTGTCTGTGCTCTGGTGTCACTGGTCTGGTGCCAGTGGTCCAGTGTAAGCAGTCTGGTGTCTGTGCTCTGGTGTCACTGGTCAGGTGTCTGTACTCTGGTGTCACTGGTCTGGTGCCAGTGGTCCAGTGTAAGCGGTCTGGTGTCTGTGCTCTGGTGTCACTGGTGTGGTGTCTGTGCTCTGGAGTCACTGGTCTGGTGTCGGTACTCTGATGTCATTGGTCGGAGGTCACTGGTGTGGTGTCTTTACTCTGGTGTCACTGGTCTGGTGTCAGTGGTCCAGTGTAAGCAGTCTGGTGTCTGTTCTCTGGTGTCACTGGTCAGGTGTCACTGGTCAGGTGTCTGTGCTCTGGTGTCACTGGTGTGGTGTCTGTGCTCTGGTGTCACTGGTGTGGTGTCTGTGCTCTGGAGTCACTGGTCTGGTGTCGGTACTCTGATGTCATTGGTCGGAGGTCACTGGTGTGGTGTCTTTACTCTGGTGTCACTGGTCAGGTGTCACTGGTCAGGTGTCTGTGCTCTGGTGTCACTGGTCAGGTGTCTGTGCCCTGGTGTCACTGGTGTGGTGTCTGTGCTCTGGTGTCACTGGTCTGGTGCCAGTGGTCCAGTGTAAGCAGTCTGGTGTCTGTGCTCTGGTGTCACTGGTCAGGTGTCTGTACTCTGGTGTCACTGGTCTGGTGTCAGTGGTCCAGTGTAAGCAGTCTGGTGTCTGTGCTCTGGTGTCACTGGTCTGGTGTCACTGGTCTGGTGCCAGTGGTCCAGTGTAAGCAGTCTGGTGTCTGTGCTCTGGTGTCACTGGTCCGCACCTGCTGGCAGAGGTGTCCGATGCCTCGGATCTTGAAGGAACCCGAGGGCTGTGAGTTCTCCATCTTCAGGAGGACAGGGGTTCCGACCCGTTTGGACATTGCGATGCTCTCCAGCAGCGGCGTGTTGACGTGGAAATGCTCCGCCATGATAAAACAACCTGAATCGAAGAGTGAAGATTAATGGGACAGATGTGATCACGTCAGCAGGAAGTAGCGTCGAGTCTCATAGGTGAGACAACAGGTGGCCTACGAGCTGACGTTCATCCCCCGACGTGGACGGAACCAACACTCTGTTTTCGTTATTGTATATGTCACATTGGGGCCACGAGATAAACCGCTCTGGACCTGAACTGGTTGTATGACGTAGCACCATTCAACACCTCACGTCATTCATCGCTGCCGTTTCAGTGTCGGATGGAAACTCACGTGTGGATGAAACGCCTCGCTGCCGCCTCGTCCCAGCATCAAACTGCTAAACGCCTGTAAAGGTTCGATGTGTAAATATTTCAAATGTTCTAATCACGTTTAGACGTGCAACATAGCATGTAGCATAGAAGCTAGCGGTGCAAGCACCGGGACTTCCGGTTGATCCTTCAAAAATAAAGGCTCAGCTGTAATGGGAATAGATATGTATTCATTTTTGAGTTTGAATAATTTGTTACTGTGCAGGCGTAACGTTGATCAACTTCTCACTGGTATGTAACTCGATATCGGCTGATAAATGAGAGCAAACGAGGTGAAGGAATGAATCATGAGATCAGTCCTGCGAAGAACAGATAAAGAAGTAGTAGTAGTAGTAGTAGTAGTAGCAGCAGCAGCAGTAGCAGTAGTAGTAGTAGTAGTAGTAGCTCAAACACAGCATCATTATCATAATCCTGCTGTGACTGATAGTAATATGAGATATTAAATACTACAGAGTTGATTTTCCTGATTGTACTTTTCCTGAAACAGATTTTCAAGGACAAACTTCCTCCACACAGCAGCTTTTACTTACATAAACATGTGAGGTCACAGACAGGTAACAACTTAACCCTTTAATTTCTCTGAAGGTTCGGTTCCACCTGAGGAAGTTCATCCAAGACGACAGCAGAGCAACAAGAGAGGAGGGAACTTCCGCCCGAGGAGCCTCTGCACCTGCGATGACCTGTGAACATGACCCCCCTCTGGAGTCCAGAGTTTACCACCAGATTAACTGCGTGTGTGTGAGTGTGTGTGTGTGTGTGAGTGTGTGAGAGTGATAACAGTTACACCCGTCAGGATTAGGATGTTTTTATTCTTACATTAGCTGTATGGTTACAGGTTGCATCTACACAAAGGTCTCCAGTACAAAGTGCCACTGTCTCATCACTCTTACAACGTGATCCAAGTGGGAGGCGATGTTGTGTTCAAGGACGCTAGGTGGCAGCAGTGAATGGTGCCTTCACTGACAGCAAAGATGAAAACACACCAATAGAAAAACAATGTTATTTTTTAAATAAAAGTGGAATAATACCGAAATATAATTAATCAAATATGAAAATATGACAAATTCAAGTTGCTTTTATACTTTTTCACTCACTCTGAGCTAATTTAGCCTCTTTGGCGTGAAACCAGTCAGGCTGTGTATAAATGTATAGAAATGTCAACCCTGGAGGGAGAGAGGGGCGATCACATGAGTTCTGTTAGAAATGGTTTCCTGGATCCGTCCTGGAGGCATGAGAGAACTCCCCCCCCACGGTTGACTGTCAGGCCGGTGCAGTGGTGACAACCAGGTCCTGACTCGATCCGGACGAGCGGACATGTTTACTGACGGGTTCGCTTTGCTCTCCTGCTTTCACCTCTAAACCCACTTTGGTGTCACAAGTTCATTTAGACGTCATTAAAACATTCCAGGCACATTCTTGTTTACCTTCCTCTCTTCTCCCGTCTCAGTCAAAAGATGCATGAAAAATAAAACATTCTCTCCCCTTTACTCCATCATAGTACAGTATTACTGTGTTCGGTCCAGATATTACTGCAGCCTGAAGTGATACTTCACCAAAATAGAGTATTTTGCCTTCCAAGGACTCACTCACAGGAGTTTTGAACTCACAAACACAACATTTCCCTCCTGCGTTAATTCTCCGTGACTCCAGGATGCAGGCAGAGCCAGCCACGGATGTTTGGCACCTTCCTCCACCAGGACTCCACCAACACTTTGACTGGAGATAAAAACTGAGTGCAGTTCTTGAGTCTACCAGACCCCCTGGAGAGGTGGTGACCAGACCTTTCTGGACAGTTTAGCTGCTGTTAGCATCAGCCTCTGTTAGCTTCAAGCTAAATATACGTGGCTGGTTCTTCCTGCATTCTGGAGGGAACAACACCTTAGTGAGCTGAAGACTCGTGTTCGTAGTCTTTTTGTGGGACCAACAACCACAACGCCAACAAACCTGACTTTCATTTCACCTCCTCGATGCACTTCTCTCTCTCCATCTGCACGTTCTCATCTCACCGGCCTGCAACCTTCCTTCACAACTCCAACAACATTTTCAGACAGTGTATTTGTTCGTTTGTCACTTCTCTTTCCAGCAGATTAATAAGATACAAAAATAAAGCAACATTCACAAGTCAGGACTATTTGGATGCATATTAGTTTGAGCCTTTTCTTTCCCAGCTCGCCTCATGTTGCGAGCTGCGACCTGCAGGGCGGCGTGGTGCCTCTTAACTCAGCTTCTGTCATGCTGCTGAATGTGGTGAAGTTGCTCGAATGAAGACTTTCCTCTAACTACAGTCGCTACGTGGAGTATATTTGGTTCCAGCGTCAGAGGTGTCAGCTCATCTTCCTCTCTCCTCCATCCCTTTGTTCCTTCTTCCTCCGCCTACATGCTGCTGGTCTCCGCCCGCCTGCCTAAGCTCTTCACGAGCGTGCACGTGGCTGCTGGTCCAGGCTTCATGCCAGCGAGCGTTGTCTGGGTTTGATCCTTGGATACAGCTGCAGAGAGCAGACACAGGTCACTACATCATGTTCTCCTTGTTCCCAGGAGCCTGAACATCAGGAAGAAATGTTGGTGGCACAAACATCCGCGGAACTCTGGAGCAACAATCAGCTGGCGAGCAGCAGGCGTGTTTCTCCAGAACACGCAGAACGTACGTGACAGCTTCGTCAACGCTCCTGTCTGGAGCTCGTTCATGTGGCCATCGGTCCCATGGCCAGTATTTCTGTCCGCCCTGTTTCACTTGTCAGCAATGATGAAGAAACAACTAATATGGGCTTTACGCTCTTTGGAATTTAAGAAAATGTGACTTTTCCATGTTTGCTTGTGCTTTTCAGGTTTTACACACGACGAATGTGGTATGAACTTAAGATAATAAAGACGATATCAGTGCCGTTAGCGTTTATCAGATTATTTGTGTATCGAAGGGTCGTAGAGTTTAAACGACAGGAAGCAGGCGTGAGATCGCCTCATCCACAGCTGGAATTCATCAAAGTGGACGTGAGGCTACAGCAACGAGCAACATTGGATTCATGGTTATTTGCCGTGATCTTAGTGAGTCTACAACCTTCGACATGTTCGAGGGTGAGGTGTGTGCTCGCTCACCCCCAGCAGGTTTCTGGGTACGTAGCCCTCACGGTCGTTAAGCCGCGCCCACCACCACTCGGTCTCGGTGTCGTCGCGGCGACGCAGCACGGTGAGGGTGTCACCCTCGCTGAAGGACAGCTCGTCGGCCTGCTGGGCTGTGTAGTCCCAGAGGGCGTAGACCAGCCCTTTGTTCATCACGCCCAACTTCTCCTGGACGCCTGCAGGAGGTGGAGAAGAGCGACGGCTGAAAAACTCTTCATGAATTCAAATTATGAGTTTGACGGAGAGCTGAAATGCTCCATGAGGTCCACATGCAGCTTCAGTGGATTTTCCTTGTGTGTGTGTGTGTGTGTGTGTCTCCTCACCGTAAAGGAACTGAGAACACTGCGTGTAGCCTTCCTCCATTTCTTCACATTTATCAGCCGCCGTCTCAACATCACTAATCGTTGTAGCAAAAATGGCCGCCCCCGACTCCACCAGCATCTTACAGAGGTGGACGCTGTTACATGAGGCTGCACAGTGCAGAGGAGTCCTGGGAAAGGGGGGGGGGGGGGGTCAAGTCAACAGATGCCTTGAGACACACGTATAAGAGACAACAATATTTTGTACCTGCACTGGAAAGCTAACAGGCTAATCAGTGCATCAGGAAAGGGGGGTAATTAAATCAAGTCTCCTCTGAATGCAGCTCCTCATTCTACTTGTTAGTCTCTCCTTTCATACGGCCAAGGCAGACTTGGAAATGCAGTTATCTTTGTCATTGCTGCTTCTCGTTACCCAGATGCCCTCTTGTCCCCCGCCGCCGCTGCCGCCGCTCCCTGATTAGACCAAATAGTTCATGACTGGAAGACTGAAAGAAGGTACTGACCATCCGTCACTGTCTGCAGCATTTACGTTCACGCCAAAGTCCAGCAGGAACTTCACAATGTGGTGATGACCAGCGCACACGGCGTTATGAAGAGGCGTTATGCCTTCATCGTTAGGCATGCTGGGATTTTCCACCTGAAGCACAATGAGAGAGAAACTGAAGTCACTGCAGTAATGCTCACAAGTCTTTGCATGCGAGTCCAAGTCCAGTCACTCCCTCTTTCCCATCCTTCCTCCAGTCATTATGCTAATTCCCTCAACTATAACTTTAGGGCTCAGGTCAGGACTTAGTTTGAGCTTAGCTCGATCATCTCGCTGGCGTGGACATGTGACTTGTTCCTGGAGCTCAGCAGCCGCTCCATGAGGGTCAGACCCCCCCCCCCCCCCCGACTCCACAACTGAGCATCAGAGATACTAAACTATTCACTTCATGTTACCACGAACGCGTTGACCAGATTCTTGTTGGAGGCGAATCTGTGGACCAGTCTGTGTGTGGGTGTTCAATAACTGCTGGCACGCACAAATGTTCTGCAGTTGCATAAGAGAATCAAACGCTCGGTTCAATCAGACGCACGCGGCTCCAGCGCCGCCAGACTCACCGCTCGTGTGTCTGGTGATGTTCCTCATTTTGAACATTCACAGGTGTAAACTTGGACTTTGAGTTGTCACGTCACCGCAGGGGAAATTCCAACTCACATTATAATTTTATCAGAAAGACTTTCCTCCTAAACGCTTTTTACCTGGGCACCAACGAAGAAGAGGAACTGGAGGGTGAGACAGATGAGTGGGAGGGCAACGCTTTCCTCAGCCCCCCGCCTCTGATTTTACATTCTAATTAAACTAAAAAACATCCAGGCACTCGTCTACCCGCCTCATCCTCCACGCCCCCATCTTCTCTTGCAACCGTTTACCCACTGAGACATGCGAGTAACAGTCACACCGATACCAGCAGATGATAATGAGAATAACAACAACAATAACAATTATTATTATTATCATTATTATAATAAAAATCAGGTGTCTACCTCATATATGATTCTCTGCACCAGATCAAACTCTCCCTCCAACGAAGCGTCCAGCAGCAGAGCCAGAGGGTTAAACTTGACCCTCAGACCGTGGCCTGTACGCTCCGACGACGGCTTCTTCAGGTTGGTGCGTTTAGCCTGACACGCACGCACACACACACACACACACACACACACACGGAAACAGAAGACTGACCTGCTGAGTAAGCGCTGACTTTGTAATGTGGAGAACCACCACTTCAGTCTGATGTGGTGTTTTGTGAGAGCTAAGCAGTACCAGAGGAAGAGTACGCTCTCAGTGCAGTACAGTCACAGTACAACAAGTCTAATTAAACCCTTTGATATCACCTGAACTCGTTAGTCCAACTGTAATCTCTCTGTTCAAAGTCAGACTAATGCGCCTGGATACTGTGACTGACTGACTGGCGTTCCGTCTGCAGGTTTCGCTGCGGCGGCGTTGAACAGAGAAGTGACATGACGGGGAGTCAAGCTACAGCACATTCAAGAGCATTCCACCATCAGCTGTACTGGACGGGGACGTAACTCCAACCATCAGCTGTTCTTGTATACTGGGACGGCCCCAGTTGTGTATGACCAGCAGTATCTATGTGTGTGTGCAGTACTATCAGGGTTGTCAACCAACCTTGGGTAGTGACGGCGGGGCCGGCAGTGATGGAGAAACAGCAGGGTGGCCTTTAGTGTTGTGGGCCGGACTAGAACCTCTCTGGTTGTTGTTGTTCTGGTCCTCCGGCCTATCGGGGGCAGGGGGCGGGCTGGGTTGTGGTGATGGAGACACATGACTGGTAGTTTCTCCTGTCACTGACTTCTCACCGCCTGTTCCAGCAGAAGAAGGCGAGGAGCGGCGGCTGTCTGAGTTCAGGTTCGGACCTTCAGCCTCCGCAGCCGTCAGACTGGCGGGTTTGTCAGCTGCTTCTACGTTCCCATTGGCTGAGTGGATGTTGTCCATGTCACCCAGAAGGCAGTCGGGTTGGTAGAAGGTGTTGGCTGAAAGCAGATGCATCAGCGTTAGTAGGAAGGCGCAGTCCTGAAGGTGTGAGGCTGAGCGCCATCGTCTCACCTGACACTCCTTCCATCCCTCCCGCCAGCGTGTTGAACCTGTGGGTCACAGCACACTCATCAGCTCAGCCTGGACTCACTTTCCCTCTCACAACAGTAGCAGGTTATCACAAACCTCTGGTACAGCAGTTTTTGAATATTTGGCCCCTGAGGGCCCTCAGGCTCAGTGATGGAGCTCCGTTTCTTCAGGGGTCGGGGGGCATTGCTGAGACGGCGGCGGAGGACCTCCAGGTCGACGTCGCTCTGGTAGCGCAGCTGCGAGTGGGCTGTGGAGGATGCGGGAGGGGCAGTTACAATGTCTCAGGAGGAGGGGAGTGTCACTGATGACATGTTTACTGGTACAGAAATCAATAGACATCATAGATCAATAGATCATCCACTTTCACTGAGGTAATCTTCTTAACCAACATCTGCCCTGATTGTAGACCTAAATATTGATCATTTTTCAGGAGTTTAAGCCTTTACATGTTAGATTTTCTTTGAATCTGTGGGTCAAATCATGGAGGACTGCGTCTCCACACTGACTGACGTGCTGATTCTTGCTCCTACCGACTGGCGTGAGCTTCGTAGGACTGAGGGGACGAGGGATGTTGTCCACGCTTGGAGGCTGCAGGATCGGCCCCTCGCTGCTCTCTCCTCCGCCTCCTCCTTTTCCTCCATCCGTAACATCCTCTCCTCTCATTCCTCCTCCGTGGAGGAAGGGAACAGGGGACGGAGAGGTGGAGGAGATGGGGAGGATGGGTTTACCATAGACTGTGGGGGAGAGGTAACCAGTCAAACTAATTGCTATGTACTGGGTCTCCACGTGGAAGTGGATGTTCTGTTACCTGCTTTGACGGTTGTCCTGTTGCTGAGAGAGCCGTAGTGTTTAGTCTGAGGCTGCTGGAGGTACATGCTGTAGATGGAGCTACTGTTCATGGTTGCGGGACCCTTTCTGGGGGACTGGGGTCTGGAGGGATGGTCTGGGACGTAGGGACGTACGGCCACCGCTGGAGGGGGATCGGTTCTCTCTGTCTGAGGGGACAAGGGCTGGGAGGTGGTGGCTGGACAGGACAGGGGAGACAGTTGTTAGGAATCTTTTAAGTGGTGCTTCACCAAAAAAAAAAGTGTTTTGCTTTTCTTTGCTTCTATGTGACTCCAGAATGCAGGAAGTGTCAGCCACGTTTATGTAGCGTGAAGCTAATAGACGGCTAACAACAGCTGAACCTTCCAAAGACTTCACACATACAAGAAACAAGAAAGCAGCCCGGCTGGTGTGAAGGGTCAGCTGGTTACCCTGGTGTGAATGTGGAGGGACGGAGATGCGCTGCTGAATTTGTTGTGCCGACAGAGATGCTGAAGAGGAGGAAGAGGAGGAGGCATTGGCAGCGCTAGATCGTGGCCAGCCCAGCGTACCAGGGGCGGAGCGGGGCAGGGAGCTGGTGGAGCAGTGGTGCCCTGCGGCCTGGTGGGTGGCGCTGGGGTAGGTGCCATAGCCAGAGTGGAGCTGCTGGGGGACAGACATGAAAGTCAGTTGGCTTCAGCTCGACCTCGATTCTCCGTGAAAAGATTCCACAATTATTCTGGACGGACATTTTCCGCTTGAGATTTTTCTTGAGTTGAAAAGTTCAGGCAGTCCTTTGGTGAGTGAGGAGTCGGAGGTGAACCGCAGCACAAGCAACAGTTTAGAGCTTTTATTGATTCAGTTCACCACAAATCATCTCCGTCATGTACCTGCTCTGGACTGTTGGTCCTCCAATCTGACGCACTCTTACTGATGCTCGGCCACGACGCCTCGTTGGCTGTTTGAAGAGAGAGAGAGAGAGAGAGAGAGAGAGAGAGAGAGAGAGAGAGAGAGAGAGAGAGAGAGAGAGAGAGAGAGGTTAAAGGGGGCAAAGGTTAGATGAGGAGAGACAAAGAGAAAACCTTCCATCCATGTTTGTTGAGGTGAGAGCAGCAGAGCTGATCTGTGGCTCCCCTTTCCTCCCTGACACATTCAAGCTCCTGCTTTACCTCCACGGAGGCCAGGAGCAGCGCCGCTGGCCCGGCTAGCACTGCTAGCACTGCTAGCACTGCTACTGCTAGCTCCGTCAGACATCTGGAAGCAGGTGGTTCTGACAGCCAGGACATAGAAGATGCTGAAGGAGTTTCTGGTCTGTGGCCTACTGGACGCCCACAGTTCTGCTCTGCCCCTGATTGGATAATATTTACTGCCTTTTAGTTGAGCCAATCAGAATAAGAGAAGGAGCAGATGGGAAAGCACTGATTTGACTGTTGTGGAGGATTTTGAGAGGATCCTGGAGGTGTCGTGTGGTTCTCCAGTCTGGGAGTCAGGTGGAGGAAGACACACTCCACGAGGGAGGAAGTGGTGTGGCTGCTGGTGTGCACTCGCTCTGATCAGCAGCTGCTGCTCCCTGCAGCCTGATTGAAAAAGGAGACTGAGGTTATCTGTCCGGAGCAAAGCCTGAGTATGAGCGCCCTCATTAGCCTGCTGACTGCAGGAGGGAAAACTGTCACGTCAGGAAAGCAACAGTCAGCTCTGGGCGAGCCGGAAACTTGGCCGTCTGCCCGAGAGCTCAGACTAGAGGCAGTCGCTGGGTGTCACAGAGGGAAGACAGCGGAGATTACAACAGGGCGCCGTCACAGAACATCCTGGTGAGAAAGACGCATCACTTCTCCCGCTTCTGCAGGCTTTTATCTCATGTCCGTGAATCTCGCTTACCTCTTCATTCTAGACAGTGTTCAGAGAGAGCGAGGCTCCGCCAAGGAGGCTGCACGAATACCAAAACAATCACCTCTAACAACCTGAAATCATGTTTGCAGGACCGTCAAGTGGGAGATGATGATCTCTTGTTCAATTAGCCTGAAGCCTTTATTGTTGTAACTGATTCGAAGTACTATTGAAGTAATATTGTGTTCTCTCATCAAGTATGTTTTTACTGTATGTGCAATATTGTTGCTACTCCTGCTTGAATGTACTTCAAGCTCATCGCAGACTTCAAGTTCCATCAGTAAAAATCTCTCTGACAGCACACACACACACACACACACACACACACACACACACACACACACACACACACACTCAGCTACCTTCCATTTGCCCGACTGCTGACATTATTTACAGCAACACATTTTCTACATTAAAGCCATAAACAGATGAGTGACATTTGCTCTGGCCTCAGCACAACGGGACCAGGAACTCTCCTGCTTCAGAGCCGCCAGGGAAACAGAGACAGGGCGAACAGTGGCCGTCGTCAGACGCCATCTTACTGCTTGTACTGTGAGTGTTTGAATGTCACACGACAGAATCTGAGCGACCAAAGAGGTGTGATGGAGCTGCAGAGTAGACTGATACCAGACAGCTGCTGCAGAGCCATGGCTTCAGAAATGGTACGAGTCACCGTTTACCGATACTGGGAGCTTGTAACCCTGAGTTGAATCCTTTTGACACCAAAATAATTCTTGTAACTTAGTGGCTGGGTCTCAGATCTGTTTTCTCGGGGGCTCACCAGGCTAGAGTCCAGCCTGAGTGGACCCTCTGAGCACGCGTCCTGACTCTGACCAGCTGCCGGCTATCAGATGTCCTGTCTGGCTTGAACTTTACATCGCAGGTCACTTTCTGCTGCTGATTCAATTACGTTTTCTCTCCTGACCATCTGCTCCAACAACAACCCTCCGCTTCTCACCAGGACTCAGACCAAGAGGCGGAGCCGAAGAGGGAACAACATTTTTCATTGGCTTAGAGAGAAGTTTTGTTTTTCAAAAATTTTGATTCATACAAGAATTATAACTTGGCAGGGAGAAGTTAGAGGGGCACCAACTGCCCAGGCAGTGGACAAAGTCAGACCCCGGTTCCTTGTGACCCAGACACCGTTCATCAAGTTCCTCAAAGGCTCCAAGTTCCTGGGGAAAGTTCCTGCAGTTGAAATGCACCTTATCACCAGTGATGAGTGGGGGGACTCACTGTTGGTACTGTTGCCCCCCTGGGGGGACTGAGGCCCCTCCCATGTCTCAGGGGGCTCTGACAGGACGATGTCTAAATCTGACTCTTTCCATTGGCTGGGAGGCTTCCTGATGCCACTCCTGTCCTCCTCTGAATGGCCACGCCCACCACCACCACACACGTCAGTGTAGTTCAGCACACAAGACCAACATCGACACCCAAAAACATGACATTATAATGACATCACACCACGGCAACAAGGACAACAACAACCACCACAACGATAATTACAACACCACCATGAAGAAAAAGATCCACAACAGAAAAAAGGGGGAAGGAAAAAAGGTGTGGACAGACAGGAAAAGGAAACAGAAGAGCAGCAAGTTAGAGAACAGACAGATTATATTCAGCTGACAAAGTGGCACCAAGGAGGTGGAGAGGGAGGCACCCACCTGAGAGGGAGCGGATGTGGCCGAAGGGGGTGGGTTTGGGTGACGGGTCAGGCGGCAGGGGGTACCCCGGGTCCTGCCTCCCCTCTGCTGGAACCTGGATGTAGGGACAGACGGCAGCCACTCGGCCCGAAACTCCACTGCTGGGGTGTGAGGAGTTTGGAGGGGGGGGCAGGCCTCCTTCGTTCATATGACTCAGCTGAAACAGAGGGACAGTTAGACCTGCGGAGCAACAGCAGAGCTCCACCCTGAGGCCACGCAGGGTCACAGCTCTTCTCAGTCTGAGCCACTGGTTGACTTGGTACCTGCTGAGCTCTACACAGAACCTGAAGCAAGCGCGGGGGGGGGGGCACTCAGTACCTCAGCTCTCTTCTTATGCAGTCGCTCCCTCAGGTCTCCGATGCGCTGATCCATCACCGTCACCTGAGCGTTCCTCTTGTTCAGAAGCTCCTTGTTGTGTGCCAGCTTGCTGCTCTGCTCCAGGTTGTGGCGGTTACGAGCCTGAGGGAGCAGCGTCACAGGTCACAGGTGTGAAGGACAAACCTCTCCAGCACTGAACAGAAGCAGATTGTAGGAGAGCCTCGTTTACCTGCAGCTCCTGGTAGAGTTTCCTCAGCTCCAGGGCCGCCGGTCCCGACAGGGGGGAGCCTTTCTGTCCAGTGGTTGCACCTGGGGATCTGTTGTGCGCCCCCTGCTGAGGCACTGCAGAATGCAGCTGCAGGCGCCCTTTCCTCAGGTCCTCCAGCTGTTGGGTCAACTGGTAAAATTGTTTAAAAGGTGATTAAAATCCATGCACTTGGCTGCATCTGGACACCATCTATTCGCCCTCCGCGTTACCTGGTCGACTCTGATCACGGCCGACTGCAGCTCCGCCTGCTTCTCCTGGAACAGGCTGCTAACGTGATCGATCTCTGCGGCTGCAGACACAAACCAGCAAATAATGAGACGAAAAAATATTCAAACTGAAGGCCACGTATCTGCAGGCTAAACGAGGCTGACATTTTTCTTTATTTCACGTCCAAACACTTGAATTAAACAGGGACATTGTTGCCGGCCTTTAAATCAAACCACCAAGTTGGGAGGAAAGAGAGGATAGAGCGAGCAGGCCCACTGTAAATGTACCAGAGCGGCTATATAGAGTATACATGTTGTTGCCTGCTGGGATGAGAGGGCAGCACATGGTCAGACAGGCCAATATGATTGGACATTGAAATCTTCATGATTTCTCTAATGGTGGACACTGAAATTGACACAGGAAATGAACCTCCAAACAGTTTTGGTTTAGTGCTCGTTCTCATAAATGGATTATTGATCATTGGTCTGGATGAAGGAGACCTGGATTATACCAGACCAGCTAGAGAGTGTCTAAAAGATTTTGGACAGTTTAGCTGCTGTTAGCGTCACTCTCCGTTAGCTTCCAGCTAACTCCATACGTGGCTGGCTCTTCCTGCATTCTGGAGTCACTAAGAAGTCATGCAGGAGGGAAAAACATCTTAGTGACTACTTGAAATGGAAAAACACTTTTGGGGTGAAGTATTAGTCAAGAACAAAATACAAATCAATTGTCTTCATATTTACAGACAGTTACTTGATTCAGTTGCTGTTTTAGTGCTGTTGAGCCAAACCCATCTGTCAGCATAGCGACAGCTGATAGTTTGTTGTTGGCGTAGTAGGGCTATTAACACCAGTGTGTGTGTGTGTGTGTGTGTGTGTGTGTGTGTGTGTCTGTGTGTGTGTGTGTGTCTGTGTGTGTGCGCACGTGCAGGCTTACACAAGTTTCCGTTGATCAATTTACTGTAGTCCACTTGTCCTCTCATGGCTCGGATCTTCTTCAGCTTGGCCTCCTGGGTCTCCACTCGCTCCTTCAGGCGCTGCAGCTTCTCTGCTTCCGACTGAACATGAGAAAAAGAGGAAGAAGAGGAGGAAGAGGAGGAGGAAGAAGAGGAAGATAGTTTACAAAGGATTTCAAGTTCTACAGCATGTTTCTTCAGTCTGGAACATATGGGTCCCACCTGGGTCTGTCCCTGGTTGGCTCTGCCTCCCTGCTGAAGGTACCTCAGTCTCTGCTCCTAGAACAAACACACCACAGCACATCTCATCATTACAGGTGGTTCCATTGCAGCAGCACCTCGACTCCTATCATCAAGGGCTACTTTTGGTGACTTCAGGCTCCACAGGTGATCAACACCCGCAGCGCTTTACTCTAGAAGTCATTTCCTAAAAAGCTTCAGGGTCCCTCTCATTGACAGCTTCACCCCAAAGGTGTGTTTTGCCTTTCAAATAAGAGCTTACAGAGATTTTTTTTCCGAATTTTTGCTGATGCAACAATTAAAGTAAAGCTAAACAGACATGGCTGGCTCTTCCTGCATTCTGGAATCTAAAAGAAGTAATGCACCTATTTGTGATTACTTGAAAGGTAAAATACTGTTTCTTTGGGGGACGTATTGCTTTAAATGTAGCATGAACATTAGCACCAGCACAGCAGCACAGCTCATGTTGAGAGCGATGTGGTGCCTGACTGACAGCATCCTCACTTTAGTATGAATTTGTTTCCTGGAGTCTGGTGACTTTGTTCCAGCCCCACCGGACAACAGGCTCCCTCAAACCTAGCATCTTTGTGAGATATACAAACTGTGTTTATGTTATGGGGTAAGACCCTGCCTCAGGAGGGAATCTAACCCACAGCAAGCCATCAGGGACTGTTCCAAACCAACAAGCTTTATTTCCCCTCAACTGAGACGTCTCCTAAGTGCCTCCAGAACCATCTGGTTTGAAGGCAGCCCTCGACCTTTGATGTTGGCTCATAAATCTGAGCCGCATCTCTCTCTGCAACTGGAAATGATAAAGACCAAAAATACAGATTTGTACGTTTATGGAGAAATAAACACTGCACTCTTTTAACCCTTTTAGTGTGAGAAAAGAACGTTGAGTTATGTCTGCCACGTTAGCTGTGTAGCTAACGGTGGCTGCGCCCGCCTGCACCACAGGTGTGCTGATGCCACGTTACCATAAATGCTAACCTCAAAGGCCCTTCCATACAAAGGTTTTTCAAGGATGCCTTCACTTGAGCGTGGAGCCTAATTTTCTCTAGGCATCAAAGCAACACACACACACATTCACACACGCTTACTAATAACACACAACATTGCAGCAGCTGGTTTCATCACATAGACGCTGCAGGAGCGAAGATGCTTTCCTGGAAGCTCTCAATCAATGTTCTATCACACCCATGTTGACAGGAGGGAAAAACTCTACATGGCCACTGTGACTAGTACACAACTGAACACAGAAACGCTCCACAGTGACCTTCCAGAAGGGGAAACCTCCTTCATACACTCCGTAGAGGAGTTGACGATCGGCTGTGATGTCATAACCATCCGAGGTCGACTCACCACCAGCAGCAGCATGATGGTTTCTGCTCCTGTAGAAGTTCCTCTGATATCAACCTTGCTTTAAGAAAAACATGGAGAATTACTACACTACCCTCAATCCTACAGTGTATCAGTGACATCTCTGATTGGTGGCGGACGCTGTTGCCATGGAAATGTTATGTGAACCTGTCACTGTAGGCCATTTCAAAGTTCCCGTGATTGAACCTGCTGCAGAACCATGGTTCCAATTTCTGATGAAAAACGTGGAATATTTGGATATGACAAGAGTGAGCGGTTAGCTAGCAACTGGTACTGTTAGCGATGCGAGGATAAAGATGTCCATAGTTTTGAGCCTTTGTCTTAGAAATCTAGATCATTTGTAGTTTTCATCACATCCTTCCCTGGTTGGCTCGTCTCCTTCCTGAAGTACAATCCTGGCTGAACTTCCCAGCAGCTGTAACCCCTGATGACCTCATTTCCTGCCCAGTAAAAGTCACTTCCTGATGTTAGAGGGGACAAATACCCACTTTCTGCCCCCCCCCCCCCCCCCACACACACACACACACATTTTGTTGTCACACACAAAAGCTGGATATAAATGTTGCTGAAGTGAATTGATCTTTCCTGCTAGCCCTGAAACCCTGACCTGGATCACATGTCCTGTTTCCATGGAAGACATATGATCTTTTCACACACACACACACACACACACACACACACACACACACACACACACACACATTCCATAGAGGCCCTACTGTTGCTACGAGGGTTTCAAAGCCGACCTCCTTCAGAGAGACTCTAATGTAGATAACCTCACACTAACTGACAGGTCATCCATCCAGCAGCTGTGTGTGTGTGTGTGTGTGTGTGTGTGTGTAAAAGAGATACCTTGGCGACTAACATCTGTTGCTGAGCCTCTATTTGTTGCTGTTGTCTTGTGGCCATTTCTTGAAGCTCGGAGAGGGTCAGTTCCACACGTGGAACCTACACACACACACACACACACACACACACACACACACACACACACACACACACACACACACACACACACACACACACACAAACATTAAAAAATATTCAGTGATTTGATTCAGTGACGTCTTCGTGACAAGGTGAGAACCTTCAGTGTTCAACATGAGCGTTGTTAGGCGGGCAGCTGGTGGCCTTGGCGCCGTGGCCGAGTCATAGTATTGGTTTCAGGGGAAATATCTGGAATCCTCTCTGGCTTTGTCATCACAGCGCCGCGCTGATGTCATCAACATCAGCAACAGCCACAACACCACCAGATCACCCTGACAATTTTTACTGCAGTTTAACACCAGAGCTGAGGTGTAAATGAAGTGAACAATCACCGGATGAGCTTGTTGCAGTTTAGAATTCTACTCAGTTTGCTTTGATTTACGGGCGCACTCATTGAAATGTGTGTGTTTACTAGGGTGGCGGTGGCGGCGGTGGCGGTAGGGTGCTGTGGAGGTGAGTAAATGCCTCTAGCAGACAGCAGCGGAAGGGTTCAGCGAGCCACATCCTGCTATTGTGTACATCCCTCATGGACAAACACACAAACACTTGGTCTGTTGTGTTCACTTTAATTACACAGTCAGTGAGGGTGGTGCATGTGACCCTCCTCCGTGTACTTTTCCTCACTAACAGGAGGTTTTTTTCAAGTTTTTTCTCCTTCATTAAGTCTTAGTGACTCCTGTGTGCAGGAAGAACCAGCCACGTGCATTTAGCTTCGAGCTAACGGAGACTGATGCTGACAGCAGCTAACCTCTAAAGGTCATCACCAAGTAACAGCAAAACTGTTGCGAGCTGTTCTACTTGCTTGTTCCCTGAGGAACTCCAGGATTATGGTTTCAACAGAGTGGTTTTCTGTTTGGGTGGAACAGAGTTGGAACCAAGTGAAGTTGAGAATGTTTGTGCTGTAAATAACTGTAATGTCAGTCATGCTGTAATGGGTTGCTGCCACATGTGGTTGCCCCGCCCACTCACACGCTTCATTATTGAAGGATTTTAAGTTTTAAAGGTTTGAACATCACATGGTTTTTGGTCAGAACTCAGTTTTTGTCAACAATGAGTTAAAAAGTACAGCAGCTACTTTTGTTGGAGGTCCAAAAACAAAAAACAGAGACAGAGAAGCTGATTTAACAAACGCTCCGTGACTGTGACCGGCGCCGGAGGGTCAGAGGCCTTCCGAGACAAACCAGTGAGACGAATAAAATCCACCAAAACTTTAACCCCCCAGCAAGAGGAAGTTCTGACTCGCAGGGTTGTCTGGTCACTGGTTAATGACTGACTAACACGCTGCTACACACTATCCATGACTTCAGAACGCCAACATAACCAAGGCTGATCTACTCGTACGATAGTCAGTATGTAGCTCCAGTCAATGTGGTGGTGGATTACTGGTCACCAGTCTGGATTAGAAGACCTGGATTATACCAGACGACCTTGAGAGGTTTTTGGACAGTTTTGCTGTTGTCATTCCTAACATTTCACATGAAATTACATGACACTGCTACAACAACGCACAACTTCAGCTAACATGAACATCTTGAACAGAGTTTCCCCCAAATAAAAGCAACATATTGCAGTAGTAACATGATGATCCTGTGGGGTTTGGGCAAACTCTAGCTAGAACCATCCTCATCAACAGGGCAAACTCTAGCTAGAACCATCCTCATCAACAGGGCAAACTCTAGCTAGAACCATCCTCATCAACAGGGCAAACTCTAGCTAGAACCATCCTCATCAACAGGGCAAACTCCAGCTAGAACCATCCTCATCAACAGGGCAAACTCCAGCTAGAACCATCCTCATCAACAGGGCAAACTCCAGCTAGAACCATCCTCATCAACAGGGCAAACTCCAGCTAGAACCATCCTCATCAACAGGGCAAACTCCAGCTAGAACCATCCTCATCAACAGGGCAAACTCCAGCTAGAACCATCCTCATCAACAGGGCAAACTCCAGCTAGAACCATCCTCATCAACAGGGCAAACTCCAGCTAGAACCATCCTCATCAACAGGGCAAACTCCAGCTAGAACCATCCTCATCAACAGGGCAAACTCCAGCTAGAACCATCCTCATCAACAGGGCAAACTCCAGCTAGAACCATCCTCATCAACAGGGCAAACTCCAGCTAGAACCATCCTCATCAACAGGGCAAACTCCAGCTAGAACCATCCTCATCAACAGGGCAAACTCCAGCTAGAACCATCCTCATCAACAGGGCAAACTCCAGCTAGAACCATCCTCATCAACAGGGCAAACTCCAGCTAGAACCATCCTCATCAACAGGGCAAACTCCAGCTAGAACCATCCTCATCAACAGGGCAAACTCCAGCTAGAACCATCCTCATCAACAGGGCAAACTCCAGCTAGAACCATCCTCATCAACAGCATCAACATTGTCAAACAATGACCCCCCCCCCCCCCCCCCTGCTCACAGCAGTGCTGCTCAGAACCAGAACTGAGTCTAAAGACGAGACTGGATAGGGGGCCCTGCTGTCCAGGTTCTAATCTCCTCCACCTAAGGAGAGGAGGTGTACAGAACCTCTTCTTAATGCCACTTTTACTTTAACGTCAAGTGTCCCTTTTATTCCTTTCACTCTTCCTGTTCGGTGCTGCACTGCTTGGCTGGGACGCCGTCCCCTGTCCTTTCAGTCGTTCATTTATTTTCACTCTCGTCTTGTCTTTCGCTGCCGTGTTTCTCCACTGGAGCGCCGTCACTCTCAGCCTCCTCCTGCACTCCAGACCACGCGTCCTCACACCAGCGATGATTCACTGGTAATAAACACATCTCCGCATGAATGAAGCTGTTATGATTATGATTCATGCCACTCGGCCGACAAATGATCAAAACAACAACAGTCATTACTTTAATTGTTGTTAATATCATAATAATAACGTCAAGGATCCTACGTATTTAAGGAACATTTTTTTACCTCACAAATAAAACCTAGCAAACAGTGATTTTCTCTGTCATGAATATAATCATTTGTGTATTTACTTTTTTATTTCTGGCAGGTCAAATTTGGCCCCTGAGCCCAACTTTGGGCCACCCTGATCTGAGGCAATCATTTTCATGGTTTTGGATGAAATCTTCAGCACCGATGACCTGTCACTCAAACACTGTGGCTGTGAAACGCTCTGCTGCAACCGTACCAACCTGATCTAGTGATGGAACTCATCCTTCTGCAGCTGAAACTTCATAACTGAAGCAAAGGCGAAGCTGCAGTCGCCGCCGCCACCGCCACCGCTACCAGGCTGCAGCGACATCATCCTGCAGGTGACATTCACATGCGGCTTCTATCAGCTGTATTTACCTGCAGGCTGTCCCATGTGATCCTGCAGGAGCGCACTTTAATTTTGCTGCATTGTCCTTCAACAGTAAATTCCTGCACCAGGTCCACCTCGTTCCACTCCATCCTGACGGGACCAGCAGCAGAACGTTGCTGCCTCAGAGAGAAGAGCGGTGGAAGAGAACTGCTGCCAGCGGAGGAGGGGAGCGATCCTTATCACAACTTTCTCTCTCCATCCGCTTGGTGATGTGACGCGATTTACAATGTTCGTTCTCTCCCTCCCTCCCTCTCTCAGACAAACTCCATTATTGGTGTGTTCGCAAATGACGTGAGAACAGAGTAACAACAAACACACAAGTGCGACTGAACTGTCCCTCCATCTTCCTAGAAAGCCTCTATCAGCTCATCCATCCTTCCTAATCCCCGCCCTCTCTGTATCTGCATGCCTTCATCTCTCATTCTCTCAATTCTTGTCATCCCTCTGCAGCTTTTTGCTGCAACAACACCCCCCCAACCCCACCCCATCCCCCCTTCGCTCTCTCTCTGTCTCACCCCTCACCCCCTCTCTCTCCCCCAGTTTCTCCCCGAGGGGAACCACTGCACCACTGGCTGATGGGGTTATGGTTGTTCTCAATCATCCACATGTGTGTTCTCAGGAGGAAAAGATGATCATGATGATGATATCAGATCAGCGTCGGCGTGTGCAGCGATCTCGTGGCCCGCACTCCTGCCAGACTCTACCAGTAACACACACGTGCGCGCACACACACACACACACACACACACACACGCACGGTAGAGTAGAGAGAACAGCTGACTCCTGCTGCGTCACATTTTCCTCCCTCTCTCTCTCTGCAACACACACACACACACACACACACACACACACACACACACACACACACACACACACGGACTGGAAGCTTTCCCTGTGTTGCTGTCCTGGCTGCAGGATTTTGTGCTTGTGTGTACAAGCTGGACCACCAAGGGATTTGATATTTGACTCTTGTGTAAACCAAATATTATGATGACATGCTGATCTGAACTAGTAATATCCAAGTAATACTTCATCCAAAAAAATTATTGTAACTTCTTAGTACTCACTACCAGGAGTACTCAGCTCTCTAAGATGTTTTTCTCTCCTCCATCACTTCTTAGTGACTCCAGAATGCAGGAAGAACCAGCCACGTATATTTAGCTTGAAGCTAACAGAGACTGATGCTAACAGCAGCTAAACTGTCCAGGAACGTCTGGTCACCACCTCTCCAGGTGGTCTGGTGTGGTCCAGGTCTCCTGGATCCAGACGTATGATCAGCCTCCGTTAGCTTCAAGCTAAATGTACATGACTGGCTCCTTCTGGATCCTGAAGTCACTAAGAAGTGAAGGAGGAGAGACACAACATGTTTGTGAGCTCAATGCTCCTATGAGTGAGTGCTTGGAAGGCCAGCCAATTTTCCACCACACTGTACCAGCTTTTTGCCTGTTTTGGTTCTCCGTCAGCTGCATCGCCATGACAACCAGCTAGACGGAGGGGATGCTGTGGAAAAACAAAAAAAGCTGGTAACAAAAGTGAGTTGAGCCAGAAACACGAGGTGGAAAAGTGGCTTGAGGCCATGTGGGAGAACCGTCTGCTTACTTCATCTCTGCTCCTTTTTATCAAAACCCTCCAGTGAATCAGAACATCGGAACTAAAATGGCAGCTTGAATTGTTGAACAGCGCTCAGACGATCAAGTCTGGTTTCATCCCTGAGTCATCCAACACAATAGGAAACAAACAAATTGTAAACACCTACATAGTAAAAGGTTCAGTGACATCACGCCTGAATTAACTGTCTGTGTTCATTTTTTTCAGTTAAGAATGAATAGAAAGACACTCCTCTACAATGTATGGATCAGTTCTCCAATATATCAGTTATTCAGGTCAAGTTATAATGGAAAACCACTTTTCAGTGTATATTTCTACCACGATACACAAACTAACTTCATCTGACTACATCTATTTTTTGAAATATCCTGTGGTGCAGCAAGAAATGCTGAGATCATTCAGGAAACAACTGCACCACGAATCCACCTCAGCTTCTGCTGAAGTGAAATTCCAGTTTCATTTAAAACTGAATTCATGAGAGAATTCCTCAAGTTTGAAAATTGCAACAAGCACTTTTATTTTGGTGACGTCGTTGGTGCTGTCGGAAAAACAAAATCCTGCAGCGACTCAGCAGCTTCACATCCTGCAACAATTCAGCTCACAAACTTTTCCAGTTCTACTACAGTAGAGCTGGCAGCCAGCAGGCCATCACCCAGGCACACACACACACACACACACACACACACACACACACACACACACACACACGGAGTAAACAAAACTATAAATAGCGCAGGACAACTGAGACACAGGTGAATAGTCAAGCCAGGTAGGAACGCATGCCAAGACAAAGGACCTTGACTCTTCGTACATTGAGGGATATCGAGTGAACGAGAACGGGTCGGACGTATGGACGGACAACAGAACACAACCATAGAAACGAGACTGATGGATTTGATCCCGGCTGCCACTGGAAGCCAGTGAAGAGAAACCAGCAGCGGGGTGACATGTGCCCTTTTGGGCTGGTTGAAGACCAGACGTGCTGCTGCATTCTGGATCATCTGCAGAGGCTTGAATGAGCCTGCAGGGAGGCCTGCCAGAAGAGAGTTGCAGTAGTCAATGCGTGAGATGACAAGAGCCTGAACCAGAATCTGTGTGGTCTGTTGGGTCAGGAAGGGTCTGATCTTCCTGATGTTGTAGAGGGCATAATGGCAAGACCGAGTATTCCACTTACACATGAAGGGCGGTGCCTCCCCACAATGTGACTATGTAAATACAAGAATGTCCTACCATACACGCGTGTTCTAAGAGCAGAAGTAACGAGCACCCGCTCACACACACAAAGACACGTTGTTCTGATCCTGTTGAGTAATGAAACCCACCCATGTACCATCTGCTCTACGCCTCCAGTACAAATATTTCTCCTGATCTACAAAAACAGCCTCCAACATTCCTGCAGGCCCAGATGGACTGGAGGAGCCCACCAGACCTGCACCAGAACTCAGGAACACCACCAGGTTCTGCTGCAATGACAACGCTTCATCCAAAAAGTGTCTCCAGTTTGTCGAATTGCCAAAAGTTCTCGTTTACTTTCACGGCTCCACACGCATGATTAAAATAACATGTATAGCAACAGGACCGTCAGTCAGCGTGTTGGAGATTCAGATGGATCCAGATCACTCCTCCTCCTGCAAGGTGTCCACAGTACACACACACACACACACACACACACACACACTGCAAATACTCATTTTAATCAGCACCAACACAACCCCTGACATGTACTACAACCACCACCCAGTATGCATTTTTGTTCTCTACAATGAGAGAATTACAGTTGGGATTAACTGCTTTACGTCTACTTACTTTCATAGTGCAGTACTTTTAAAGTACAACAGTGTACTGTGAGAGGGAGCAATAATCTGAGAAGAAAAACAGAGTTAAAGTTGTAAATTTATAAGAAAAACCTGGATAATCTCAGGATGAAGCATAACTTCATCACTGAGATCCACTTTGTGGCTTGAAGAGAAAGTAAACTAATAAAACAGCGTTTTTGCGTGGACGGCTCGTTGTGAGGTCAGCAGCTGCTGTTGTTGCGTTCACTGCCTGGTTTGATGAAACTGCAGGTCCAACACATTCAGCTGCAGCACTTTCATCCCCACTGCTGCCTTCACATCATTCAGCAAGAGGCAACAGCATCTGGTGATTGTGCCTGTGTCAGAGCTTTGAGACATGATTATATAGAACTGAGAGTCACACCCTGACTTATAATGTCAGTGTAACACGCACACACACACACACACACACACACACACTGCCTAACCCAAACACACATGGCCAAAAGACGCCACACCCTGCCTGCAATAGTTTTCATTGAATATAAACACACACTCCTGTGACATATGCATACACACACACACACACACACACACACACACACACACACACACACACACACACACACACACACACACACACACACACACACAGCCAACAGCATCCAACCACTCAGCCAGTGTGTTTGAGTGAGCTGCTGGTCGTGGAAATCCTAAACAGATCACAAAACAGATCACTTGAGGTAACAAGAATATATAGTAAGTCCGTCGAGTTCATCGACACAAACACACTCAGTGACACACACACACACACACACACACACTCCTACAACTCACCCCCACTCTGCTGCCTTGCCCCTCTGTTGTCTTGTTTAAACAAACGCAGAAGGTGGAAGAGGAAGATGACGAAGTGAAGAAGGAGTGAAGAAGTGAGGAAGGTGAGAGGAAGAGGAGGAGGAGGAGGAGGAGCTGTTTGGCTGGCAAACAATCCTCTTAGCCTGGTTATGTCATGAGACCAAGCTAATCCCACCTTCACTGACTGACCAGCTGACCAACAGCCAGACTGGCCAACACACACACACACACACACACACACACACACACACACACACACACAGGTTCAGTAACGGTGTAACCCCGGCAAACCACCAGTGTCTCGTCTGGGCTTTAATACAACAGCTAATAGCTCTTAGCGATGAATCCAGAGCTGCTAGCATGATGTCAGCGTCTCCTTTCATAACAACATGTCACAGTTAGCTGACAGCGGTTAGCGACACGGGGCTCACTGGCCTTTTTTAGCCTCTTGGCCTCTGTCTCTAAGTGTTATGTGGAGGGAAGTTCATATCATCTGATGGGATTTTTCACAGTCGCGAGACGATCAAGAGATGGTTTGTTTGAGGGTGCAGACCAACAAAATTGTCTGTTAATGACATCATGAATATGGTTCATTTGGTACGTAGTGCATTCAAAATTTTACTTTTTTGTTTTGCTATCTGGTAATCTTGTTTTTTGTTAAATCTTGGTTATCAAAGTTCTAGCTGTATCGATAATCATTTTATTCTGTTAAATTTACTTTATTCCTTGAACAGAATAACGAGGAGTGTGTGTGTGTGTGTGTGTGTGTGTGTGTGTGTGTGTGTGTGTGTGTGTGTGTGTTTCTTGTTGGTCGACGTCTATAATATATGTAGTCACTAATCCTTAATCCTAAAATCTACCCATGGACTAATACAGCCGTACAAACTTGGATTGTGTTGCAACAATATGGTGCAATATGAATACCGCCTCCTCCACACACACACACACACACACACACACACACACACACACACACACACACACACACACACAAACAAAACAGTTCTAGCCTAACATTGTTGCGTGACGCAGGTCTATTTAAGGACACAGAGGGAGACTCCGGCTGCAGACTGAATGTCATTAGCGTTTTGCTAACGGTTACTGTGCTGTCTCACAACCTCACAAATACATGGTTTGTGCTGCTCGTGCGGCTTCATGGGTTCTCCTGTGGACTGAAGACTCGTGAGTCCATCTTAAACCTAACAACCAGGAAGAGTGTGTAGTTGAAGGCAGCAAATGAGAAAAGAGATAAAATGTCACAATATTCAGGACATGATTGTGTGTGTGTGTGTGTGTGTGTGTGTGTGTGTGTGTGTGTGTGTGTGTGTGTGTGTGTGTGTGTGTGTGTGTGTGTGTGTGTGTATCCACCTACCCTGTCATTAGCACTCTCAAGTCCCTCCACTGCCCAGGTCTGTTCTAAAGGCTGCTGGTTCCCTGTATATGAAAAAAGAAGAAGAATAATTTTTCAACACAAAGTGTATTTTACCTTTCAAGTACTCACTAATAGAAGTCTTCCATTTAATAAAATGTTTTTTCCCCACTGCATTACTCCTTTGATTGCAGGAAGAACCAGCCACGTAGATTTAGCTTGAAGCTAACAGAGACTGATGCTAACAGCAGCTAAACTGGCCAGAAACGTCTGGTCACCACCTCTCCAGGGGGTCTGGTCCAATCCAGATCGTCCGAATCCAGCTGGATGGCCAGTGCTCCACTCACACTTTGACGAGAGACTCTTACAACTAGCGAACTAGAACACTTCAATCATTCAGCACTACTCAGCCATGTTTGTGGAGCCAGAACGTGGTGCTGCAGTCGTTCATTACCTCTCATCACACTTTACTACTGAAGTGATGCCACTATCGTAGTAATTAGTAATCCACAAACACTTTGTTCTGAGATTAAAACAAAAACTACTCACTTTCATTAGCTGTCAGTCTCCATTAGCTTTAGGCTAAATATATGTAGCTGGCTCTTTCTGTATTCACAAGAAAGTAATGCAGGAGGGGTAAAAAAACATGTTGGAGCTCAAGACTCCTATTTGTGAGACAAAATGGACTTTTTGGGTGCAGTGTCACTTTAACAGAGACAGATGCTGCTAATAAGACAAGCGTAGTCGTGTAGCACAGCTGCCCCGGGCTGAGCGTCACACTGCTTTCATAAACTCCACATGAGCAAGTCAGAAATTTATGTTACATTTCCATAGCACACAAAGCTTCCTGTGTCCTCTGTGTGGGCCCCTCCCCTCAGGTTTGGCCCATCCTTGTTACATAATTCTAATCATCTTATCTGGCTAATTAGCGACTGAGCCTCTAAACCTCAAACGCACCACTGACTCGGGGCAGTTTCCTGTGGGACAAGTTCCTTCGCTCCTCAAACAAATACGTTTTGGCCTGATTTCTGAAGGCAGCTTGATTAAAACAACACAACAACAAGAAGACATCATGGATCCCAATGAACTGATGCCATTGGAGAGTGTGTGTGTGTGTCGGGGCGGTACCTTGAGGCCAGGACGCACAGTGTCTGAGGTAGAAGCTGACCTCGGGTCTCCTGGCACCCCACTGCTGAAGGAGATCCAACAGCAACAAATCCTGAGGGAGAACCCGCTCTGATGGAACACAGAGAGGGTGAGAGAACGTCAGCTGAGGATCCCACCGGCTGCTGAGTCCTTGTTCTTGTGTTCACCCTCAAGCACAACAATTGAAGCCAGGAGATCAGGCTGGAAATGTCCATCAAACGCTCTCCATCTGAATGTTTCACTCACATCATTGAACGGCAATAAAAAGATGGAACAGAAACATAAGCAGGAGCAGAAGTAACGGATAACAACGACGCCAATGATTCACAAATTTGTTTAATTAAATGGTGGACTCAATTTTACATTGCGCTTTTCTACCTTAGCGGCACTCAAAGGTCGTCTCATTCACCCGTTCACTCACTGATGGTGGAGGCTGCCATGCAAGGCGCCAACCTCATCAGGAGCAATTATGGGTCCAGTGTCTTGCTCAAGGACACTTGGACATGGTCACCAGGGTCGAGGATCGAACCAGCGACCCTTCGGTTGCTAGAAGGCCACTCCACCCCTGAGCCACGCCGCCCAGTAACTAAATGTAATCACATGTTTTTGGGGTCTTTTTCTGTAATTTTACTCTCAACAACCACTCATAACACAATTTAGATTCCATTATGTTACTTTTATTATTTTAATTTGCCTTTAACTTCAGTTCTGCCGGATTAAATCACATCTGCAGTAAAACGTAGCTGTGACACTCAGTGTGTTGAGAGACACTGAAGACAAACTTCACTCGAAACTCAAGTACCCACGATACACTGTTTGGGTGAAGTATCACTTTAAAAAATCTCAGAATGGGTGGGGGCAGCAGTGGGGCGACGTTCCTGCTGGGTTCAGCACTCAGAGAGGGACGGTAAAACTAACCCAGCGTTGCAAAGGTACAAAGAGGAACCCTGATGCCACAACAGGATCCTGAAATAAATTTGTGAGGTTTAAAAAGAAAGAAAATCCAGGACATGCTGGCATTGTTTTTATGAATTCTCTTGACAAAATAGACACACACACACACACACACACACACACACACACACACACACACACACACACACACACACACACACACACACACACACACACACACACACACACACACAGCCTTGAGCCAAGGCCTCTCCACACAGTTCATAACATCATTTATTATCTGCTTCTTTACTCTGGCCAATGAGAAGCTCTGCTATTGTGAGCGCTCGGTCACCGGCAGCCCTCTGAGTTAACGATGAAGAGGAGGATGACTCCCTCAGCAGCGATGAACGAGTGAATGTAGGCCATCGTGCTCCTGGTGTCAGCATGTGATTGACTGCTTCATTCACCCTCACGGCGCCATATAGTATGGAAGTGGCACATCGCGCTCCATTGATTTGGGGAGCTGCTTCCAGCAGGAGGTCTGCCTCTGGTTATTATTAGCACCCCGACTGATCTGGGTCAGACTCTCACTGTGATTACTGTCTTGTATAATGGCAGATTACCATCAGGTGGAGACTCCAAACACAGGCTGTCAGTGGTGTTAGTACACTGGTGGATTACACTGAGTGCGTGAGTGTAAGGATACGTCATGTGACCAGGAGAACAACGACAACAACATCCCCAGCATCAGCACACTGCAGCAGCAGAGTCGATGTCAGGTCAGTTTCCAGACTCTGAATCTGAAAGTCTGTTGTCTGAGGTGTTTGTCCTGGCTATGATTCCAGTCAGCCAATCAGAAACCCTTGTTGTGATGACACAGTGAACTCAAGAGTCAAAACAATGATGGTGGCGCCATGACTTGAATATGAAATCAATAGGAGACAGCTGAGAGGTTTGTGTTCTCTGCCAGTGAGATAGAGGTCATTATTGGGTTCATCATTGTTTATATCGTTTCTTCGGCTCGGTTCAGACAACCAGAGTCACTCGCCAGTGACGTCCAAACCTGGGAAACAGCTGCAATGATGTGGAGCCAACTGTAATTCAGTCAGGACAAGGTGACAGTCGCCATGGAAGCAGCGTTGGTAGCAGAACGGTTCTACTGGACCCGCTTAGACGCCACATGAGGACCCAAGCAAGAGTCAGACTCACCATGTCCATTCCATACTTCCGCCAGGTGACACTCCCCCTCGCCGGCCTCCTTACAGTATTCAACCACATCAATCACTCTGGTCGCCGGGGTAACCGGGACCTCGGTCAACATTTGTTGGGTGTCATTGAGGTACACTGTCAGGATCACCTGTAACCATAGAAACGGACAGGTTTAACATCAGAAAACATCTGGTATTACTTTGTAGGTGCTGTTATTCTTTGGTGCAGTGGTCGGTGGACGTGTTTGGTTTTCTGTGGACGCGGGTCCAGCACCAGAAGGGGGACCAGGAACAAAGCACTTCCTGGTTCCATCATGGCACTTTGACATATTTGGGATGTGGATAAAAGAGAAACCACAAACTCACATTTACTGTCTGAATCTGCATACAATTCAATCAGGACGTACATTAAAACTCAGCAGCTCTAAGCCAGCTTAGCCTGGACGTCTGCGGAGGGCAGCCAGATTTGATGGTGGAGCTGCAGATTTGAATTCGATCTAATTAAACCTCAAAGCTCTCAAGACCATCACTGTGGAAAATATGTGAATGCCAAATAATAACAAGGCGAACAAGGAGAGCAGGATGGGAAAGAGGCAGAGTCGATTCAACAGTTGCTGATGCTAACAGGACACGCTGGCCACCATCGACGTGCACAGACGCCACCACAGCGTTTCCTCTGGACTCCTCCTGATCAGCTACGTCTAAGTCTCTGTAGGCCGGAGGGACACAAACTACTACTGGTTGCATGTAAGAGTAGAACCAACAAATTCCTCATGACAGAAATGTGCTCTTAAATACAGGAGAGAGTTTATACTCCCATGAATTAGTAAATATTTGATCGGTCAGGGAGGGTTTCACTGATAAAATCTGTTCATTTTTAAGTTCCAGACATGAAAGACCAAAAAAAGGACATCCTGTGATATCAATGGTGATGTCATGTCAGATAGTCAGCAGTTGAAAAATAAATTTAGGGTAATCTGGGATATGAACACAGACGCCAACAGACACACGCACACACACGGATACACTTTTAATCTCAATGTTGCTTTTCTCTCTCTCTCTCAAACTGATATGTTGTCTGCACATGCATGCGCGCATGCACCCACACACACACACACCTGTTCAGACCATGCAAAATAATCTGTAGTTGCAAGCAGACTGACTGATCGAGCACAGGCACATTCGCTAAATCTTGGATTAGACAAACCAACACACATTTACAAACACACACACACACACACACACACACACACTCACACACACACACATAGTAGGGGTTATTTAGGCTAATCGTGGCCTTACGATGGATGTGTTGCATGTTTGCTTTAAACTGAAATGATGATAAAAGAGCATCACACTGCTAACCACTGCATTCAGGCTTCCATGTGACCATGTGTTTTTCTTTCATAGGCTAACGTTAGCTTAGCACTGCTAACGTAGCATCCAGGCTTCCACATCATCAGAGGGTTCATTAGTGAAGATGATCCTGATGAACTGAACCTGGAAGATCATCAACTTTTGTTCAGCAGAGCTGATTTACTGGTTCAATCACCACAATCACAATCCTATTGGCTGCTGGGGGAGGAGCCAGGTGATGACCGCTTCCTGTTAGCGGAGGGACCAGGAGATGACCACTTCCTGTTGGTGGAGGAACCAGGAGATGACCACTTCCTGTTAGACTAGAAACACACCTCATCCCTGACATGCTAACTTCCTGTTGGACTACAAAATACCTCATCCTTCAGGCTTCCATGTGATCCCTCCTACCAGGCTGGACTAACAAGTCCCTAAAGACTCTCCAGCTGGTCCAGAACGCTGCTGCCCCCCTGACTAGAACTGGTAGCAGAGACCAGGTCTCTCCTGGACTGCTTCTCTGCATGGCTCCCTGTCAGATTCAGAACAGAATTTAAAATTCTTCTTCTACCATCAAAGGCAAGGCAAGGCAAGGCAATTTTATTTGTAGCCTGTTTTCCACCACCAGTTTGTCTCCAGGCTTCATGGCATCATAACAACATCCTCTGCCCTCAGAGCCTCACATTGACTGAGGAGAAACTCCATAGAAAACCTTGAACAGGGAAAAATGGGAGAAACCTCAGGGTGAGCAGCAGAGGAGGATCCCTCACCAGGACGGACAGACGTGCAGGAGATGTTGGTACAGAGAAGAGAACAGTTGACAATGCAGAATGTGAGAAACATGGAAATGTTAATAACAGTTGAAGAAGGAAGCTTCTGGTAGGGGAGGCAGGGAGAGCAAGCCAGCTTGATGGGGGACTGGATGGTAGACTGGTTCATGGGAGGGGAGCGCAGGCTGGTGTGACAGTAGGGAATAAGAGGGGGGGGGGGAGGCGATGCAGGCGGCGGTTGGGGCTCTGGTGGATCTGTGGAAACACAGAGAGACTGCGAGACACCAAGGCCAAACTACAAAGTGCAACAAGTAGTGGTAATGACAGTTCCAAAAATGTGCAGGGAGGAGAGGAGGAGAGAGGGGGAGAGGAGGGGAGAGGAGAGGAGAGGAGGGAAGGGCTCCATGTAACCTGATGTGTCCCCCAGCAGTCTAAGCCTGTAGCAGCATAGCTATCAATGGTTCAGAGCTACCTGAACCAGTCCTAACTGAAGGCTCTGTCATAGAGGAAGGTCTTAAGCCTGGACTTAAACGTAGTTAAAGTGTCTGCCTCTCTGACCCATGGAGAGATGCTGGTTCCACAGTAGAGGAGCCGGTACCTGAAGGCTCTACCTCCCAGTCTGTTTTTATTGATACTGGGAGTCACTAAAAGACCTGCATTCTGGGAGCGGAGTGCTCTGGTCGGACAGTAGGGACTAATGAGCTCTTTCAAATAGGATGGGGCTTCATCATTGAGAGCCTTATAAGTCAGCAGAAGGACTTTGAAGTCGATTCTAGATCCTACAGGAAGCCAGTGGAGAGAGGCTAAAGTGGGAGAGATGTGTTCTCTCTTCTTAACTCCCATCAAAACCCTCGCTGCAGCGTTCTGGACCAGCTGGAGACTCTTTAGAGAGTATTTAGGACATCCTGACAGGAGAGAGTTGCAGTGGTCCAGCCGAGAAGTGATAAATACATGCACCAGTTTCTCAGCATCAGTCTGGGAAAGGATATTCCTAATCTTAGCGATACTTCGCAGATGGAAGAAGGCGGTCCTAGTCACATGCTTTATGTGGGAGCTGAAGGAAAGGTCCTGGTCAAAAATGACCCCAAGGTTCCTTGCAGTTGTACTCGAAGTCAGGGTGATGCCATCTAGAGTAGAGATCCGATTCAAGAGTGTGTCCCTGTGGTGTTTAGGTCCAAAAATGATTACCTCAGTTTTATCTGAATTGAGCATTAAGAAGTTAGAGGACATCCAGGATTTAATGTCTTTCAGGCAGTCTAGCAGATGAGTAAGCTGGCTTGTGTCGTCTGGCTCCATCGACCAGTAGAGTTGTGTGTCGTCTGCATAACAGTGGAAGTTGATTGAGTGCTTCCGGATTATGTCACCTAATGGGAGCATGTAAAGAGTGAAGAGAATCGGTCCTAAAACTGAACCCTGTGGTCCACCATATGTAACTCTGCTATACTCTGAATAGTCATTATTGACATTAACAAACTGAAACCTGTCAGATAAGTAGGACTTAAACCATTTTAGGGCAGGTCCTTAATCCCAGTTTCATGGTCTAGTCTCTGTAGCAGGATGCTGTGGTCGATGGTGTCAAATGCAGCACTGAGGTCCAAAAGGACAGAGACGAGACCTCTGTCTGAAGCTGTAAGAAGATCAGTAGAGACTCTGACCAGTGCTGGTTCAGTGCTATGGTGTTCCCTGAATCCAGACTGGAAGGCTTCAAAGAGCTCGTTGCTGTGCAGATGTTCATGTAGCTGCTCCAGGACAACCTTCTCAAGGATCTTGGAGATGTAGGGAGGTTGGATATCGGCCTATAGTTGGCTAACACATCTGGGTCAAGAGAAGGTTTTTAAGTAAAGGGTTGATGACAGCCACCTTAAAGGCCTGTGGCTCATAACCTGTGACTAAGGAAAGATTAATTTGATTTAATATAGAAGTGTTGACTAGAGGGAAGGCATCCTTAAGGAGCTTGTTGGGATGGGATCCAGCAGACAAGTGGCTGACTTGGAGGAAGTGACTGCAGAAGTTAATTCTGACAGGTTGATGGGGGAGAAGCTGTCCAAGTGAGCACCAAGTCTGGGAGGTGCTTCTATGGGGACTGTAGTCTGTCCTCCATTACTGGCAATCTTTGTTCTAATATTCACAATCTTTTCAGTAAAGAAAGCAAGGAAGTCGTTACTGCTGAGAGTTGGGGGATGCATGGCTCAACAGCACTATGGTTCTTGGTGAGCCTGCCCACGGTGCTGAAGAGGAACCTGGGGTGGTTCTTATTCTTTTCTATTAGGGACGAGTAGTAAGCGCTTCTAGCATTACGGAGTTCTTTTTATATATTAATAAACTCTCCTTCCAGGCTTGGCGGACTTCCTCGTGCTGGCTGGAATGTGTCTTCCTTCCCAGTTGTCTGGTCTTCTGTTTTAAGGCACGCAGCTCTGGGCTGTACCAGGGAACTATTCTTTTCTGGTTGATAACCTTCTTCTTCAGGGGAGCTACGGCATCAAGTGTCCCAAGGAGTGCTGCTGCAGTGCTGTCCACAAGATAGTCCACCTGGGTGGGGTGGAATCAGCATAACTGCCCATTATATCACTCCAAGGTGTGGCAGCAAGCTCTGCTGGAATAAGCTCCTAAATCTAGAAACAGCAGTGTCAGATAGACTTCTACTGAAGCGGGACTTTTTCCCAGGTAGGATATAATTTGTTAAAGTAAATTCAAATGTAATTAAGGAGTGATCAGACAAGACGGGGTTCTGAGGAAGAACTGTGATGAGGTCAGCTTCTATTCCATAAGTGAGTACTAAATCAAGGATGTGATTAAAAGTGTGAGTGGGTTTGTTTACCCTCTGACAGAAGCCAACAGAATCAAGAAGCGACTTAAACGCAGTGGCCAGAGAATCATCATTGACGTCCACATGGATGTTAAAGTCACCCACTAGAATGACTTTGTCTGAGTTCAATGCCAAGTTAGACAGAAAGTCAGGGAGTTCTTCTAAGAACTCAGAATAAGGTGCAGGAGGACGGTACACCCCAGCAAGTAAGAGTGGTTTCTCTGCTTTCCAGTCTGGGAGGGAGAAGCTGACAGTCAGGCTCTCAAATGAGTTAATGAACAATTAGGTGGAGGGTTAATGAGCAAATTTGTCTGATAGATTGCAGCTCCTCCTCCTCTGCCAGTGGTGCGAGGTACATGGTAGTTAATGTAACCAGGAGGGCAAGATTCATTTAAACTAACATACTCATCTTGCTGCTCCCAGGTTTCAGTGAGTGCTAATACACCAATCTGATAATTAGTAATTAAATCGTTCACTAGGAGAGACTTGGATGCAAGAGATCAAATATTAAGCAAACCACATTTAATAGTTTTACTGGGTTGGTTTGCTGGAGCAGTGGTTTTAATTTGAACTAAGTTGCTATAAGTTCCTCCTCCAGATTTGGGTGCAGGCTTATACAGCCTCGGGGCAGACACAGTTTCTATAGGCTGGGTGGGAGACAACACGAAGGAACCAGCAGAGGGCGTGCTAACCTGCAGCTCTGCCTGCTGGTCTGAACTCTGGGTGCTTGTCAGGGATTAGTATTGCTAACAAACTGGCCTCTGTTCCTAGATAAGAGAGATGCACCATCCAAAGTAGGATGGACGCCATCTCTCCCAATCAGACCAGGCTTTCCCCAGAAGGAGCTCCAATTGTCTATGAGCCACGTTGTTATCCAAGCATCCAGCGATGGAATGAACGCATGCGGCTAAACATGTCGTCACTCGCTAAATTGGGCAGCGGGCCGGAGAAAATTACGGAGTCCGACATTGTTTTAGCGTAGCTGCTCACCGAAGCCATGTTAACTTTAGTTAATTCCGACTGGCGAAGCCGGGTGTCATTAGCGCCGACATGTATCACAATCTCACTGTATTTAACCTCACAATTTGCCAGCAGCTTTAGATTTGCCTCAACGTCGCCCGCTCTGGCCCCTGGGATGCACTTTATGCTCGCTATCAAAGTCCTCAACAGTCAGGCTCCTTCATCCCTGACAGAGCTCCTAGTCCCCTATGATCCAGCTAGAACCCTTCGCTCCCAGGATGCAGGGTTCCTGCTGGTTCCTAGAGTTCTAACAGTAGAATGGAGCCAGAGCCTTCAGCTACCAGGCTCCCCTCCTGTGGAACCGTCTCCCAGTTTCAGTCCAGGACCCAGACCCCCTCTCTAGGTTTAAGAGCAGACTTAAGACCTCCTTGTTGATCAGGCTTATAGTCAGGACTGCTTAGGCTGGCGCTGTAGGCTCAGACTGCTGGGATCTCCCATGATGCACTGGGCTTCTCTCTCCTCCTCCTGTCCTCAGACGTGTTACTAACTCCTCTTCTTCTCCCCTCATCCCAGATCCTGGTGCTGCTGGAGGAGGCTCCAGACCTGAAGAGGCTCCAGCTGCCACCCGTAGCTCCACCTGCTCACGTCCCCGTCTGTCCATCAGTCTCTTCTCCTTTCTCTCTCTCTTTATCTCTGTCCCTCTCTTTCCTTCTGTCTCTCTGTCTTCCTCCATTCTCTGTCTTTGTCTCTGTCCATCAGTCTCTCCTCCTTTCTCTCTCTTTATCTCTGTCCCTCTCTTTCCTTCTGTCCATCAGTCTCTCCTCCTTTCTCTCCCTCTTTATCTCTGTCCCTCTCTTTCCTTCTGTCCATCAGTCTCTCCTCCTTTCTCCCTCTTTATCTCTGTCCCTCTCTTTCCTTCTGTCTCTCTGTCCTCCTCCATTCTCTGTCTTTGCTCTGTCCATCAGTCTCTCCTCCTTTCTCTCTCTCTTTATCTCTGTCCCTCTCTTTTCTTCTGTCTCTCTGTCCTCCTCCATTCTCTGTCTTTGTCTCTGTCCATCAGTCTCTCCTCCTTTCTCTCTCTCTTTATCTCTGTCCCTCTCTTTTCTTCTGTCTCTCTGTCCTCCTCCATTCTCTGTCTTTGTCTTTGTCCATCAGTCTCTCCTCCTCTCTCTCTCTCTTTATCTCTGTCCCTCTCTTTCCTTCTGTCTCTCTGTCTTCCTCCATTCTCTGTCTTTGTCTCTGTCCTGCTCTCCTGCTCTCTCTCCGTCCCCACTGATCCTGGATCTGCTCCACCTTCCTGCTGGTAAAGGAAGGTTCTGGTGGCTGCTGTTGCAGGATGTGCTGCTGATGGAGAATTGTTGGGTGGAGGTTCATTGAAGGAGGGAGGTGCTGGACCTGCTCTACTTGGACAGAGTCAGGACAGAACTTTGGTTGGGGTTTGGCGCCACACTAATAAACCTGACTGGACTCATCCCTGACATGCTAACTTCCTGTTGGACTACAAACACAGCTCATCCCTGACCTCGGTTATAAAGTAGAGCTGGAATTCATATGAATATGTTGAGTTTGATAAAGCAGAAAACAAGTATAATTGATCTGCGATCATTTCCTCTATCAAAGACATTTTTTTAATAGGAGCCACTCAAAATAACAACATGGTCGTGAGAAAACCACCAAAACAAATACATACAAATATCAAATCAAACTCATACTTGAAATGACATGTTTGGATTCAACCTACCATCAAACAAGTGCTGATAAACAAGTATGGACAAATTCACAATGGGAATAATCTGCCCCCAACCCCCCGACACACACACACACACACACACACACACACACACACACACACACACACACACACACACACACACACACACACACACGAGCGGTGGCTGACGTGCCTCAGGAGGCTATTTTGGTCATCAGAGAGTCGGTGGCAGCAAGTGAGAGAGTGATCAGTGGTGGTAGGGAGACAAACTCCAAAATATGTGTTGATCCAGAAACACTCTCCTTGTGCAGCTACACACACACACACACACACACACACGCCCCACACTCCACCGTCCGTCTGTCACTCACCAGGGGTCCGGCACTCAGCCCAGTTCTCAGGGTCTTCTTCGTTTTCTTGCGTTTATTCACTTTAGGTTTCTCTGACAGAAATGCTAGCCGCTCCAACACCAGCGCAAAGAATCGCCTCATTGGAAAACCTTTGATGGACAACACGCACCAGCACGTGTGTGTGTGTGTGTGTGTGTGAATGTACATGTGTGTGATAGACAGATGAAGAAGAGGAAGTACTGATAGAGAGAGTGTCCGTGTGTTTGAAGTGTATGAATGTGAGAGTGAGAAAGTGTATGAGAATGTGTGTGTGTGTGTGTGTGCGTGTGTGTGTGAAGCAGATCGGGGAACTCCTATCAGAGAGGGAGTGGGGGATGGGGGTGTGTATGTGTGTGGGGGGTCAGCTCTCAGTCTGAGGTGAGGGAGGGAGGGAGAGGGAGGGGGAGGGAGGGGGAATCTCACTGACTTTTTAAAATGTCTTTTATGAGTTGTCATCAATTTTGGGGGTTAAAAATGTCCCTGATTATGTCGTCGAACTGCTGGAGTCGTTGTGTTAGGACGGAATTTCCTGTTTCTCTTCTTCACTTCATGAATCTGAAAAAACTTTCAAGCTGAAGGCCAAAAACAATCATCCTCTCCACGCTAGCAGGAATCACACGTTCATAAATGAGCAGGTGAATTACACACTTCCAGTTTTCATTAATAAATTCCTGTTTCTTTGGAACTACAAAAATGTTGAGTCATGATGAGGTGGAGAAGCCCCGCCCCCCACCAGAGGAGCCTGTCGCATCTCTCAACTCACATCTATTCCCACTCTTTTACATGACGTCTTAAAGTGTCCCAGACGCTCCGATGCCCAGCTGGAGCCGGCGGTGTCACTAAAGGTCAAGAGTGAGAGTTCCACCAGTACACAGTGACTGTGTGTACTTGTACTGCTGCTCTAATATCATATAAAGCTGCTCACATACATATAATATCAATAAATATCAAGTATTAGCCAGAAAATATCCACCACAACACAACAGATGCCGACACAGAGGTGAATGAGTACTTTTTATACTGAATATAAAACCGTCAGATATAAAATGTATCAGGTTTGGATGAAGTGAGCAGTGAGAGACGATCCAGAGATTAGAAACACACACACACACACACAAAGACAGGACACAAGGTACATTGGCATCTCTATCTGTTTCACACACACACACACACACACACACACACACACACACACACACACAGTCACATGTTTAGCCCATGTGCTACACACACACACACACACACACACACACACACACACACACACACACACACAGTCACTTCCATTGTAATTGACAGAAAATCCACTCAGAGAAAGAGGGAACTGAGAGAGGATACAAGTGACAGTTTTTATTACACTCATGAAGAGTATCTATTGATATGTGTGTATATGTGTGTATATGTGTGTATATGTGTGTATATGTGGGTGTTTGTGTGAGTGTGTGTGCCAACACCACAAAATAAACTGTACTGACAGTCACAAACAAAGCCTTTATCTCTCTCTTTTACACCTCCCTTTACTCTTGACCTGCACGTCACTCCTTTTCACACACACACACACACACACACACAGTCTCGGATTAGTCCTCGGGTGGATGTGACTGATATTTATGTCCCACAATCCCTTGCAGCTGCTGCCTGGAGACCCTAGCTAGACATGAGCTCTTGTCTGAGCTGAAGCAGAGCACCAGGCCTGAGGAGGAGCCTGCGTCCTCCAACAGCAGTCCCTGTCCTCCTGAGCCTTCCGAGGTACTCCTCTTACACCCACTTGTCAGAAAAACACTCTTTGCTGTGTTGCTACATCCATGAGGCGCAGCAGTGGATGCAGCTGAAGCCTGAGAGTGCTAGCATCAATTTTAGCAGAGCTAGCCTAGCCACTGAGGGCGCTAGCAGCATCTTTGGGTGTAGAAAGCGATGCAGAGGGAGGACGAAGGCCTCAGGGGACCTCTGTAAAGCCCATGACTGACAGCTCTACAGGGGAATTCAGCTTCTTCCTGTTCCACCTGCAGATCCAGGAGACATGTCCTCCCTCCCACAGACAAGTCTGTGCTACCATAAATGAGCGCTAACAGGAAGCATTTGTTTACATCTCCAATCAAAGTGTTAGTGGGTCACTGATCACACTTCTGGATTAAGGAGACCTGGATTACACCAGACAATAATCTCAGAGTGAGTAAAGGGTGGTTTTTGGACAGTTCAGCTGTTGTAGCGGTCCATTAGCTTTAGCTTTAGCTCACTAAGAAGTAATGAAGGAGAGAGAAGAACCTCTCAGTGACTCCTCTTGGTGAGTGAGTGTCACTGGCTACCAATTAGCTGCTGTACAGGGAAGGAAGCATGTCGAGGTACTTTTTTTTAGGTCCCCTTCTAGGAGACGAGTGACTTTAAATGCATCTCCAGATGAAGCCTCAGTGTCTAAATATCCTCCTTTACTCAGCAGGTGGACCGGAATTTGGAACGTGTTACACACCGAGGAGAAAATAGCTCCGTCTATCGGAGCCGCACTTGAGACTGCTTCAAATAACACCTGCTAATATACCGAGGGGGGGGGGCTGAAATATGAAGACACATTACATTCACACACAGACAGCTGGACTACCATGAACACAACAAACCAAATTTAATTGCCATAAACACAAAAACACTGGAAGTCAAAGTCGAGTCCTGATGAAACAAACCAAACAGACGTAGAACGGAAAGCTACGCGCTCACTTGGTTCTGAGGTTGTTTGTCTGAGAGAGAGAGAGAGAGAGAACAGAGGGACACAGTGACAGCTGAAGGTGATTTACATTACACACACACACACACACACACACACACACACACCAGCCTGTACCGTCTCTATAGGAACAGCTTGTGGCCAGTTAAACACGAGCCTCCAGCTCCTTTAGTCTGTCTGAACCAGAGTACTGGAACTGGGTACATCTGACTCCCAGCACACTCGTCAGTACTAATACACAGCTGGTAGTGCTTAGTGCAGTACTTCTGAGGTGCCACGTCTGTATGCAGCCAGTATGTCTGGTCATGGTCTGAGACTTTATCCAGTTCAGTCAGATTAATCAGGAACGGAGTTGTCAGGAAACTCCAAGTTACACAGGAAACCACGGCAGGAATGAAGAGGCAGAGAAGTGAGATTCAGTCAAGATAAGAACGAGAACGAGAACGGGAACAGGAACAAGAACAAGAACGAGAACGAGAACAGGAACGAGAACGAGAACAGGAACGAGAACAGGAACAAGAACGAGAACAGGAACAAGAACAGGAACAAGAACAGGAACGAGAACAGGAACGAGAACGAGAACAGGAACGAGAACGAGAACAGGAACGAGAACAGGAACAAGAACGAGAACGAGAACAGGAACGAGAACAGGAACAAGAACGAGAACGAGAACGAGAACAGGAACAGGAACGAGAACAGGAACGAGAACAGGAACAAGAACGAGAACGAGGACCATGAAGAACATCAGTGCCAGGCTGGCTGAGGTCGTGAGGAGCTGGAGCCCAGGTTCCACCACGGGGCCAGCAGGGCTCTGATCCGTGCACTAGCTCTCCGCCTCAGTTCTTTATTTTCAGTTTCTGACTGGGCGCCATTTTTTTGTTGCCGACCGGACGGAGCGAGGGGGGGGGGGGCAGCGCCTCCGACTTGCTGGGACAGTGAGAAAAACTGGCAACCGATTTGTGATGTGAGTGAGTTAGGATGATAAATCAGGAGGGACACTAGAGAGAAGGTCAAAGGTCAACGTAGAACCGCTCCCTGTCTCTGTGTCCCTGCGGTAAACACATCTCTTTATCTTTAGTGTATTGTTCTGCACTGACATTGCGTGTGTGTGTGTGTGGGGGGGGGGGGGGGCAGGATACAGGATGGAAGCAGGAAGGCTCGCGGTTTACTGATTATCCTGCTGGTTTACTGAGTCTCTTCAACAAACTTTATTAACTTTCCTTTTCCAAAACAAGCACAACGACTTGAATCAGATTTCTTCCCAAGTAGTTGGACAGGAAGTTATGATATCAGGGACGAGGTATTTTTGTAGTCCGACAGGAAGCGGCCATCTCCATGGTGCCCTCCACCAGCAGCTAACGGGATTGTTCAGCTGGACCCTCATAGAGCAGCACTGCTTGAGCTCCAGTGGGCGTGGTCACCAGCGTGACACGCTCAGTCCATGGAGGCACTGAGACTGTCAAAGTTGATGAAAAGGACAAAACCGATGGCGACAGAAATCAGCGCGAGAACAAGGAGCGGAACACTGACTTGTTCTCATTCCAGCTTCCACACACGAACGCAGAGAAGTGAAAGCCTCCCGGTCCTCCACAGGACCTGGAACCATATTTTGGATGGTCTAAGGCTTCTGAAGAAGCTGTGAAGGCCTGCTAGGACCCTGCTCATGAGGCTGGACCCTCAGTCACTCATGAAATGACTCCCAACACACGACCATTGACTGATGAAGCATTTTGAGGGGGAACGCACAACTTCCGGTGTGTTTTCTTCAAATTAAAACGGCTCAAAGCAACGTTTCATGTAGAGGCGCACGAGAGCCTCTACCGAGCGGGCTGAGACTCCCAGTTCCTCAATCACCGGAGTTTTACTCTTCTTTCTTCCCTGTCAAAAACCCACGACGTGGAGGTGGGATGGCCACTGCCTCGCGCTGCCTCGGTCTCCGTGGGAGAGCTCTGGCCGTCTTTTCTCGGAGGGAACTTCGCTGCTGCAGACGACTGCGACCCTTTCACTCACTCACATCCTGATACCCAAGTTTAAACTCACCGGTAACATCGCTGCGGCTGCCTTGCGCCTCCGGTCCCGTTAGAAAGCTCCTCTGTCCCGGTTCTCTCCGCCTCTCGTGTCTTCGGTCCGTTCATCCACAAATGTCCGAACCTGTGGGTCCAACCAGACATCCAGAGATTCAGAGACCCTCAAACTCCGCTGCTCACTTTGCTCTCAATCCCTCCCTCTCCCTCTCCCTCACACACACACACACACACACACACACACACACACACACACACACACACACACACACACACCGTTTCGAAGTGGTAAAAACTGATTAAAAATAACAGTGCAGCAGCTAACCGTGAAGAGTCCAGGTGATTTCCTACCAGTGGCCCTCCGGAGCGGCCAGCGGGTGAACTGGGTCACAGTACCGACACCCCCCGGTGACAGCCTACGGTGAAGATAAAACAAAACCGTGGAACAATCATTAACTCTGAGGGCAGCGACTCCTGCTGGACTGAGGAAGCGCGCCCTCTGCTGGCTGAAGGGCAACAAGAAAACTCGAGAGAAACACAACGGTTTGAAACTTGTGGTTTGAAACTTGTTCCTCTAAATTAGGGGTGGGCGACCCTGTGCCATGGAGAGGTTCTCCTCCCAACCAACACTTTCACAGGTGATTCCACTGATCAACACTCGTCTGTGTCTGAAGGAGTGTTGATCAGTGGAATCACCTGTTAAAGTGTTGGGAGGAGAACCTCTCCATGGCACAGGGTCGCCCACCCCTGCTCTAAATCATTGTTCCATGTATTTTAGAATCTGCGCGCGCACACACACACACACACACACACACACACACACACACACAGACAGAGTTAAATTTAAATTGGAGGTTGAGACCTGCACGTTTTAACGTCGTTGTTACATTTTCTATTTTCAGAAACATTTATGGCCTTTTTCATCTTTTTTGATTTCTGGACATTATCCCAATCACCCAGGCAGAGCCCTGGCATTGGGCAATGAAACACACACACACACACACACACACACACACAGAGTAGTAGTTTACAGAGCATTTAGGGATGTTCTGTCATAAATTCAGGAGATTATCAGAACTGTCCACTGCTGCCAAGGACCCCGCATGCCTCATCGAGTGTGTGTGTGTTTTATAACCTGACCCGTGGGCATGTTTGGATGGGAGTTATTCTGGTGATGTTCTCAGCCCTGTGAAGGTTTTAATCGGGAGTGGAACTTCGTTTAAACTGGAGCACAAACCCATCACTACACCTGGGGATGTGATGTCAGCGCCCTCTACTGCCCACCGGAGCAATCAACACTGACATCGAAAACAAAAGGAGTGAACTCTTCATTTGGTTGCATGTAGACGTTAGGACTCCCCACTGACTCGACTCTCCATCACCGCTCCCTGACGGGTTCCTCTACCAGCTCAACGTGGAACCTGCACAGGCAAATTCTGCAGCACCCGAAGCTATGAATGAGTGGTCAGTCAGCTGGGGTCGCCCTCCTCCTGGCAGGAGGCTCAGTGACCACCACAATGACCTGAACACCCTTCTCGTGGTCAAAGAGGTCATCCTGTTAGCGGCTCTCCATTCACGTGATCAACTCGTTCAATCAGTTACCTTCTACTTTAGAAAGTCATGTTACGAGGGAAAAAAGTAAAAACAAAAAAAGCTAGTTTTTTAAAATCGTAGTTTATTAACTACTTATTTTAACACAAACATAAAACGTGTGAAGTTTCAGCCTGCAACGTAATTTGAGGACGTGTGTATTCACTGCTCGAGTTCAAGGTCAGTACCCGTGTGAGTGTGTGTGTGTGTTTGTGTGTGTGTGCCAGGTCAGCAGAGCCGATCAACCTTGAATCATCCATTGGCTCCATGTGATTGGACCCTGTCACACAGCATCTCCATGGCCAGAGGCGCGCACACACACACACAGGTCACTGGGGCCAGACTCAGCTTCATGCTGGGCCGCTGCCACGTTACATGCAGCTCAGTCACTGTGACCTAGAAGCTGTAGAAATACTGCAGTACTTCACACTGTTATAACTACTAAATGACACTGTGTCCTTGTGCTGAAGCGATCAACACTACGATACCTGAAGATGAAGTATGACAACTGAGATTGTGGACAAACACAATTAAAAAGAGAAAGAAAAGAAAAGCAACAGTTGCAGTACTAAACACTTTAATTTTCCAAGACACCAAGAAGAGAGGTTTGTTTTTCTCCAGCAGACAAACATTTCACAGAGAAGCACAGTGGAATCAATCAATAAATAAATACAAGGGGGTCAAAGATGGGGGGCAGGAGTGTGAACAGCTCCCAGCTGACAGACACTGCAACCACAGGCAGCTTCACCGTCCTCTCACATGCTTGTCGTCATGGGAACACACACAGTATTTGGCTGACTGTCCCATTCATCAATTTGTTTCTCCAATGTTGTGAGACAGAGCGAATGACCAAGATCTCCTATCACCAAGTCTAAGATGCTGTATTTGAATGCACCGTTGGGAATTCAGCCAATTCGCACGCACGTTCTCCCTGCCAGTAGGTGGCAGTAGGGTGGTTTTTCATTTAATTAGCAGAAGCTGGACTTTGGACATAAAAGGAGAAGTCTTTGCTAAAACGTACACATTTTTTCTCCTGAAAAAATATAAACTACGCAAAGCAGCGAAATGCACATCAGATCTCGTCATGGAAATATGGCACCCGGCTGTTCTAGAGGGTTTAGTTTGGGATGCACAGTCGTGTCGCGCGTCAGCACTGGCAGGTATCGGGCTGATTCAGTACTTAGGACACCGTGCAGTAAATATATGATTCAAGGGCCTGACTGAATCCTCAATAAAAAACAAAGACAAATCTTACAGTTCCAAATTCACTGTTCACGTGTGTTTCGGACGATCTAGCGAGATACTGCGGCGCTCCGTAAACGATGACCTCACAGACAGTAAACGGACCCAACAGCTGCGGTTCTGGCACTGACTGATGGGAGGCCGCCATCATGCTCAGACTGACTTTTCCAAACTCATGACACATTTGAATTGTTTGTTTGTTTTCAACCTACTGTGGCGTGTTGTCTGAGCTCTTTATTGTGGGCGGGACTGGACCATGAATCCAGCCTCTGAGGGCACAAACACTTCATCAGCATTTTTATGTCGAAGCTTAGAACTCATCAAGCTGCGGACCAGTTCAACGTCACAGGAATCAACAATGTAAACTTTTGAAGTATTTTTGGGTTCTGATGTTGGCAAAAATTCAAATGACATTGGAAATGTACCTCAAACACAGAATTCCAGAGTCCTGAAATCAAAATGGTGACTCAGTAACTGGAGCATCAACAGCGGCCGCAGCTGTGGTCGTGAGCCAACAAGCTGAGCTCACAGGAGCGGGTGGGGAGCGTGGCTCCCCTCTGCTGCCCACAGGGTTTGTGTTTTTGCTTCAGAGATAAATGGAGGTTACACACAAGGAACACAACAAAAACTTCTAACACCTGAAACTCTTCGATCCACCACATCCCAGGTCAACTTCCTGTGAAATCTACTCCGAAACGTGAGGTCATTTATTTGCAACAATGCGGCGAGCGGCCTAGGGCTGTAGTCTCCTGGACAGTCAATCATCAGCTCCTGTCTGACACAACAGTTCACGACACCGCTATCGTTACTATCACGGCAATGTTATAAAGTGCTGACAAGTACTGGTCCAGTACCTGCACTGGAACCAGAGCAGGTACTGGACTTATCCACTTCACTAATATGGGTGAGTGCTGAGGGGTGGAAGTGATACTGACCCACGTTCAAGGGTTCTGGTTAGTTTTGATCTCCAGTCGCAGTGTTAGTGGTTCACACGTCTGGATTCACCAGACGACCTGGAGAGTTTGTAGAGAGTTTAGCTGCTGTTAGCTGTCGGTCTCCATGAGCTTCCAGCTAAATGTGCGGATGGCTCTTCCTGCATTCCGGAGTCATAAATAAGAAATGTAGAAGAAAACGAGCAAACAAAATAGGGTCTTTGCCTGAAGGTAACCTAAAAAAGCATCTTTGTGCGCTCAAGACTCCTTCTAGTGAGTCGCACTGTAACTTAATTAAAAGTATAATTTGGATCTCAGAACGTACTTGGAAGGAGCTGCTACATTAACCCTCATCATGAAGCATCACAACATCCCACGTTAAACAAATATGGTGCTACAGAGACACCCCGGGTTACAGATCCCCGTCCAGTTGTGAAGGAACGTGCTTGTCCTGTACGTGACAGAACATTTTCAGGTTAAAAACACTAGAAATCCACACACAGAAACAGACGACCTCTGGGTCCGTCACATTAAAACACTCTGAACGGCGAGGGGATTGCTACATTGTGACGTCATGCCTTGTCATTGCATATGTCACGAAATTGTGATGTCGCAAAGTTAAATAGAGCATTTGAAAGCAGCAACAGTGCCCAGAGGAGCAGAGCGTCCAGCCTCCCTCGAGAGGAGCAACCTTCCAGTGGCCTCCAGTCCTCAGACCAGGGAGCCGCACTAGGAGGCAGGACCTCTGTACTACAGCGGTGGTCGACCTTTCAGTGGAGTATGTCGCTGCTCCAGAGCAGCTTGGGAGCCAACATATGAGGTCACTAGATAAAAACCCCACCCACTGGCCATCACATCTTAGACCATAAGCCTCATCATTCATCTAGTGATCATTTCACATTGGTGCACGGAGTGTGGGAGGGTCCGGACATTTTCAGAGTGAATGACTAGATTTGCTAGTGAGAGGACGCAGATGTAGCCGGAGAGACGAGTCGCGGCGCGTCTCCACGACCAGCACGTTTATCCATTTCTCATCAAGCAGGACACGTGGAGCTGGAATCATAATCCAGATTCAAGTTAACGCAACCTCACTTCTGAACCAGAGGGACACTCGCCAGAGCACTCATGTCCTCCCAGGTCCATGTGATATTTCCTGAGAAATGAAGGAATCTGTCCCGGGACAAGAGTGCTGAGTAGTTTGATGACGTGCCGTCTGACTGAGATACTTACGTTTGAGTATGTTATGTGACAACATCATGGGCTCAGATGGATTTAGACAGACAGAAATATCAGTGAGTGTTGAGAGCCCCAGACAGCCAGTGGAACACACACGTTGCTACACCATTAAAAATGAAGGAAAAGCATCATCAAAATCTCCCCTTTAGATTCCAGGCTGAAAACCATCATCTCACTAAAGACTTGAGTCTCCAAGTCAGTCGGAGGTTCCTGCTGCCACAGTCACAGGTTTGTTCTTTGGTTGACTACAGCCCTAGAGGAGCCCAGGGCTGAACCGGGCGCAGCTGGACTCGGTCTCAAACACTGGAAGATGTCCCTCCTCTGACCAGGCAGAAAGGAGGAAAGACCTCCTGGATGTGAGTCAAGACATCCTTAAGCATCTACAACCGAGTCCAGGTGACCTTCAACTGACCTTGGATGATCTGAACCACTGAGAAACCTTAAAGACATCTGAGAAGCTTTTATGAAAAAAAAACAACAACAAAAAAAACACAACATGTCAGGTTTATAATTTAACATCAGAAGAAGAAAGTCTCCTATGGTGGTGCAGCAAAGACATGGGGGGGCATTCCTACTGTATGCTGCAGTTCTGTCCGTTTGCATCTTTGGAGCGCAAACACAGTTTAGGCTTGTAGTTTTCCAGGTAAAGCAACTGCTTGGAGTTGAACGCTCCCCGACGCTTCCTGACAACATGAAAGACATGAAAGTTTACAATCAGAAGGAGAGGTGAGATTTGTAGTAGTGGTGCATCGCTGTAGTACTGGCCATGTACCAGTATCAGCCCAGGGTTGCCTACCATCAGCAGTATGATACATCAAATATTGTGATACTCTAATAAGTTACTGAAAACTTCAAAACAAAGCTGTAAATACATCTGTGTAGTATCTGAGTAGTATGTAAGTATGTATGTATCAGGTTATACTGATGACAGACTCGAAACTGCTTCATTCTAAATTTCCTTTTCAATTTATCTGAGCGACATTTGCAAAGTTTCACAGCTGAACCCATTAAGCAGGGCACTGGGATACAGAATCGATACTAGGAACTCACAGTCTTATGAAGTGAACAGCGTCTTCGTACTCCATCCCACACTCGATCAGGGCCAGGGCCACCAACACAGGAGCTCTAGGCACAAGTGGCACCAACATCAGACAACTGAGACACACAAAGACACACACCATGTAGCCTATGTGGTCTTGTAGGAAACAGGACTTCTACAAGCCGATTCCTCCCCAGCCTCAGTTTAGCAGGCGTTCTAAGCATCGAGCACCACGGTGCTTGTTGCTGGGCTACCTGACACCAGCAGCTGGATCGTGGAACGGAGCTCACACACCTTCCCAGTCCAGCAACACAGTGCACGGCCACGCAGCTGCCAGGCTCGTCCCTGAACTTGGTCTGCAGCAGGGTCAGCCAATCCTCCACCACCTGGTCTGGGGGGGCGGAGCCGTCGTCAAAGGGCCAATCCTGGAGGGAAGACGGCGTTGATGACAACATGCCTGACTTCATAGCCAGAGAGCAGCTTTAATGACGTGAACATCAGGAAATACAGAGTCGATCCAATGAGTTTTACAGCATCAAACTCAGAAACAACTTGATAAGTCAGGAGCTCCAAACTCTCCACCTTCAATATTTTAATATCCACTTTTATGCACGTGGACCGCTCACCAGGACCTGGATGCCCTCCTGCTCCACTGGTGCCTTGTCATACGTGGCAGCACACACTCTCACCAGGGTGTTCACACCATACGCCTTCAGATCCTACACAACAACAACAAAACACACATTTTAACATGTTGGGAAATGACTGATAACAAAGGAAGTGAATTAGTAGCATCTTACCTCTATAAACCTCCCCAGTTGTGGGTTCGTTGGGTTGTGGGTGATGAGGAATCTCAGACAATCGTAAGAGATCTCCACGGGGGCTGGTCGGTTCATTTTTACACTCAGGAGAGGGGCTCTGTGCTTCTAAGAACTGAGTTAGAGACGGGATCTCTGGATGTGTCCAAGTTCTCAATTTTCTTTTTTTTTTTTTAGAAATAAGCACAAAAAAGCTAAGGATCATTAAAAAAAAATCGTATCTACATCGGTACTATTTATGAGAAAGTTTGCTGACACGGATGTCGTCAAAAGGAAGACAATTTAATTCTTGGAAAATAAAGTAGAGGAGCGACAGAATCTAAACTTTCCTTGGCAATGAAGGCGAAACTGTACTTGGCCTGGAGAGGAACAAAACCAGCTGTGCTGACTGAGACGTTCGCCCGCTCAGGGCAGCCTTGTGCAAATTAAAGAAGAGGAGGAAAGAGGAAGCAGAGGCTCTCCTGGTCCCCAGCACAGACTGACAGTTGGCTTGTCTTCATAGGGGTTGAACAGGATGGCGGTTAGGACCTGTGAGGACAAGGACACCATCATTCCTTCACCTTTGTATGCCACTGTCCACACCAGGTTCTTAGTCGTCCTCTAGCGTATGTGTCAGTGTCCCGTTACGCTCTGCTGTCCATGACTGCGACGTGGCAAACATGCATGTTTCACTGGCTGTCATGCTACAAACCTGGCAGTGTTAGCACCTAGCTGGTGTCTCCTGTTCACTTGTCCACAATAAGCAGCAGGTGCTGGGCTTGGCAGAACTCCCCTCCAAGCCTCGCAAACGCCATACATGTGCAGCCTGACAAAGAGTGCACCGTGTGTGCTGTGTTACACTGGATTAGGATTAGGATTTATGACTGGACTACAGTGACTTCCACATGGAAATACTCACTGTGCTGTGAGCTGAGGAGCTGGTTCATTGGGCGGACACGGGAGAATGTGACGGCTCCGGGATGTGGACACACCATTGATGATGCTGCTGCTTCTCAGGGTCCTGGCTGACAACGGCCCGCTAGCTCGATGCTAGCACGGGGAAACATGGAAAACCTGTTAGCACTTGTCACATCTCTGTAACAAAATCCGCACATCAGATTCCCTTATGAAACCTGAACATGTCTCGCGACACCGGGTAAAAGTTTAAAAAGAGTAAAAACGAAAATTCCTCACAAAAGGTCATCACGTCAGCTGACGTTACTCGGCTGATTTAAAAGGGTACAACGCCGATAATTAACGCTCCCAGCACCCCGACGAGCTGTTAGCTTGTGTCGAGCTCCGACAGTCCGCTAGTTTGATGCTGGTAGCCGCTAAATGTCAAAGGTACGCGAGCGAAACTGAGGTTTAAAAACGCATTTAGTCGAAGAATCAAACGACAGGAATCAACCGACTAACAGCATCAGCTCTCCTCACCAACCCATCCGCCGCCTGTCCTAAGAGGCTCACGGGAAAGCAGGTCACCAGCCGGGATAAAGAAGTCACCGGGGCTTAGCTCCGAATGACAACGGCTCGTTAGCTCGGCTAGCTAGCGTAGCAGGACTGCAGTAATACTGCCTACATTTGTGTTGAAACGTATATAATTACTTACACAACGCAGCAGTTTCACTAAAAGAGCCTTCTAATGGGAGAGAAGAACCTGGAAGGTAGACATGTTGAAGCGAAGTGTCGAGGTTAGCACGCTGACCGCTACCACGTCCGCGCAAAACTTCAAAATAAAGCGAGATAAAAGCACGCTGGCGGGGCTCTGGCAAACACCTTTATTCTGAAGACGCATTCCGTCATTTCCGGTCTCTTCTTCTGAGGGCTTTATCTTGACGTTCTTTCATAAAAATAACGGAGCATCCTGGTGGCAATACTGTCGGTTTTTATTGTCACAAAATGGTTGCATGAGGAAAAAAATCTACTTTTATTATGAAACATCTCACGATTTAATTGGAATGTCAAAGTTAAAATAACATTTTCTGTTTTGTGCCATAAGACTTCAATTAAAATAAGATAAGATTAAATAAGATTGGATGAAATCAAATAATCCCTCATTAGTCCCACATTCCAAGTCTCATAGCAGAAAAGGAAAAATAACAAAACAAGACCATTAAAACCTAGTAGACAACACTGGTAAGACACCATGCAGTACTGACAGGGAAGTGGACCTGTTAGATGGAACATGTAAATGTAAAGATAATGATTAATGCAGCAGAAATGTACCTGGAGGGTAGGATTAATGAGTTTGGGATTGTTGGACCTGAGACTTGACCTTTGATGTCTTCATGATCTCATTTTCTCTCGTTTGTTTTTCGCACTCATTTGATCACATCGTCTAGAGTTTAATTCATTTTGTCATTATTATATTCTTTTTTTTTTATTATTGGAATAAACAAGCAGAAATAATCCGCAACTTTTCATGACAGCATTTGTGTGCAATGTAGCGGGTGTGGCACTTTCTCTGTCCTACTAACACACACACACACACACGCGCGCACACACAGATCAGACCCTCCCATAAAGGGATGGAACACCCCCACTTCCTCAATACAGCCTTCGGGTCTGTTTCTTTACCTACTCATACGGTGTAATGTTACATGGCATGTAGGGAGGTGAGACTCATACTGACAAGACAAGGCGTGTGTGTGTGTGCGCGTGTGTGTGTGCGTGCGTGCGTGTGTGTGTGTGTGTGTGTGCGTGCGTGCGTGTGTGTGTGTGCGTGCTGATGACGTAGTAGCCACTGAATCTGGTTTGGCAGGATTACTGAAGAAAGAGAGGAGAGGCAAACCCAGAGAGAGACGGAAAATCAGCTCAACAGTTTTCACAGGATCCTTCTACATTGAACTTTTCTCTGGATCTTCTTCATCTCGTGTCCACACACAGGGACTTTGGTGTGTGTGTGTGTGTGTGTGTGAGCTGGTTTTCAGCAACAGGTAAGCTTAGTTCGCTGTATCGCACACTTTAAGTATCATCTGACAGCAACTGGAGTCGGTAGTGTTTGTGTTGTATGGGCTGGCAGGAAAGAGATACACTTCCTTTTCTGGTATTTACCCCAAAAACAAGATAGTTTCAAGTTGTTATGACTGCAAACGAAGAGGAATGCTGGATTTATTACAGCCAAATGAGTCACAGTGGGTGGAAACTTGACTTTCCCTGCCACAAACTTCCAGAGTGGCAAGATGTTGATCAGGATAAAACAGTGAAAATGACCAACTCTTGTTGATGTGAAGTTGTGTGTTACAGAGTTCAGAGTTGGTAACTGGTAAAGGTGGAGACCCGCTGTTAACATGAAGTTATAACGGTTTGTTCTACACGTTGATGTCGGTGGCTTTTTTCCTTATGATCAATTTATCCCATTTGATTTTGTCCTCTCACAGAAACACACAGGTGACAGGTGTCTATTCTATGTGTGTACATTTGATGGAGGGTAAACAAGACAAATCTTAGAGCAACACGTCACCCAAAAAGTGTTGGCCTTTCCAGGTGCTCACTACGAGGAGTCTGGAGGTCAGAAGTTCCCTCCTCCATCACTTCTTAGTGACTCCAGAATGCAGAAAGAGCCAGCCACATATATTTAGCTTGAAGCTAACGGAGGCTGAGGGCTAACAGCAGCTAAACTGCCCAGAAGTGTTGCACTCATTCACAGGAGCGCCGGACTGGAAGTGTTCTAGTTTCTCCTCGGCTAAATGACCTTAGCGATTGTCCATTTGTGGACAGTGCAGCTGTTGTTAGCTGCCAGTCTCTGTTAGCTTCAAGCCAAGTATTCGTAGCTGCACTCCTATCTGTGAGTACTTGAAAGGCAGAATACACTTTCTGGCCTGAAGTATCACTTTAAAGGACGACACTCGGTAGCACATCAGCACAAACTGATAGAGGCTAAAGGAGTGTTTTATTTAGCGAGCAGGAGACACCCGTGGAGTTCCCTCAGTTTTTCAAGCGTTAGCGCCGACGAGCTTCAACGCAAAGCTGCTCCTCTTGTCTGGAATCCAAATATTTTACTCGGTTCTAAACAGGGAAGGAGTCAGAAACCACCGGGGCCTGAGGGCGGAGGTAGAGCTCCCATATGGAGGCACTTTTATCTGGGGTGGAAAAAAAGAACAGTGGCAGTCTGCCAGTACGATGGAAAATAAATATGTTTCAATAAATAAGCCCTTATGACTGTTTTTAGAATTTCTCTTCATGTAAATTCCTTCTTTTTGTCTTCCAAACCAGACTGAAGGTTTTAGTGGTGAACGCTGTGTTTGTGCGTGTTGAACTGAACATGATGATATTGGTTCCATCGGGGTGAAATGATGCTCGAGCACGGAAGGTTTGAGAAGCCTGGCAACGTACAGCCACGTCTTCATCTTGAGTGGATTATTGCTTCTGTCTTTCCTTTAAATGAGGGTGTACGTTTGACACATTCGTAACAGTAATTATGTTTCTAACCCTTTGCCTGAACCCACCAACCTGAACACTGTTAGAGATTTCCAGCCATGATTATATGAGAACCAGGAGGTGGTGTGTCCACCATCATCAAATATTCACTCATTTTTATGAGCTCTTCATGCTTATTGTGGCTCCCCTCAGTTTAGTGACATAAATGGTTTGATGTCATAATGGCGAGGATGCAGATTATCAAAAAAACAGGAATACGGTCATTTAAACACTCCAGTTTGCTTCCTGAAAACCGTGGTCTCACTTGTGACTTCTGAACACGGTGTCACTGTCTCGCTGGCCTCAGACAGGAAACCATCAGCCCACTCATCCTGCAATGTTAAGATAAACAGCAGATAAACACGACCTCCCTGGCGGAAGTAACAGAACTGCTGGTGTTTCCTTGCTAAGGTTGCTGAAGTGTGGAGTTTAATTATTGAGGAGCCTGATCAAATGAATAAAACTGAATAACGAACATTGACTGACCGCATGACAAAGTCATCCGGTTTCAAATTGGAGGTGGCGCCTGTGACGAACATGGCGCCATGTTTCCAGCTGTTCACCAGCTCTCCTGGGAGATCTGCTGCGTGGTCGGTATGAATGTTTTCCTGCAAGTCCGTGCAGGCCCAGCTGAGGGAGCAGCTGCTGTGTCTCACAGGTATTCAGGTTACAGGCAAGGTGTGACTAACCCTCACCACGGTAACCGAACTGCCATAGCGAGTGGAGCAACAACCGCTGGGCTAGGAAGGGTTTTTATTTGGTCATGTAGACACACAACTGTCGTCTCTGTCCCGCAGGCTGCCCTCGTGCCGATCACCCCGGGGGGTGAAGCTGCAGGGATGAACTGGTCAGGACTAGAGAGCCTGTTGAGTGGAGTCAATAAATACTCCACGGCGTTTGGGAGGATTTGGCTGTCCATGGTGTTTGTGTTCCGTGTGATGGTGTTTGTGGTGGCAGCTCAGAGAGTTTGGGGCGACGAGAGCAAAGACTTTGTGTGTAACACTCGGCAGGTAAGAGTGAAAGATTTCTCCCTACATGAACACTTATACTGGTTAAACTGGTTCCTAGAACACATGAACACCCAGTATCACGTTAGAGTTACAGGTCGAAGGTTTGGTGCAGACGGCCTTACCGAAGGACAAATGACATCATCACCATTGTACAAGTCAGACCAGTTATGAAACACAGAAATGACAAACCCATTAAGATTTAAAACAATAACTTAGCCAAAAGTGTATTTTACCTTCCAAGTCCTCACTACCAGGAGTACTCAGCTCACTGAGGTGTTTCTCCCTCCTCCATCACTTCTTAGTGACTCCAGAATGCAGGAAGAACCAGCCACATACATTTAGCTTGAAGCTAACAGAGACTGATGCTAACAGCAGCTAAACTGTCCAGGAACAGCTGGTCAGAACCTCTCCAGGGGGTCTGGTGAGATCCAGGTCTCCTTGATCCAGATGGAGGATCAGGGTCCACCAACACTTCAGTTGAAGATGTAAACTAACCAATTAGAACACTTCAGGTTCTCAGCCGTCAGTCTGCCTTAGCTTCAAGCTGAATATGAATAGATGTGGCTGGCTCTTCCTCTATTCTGGAGTCCCAAAGAGGAACTGCAGCAGGGCTCATCTTGATAGTTATTGGATAGTTGCGTGATGCTCTTCCTCCTCCTCCTGGTCTCCAGCCCGGCTGCACCAACGTCTGCTATGATCACATCTTCCCGATCTCCCACATCCGTCTGTGGGCCCTGCAGCTGATCTTCGTCACCTGCCCATCTCTCATGGTGATGGCTCATGTTAAATTCCGGGAAGGGAAAGACAAGAAATACGTGGCGCTGCACCACGGCTCTCACCTGTACGCCAACCCCGGCAAGAAGAGAGGGGGGCTGTGGTGGACCTACCTGCTCAGTTTGATCTTCAAAGCTGGATTCGACATATCATTTCTCTACGTTCTCTATCGGATCTACCACGGATATGACCTACCAAAGTAAGGCTGGCTGCACGGTGCCTCTCAAATACTTAGAGATTCGAACCTTCTGTTTTATCGGATGTCATTTCTTCTCTCAGGTTGTCCAAGTGTTCCCTGGACCCGTGCCCCAACACTGTTGACTGCTTCATCAGCCGCCCGACTGAGAAAAAGATCTTCATGCTGTTCATGGTCATCTCCAGCGCTCTGTGCATCTTTATGTGCGTGTGTGAGATGATTTATCTCATAGGCAAGCGCATCAGTAAGCTGTTGAAGGTCCGACATGAGAATGAGAGAATCCTGTTTGCTGAGCAGCACGAGCTGACCAACATCGCCCCGCCCAGGTCCAGCTACAGGAAGACTGATCCCACGCTAACAGAGAGCCAGCTGAGTTTGAACTGCAAAGAGAAGATCAGAGATGCTTCGGAACGCATCACCACGACGCTGTAGGCCTCAGCAGGTCACTGAGCCACCATGTCAGCTCGAGGCTGCTGAGAGCAGAAAAGGACTGTCGTAAGAGCGGAACGGTCACGATCCCCTGGCGGAAGGATCCCCGCGTGTGTTTGGGGGTACTGTGTGTTCAAGGACTACTAGTACTACTTTGTTTGGATGTCACATTTCGAACGTCGCACCACATGTGACCATCTTACGAGTGACTTTATATGCATAAACATGCAGCCAGCTTCTACGGCACCGCTGCTGTGTTTCTGAGGACATCTTTAATCCTTTTTCTAATCAAATATGACACCTTTAGGTGTGAAATAAGTATTGTAAATACCACTAATTGATGTGTTTAACATCATTAATTATCTGACTGAGGAAAATAATTTCTCCAGCTCCACTAAAGGATCCAAACACTACAGGACTGGTGTCATTATCTTACAGGTGGCTACGGGTGATGAGGGCACCGGTTTACAGGAAATCCTCCTCTTGTCCATCATGTTAGATCCAGACCAGCAGGTAGACCCCTTTCCCTCCTCTCTGGTGCCCCAGACCTCCATCTGACCTCCAGTATGGTTCTGGACACTTTCCAGGCACATTTAGGGACGTCCAAACAGTCCATCCATCAGAGCAGAGGGGGCGGGATCAGTGCGACCCTCAGCTGATGTCTGTGTTACTGTACTATTTGCTGTCCTCTCAGGTCACATTTGCTCCTTCTGCTCAGATTAAAGTCGACTGGAACGTCATCGTGTGGGCCAACCTGCCTGTGACGTTTACTCTGAAGATTATTGCTTTTAAAATAAAAATAAAAGGCTGATGATGTCATGTGTGGCTGGATAAAACTAGAGATACAGCATTGTGGTTGAAGTGGGCCTGTAAGGTGAATCTGACCTTTGACCACCAAAACCTTTTCAGGTGATCCTTTTGTCCCAGTGGACGACGACCTTAGTGGGTAAATGTAGCTGTTGTTAGCTGTCAGTCTAACGTGGCTGGCTCTTCCTGCACTCTGGAGCCACAGAGAAATAATACATCCCTCCCTCCATGTTCCCCCTCTTCTCCTGTTGAGGGTGGTGGGGGTGGAGCCTATCCCAGCAGCCTTCCCCCTGGACAGGTCACCAGTCCATGGCAGGGCCAACACATAGAGACAGACAACCATTGGCTCTCCCAGCCACGCCTACGGTCAATTTAGAGTCTGGATTAACCTGGTCCCTCTTGATGTCTTTGGACTGTGGAGGAAGCTGGAGTACCAGAGAGAACCCAGCAGGAACAGGGAGAACATGGAGACTCACCCAGAAAGACCCCGTGCTGCAGCCGGGGCTCCACCCACAACCTTCTTGGTGGGGGGCCACAGTGAGGACCACTGCTCCACCCACAACCTTCTTGGTGGGGGGCCACAGTGAGGACCACTGCTCCACCGGCCAAGAAACAATCCAATAGAGAAAAAACATCTGAGAGCTCAAGACTCCTATCAGTGAGAAGTGTTGGTCTTGTCGTACGGTTCAGCGCTCAGGCAACATCTCACCAGATCAGCGGGTCTCTCACATGGACTTCTCTTGCCATAATCTGTTCATCAGCTTCTCCCCAAGGGTGCCTGAACCTGAAGTGGTTCAAGCAGACCTGTCGTGACAGGAAGCCACCAGGCTTCAAACAGCTAGTAAACACGTCACCAGTCTGCCAGTCCAGCTGGATGCTGAAGCATGTTGGAGCTTGTGCTTCATCAGTGCTCTCAGGAAATGTCACGTCACTGTGCACTCGGCCACCAGAGGGCGCCACACTTCACCAAGCCACAGTCCGACTGGCGTCACCTGGAGAGTGTTTGATCCAGCCGGATCAGAGAGTGAGGGGCCGGATAGCTGTGAGATGACGAGGCTGTACCTGACGTGACTCACTCTGGAGCCCAGTGATATGTTTAGTTAGAAATTAGTGCTTTTGTGGGAGAACGACTCCAGAGAGGCTCAGTGTCCTTTACTTCAAGGTGATGAGCTTCACACTCGCAGCCTGGGCAGGAAGCGGGGACGTCATGTGGATGTGTCATATCGGCTGGCACTACTCGCTGGTTTACACGAGGAAGCAGGGAGCAAGAACATTTCGGTGTGCTTGACTCACAGAGCCGCAGAGATGACGTGTTTCTCTGCTAAAATTAAACAGGTTTATACTGTCGAAGCTGCTAAACTGTTTTGGGAAATCACCAGGAAAGATCACTACTTCACTTCCTGAAATAGGGATCTAGTGATCCATGGTTTGGACTGTATCCCTCACTGTTTCTCTCTTTTCTTACCATTTGATGCTCCTAAGGGTCACACAGAGGTCAGACCGCCACCTTGGAACCACGCCAGAGAGCGTTTGGAAGTGTACTAAGACCACCAGCTGTGACACCTGAGCAACCAAACCCTACTGAAGCAGAAAATGGCCTTGGTGCCGTTAAACCCAGTAGGTGTGAATCCACCCTGATGGCGCCGTCCCGGCAGCATCCTCACCAAAGATGACCTTGTTTCAAACCCTTGAATCAAATACACACCGGGAACCGAAAATACTACTTTTTTCTTGGAAAGCTTGGTGACAACTCAATGCATCAGATGCTTCTCAAAGCAGTCAGAAGATGAAAACCAAGCCGTTTCCATTCAACTGGCAAAAAACAAGGTTGGCGATGGTGCTCTGAACCTTCTGGATGTATTAATACGCATTGCTGCCTACCACATCCAGCATAACGCCTTTATGAGATGAGATCATCATCAACACTTACCATCCTACATGTTTTATGTATGTTCCAACACTACATACCTGTACGTGTCTGGAGGCGCCTGGAGTTGTTGAGAACTCCTCAGTTTCTGCAAAATCTCCCAAGAATCATCAGGCTTTTTTAAATGGTTTGACCAGGATTCCAATTTGGCAGGTGCTTCCCTGTGATCGAATTCCCAGTCGTAATTATGTAACATGCCTTTAAAGCACCAGCCTGCTCACTGCCAGGTTTCAGCAGGGAGGTGAACACACACTTAACACACACATGAGCAGGGGACTGGCCAACATACCAGCCCACACGGCTTGCTTGTGTGAGCTGCAGCCCAGGTTTAAAATAGCTCAGCTCCCTCTCAGGTCTCTACCATGATATTTGTGATGGTCTTACATAATCAGCTGCTCCTGATACCCCCCCCCCCCCGCTCTCTCTCTCCATTGTCATGCTGGAATCACATTCTCTGTCCGCGGCCGGTCCTCTCTCCTCAGGAGCTTAAACTGTGGGGATTAAGATAAAATGTTCAGATCAAAATCATTTTCATGTCAAAAGCGTTGTGTTGTGTCTTTCTTGTGTTAATTGGGGTGAAATAATTCCTTAAATGTGCGGGATGTCAATGTGCTAATGATGCCGCTTGTGCAAAGACCCTGGAGGCTGCACACCAGTTTCCTGTGTGATGTTTGGCCTCTTCTTCTAATATCTTCATATGTCACATTCTTGAACTGATAGTGTTAAAAACAGGATGATTGCAGGATGTGTTAGAATGAAATGGACACAATGCCGAAGGTTCTAGGATTCACTGTCATGGCGGAGATGTTACTTCACTGTCTAAAGAACGTCAAGCGATCGAATGTTCGTTAAAACAAATCTGAGTTCGAGAAGCTGGTCAGGTTTGAGTCTTGTTTTACCTCCTGACACAACTGGAACCCAAGTGACAAGGTTTTCTGAGTCTTGTTACAAATGAAACATTGTTGTCGAAGAGTGAATAACAATAAAATAGAGTTTTCTAAAGTGCACATCCACCACACCACCCATACGTGTCCGAACCAGAGACTTTGCCCCTTGAAAGGATCCCAATGGGAGAACACAGTGGCACTGCTTCCGTCATGCTGGCACTTGGCTGCAGGAGCAACCGCTCTGCCTCCAGCTTGTCCAGGTCTGTTGATCTGGGGGTCAGAGAGGTTAACACATGCAGTGAAGAGTTTCGCCAGGAGGACGAGCTGCGTGGGAGGATCAGGCTATTCCCCCTATTACTGTTCTCCCCTCTGCACAGGAGCCCTGACTGACCAGAGGAGGCGCTAGACCAGGGACCGTACACAACCAGCTTCCCACCTGCAGGTACAGCTAACTGTGCCTGACTTTGACCTTTGACCACCAAAATCTGGACTGTTGTGCTTCACTCAAGGCGTTCCTGAAATATGAGAATGAGACGTACATAAAACACATGGAGCCAAAGCAGCGTCTGGTTCTTCCTGAACGCAATCAGCTAAAACCTCCTCGCCATGGCCGATAATGAAGCAATATCATGACATGGTGATTACTGAGGCCTTCAAATGGGTACAGGGGTTACTTGTGTCACGAAGCCGTGTACAGGAAAGACTGTGTTCAAGTGGTAACTGCCTGAAATACAGTTGCTAAGCAACATGGATGCCAAAAGATTGTGTGTGTGTGTGTGTGTGTGTGTGTGTGTGTGTGTGTGTGTGTGTGTGTGTGTGTGTGTATGGAAATATACATGGAAAGATGACATTTTATATATATGCATAATTGCATGATGGGTTTTCCAATTAGCTGTCATATAGCCAAGATTGCTAAAGTTATTAGCTATAATATAATATAAGCTACAATAATATAATTAGCCTTTAGATGTTACTGTATAGCATCTAAAGGCCACTGAGGTTAACAAGCTGGTAACATAAACAAGCTCACTGGTAAAATCTACAATTTGTACTTTAATCTTAATTGTAAAAATATAAACCTGAAGTCTGTGGGCTTCGCTGCTAAACGGTTTCCTCCTGTCAACCCAAGCCAGTCTGAAGGCTCTGTATATCAAAGCTAAGGGGCTCATCCACTGTGGTAGAATCCCAGTATACCACAGCCAGCTGTGACATACTGAGGCACAGCCACCAGCCAATCACTGCAGAGTTTCACTGGCTGTTTTACTGTGTATTATCTGATCATTCTTTATTTCACCTCAAGACCACAAACTTCATGCAGTATATAGGTGGTACAATGAAGTAATATTCAGAGTAGAAACCAGAGAACAAGATTTGCAACAGTATTTAAGTATAACCTTGAATCCCCTGTGTGTGTGTGTGTGTGTGTGTGTGTGTGTGTGTGTGTGTGTGTGAGATTCAGCTGAGATTCCATCCGTCCTTTTCTCTTCACACACGCGTTGCATACAAACAGCTAGCACCCACACAGTAAACACACACACACACACACAAAATTGACAACAAAAAAAGCCAGAATCCACCCGCCCACACACAAGCCAGTCGGATACAAGACAACAGAACGAGGGAGAGTGAGATCTGGGAGAGAGAACGCAGCGAGCTGGACGTTCATTTTCTGCACTCACACACAAACACGAGTGTGATGCAGCAGTGATGTCTGCTGCAGGTGAATGCAAATGTTGCGATCGTATTTGTGTTCAGGGCAGGAACACAACCTCACCTATACAAGGATGGGTACTTATGATATGAAGGTGCCCCTCACAGACTATAGCATTTATTGCTTCACTATGAATTTGACCTCCTGCTGCAACGCAGACGGGCCGACTAGCAGCTGGCGTAGGACCAGAAGGGGCTTTGTTCAAGTGTGATGAACAAATCCTCATTCTTGTGTCAACGATCTCTAAGTTTTTCTGACTCGTCACATCGATCCTCATTAGCTCAGCTGACAGCTAAACACAGCTAGCATGCCCACTACTTACCTTGCAGGTGGGGCCTCGCCAGTTTTCCACAGCAGGCCAGTCGTCGCTGATGGTCCACGGCTGAGAATAACCGGATGTGAGCGAATCACCTTGACGTTCGCCGCTGGCTCAAATGTCTGCCATGGTTAAATGTGGCTTCTGGGCAGTGACAACTAAGCCAACTAGCATGCTTTGGCACTCTCTGGCAGCTTTGTTGGCGTTTACTATCTACGGCCAACTGCTCGACGCAAAGCTGGAAAATTGCAAGCATCATATATATAAAATACCCACATAACAGATGTCTAAACATTCTCAGGTAAAATATGCTTGGAATGTCCATAAAGAGTAGTACAGTGCGCAGGAGCAGACTCCCGTCTAGGATGGACTGACGTTCCTGAGGAACAAATAAACGTAAATGTTGTTGCTTGTCGAGCTTCTAAACTCCCGACAATGAAGGGTTGTGAAATTCACTTTGCGATAGCAACTACACGCTCATCCTGGACACTGAAGTCCACATTGTTCTTGAGACCTCAAATCTGTCTAACGACTGAGGCAGAACGCTACAGCTGAGCGCCTCGTCCCGTTATCACTGCCGCTAAGAACACATTCACATGGCGGGCCCAACCTCAGAGCTCCAGCAAACACGCTTGTTGCCACAGATTCCATATCAGAAATGAACAATTTGGTTTAATACAGAATGGAACAGAATGTTGATAATGCCTTAGGTCAGAGTTACCACACACAAGAGAGGGGAAAAAGAATGATCTCCAGCTACAACGGCTCTACAAAACAATCCCAGCAGTCACTGCTGTCATACCTCCAGTAACACAACTGGATTTCCTGCACATTTCAATGGAGTCACAAACTGAAATAATTCTTCCCTCATTCTCTGAGTGCTCAGATCCCTTAAACTTTGTTCAAATGAGTTGAGGAATTATAGTAAATCTGGTGGTATATTTTTACAGACTGTGACAAACAGACTGTGTCATCTGGCCCACTAAATCACCCAAATCCCCCTGGTGGCTGTGGAAGTGGCACATGAATTAACTATTCATAAAGGTAGTCGCTCTCTCTCTCTGGCCTTATTCAAAATGCTCTAATTAATCAGCCTTAAATAGATGGACGGACCTACATTACTGACAGAACTCTTCATACACCATGTACTATTTAATACACAGATGGCACTGCAGGCACTGCATATGTGTGTGTCTGTGTGTGTGTTACATACTAGTTAATCTCTATAACCATGGTTGAGCCGAAGGCTGGCGTGTCCGCTATATCACGGCAACAAGTCCAACACATGACTGCATTTTTTTAGGTTTGATCCTGCTAAGACAGAAATTCTCTGTATGAGGAAGTTCATTCGTTCAGTTCAGAAACAGGAATCTCCCACATGAACAATCCTTGATTTGAGCTAAACCAGTTGGCTGACTGGAACACTTCCAGTTCAGCGCTACCAGCTGGTGTAGTCGCTTTAAGCAACATGCTCGTGCTTGTTCATGCTAGCGCCGAACCTGCAGTGTCTGTTTGTACCTCCAATCAAAGAGTTTGTGCGTTACTGATCGTAAATCTGGACCACACCAGACCCCCTGGAGAGGTGGTGACCAGACGTTCCTGGACAGTTTAGCTGCTGTTAGCATCAGCCTCCGTTAGCTTCAAGCTAAATATACGTGGCTGGTTTCTCCTGCATTCTGGAGTCACTAAGAAGTGATGGGGGAGGGAGAAACACCTCAGTGAGCTGAGTACTCCTTACTTCCTACTTAGTGAGTACTTGGAAGACAAAATACACTTTGAACTACTGACCATGAACCCACATGATGTCATGTATTTGGGTCTGTTGTGAACATGAAGAGAAAATGAAAACATTTTCTCAGGAAAAAGTGATGTCAGATAAACAGGAAATTGTGTCAATACTTTGGTGTTGAGTTAACTTCACTTAGCAGGCGAGTCAGCTTCCACTTCCAGTCCGACCAGTTCTTTGCTCCTGGGCTGATGAGCTGCTTCACCTGTGGTGGGTGAAGGAGAGATCAGCTGTCAATCAACACCTCCCTCAGACCACCCACACCACAACTGGCTCAATTCAGAGGAAGCAGAGTTCATATTACACATTTAATGTATTTTTCCCTCAGAGTACAAGCAGGAAGAACCAGCCACGTATATTTAGCTTGAAGGTAACGGAGGCTGATGCTAACAGCAGCTAAACTGTCCAGAAACGTCTGGTCACCACCTCTCCAGGGGGTCTGGTGTGATCCAGGTCTCCTTGATCCAGATGGGGGATCAGGGATCCACAAACACTTGGATCTGAAAACAAACTACAGCATAAAAACCTCTCAAAGTGCTTGTGAGGTCAAAGTGACCTGACCTCTACCCGGTGTTTTCTGTTTCTTAGTTTTATCCAAACTGGGTTGTATTGAACAGCGTCTATACGACCAAGTCAGACACAGTAAGATGCATTCAACCATCAAGTGTAGTCTTTATTGTACATTAATGCATTTCAACAAGGCTTGAGTATACAGCACGCAATAAGAATTCACATAATCATCGTCCCCACCAAGAATCGCTCTCAGGCCTCAGCTGTAACAGAGATCAGCCTGACATGAACATCCAGGAATCAGGCGAACGTCCTGATGATGCTGAAGCTCACTGAAGGACCTAAAATATCACAGTGAAACTAGATGGGCTGCACAGTTAGATGTGTGATAAACTTGCTTGATTAAAAAAGTACATCCAGCTGTCTGTCTCTCCTCCTGGTCCAGTTGTTAAGATTTCCTCAGAAAACAGTTAGAAAAGGTCACCAAAAAAGGCAGACTTTCATCAGCGAAGCAGCATAATGTCAGTCTATTCAAATAAAGCCTGGGCAGGACCAGTGCCATGTAAACGACCTTTCCAGAACAACACCTGAGCCAGAATGCAGGGCTGGTGTGACTAAAGTGGGTGCACAAATAGGCATTACGGCCCATGTGGTTTCATAAATGCCATGTTTCTGTCTCGTTTCCATACCTAGAAGCCTCAGTCAAACAGAACCGAGAAGCTCCTGGAGCTGCTGGGGAACGTTCAGACAGATTCAGTCTTGATTATGGAATAAAATATGAGATGAGACACCAGTGAAAGTGACACGCAGGTGGAACGAGCCCAGACCACGTGAAAAGCCAATCTAAGCTCGGTACTTTAAAATAAGAGCCATCGCACAAGGGTTCAATCCAACACCAGCAGAATTACCCAGAATCCTTGCTGGGTAAAAACCAAACACGCCAAAACATTCAAATAAATTCAAAGACTTTTGAAAATACAGGTTGTGAATCGAATGGAACACGTTGTTGTTGTGCAGAAGTGCTGATGAGTCCAGGCTCCACAGACCGGACAGAGGTGACCAGTGGACCTGCCAGGTCCCGTTGGCTCTTCTACACCACCAACAGAAACTAAGAACATTTCATTGTTCATAATGGCAGTTAAGGATGGTCAAGGTGTAAGGGAGGTCCCCCTTCTTAGTAGAACTGTTCTTTTTCCTCTCGCTGGCTGATTTCAAACTGGAGAGCAAATTTAAAACATGGCAACCTGCTACAGCGGAACAACTGGCGGCATTTGACCCTGATCCGCCTCAACCTCCCCTCTGCCTGAGAGATCCACCCCTCTAGCAGCCGTAGGTGGTTACCACGTTCATCCTGAGGCATTAGTGTAAATGCATGTCATCAGGGGGAACCCTGCTGGGGTGACTGGCAGCTCCTGCCTAAACTCTGCGTTTATGTGCCACCCATCTGGATTTGGAGGAGAACCTCACGGACTGCCTCGCTCTCAGACGACATCCACGCCAATACGCTTGTTTACTGTGCTGAAGGTAATACGTCACCCTAGCAGTGCACTTTGCCTTTCAAGTCTTGAGCTCACTGAGATGCTTTTCCCTCCTGCAGTACTTCTTTGTGACTCCTGACTGCAGGAGGAGACAGCAGCGTATATTTAAACATCTTTGTGAACTCTATTAGTGAGTACTTGAGAGGTAAAACACACTTTTTGCAAAGTATTAATTTGCTAACTTTTAGCTAGCTGCTGTTGCTCTGTCTCCAGGATCTCCGGTCTTGGGCTTTCTGTAACTAAACAACAAACCCTCTGCTCCCTGTTTACACTGGCATGCACATGCCAAGTGTACACAATTGGTCATGTGACATACATGTTGAGTTAAATCAGTATGGACTGTGATTGTTTCTGAATTAGTGCTAAGACGCTTGTCCGACCGGAGATGCACTAGCATGGATGTAGCGTCAGTGTAAATGGAGCTGTTCTCTACTGCAATGATGCCAGGATTGTGGGCTCAGATGGGATTGTGGGAAATTGAGTTGTTTATTTAGAGGATCAACAGTGTGAGGTTGGTTTCACGTTAGGTGCGATTGTTTTGTTCTTTGCTTGAGCGCACGTGTGGATCCACAGCCTGATACGGCGGTGGCCGTATGGATCTAGTTGGTTTGTAACCTGCCAAAACAAATAACGTTGTGACCAAGTGTAGCGAAGAGCGCTAATCAGCGTCCCAATGCGACCCAGCGTCCACATTATTATGGCTGTTTTGATTATTTTGGAGTTGCCTCCACCGACCGAGGAGGAAATGGACCCCTGCTGCCCCCATAACAATGTTTCCATGGAAACCAGAGGAAGGAATGACTGGCGCTTGCTTTTGTTCATCAGGTGCGAAACAGACCGGCTTAAACAGACAATAGCGGCAGTGCCTGGTTCTGGCTGGGTTGCTTCCACACCCTTCGAATATCAGGTACAAAAGGAACCGGTCCTGGGACCACTGTTTCAAGCAGACTCACTAATTTAATGAACTGGACTTTGGGGTCAAGGGTACTCGCATCCTGGACTATCAATCATCTCAGCCGTGGTCTCAGAGATTAGCCACAAGCTACCGATGACAACAGCGATGTTTTAAAAATGTAACACATAGAACCTCTAAATGAGTGTAAAACTGCATTTAGAATAAATATTTGGCTGCAGAAATAAAAGTAAACTTATCCATTATTATCATTATTATTATTATTATTAACATCACTCACAACACTCATAGAATATAAGAGGAACCTGTGAGCATATTGCCCCATTAGTACATTCACAATTTAAAATCGAAAAGATAAATAAAACATGTCAATCAAATGTCGTGACTAAAATCCCTCCATGATGTGATGGGGTTGCACATTCATCACATACATATTCATTCTGTATTCATCTCAATGTGCAAAATATCTCGACACAACTAGTAAATACACTGTAAGTTTGGATGTGCTTATAAAATACATCCTCCATTTTTAAAGTACATAGATGACAGCAAGCGTTACACGGAGCTCTAACATGAGACGCAAATGTCTGTGCGCAGAAAATCTCTCCAGCTTTGATCGTTTTTATTTGTTATATAAATCAAATTCCAACTATACAATGTTTAATGGCCAAATATTAAAAATCCCATATGTGAATCAAGTTTTAGAGAGTATTTCTTGTGTGATTGTATGAGCCCTGTACAGTACATTCAACAGAAGAATATAAAAGCCCCCCAGAGAGTCATGTGACCGTGAGAACTACCCTGTGCTCCAGAAACGGACCCTGCCAGTGACGCCGTGCATGTTCTACATAGAGGTTCTATCAGTGGCTCTATTTCCATAAAATTCCAACCTGAAATAATCTGTTAAGCCTGAGTCTCGCGCTGCCTTAATCTTAAAGTCATTATGTACAACAACAGAAGAAAACGCAACATTTGGCTAGACCTTGACGCAGCCTACAGAAGGTCGTACGAAGGTCACGGCAGCAGCTCGATGCAAAAATTCGGAATCTACAAGCAACAAATGCGTTTACGCCATCTAGAGAAAAGAACCATTCTACCTTTCTGTAATCAACTCAGGTGCTGAGAAGCTCCGCCCACATCATCAAGAACAACGTCACAAATCAGCCAGATGACGAGGACGACGGCGACGATGATGAAGATGATGAAGATGAAGGGGAGGGTCTATTACCCTCACCTCCTCCCAGTTCTGTCAATCTCGCAACTGATGAAGTTGTCACTTCCTTCTCTTTCCGGCTTCCTGTGCACACTGACCTCTGCGCTGGTTTAAACTGCCATGTCACTTTCTTAGTTGACGACTGCTCAGATGTCAACGCCCGCTTCATTGGTGGTGTGACAGCCTGAGTTGCCATGGGGACGGCCGGTGCTGCCGCCATGCTGGCGGTAACCCCGGTAACCTTCCTTGCTTTGCCGTTTCTGTCCTGCTCCGTGAAGAGCTCGCTCAGCACTTCGTGTTCACTGGTCTCCCCGAACAAGTCCCACCCGGGTTCTGCCGGGAGCCGCTTGGGTCGAGCCACCCCGGCAGATTTGGAGCTGGCAGCTGATATTCTAGAGGAACGACTCGGATCCGAGTCAGAGAGGTCAGAGTCCCAGTCGCTGTCGCCTGCCACAGAACCACAGCCCAGCACTGACAGGTCCACAGGGCCAGAACCCGAACTTTCTGAGTCCGAGTCCCTAGAAAAACAGACATCATGCAAAAAATGTGAATGCAATGTGAATATATTCAGCTCGGATACACAAACTTGGATGAGCCAGCAGTTCTGACCCCCCCATACACACACACACACACACACACACACACACACGCGCACGCACACACGCACACTTTTTGTGACATCAGAATCAACTAGGACTCGGTCACATTTTGAACGGGCAGCACCATGAGCGCGGTTGGCCGTGTTCTTCTCTGATGAGTGAATATTGTATCTCTAACAGACTCTTCACACTCTCCAGAAAATATCATATGAACTTGAGTTCACAGAGACATTTTGCCTCCTCCTTCACTTCTTAGTGTCTCCAGAATGCAGAAAGAGCCAGCCACGTATATTTAGCTTGAAGCTAACAGAGACTGACGGCTAACGGCAGCTAAACTGTCCTAAAAATGTCTGTGTACATCCAACATCCTACAGCAGATATACAGATTTTCAGTGGTCAGAACTCCGTCGTCCCTCAGACAAGTAAAAGCAACAACGCAGTTCAATGCTTCCACCAGAAGTGAGCGTCACTCATTCAGAAGACACAAGAACTTAGCTTGAGCTAGCAGAGCAGGTGAAACCAAAATCATACCTAACTAATGTAGATGCTGGATCCACACTTGTGCCAAGACTGTCCCTGTTACAAATAACAGAAAAAGAAACCCACCTGCCACTGTATGGTGTAGTTCCCTCAGGGCCCAGTAGGAGGCAGGCTGGAGCAGCTAGATAGACAAAGCTGTCAGTGCACAAGAAGTCTCCTTCCTCTGGTTTGTTTGGGGCGAGGTGAGATGGTTTGGCCTCCTGTTGCATGTTTGACAGCTCTGGGTGTGTTTTCCTGCTGTCAGACTGCTGCCACACACTCTCTGCCTTGATATTGTGGGCAGAAACTTCTGTAACCGCAGGGATTTCACCATGGGAGCCAGGTCTTGCAGACACAGCAAGGTAAACAAAGCTGTCTGATTGGACAAAGGGATCTAAATCGCCACAGTCGAGACCAAAGCTTCTGATTGGCTTGTGATTAGGATCGAGGAGATGTTTGATTGGCTGCTTGGAGGGAGAAAGAGGAAGAGGGGAGTCTGTTGCCATCAGGGTCACTGTTTTCCTCTTCGTCTCCTCATTCATGGGATTGACAGCCGTGTCGCGGTGGTCCACGACTGAAACCCCTGCGACTGTCTCAACATTTTTCCTTCCATTCCCTCTCACTTCACCTCCTTCCTCCTCTCTCTCACTGTCTCCCTCCACGTCCTCATGGGAGGGGGTGCTGAGGAGGGAGGGGTAGCACCACTGTAGCTCCGCACTCTCCTCCCTCCCCCATTCCTTCAACCCACCGTCGTCCCCATCTTTCTCCAAAGACGTGTTGCTGCTGCCTAGATCGGAGCCACTGATTGGCTGATCGCTGTCAGAGCCGGCCTCCTCCTGACTCTGATTGGACAGGGACAGGAAGACCCCACTGGAGTCAGACTCCAGTGTGAGGTTGGAGTCTGGAGAGCTGTCCTCTTTATTGGAGCTAAAACACAACAAAACAGATCGGTCACATGACCACGTCCCCACAAGTCTGCGGAGATCCTGCAACAGAACCTTCTCTCTGTTACACCAGATTAATCACAAACAACTTTTTCTGATGGACGTTTTGATTTAAGGACAGCAGGGTGGAGCAGTGGTCCTCACTGTGCCCCCCCCCCCCCCCCCATCAAGAAGGTTGTGGGTGGAGCCCCGGCTGCAGCACGGGGTCTTTCTGGGTGAGTCTCCATGTTCTCCCTGTTCCTGCTGGGTTCTCTCTGGTACTCCAGCTTCCTCCACAGTCCAAAGACATCAAGAGGGACCAGGTTAATCCAGACTCTAAATTGACCGTAGGCGTGGCTGGGAGAGCCAATGGTTGTCTGTCTCTATGTGTTGGCCCTGCCATGGACTGGTGACCTGTCCAGGGGGAAGGCTGCTGGGATAGGCTCCACCCCCATCACCCTCTCAAGTAGTAGAAAATGGATGGATGGATGATGGATGATGGATGGAGGAAGAGAGGGATGCATGGATGGATGGATGTTTTGGTTTTGTAACAGGTCATTTTGATTTTTATGGCTCTAAAAGCGATGATGTCTTGAGTGATGGTGACATCATCATGAACTGATCAGCTGTCTCGTGTTGTTGACGTTCCCTTGATCGTGCCCTCAGTCAATGACACGTGGGAGCAACACACACTGTTCTGTTATTCTACTGATCTGGAGATGATGGTGCTACTTTTGGACCGGATCAGAAGTTCTTCTCCAGGAGTGAGTGAACTCGCTGTGAACAACCTGACTGAACATGAGATGTTCTGGGTTTAATGATGAGAAAACACTAAAAATGTCACCCAATTACAAAAACTGTAGGGTGGAAACTCTGTACCGTAATTAGTTGATTACATGCATGTGTGTGTGTGTGTGTGTGTGGGGGGGGGGGCCTGTGTGTGTCTGGGGCCTATACAAAAATTCACACTGTGATTATGTAGTTTTTTCTCGATGAGCTACTAAAGGAAGTACCTGGTGAGACGTGGGTCTCAGTGAAATTACCTTGAGCCAACGGTGGACATCCCAACAGCAGATTTTGCTGACCATCCCACCTGAGGTCTGTCTGTGTCTGTAGCTGGTAATGCCATGGCGCTGAGCTCCAGACTGACCTGGGATCTGCTCCCCAATCCTGGAAAAAAAAGAGCAAGGATTTTTAGTCCATACTAACCCTAACAGGATTAAACAAGAAAATCAGGAAGAATAATTAACATCCTCCATCCACTCACGAGAAGAAAATGCTGCATATTGCGTGGAATAAAGAATAACTTAAATTTGAAAAAATAAAATACAGGAGGCAACAGTTGGAAATAAAAAGAAGTGAAATATTGCTGTGACAGGCTCATATTCACTGATTCAGCTGATGGGAAGACTGTTAGTCTGCAGGCATTTGGCCACATTCTGGAACACTGATCATCAATAAACCAGCGATGAGTCCATTGAACTGCTGCTGAAACGCCAGACCTCAGCGGTGAACGTCACCGCCCTCAAACCACTGACCACATGCCCATGAAGTGGATGATGAGATTTCCACCTGATAAAAGCGGTGCCAGAGGTTCACAGGCCCACCAAAGTCACAAATCTACGTATAAACTTTCACTTCATAGCCTTTGATACAAAGCCGGCGTTGCCATGCAAAAGGCTTAAAAATCTGGTGTGCACTCATAGCATGACAACAGATGCTCGGCACATTTTATCCAAAACACTTCAAGCAAGTGGATGTTTCAAGGTTCCGAACAAACATTAAAAGTTACCATGGCAACAACACCACAAAACTTCATCACTGTACTTAAATAATTGTAAATGCAATTTTCTCAAATGTCAACTTGAATTTCAGTTGCAAACATGAATTATTTTAAAGTTTGTGATGCGTTGATTTATTTCCCCCTAGATTTGTGTTTCCTCCTGAAAACAGGGACAGAGTATCATTTCTAGTATCATGAAGTTATATAATGAAGTTAATAATGAAGCTGCCAAGCAAGAAATATTCTGTTCAGTTTGTGTTTGGGAACTTGTTTAAAGGGAAATGATGTTGCAGAGGCAGGAGGGGGGACAGCTGAAGGGAGGGTGATAGAGCCAACAACTTTTAGCCCCGAAGCCAGTTGGAAGAATAACAAGAGACAGATTAAAGTTAAACCTCAACTAAAAAAATGTACTGTTCCTTCCAAGTTCTCACTAATAGGAGTCTTGAGCTCACTAAGATGTGTTCTTCCTCCTGCATGACCTCTTTTAACTCCAGAATGTAGAAAGAGCCAGCCACGTATATTTGGCTCCAAGCTAATGGAACCTGACAGCTAACAAAAACGTCTGCTCACTAATTCTCCAGGTTGTCTGGTAAAATCCACTTCTTCTTAATCCAGAAAGACGACCAACAATCCACTACCACTTAGATTGGAGACGAAAACCACTTGAAAAACTCTGGTTCAGCACCGCCATGAACCAAAACTGAAAGGAAGTTAACAATTAAGTTTAACTCAACTCTTAGCTCACATTCCCACATTAAAGACGCTACTGCAACTACAGCAGTATTCCTCTCCTCCCATCTGTAAGAATACTCAGGGATTACTGTTCTTGCACGGCCAAATAACTCAAGTTATTCCAGGTCAGACAAATGAGATCTCAGTCAATTTCCCGATGGTAATTTGGACCATCGAATGTCAGCACAACTTCCAGTGGCTGGTTCTGTTTTGGGACTGGTCTTGGCTTCAAAATGACTCACAACGCTTGATCAAATCTTTACTTCCACCAAATCTAAATTTTAAGGGAGGAGCAGTTGAAACCACAGAGGTTGAACCTCTCAGTTGTTTGTTTTGTTCTACAATTTCTACTCAACCTTCTCCTGCAGTTTCTGTCCATCATTGATGAAGCACTCGTTGGTGTTCTACTGTGTTGTTAAGAGTGTTTAAGTTCTCTCAGTAATAACAACCTTAGTTTAGAATTCTCTGGGGGGCAGTTGTAATGAAAGCTAAGCTACAAAAAAAATGCTGGGTTTGGATTTTGTGAGCTTTTCCCAAATAACAAAGTCAGACTCATTCAGTTTATATCCCACAGTAACTTCAGCGAAGCCAAGTTAACTGGTCCCACCAACCTGTCAGAAGAGCCACTTTCTCTCTCTGAGGCCCTGGGTGGGTTTGGTACATATCACCCCGTTCCCTCTGAGGCTCCAGCAGGGTCTGGTATAAATCCTGGGTGTCTCTTTGAGGCTGAGACAGATCTAGGTGCTCCAAGTCTGAGTCAAGCTCCCTGGCTCTCCTCTCCAACTCCGTCAGGCTGAGCTCCGAGGCGGCCGAAGAGGGGGGGTGGGAGCCCCCAAAGCCCACGGGGGGCCGGAGGAGAGGCCAACGTTGAAGGGAACCTGAAAAGGAATCTGTATCGCCTCCTCCTCCTCCACCTTGCCCCCCCTTGTCCCAGCCCTCATCCCACAAAGTATTGACCATCTCCAGCACAGCGTCCCAACTCTCCGTCCCCTGGTCCTCTCCGAGTGTTCCTCCTTCTCCTCCCTCAACTCCACCTTCTTTCTTGAATTTAGCCTCTACTCCCTCTTGTCCGTGCTGCTCTTGTGTTCCATCCTTCGTTTCAATATCTTCCAGTATGTCACACCGGATTTCTTCATTCCTTTTCACTTCCTTCATTTTGTTTAAATCATCTTGGACTTTTTCTTCAAGTCTTCTCATGAACTTTTCCTGTTTGGTTTCTTCCACGGGTCCCTCGACAACATCGGCTTTTTCCTTCAGTGCTTTCTCCTCGATTTTGTATTTTTCTTCTGTCTGTTCCTTCTCTCCCTTCTCTTCCTTCCCCTTTCTCTCACCATTTTCATTCTTCTCCTTGCTCTGCTCTCCTGTTTTTTCCCTGCTCCTGGATCTCCGAGGTTCTTCCTGGTCCCTGCAGACCCTCCAATGCTCCAAGTTCTGCTCCTTCAGAGAAGCTCGGCCAACTAAACTGGCTCCCTGTCCTGGTTCTTGATGGGAAGGCTCTTTAAGTGAGCATCGTCCCACAATACTTGAGGGCTCCCCTGAGCTTGTTAGTGGGTTCTCAGAGAAGTGGCCTGAGCGGGGATGCAGGTGTGGGCGTCTCTTCTCCAGAGCTGAGAGGACAGAGGGCAGTGGAGGCAGGATGGGGAGGTTGTGAAGGGCTCCCCCCTGCCGAACAGTCCTCTTTCTGACCATGATTCTCCGAGGCCAGGTGGACTCGATGCCTTCAGCAGGGCCTGTTGACTCCAAGTCTGCAAGTCCTCTGGTAAGTCGAGGGCTATCCACACCTTGTCGCAGTCCTGTGGCCGTGCCAGGCCTAGTCCTGGAGCTGGACTTAGAGGATTTGGTTTTCTGGCTTTTGGAACCTTTATCTAAGTGGCTGGACATAATCGTATCAATGTCCAAAGGCTTCGTTAGAGCTTGGTCTGCAGGGGCAGGTTGAGTTTTTTCACGTTTATCCCCAGCTGCAGTGCTAACCTGAGCTTTATCGGTATTTTTAGCGTTGTTCTGGACCGACTCACTGATGACCACAGTCTCAATGCTACAACTGTCCCCTGTTTCAATACCTGACCCGGGGTCTTGTTCCTTCTCAGGCTCAGATGTGGGTACATCTGTTACCTCTGTCTCAGTTTTAGTTTCTGACCTGGACTCTGTTGCTGAGCCAAGCTTGTTATCAGCTTTAGCAATGCCTTCAGCTTCTGATCCAGGTCTGTGGTCACCCTGCCTCAAGCTGCTTCTACCCTCAGCTCCTGTTTCTGTCTCTGGCGACATCCCCACACCAGGTCCAACATCAACCTTATGTCCATGCTCAACCCTATTCTCAACATCAGTCACAATTGATGGTACAACCTCAGCAATGGGTTCAGGTGTAGCTACACCTCGTTCAGTTTTTTCTCCAGCCCTAGACCCTCCCCTCTGTCCCTCTTTGTTCACAGCTTGAGCTGTATTTTCCATCCCAGATTGCACTTTTCCTTCCAAATCTCTTCTTCCTGGCCTTGTTTTCACTTGGGAGCCCATTCTTGTTTCAAACCCATTTTTTATGCTAGCCCTAGTTCCGTTATCATGCTTGTTCCAGCCCTCCGCTCTCTGTTTCTCTTGTATACAAGCCCTAATTTCAGCCTCCGACATGTTTCCCACTCCAGCCTCACTCACTAGTCTTGGTCCACACCCAGTTTTGCTGTCAATTAACACCAAACCCACACTTCCATTGTCAAATTTAGAAACTATGGCCCCACCAGCAACTTCAGAGCCCACCTTTGACCCAGCTCTGTTTCTACCCACAGCACTCGTGCCCATTCTTGGGGCAGCACTTGGGGAGGGTGACGGTGAGGGCTGGGGGAGCAACAGAGGGGTTGTATCTAGAACCTGGTCAGGTTCTAAAAAGACAGAGTCCCGGTCTGAATGCAGAGGAACTGGTCGACCGTACCCAAAGGTCCCGAAAGTCGATGTTTCCCTCCTTTCCCTTTCTCTTGCCCTCTCTCTCTCCAGCCTCCCCCTCTCCCTCTCTCTCTCCCACTCTCGCTGTGCCCACCCTCTCTCCATCTCCCGCTCTCTTTCTCTCTCCCACTCCCTCTCTCGCTCACTCCGGCCCCATCCTCCTCGATCCCTCAGGTCCTGCTCGAGGTCATGCGCAGACAGTTGGACCAGCGGGGCTCGGTAGGGCGACCGTCTAAGTTCCTGGGGTGGAGACAGACGGAGGCTCTGGGTTTGGGAGTAATGCCTTGGCTGAATGACATGTGGAGGCGAGCAGCGTAAACTCTGACTCTGACTAGGTCGAGGTTTGGCAGGGGAGAAAAAGACTGGAGTGTGGTAACCTGAGGAGAGAGGGGAGCCGGAGAAGGGGGAGATGAGGGGCGAGGTAAGAGACGAGGACTGGCCTCCGGGGGGAGCGTAGTGTCCCGGGTTCAAATATCCCCCTCCCCTGTCCATCATTTCATTCGTAGTCAGCTCCAAGCATTCCAGATGTTTTGGAGGTGTCAGAACTTTCCAGGAATGTCTGCCATCTCTACTTTTTGTGCTGTCACCATGGTGATGGTGATGGTGATGGTGGTGCTTCTTGGATGATGATGACACTCCAGGTGCCGAGAATGAGGAGACAGAGGGAGAAACTGAACGGGTGAAACGTCCAGGTGAATGGCACCCATCGGTATCCTGAACCCCAAGTTTCAATGAATCATAGATGGCCCTTTCATCCAGACGCCGCACAAAAGAAGGGTTTGGAGTTAAGGAACGAGGCTGGGAATCAAACATGTCACCCGGGGCCCTGCTGACCCTCAAGGAGCCGCTCGCCGAGTAGCTAAAGCTGCCCTCACCCCCCACATCCCGACGGACTGACCCTCCAGGGTGGTGGTGGTGGTGGTGGTGACTGTCTATTTGTTGATTGATGCACATGGTATCGTAGATGGACCGCTGGGGTACGTAGCCGTCTCCATATCCCCCTTCCATTCCCCCATCTCGGCCTCCCACTCCTCCATCCCCAGCTCCGTGTTTCTCCAGGCAACAGGAACTCTTCCTGAAACACCCGGGACGGCTGAGAGGCTTGCCCATGATTGGTCGGATGGCTGATGGTGGGAGGGATTGGTGGGAGGCACGTCTGAAATTTGAAGCGTGAATTGTGAAGTCTTTAATTCAACTAAATCTGAAGAATATTGCAATTGGAACATCCAAGACACAGAGCAGCCGGCTTTGATTGAGCCATGGCGAATTAAAAGCAATCTCAGATTCAAAATTCTTGTTTCTTGGGGAGCTTGTAGAACACTGAATGATGATCCCTCGGTTTTAATGAGCAGCGAGTAGCAGCAAGGACCTCGTGATCAAAGCACTGCAGGGATGTGAGAAGAATCATCTTCTTCAGACACAAACATAACTTCCAAATGAACTTTAGAAATGGAGTCCTACTTCGAGAAATATTCCAAGAAGGCTTCTGAGGAAAACCTAAGATACACCCACTATTTCTGTCCACATGGTTGGTGTTCTTAGCTCATCCTCTCTCCCACTCTCTTCCCAGTAGGACTGCATTTAGATTTATTCTGGCTTTTATTGTTCTGGCTGTCAGATCAGAGCCAATTAAGTCTTTATCCAGCAGAGTGTCAGTCAGTCGGGCACAGAGCGACCGAAAGAACAAGCACGGTGGATGGAGGACTAAATCCAGCCAAAGCTTCTTTTCTCATTCTTGCTGTGTAGGTTGATTAGCGTCGTCCATCTGCGGGAAACAAAGCAAATGATGAAACAGATCAGAATGGAAACAGCTTGAAAGAGTCTTCCCATAAATATAAAAATGATTGGATATGAGCATATTCAAACATGAGACACTTCATTATCTTCGCTATTCTTGCATGTCCAATTTCCGATTTTACGCATGAAGTGCTGTCTGATGAAAGCTTTCAAAACTAAAAAACCTTGATGATGTCATTGAATGTAATTATCTCTATCTAAAGCTGATATTGAGATGTGGGGCTGCTGTTGTCATTTAATTCCAAATGTCTGGGTCCATTTGTAGGCATTAGAATATTAATCATATCAATAACTTGATTCGAATGGTGAAAACAAAAGATAAAATGCTGAAATGACTCAGCGAGCATTTTGAAGTTGGAGAGATGTTACTGCAACAACCTTTCCCAAGCAGCCTTAAATCCAAATGCAAATTTGCAGCCAAAAATATCGTCAACGTGACGTCAATGCTCCTCAGAGCAGTTCTCTCTACAAATGAGCAACCAGACGCCACATTTTTAACATGATTAAGAATCAAATTAAGTTCCTGAACGTTTCACACCAAACTGACTCCAGCTGTGTGGAGGATGTTTGGCTCTAAATGTTAGCTGGCAGGAGGTCGACAACACCCATTGAATAACACAATTACAGTTTTTTTCCCTCCGACATTACTTCTTCTCCAGAATGCAGAAAGAGCCAGCCACACATATTTACCTTGGAGCGAATGAAGAATTTGTTAACAGTCCAAAAATCACCTGTTCACAAACTCTCCAGGTCATTGTCTGGTGTAGTCCAGGTCTTCTTAATCCTGCCGTCAACACTGTTATTGGAGATAAAAGTGAACTACAGCACTTCCACTTTGGCGCTCGTTCACAGGAGCACCAAGAACAACCAACTGGCTTGATCCGTAGCTAACCCTCGTTCTAGCAAGTTCTGATCTCCAATCAAAGTGTTGCTGGATCACTGATTGTGATGACCTGGGTTCTACCAGACGGCCTGGAGAGTTTGTAAATGGGCGTTTCTGGACAGTTTGGCTGCTGTTAGCATCAGTCCCCGTTAGCTTCAAGCTAAATATACGTGGCTGGCTCTTCCCACATCCTGGAGTCACTAAGAAGTAATGGGGGAGGGAAAAACACCTCAGTGAGCTGAGGACTCTTGTTAGTGAGTACTGGAGGGTAACAACACTTTTTAGGTGAAGAATCACGTTCACCAGCTCACAGGAAATTACAAACTAAAAACTTTACGCTCTTTCTCATGGACAGAACATTCACATTTTTTAGGAACACCTTCAGAAAGCTTTGCACAGAAGTCCTGAAGTAAATGTCCATCTAAGAATGTCCAACAGTCTAATTTGCGTTCATTAGTGACGCGCTCATCACACATTAATGAAACTCCATCAAAGGAGCCTATTGATGTTTGCAAAATAGCGGCATCTCTGTGGTTTCCTCGGAGCGCCTCGAAGCCTCGTCTGTCTCGCATCGCTGCCACCTGCTCCGTTTTCCCTCAATAG